>NC_089685.1:41091097-41727795 GCF_031753505.1 Anomalospiza imberbis
AACTCTATAATCAAACATAAATATATAAGTTTATGAAGAAAATTTGCAAAGCTTAAGCAGCCTTGTTAGGCACATGTCATTAAAATGCTAATCTAACAGAAACGGTGAAGTTAGGATTAAATAAATTTGCTTAAAGCATGAATTATGCAGTTTGTCAAAGTCACTGTAAAGTTAAGAATTTCACAGGAATCAGTTTGAATTATTAATAGTATATACTTGACTTCAGCAGTTGTCCAGGGAAATAGTGGTTTTAGTCTGAATGATTCTGACTGTAATTTATGGGTTTCAGAAGCAGACGGTCCTCAGCACATTCTGAAGTTACTGACTTATATAATATATCTAGGAGGGTGTTCAAAAACCTTAAAGCCAGTGTATATGTTCTATGATTGTTGTTTATCTACTGGAAATAGCAGGGATATAAAAAATGTCTTCAGTAATGGCATTCAAAGTCTGTCTATTCTTTTCACTAAAAATCCATATATGTAAATTAGAGGAGTTAGAAAAACTGATGAAAGTAAAATGTCAGGTTTGTACATTTTTTCACAGACATTGTCCTTTGGAAAAATGGGTATTTTGAAGATGATAAAATATGAATATTATGAATATGGGGCTGTATGATGTATTTCTTGATGAAAATTAATTTCCTGGATGATAGTTACTGTAAATGAGTAGCATAAACTGTACACCTTCAGAAATATGACTTCAAGGAATTCCTAATTCATGGAATTGGGAAGCAATTTTATCCACATTTGGAGTAATAGGACAGTGTAAGCTACTTATGTCTTTCTCAAGAGGCAAATTTTAACTTACAGGAAAGTATCACCACAAAAGCAAATTTAAAAAAGACATTGAGGACTTGAGGCTAGCCAAATTAGAGTCTCACATGTAAGTTATGTCACAGACAGACAGTACCCTTCCTGTTTGAAAACATTTATTGCTTTATCATCTACACTTTCTCAATAAGGTTACTATCTCAAATTAAATGCTTTGTGAAAAATGCTACATTAGTAACTTCAGTAATTAACACCTCTCTACTCAGAAAAAGAACAAATTCTGCAATATTAACTTAATTTGAGAACTCATAATGTCATAGAAGTGAACTGTCAGGGGTTTACACTCTTAAGTCTTTTCATCAGCCCACCATTAGAAAACTGTTGTCTAGAAGTCTGAGACTGAAGATGGAATACAGGTGATTCATGAAGGAGTCAAAAATACATCTGTGTGGCAATCAGTCAGCCAAAGAAACAACCAAACAGTAATGCACCAAAAAATACTGCATTTAAACTTTTAAAATGAACTTTCAAATATTTCCCTGTTAAAATGAAAATTATTGGGATGGAGAAGTATTTTTATTTCTAATCAAAATATCAGGGAACTGAATCTTTTGTGATCCCACTGAGCTTTCTTTCAATCACTCCTTTCTTTGTGTGTAAGCAGGTTTTCCTGTTACTAACTCATGTAACAAGATTCTTAGTTGCATTCCAAAGTTGTCTAATATACAACTGTGTTTATGTATTTATACCTTACTCCTTAAGGCTACTGGATGATGGGGCTCCTTTGCATTCAGACTGAGTAGAACAGATGGTGAAAAGCTTAGATTGATATTATTCTGGCTTTTAAATGACCTCAGTATAATAGCAGTTTAGTTTACTAGGAAGTGAATTTATGGTGCATTCGAACTAATTGCTAGATATACTTATTTCTGTCCTCAATAGATAAGATTTTCAGCAGTTTTTTTTTTTCCTTTAAGTGAAAATTATGAGGATTTTAGCTATTTAAATTAATGGGAGTGATTCAGAAAAAGGCACTAATGTATTCTGTTGCCTGAAGCATGGCTCCACATTATGAAATGATTGACCAAAGTTCCAGCTTAATGCATTCTTGCTCCTCTCAGTCTCTATTATGAGCCCTACTCCCTGTCTGAAAAGCACTTGCTTCCACAGGTTTTTTTTCAGTCTGCCTTTTAGGGAATTCAGTTGTATACTTGCTTAAAAAACCCTGGAAATGTGACATACCACAGATAATGCTAGCATATTTCTCTAGGGAAAAAGAAAAGCCCCAAACCAGACATTCTGAACCTCAAGTACTCTTTGTTGTTTTCCCACACAAGGATGCTTCCTATTCACTTTTCAACAATGTTATCTAGCCAGAAAAGCAAATAAGGAGGCTGAAATGAAGCAATTAAAAAATGCTATGCAAAAATACTAGCCATGTTTATGATTGCAAAGTGAAGACAGGATCAAGTGGAGGTGAAGGAGATACAAGGTTTTATATTCCTTCCTAAGGCCAGTTCCAAGATTATTTCTGGATTTTTTGTTAGACACCAGAAGAATAAAAATAGAAACAAAAATTTGTTTCTAAGTGAATGTATCAGTAATTTCAGAGTGACCTTATTTTAACAAAATAATACTTTCAGCTTTTAATTTGAGAATGGTAGGGTCCCTAACCACTAGATCTTCAAACTAGATCTTCTTTTGTACCTCTACTAAAGCAGATATTGGCACCAATCCTGTCACCACAACACTGAAACACAAAGCTTTAACTGAAACAGAAAATCTGCTGTAACTGTCTGTTGAGATTCTCATCAGAATAAAGTGACTTTAGTAGTTTCTAACTTGATTATTGGTATGTTGACAATTTTAAAAAAGCTGTTAACTTGATTAAATTTTAATATATATTAGTATCCCATCAAACTAATGAAATTACAGAATAGCTTATGTTACCTTGAAGAAGCAGCAGAATTAAACACTGTCTTATCTTACCAGTTTTTCAGGTAGACAATGAATGGAAAAAAGTCATCTTAATTAAAGAGAGATCTGAAATACGCAACAACAACAAAAAAAGCAAAGTGCCAGTACTTTCAATTTGAATTGGTGAATATTTCTGAGACAGGAAACTATGAAAAAAAAAAAAATTAACTTGTGGAAGATTGACAGGATCACAATGGGAAGAATACATTTTTCTTTCTTAATGCTGTAAATAATATCATTATTTCCTCCTTCTTTAAATTGTGCTTTTGACTGAAGAACTTTCAAAACCCCTGCCAGCTACTAACACATCTTACATCACTTTAGGGCAAACTGAAATAATTAGATATGTTTCTTTGGTAAACAGGACAGGACACGGAGAGAAAGGCATTTCCCTCTTGGATAGAATTAATTAAGTATCCAAGTTATAGATATGCAGATATTTCTCTGGGGAGATTTAAGTTGATCTCCAAGTCACATGAAAGACAAAAGTTCTCTATCTTAGTTCAGAGGATGAATCCTGCAGTTTCTCACATTTGCTCATGTCTGAAAGCTTAAGAACTCCTAGGAAAAATGCAAATACATAAACTGTAACAGTAAAGTTACTTCATAGGACCATGTTCCTGTCTTCAAGAAAGTCTTCTGATGAAGCAGCATGCACAATACTATACTTCTTAATTCTTAGTAAAAATGTGTGTATACAGTGTGACCCTCTCTGTCACAAACGGGAAGGTAGACATGCATCATTTGAGAGTTTATGTCATTCATGGAGAAAGAACAGCAAAGAAAATCATTATGTACTGTAATGTCTCTTGCTGGTTTGTGTTAGGGAAATGCTGAGAGAAAAATAGAACATAATATTTATAAATAATTCCTCAATACTTATGATTCTTTTATTTTATGGTAGATATTCTAAGATATTCCAGGCAGAATTGGACTGTATGCTGCTAGGTATTCGATAGATTTATGACAGAGAGCCTTCCCTGTTGAAATTTACAATCTAATTATAAGAGAAAATAGATGGGTACACTGTCCTGAAACAAGTAAATTGTGGTTACACAACTATGGATCTTGTTTTATTATGCCTCATGTCATAATAGGTTTCATATTTTTTCTCAACTACATGTCTTAAAAGAAATAAAGTTATAATTACCCTGGCACAAAGCTACTATTTAAGAGAAAAGGAAGAATATTAATATGCTGCTTCTTGTTTTGACTTGTTCTGCTTTAGTATCAAATTTAATAAAAAAAGAAGTAAAGAATTGAGAAATGTAAAGGGTAACATAGGAAAAGGAGACATTCTTTGAATGATTATATGAGTCAAAATCAAAGGTTATGCTAAGAAAAAGAAATGCTTAAGAAATTTCTATTGGGAGAAAAAAAGACACATAAAAGTTTATTTTGGATCAAAAATAGATCTAATTTTGCTTTCCTTTATGAAATGATAAAAATTCAACAATTTTCTGCATATACCATTTCTGCATGGATTGTTCATCAGTCACTGTCTTAAAAATTATAAACCCAAATCCAAAATAATCTCCTATTTTTAATAAAGGACACAAACATTTATTCTTAATAGAAGACAGTCATGGTCTAGCTAAAGTTTTATCATGCTAGCTGTTCATACTTGCAACCTGCAGAATCAATTGAAAATTTCGGGCAAACTTACATGAAGATTTTGTGATACAGGATAGTGTTCCTATATAGAATGTAGAGCTTTGGAACTAGAAGAACACCTTTTAAATTTATGTGTTGTACATTTTCACATGATAGTTATTGACCTTGGGAATAAGAAGGGCAGCAAAAATAAAAGCGTAACACCAGAAAATAAGAGTTCAAATTTATATGAAAAAAACTTATTATTAAATAAGTTTCTGTCATAATTGATCTGGAATAATATTTTTGTTGGTAGTGGGTTTTTTGGTTTGCTTGTTTTGTTTGTTTAGATTTCATTGAAATTAATGCTAAACTCTTCGTTCTGTGTATAAATTATATCTGGCCCACTAAGTTGCAAAACTTGTAGCAAAAAAGCCCAACTGGCCTGCTGGAAGGCTATGAGATACCTAAACTGTAATGTAAATGCATCAGAATATCAAAGTAAAAAAGTTAATTCAATACTTTCCTCGCAGGTTTTCTACTGTTAGAGTGTTACTTTGCTAAAACAGTGACAAGGAAACCAGACAGCCCATATTTGGTAACACTATCACAAAAACCAAGGGACTATGACTTCAACGTGTAGGCTACCTTCCAGTTTATAATGTATAGTGGAATTTATGTTTCCAGTCTACATACATTTTGCAAGAGACCAATTATTGTTCCTGTATTCTTAACAATATATTCAGTATAAACATGGGAAGGTAAATGGAATATAACACATCAAACACCACTTCTGTGAAATGGAGAAGACAAGTACTGAATTAAAATGGACTTACAGATCAATCAAAACTTTATATGCGTATCATTTTATGCAATAATGTATATTGGTAACTTGCAAAAATATTCAAGATATCCAAAATGGAAGTAGAAAAAGGAGGAAAATGGTTTGTTACAAACAAAGAATAATAGATTATTCTATAGTAGAATAATATGTATTAAAAGGTACATATTATTTAGAAAACTATATGTAAATTATCTGGATTAACAAAAAAGACACTTTAATATTATATGAAATTATCATAGATATATTTAGTCTTACATTAAATTCTCAATTCTCACCAGCCTCTTTCATATGATTCGTTCTTTCTATAGTATTTTAGTTGTCCTCTAAAACTTTTAATCTAAAATTTAATTTGCATTCAATTTCATTGAATTGAAGAGTGATTGCAATTCAAAACAGTGCAAATGGTCTTCTTCCTTTGCAATACGTTATTAGTTATTGTAATGATAATAAAAAAAGACATAGAACAGTGAGTTTCAATGAGATTTTTACCTAGTTTTCAGGATATAATGATCCAGTGATGATGATGTCTACCCATATAGACTGTTCTGTACTAGTATTATTTCTACATTATAAAGTTTTCAGAGTATTTCCAGAGAATTTTTCTTTTAAAAAATTTATTTTATTATGATTCTTCTAATTAAAAAATATTCACAACCTTCCTCCTTCTGTGACATAAGAATTTTCTTCTGTGACAGAAGATTTTTCTTTCTAGATATGCTAGGAGGTACTAAAGACACAGCTCAGCCTGCTTTCTACCACATTATGGGTGACATTCAGAGAATGTCAGCTGGGACATCTAAATTTGCACACAGAAAAGAAAAAATATGGGAAGGAGAGGTACTAATGAGTTTTAGTGGAATGACCAATATGCAACCAGTGTACAAGACAGATCCTACTATAAAAGAAGAATATGAAGGGTACATTTTTTTTTTCCAAACAGTAACAAAATAGCCATTTTTTTTGTGCTGGATAAAGTACTGATTAACTATTTTATCACAATTATTTAACCTGGACCAGAAGTGGATTCTCTGCAAATGAAAATGAAAAATTACTTATCGCATTCTTTGAACAACTATGTGACATGCATGTTATAAACCAGACTAAAAGAGGGAATATAGCTTTAGACATGTAGATTAATCTTATATTAACAGTGTTTTTTTAAATGTTTATAAGAGTACTTGACAATTTGGAAAGGCTAGCAGATAGAGAATATTAAATTTAAAATGGATTAGCTTTAAGTAATTAGAAATGAGACTGCAGACAATTAGGTACTCTAAACTGCAGAGAAAAGTCTCTGAACCAAAGATGGGAAACTTGCAGTCCTCACTTGTCGCCGTTGAGGCAGGATGGGAACAGTATGACTCCAAGTCAGAAGGGAAGGAATGAACTGATTTATTTTAAATGCACGACTCTATATAGAAAACATCATGTGGAGTAATTTTATTGGTCTTAAAGTAAAAACATCTCACACCATTGGTGTGTAGTGAATGACGTATGGTAGCAAACTTATCTTGTAAACAATGTGAACAACAAGAGAGAGAGAATGAATTATTTACATTCTTTCCCAACTCTTTCCCAGGCACTTACCTGGCTAGAAAAACCTCTCTATTTCTCTCTGACTGAACTGAGAATACTCATACTCACTATGATGAAAACTTCTAAAACTCACTGCTTAATCTAAAGCATCCATATTAATGTATACAAAACAATAATTGGATCTTCTAATGCAAAGACAATGAAATCAGCAACATAAACAAAGGTAATCCATCTTCCAAACTATATAATTACCAAGAATGTCAGTGCTTGAGTTTTGAATTTATCAGTGATTACACTTTGTCTCTCATTCATGTCCAAATAATGCAGAGAACCTGTTTACTGGAAAAATTATTAAAGTAAGTCAAATGAAAACTTTATTCCAGCTAGTTTGCAATAGAAAACACATACCACTGTAGTTTTTCTAAACCTATAAAGCACTCAGGTTTATAATTCAATCATTCTCCTACATGAATGGGAAATGAGACATGCAATATTCTGGTTTATAAATTCAGTTTTCCCCCATATGCTAAGTAATCCCCTGTTCTATGAATTCAGAGATTCATAATTCTTTTATTATTCAGAACTATTCAGAGGTCTAGATCTATAAATCACAGCATGTTGATCCATCACCATATGGCTCCATCTAGACTTGCATTGCCTCCCTTGTTGGCAGCACTGCACCATTGCCTTTCTGGCATTGCATTCAGAGCATTCATAAGGTGCAGGGGAAATTGTCTCCTTAATATAAAACTGATTGCAAAATAAAGATGATATAAAACCAGCTTAAAAATTTTTGACAAAAGATTCAGAAAGAGATTCAGTGGTCCACAGAACTAAAGCAGGATTGCAGTGCTCCTTGCATCACAGAAATTTCTGAGCCAGTTCTCTCTTGTATCATCCTTCATCTTACCTTTCTGACTTCTATTTTCCACTTAGCTAATGAGTACTGTGTGCATTCTGAGGTGTTTGGGATATACTCATTAAAGTAAGACTCTTCAAAATAATAAAACCTTCTGAAAACCTTTCAATATGAAATCTCCTTTCTCTGTCTCCCATCCCAAACAGTCAGAAAGAAAGCAAGACAATAGATCATCATAATTGCTTTGCCTGCCAAGCAAAGTCTACATTAGTGTTTTAGTTCATACCAGCAGTGAGGTCTTGAAGTAGTCATGCCCACTTAGTGTACATTGGTTCAAATTTCAGATGTGGACATAAAGACTGGATTTTGAGTTTGGTTTTGATAATGCAGAACCAGATAATATTTTCTAAGAGCACAATTAATTATGTCAAACCTCTCATTTATTCAAGAGAAGTAAACAAAATACAATATAAACTAAAACCACCCAGCATGTATGTAGTGATGACCTCACCTCCATCTCCTGAAAAAACATTTTATTAAGCTGAAGTAGACCACCTTGCAAGTACTTTGAGGAAAAAGAATAATTTCAGACTGAATTTTAATTCAAAAACTCTCCTGGTCAAAGAGATATTGTGGAATGATTTATAGCAAAAGCAATATTTCCCTTCAGTTAAAAATACCTTTTCATAATATATATGATATATTGAAATATAAAAAAAAAAGTATTATTTTACACCTTACTATTTTAAGATGATGAGAGACACAAATTCTCAGTTCACCTATTGGATGGTTTCAAGATGTGGAATAAATTATCAAATTATGTCAAACAGCATAGATATAACTCTCAGTTTTACTTTATCTAAAATCCAAGGCAATTACAAACTTTAAAAAAAGGATGATCACATGAGCAAAAAACCAATCAGGGTTTAATTTCTTCAGTAGTCTGTATTTTGCACGGGCAGCTAGTCAGCAAAGGGAAAGGAAGTTAATTAACAAGAATTGTTCCCAGAACACCGCAGATATAATTAATTATGTGGGTATACACAGCCACAAATGATGAAGAGGAATACTGAATTGTCTAATATAAAATAATAAGGGGTAAAACCCTTTAGTAATAGTAGTTTTGACAGACAGCATCCTACTTTGTAAAAGAAGCTCTTAGTGCATTTGCACCCAGGAGAAAACATACAATGCTCCATTTACGTTTTGGAGAGTTATTTTCACATGCACACAATTCAAAGAATGGCACTTAGAATAAGGTAAAGGTTTTAAACATTAGCTTGTAAGTCTTTGCATCAGGTAAACTACAGGGCAGTCATTTAACCTTCGATAGTTATTGATCTGTATCTAGTGCTTGTATGCACACAGAATTCTACTCTCCCTCATAATATAAGTGTTGTATTAGGTAAATATGGATGAGGCATTTTATCTGAGATCTGGACACTGCTTGCTTTTTGAATCGCTTCCTATTCCCGGTAAGAAATCTGAAACAACAGGTCACTCAATATATTTCTTATATATATTGAGGGTACTTGTTTTTTTTTTGTTTTTTTTTTTTTTTTAACTTCTATAATCATTACACCAGAAGCATTACTTCTTTACTTTGAATTGCACAAAGTGTTTTAAATGAACAGCCTTAGGTAAGTGGGTTTGCTAGTCTCCTGTGAATCAAGGCATAAGCAGCCCTGATTCCAAATCAACTTTTCAACCAGCAGCAGGAAAACATTAGCAGGTGTGTGTATGTGAACACATTGCAGCCAAGACAGAGTAGCTCATGTGGTGCTATTGCTCCTGAAATGATAAAGTACTGAGTGATGCTCCATTACAGTCATCAGACTAAGATAGAACCTCAATCATCTGAGCAGCTACTCAATCCAAAAGACATAAAACATACCTTGTGCAAAATACAAGCAATTCCGGAAAATGTATGGGGGTTGTTGTTATTGAGCATCACAATTGGCAGCATATTAAATAGTAGCAGTTTTTCAAATTCTTTCCAAACTGCAGGAAGAGCAATTTAAAATGTGTGATACTTACAGGTAACTGCCCATGAAGGTTGAATTAGAGAACTGGAATAAAATGTACCCAGAACAGGGGCCAACCATTGATATATTTGCTGACATCATACAAAAGATCTGTAGCTTGAAATCTGGAGGCAAAATAAAAGCCACTTATACAGGAAATGAATATATAAGTGACATGACAGCAATCTCTTCAAGGAGAGCCATGTCATTAAGGTAGCAGAAGTGACCTTGTGGAGTAACAGATGGATGACAGGAGAGATGGTTTTACCTGTAGGTATAATAGAAGGAAGACATGGAACTGCTGAGGCTCCAGCCTGCTCAGTTTTGGTGACTAAATTTTGGCCAAAAGGGAAGAAAAATTCAGAAAAAAGAAAACTAGAGTAAGATTTCAAGGAAGCAAAAATTGTCCCTTGTCAATAGGAAACTGCAACCAAATAAAATAATAGCTAGACATAAGGGATCTGTAGGTCAGAAATCTTGGAAAAAATCATAACTTCCTTTCTATGCATCTTATACAGAAACCGGCTCAATTGAGATATTCCAAAATTATTTCACTTAGCCTGCACAACTGAGATAGCATATGAAAATTAAAAGTAAGCATTTTTAATTGAGACAATGACATTTTCAAAAGTGACAGAATTTTAAAAGTATTAAATACAATCTAAATTCCTAATGTTCAAACTTTTAAAATTGATTTCAGATATTACAGAAAGAAAATTTGCTGGGCAAAGAAAAAAATCTGTAGGAAGTATATAACAAGAGCAAGGTGTGAAGGATAAGACAATTTTATCTTCAGTCTGTGATAAGCAACTTCATATTCATGGAAGGTAAAAAATTATATATTGAAGCAATGCAGCACTCAAGGCACACCAGAGGTGTTCAAGGTTTATTGGAAGATATCAGAGAGGAAGGTTTAACTATTTTACAGGATATTATGGATGATTTGTATCAAATAAAGGACATCAAGGTGAAATATGTTTCCATCAAGAGTCAAGAGAGAAAATATCTTGCCTACTAATAATAATAATAAAAAAAATGAGACACAATAAAGAGAAAGCTACACAAAGAAGTTATGTTGCTGCCACATCTATTGAAAAACAAGAATCACCTAGAGCTATCTTTTCCACACAGGTAATGTACACTCTAAGAGTTTCCAAGTCCCATGTAGCTCATCATTCCTTTTATACTAAATAAGTTCTTCCTTTTAGGGTATCTGCTTTATCCCTTTAAGCACAGCAACAACATCCTTATGACAGGTTTGACACATGTCCAGGGATAGAACCTGAGAGCACAGCAAGAACCTGTGCCAGGAGAGGTTTAGATTAGATATCAGGATAAGGCTCTTCAAATCAGGAAAGAGTTCTTTACCCAGAGGGTGTTTGGACACTGGCGCAGGGTTCCCAGGAAAGTGGTCACTGCGCCAACCTGACAGAGTTCAAGAAGTGTTTGGACAATGCTCTCAGGCACAGGGTGTGACCCTTGGGGTGTCCTGTGCAGAGCCAAGAGCTGGACTTGATTATTCTTGTGGATCCCTTCTAACTCAAGACATTCTATAAGTTATTCATTGTAACAAATATGACAGGGTCTAAGAGAGGCCTTGCTGAACAGATTTAGAAATAAGATATTGTAGGGAAGATGTCAAGGTTGTCAAAAAACAACTCAGGATCAGAAAGAACCTATTCCTTATATCTAGTCTTTTTTAGTCAGAAATGAAAATACTTTGAAATAAAACAATTTCTCAAATGTATCCAGGCAGAATGAGGACTTAGTTTTAAAATATTGTAAAAAATGGTACACATGGTAGCATGATATGTATGGTCATGTACAATATACATAAACAACATGGGTACCATATGGTTGAAACCCAAGCTGGTTACACCCAAAGAGGAACAGGACTCAGACCTTGGTGGTATGTAAATCATGGCATACCACACCACATAAACATACTGCATTAGAATTTGATGTAATAATCTATACATAATAAAGACATTCTATATTGTTTTATATGGTTGCTGGATCAGAGCACAGGAATAAGAATTTCCTGAATGCCACAAACTTGTCTTCCTAAATTTTACTAACTTCTTAAAGCACATATATTGATCTGAGTTAGCTATTGCTTTGTCCTTCAACAGTAATAGTATTATAGGCTGCTGTGCTATCATTCTATCTTATTTTTAGAAACTTAACCCCACAGGAATAAAGGAAGCTTTATTAGGATAAAATTGCAGTGAAAACACAGATTTTATTGATCAAAATATTTCAAGATTTTTTTTTTTAATGAGGAATAGAAGAATATTATATCTTTTTTGTTATGTTGATTTTGAATAAGACAGCACAGGAGATTTTTCTTTCAATTTGAATGGTCAGAAAAATTCTAAAGTAGAGAAACCAGAACACAGTTCTAGACATATTTTGAGGAGGAAAAGAAAAAGAGATGAACTGGGATCAAAAATCATTGTCACTGACTGGCATAGCCAGTTATTGGTGCAACACTAGTTCAATGATATTAAAGCATTTGAAAAACAGAGGGAAATGCACAATTTTACCAATAGTAATTGTGAAGTACTAGAAGATAACAGTGAAAGAAAGGTCAGAATTAGGAAAAAAAAGTCAGAAACTCTGTCAAAGATGTAGATCTGTAGAAAAGATGGGTGATCAAAAATGCTAAAAGAGGTAGAAATAAACAAAAGTATGAAATAGGGTTGAAAGAAAAGTAGGTGTTTATTTCTTTTCAGCACTTTAGTTTGCCTTAAGACATTTAGCATTCTACTGCAATGTAATGCATGACAGCAACAATAAAACATAATGTCATTGACCCACATTGATTGACATAATCCAGTACAGCTGTTCTTTTAGCAATTCAACCACTATGATTCATGCCAGTGTAGGGTGACTAAAAAATGGAAGGAGGAAACTTCAGCCTGCCTGTTACAATATTCAAAAATATTAATTTCTACCCTACCTTCCTTACTTTCCCCACCCTTCCCTCTCAGAGAAATTATGTTCCAAGATAAAAATTAGGTCTCTTCAGGTAATCCAAATGTCATGAAATGAACAGAAAAAAATATACAGGATGTGTTTTAAGTGTGTACTAATAGAGATAGCAAATATTTTTGTCAGGTATTTATAAAACTGCTTTTTCTATTAATCCTTCTCTGATCATAAAGCTTATTCAAATACATTTATAGAAGGAGCATGGCTGTACTTAATTTAAAAGATGACTTCATCAAAGTGTAATGTGCACTCTGCTGCCTACTGCAACCTAGATGATGGAAAAGAACAAAAACTTTAATGGATTAGAACTAAGGAGGATTTTGTACCACATGTTCTTAAGAACAAGTTATCCTTATTTCTCTTTATCAGGCTGTGAATAGATTACATATAATTCTAAAATTTTGTAGACTATCCTTTCAGCTGTTTACATCTTGAAGTTTAGACCTTGTTTAAGCATAACTGGTCACATATGGCCTTATATCAGTATTCTGTTTGTATTCTTAGGGGATTTTTTTATTATTCTGTTTTTATTTCTATTGTATAGTATTTTAAAGCCATTGTGATGTGAGCATTTCTCAACACAAAAATGAATTCACATCAGAAGAAAGAAACTAGGAAGAAAATCCAAAATATTTTCTCCATTTTCAAGCCATGGCACAGGAAGAGTAGTAGGCAATCCAATCACACACATACACAAAAATTCCCAAATTATTTTTGCAAATTAAAATCATGTTCTTGACTACACAATGAAGTTTTTGGTATACCTTAAAACTTAATTTTCAAAATTTAAAAGTGGATTTTTTGGTTTTTTCATTTCTATTGAAAAAAAATTACAAAATTCACAGCCGTAGTCTCCTTTCTTTAAGCTAACTTCTTTTTGACAAGAAAATTATCTCATTAATAAAAGAGAAGTCTTTGAAATATCATTTTTTAACCTTCCAATAATAGTGCTGCAAGCTGAAGTTAAGGGATTTTCTTATTTGCAAACTTTTCATATTTAAGTACAGAATACATCAGTAATAAATAGGTCTCATAAGAACAGCAAATTCTTTCTTTTCAAATTTCCCTTACTACAAGACATTAGTGTAAGGGAGATTAATTTAGTTCATTTGAATTATGATAGAAAGTATGATAGTGAAATAAATGAGGAATGCATATTGGAAGCACAGTGTTAAAACTGAAGACTTATAATAATAATAATACTTGATAAAGTGTAGTCATGATGGATTTTCTGAGGTATTAAATAATTTCATTTTGAGTCAATCAGACCAAGATATTGATACTCAGAGATTTGAAATATGATGGTTAAGACCCAAGGTGAAGCTTAAAAGTATGTCCAATCTTGAAGAAATTCAAAATAAAATAAAATTAAGTTAAAACAACAAAAAAAATCAGAAACCATGAGAAGTTAAGCTACTGTTGATTCAAGAAAACCTTATTTATTTCCAGTAGGGAGTAAGGGAGAAGACAAACTGAGGAAAACTTCAAGTATTTTCATGTAAATTATTATGCAAATTAGTTGTAGCCCTCTGGTCCCTGAAAAGTTGACAGTGTGGCTTTTTGTATGATGCAGGTTGTAATCCATTGATCCAGGCAACAGGAGAAGACTACAGTTGAAGTGAAAGCCAGAAAGAGCAATTTAAAGAATTAAAACAAAACAGATTAGAGAAACAACAGCACCAGAAATGTCCTCTAGATAGGCATATTTTTTCATTCATTTCCTCATTATACTCCTTAGTTGTTTTTAAAGAACTCAAGTGATACTAGAGTTAGTTATTAGCTATTCATTCTGTTTAGGTCTTTGTATACTGACAGAAGTCTCTTATGAAGAAATTAGTCAAATTTCATCATTACATTAAAGTATTTTGGCAAGACTAACAGCATATGTTTGTCTCTTTCTCCACTATAGTTGTTGTACCTTTTCTTAACTCTGAATAGAAAGCTGTTCCCGAACTATTGTCAGTTACGTCAATTGCATTCCTGCCCTTTACATTACCTTTATGAAAAAGAAACCTAAAAGAAAAATGCGTGTATATATATTTTGCTTTCTTTTTTCTATTATGCTTATAAAACACATTGTAAATCAATGAAAAGGATTTCTAACTGCAGTTTATCTCACCTCAACCTACTTCCTCCCTTATCCATGTGCATGAAGGCACATGTTCCCTCACACACCCATTTCCCAGCTGGTTAGTCATGATGAAGAAGATGAGACTGAACTAGAAAAGAAGAGAGAGCAAGGATGGAAATATGAAGCTGGAATGAGTAACTGGAAAGGCAACAACCACCAGAACTTACATACAAGTTGTTATGTCACTGATCATGCTTTCTGAACCTACCCCTACCTCTGAGACTCACCACTGGCAAAGCAAATGTTCACAAACGGTTCATTGTGTGTGCATGAATTTCTGTGTGCCAGGCAGGAAACAGAGACTTTGTTATTGTGGGTATGGCAGTTACTACATGTTACACCCCTGGATTATTTGGCCTGAACTTCCTGATTGTACTTTTAAGTGAAGAGAAAGTTACAGATAGTAATTTTCTGAGTCTTTGCCTTGTTAGATTTGGCCTTTCTATAACCAGACAGTGATCCCTGGAAACAACTTCACCAACAGATGGGTTTAATTTCCTTCTCTTTGGGAAGAGACAGCCTGTACTAAGTCTTGAACTTTCAAATGAAGAAGGGCATGGCTGAAGCCTTCTGATATAGTTGTTTTATACAGTTTTGCACAACTTTACTTTAAATAGGAGTCACCTAAGGAACTTTTAAATGTAGAGAACAGAATGACTAGGTGGAGTTTTTGATCCCTCACTAGCTATCAGTTAGTGAATGATCAGTTGGAGAGGACAGCGTACAAGTTTTCTCCTTGATAACATACATGAGAAATATTGATGACACCATCCAAATATGGAAAACATATCTCCTCTCATTGCTCATCTCTTTTCTTCTCTGTGCTTTCCTGGTGTGGGGGTGGTGTTGACAAGCTCCAAATTTCAGTGGTGTGCCCACTCCAGGGTATTCATGATTGCATAAAGGACAGTTTGGAAGGCTTCCCAGGAGGAATGCAAAAGCTGAGTTCTGTTACTCTGTCCCAGAATCAAAGGAGATGATGTCACCTTTCTCAGCAAGACAAAAACATTTTCATCTCCAATATCAACTTGTTTAGGGGAGACATTATACTCCAGCAACACTGATGATAAAACAGATGATGATAGAACATATTGTGACATTTATTTGCATGTCACATGGCTGTAGAACATGATTTTGATTGCCTGAGTGAAAAGTGACTACACATAGCAGATCAGACACCAGCATTCTCAGTATTTTCTAATTATGGGTGCCAGATGTGTTGCGGCATTCCGTTCTTTTCCCCCAGCCCCCGGGCAGCTCCAGTGCCTGGAGTGGCACCACCTCTTTCTGGGACTTGGGTTTCACTGCTTTTACTGGACGCGGCTTCCTTCCGCGGTCTGGGTGGGGCTGGCATGGTTTCTGCTGCCACGAGCGAGGGACTCTGGCAAAGAGAAGGAAAGTCCAATTCACCCACGAAGGAGGCTGAAAGTCTTTTAATGTCTGCAGAGAGCTGCAGCGGAGAAGTCACGACCCGCCTCCAGCGCCTGCGTGGGGGAATATGGCCCCAAGTTTCGGGACACGTGGGGTTTTATCGGGGGCTGGGTGAGGAGATAAGAAGCCCTCCCGCCCAATGGGGACAGGAGCTGTGGCGATGACAAGGACCATGGCGACCAATGGAGATGTGACAGGGGCGGACCCCGGGCTCTGGGGTGAGCGGGGTTGTGGGATCACGATGACAGACAACTAAGTCTCTGGACGGGATGGGGAGTGGTTACAGGAGTGACAGGCTGAAGCTCCAACAGTGAGAGACTTGGAGTGGACTGCTGTGGTGGGGGGGAGAAACACAGGGGGTGCACGGTGGTACACAGAGCTCGGCTAGCTAACACAGATTAGAACCCCTAATCTACACCCAAATCCAGGATGCCACAATGTGTCTTGCGAAATTTTCTATTCAGACCAGAAGTGTAAGGACCTAATTTTCTCAAGAGCTACATGGTCAGATATCCACATAATCTGCAAGGAGTCAGGGCACCTAGAATAGCACTCCATTATGTGTGCTTTCAAAAGAAGAAATAATCTGAGTGTTGAGAAGATTAAATAGGATGAAAGGGATGTAACTGTACATCAATGCCTTTGGATTTTTTTTCCTTTTGATAAAGATTGATGGGCTGTTCCATTTCCTTGGAGTCCTGTGTGACATCACACTGGAATGTCTTTTCGAAAACATCAAAAGGGGTGATCAGGGACAAACAATCCTTTCAAGAAGGGGCAACTGAACACAGAGCATGTAAAGACCAAAAAGAATACTGAGACAGGAGGAAGATGGGATCGATGAAGAAAGAACAAGAGGAGTTACTAAGGAAATTGAGTGCAACAACAAATATAAAAATATATGAGACGTTTTATATCACATAAGATGAACTCCAAAGTGTGGGCTGAGATCCTGATTTGTTCAAAACTTTCTGTCACCACATATGAGCTAGTGTATTTTGGAAGATTGTGCTCAATCACTGATCCATTTTTTTCCCATTAAAGAAATTCCTGATTAGCTCTTACCCTCTGTTTTCAGTCAAGGGGAATCTGTTCACCTGCACAAAGCCCACCCTTCATGAAGAGCAACCCAGAAAGTGGACATGAAAATGGATCCACTACAAAAGCACACTACTCTGGAAATTCATTGACACCAAGCACAAAATCTGCTAGAAATTTTTCATATCAGGAAAATATTTACATAGAAGTAAATTTATATATAGCAAAATATAGAAAAAGTCAAATGGAACATTTTTCACACATGAAATTCATTGAAGTAACTGGTCTTTTAAAATATAAATGGAGAAATAAGTTTATAAAATATTGGCAAGTTTACTTTCTAACACAAATAATTAAGATGCCCTAAAATTAGTCCAACTTATACACTTGTGGTAACAGATGCTCATTCACTTTTGAGACCAAGGATGCTTATCTTAAGTCTGAGCTCAAGTGTTAGTTGAGGAATATATATAAGCAATGCTTAGAAATTATTTGACTTAGTAACAGTGGCTGAGATAGAGCTCATATACCATACAATTACTAAATACAATTTTCCACAGCTTGATTTGTCACAAACACTAAATTTGTATAACTACAAAAAAGTGTTGCCTTGAAAGAAAGTACTTTAAAAACAATTTATATAGTAGTTTGTCCTTTTAGTGACACAAGCAGATGAACTAAAATTTATTTTAAATGCACAAGAAAGTCTAAATATAATGTTTAAAATACAGGAAATCCCTCCTTGCAGTAAGTAATACTAATTACCCTGTAGGTATGAATCACATTAAAAAAATAATTGATTCTTTTTGTTTTATGTTATGTTGTTTTCTGCTTTGGTTTGTTTTGTTGTTGTTTTTTTTTTCCTGCTGTGACCAATTATTTATTCACAGTGTAGAAACTAAAATTTGTACATGACTTCAAAAGATCTGTGATTTTTCTAGATGAAAAATAAATTATAGCTTACTTCTATGTTGCATTGTGGTTTGGGGTTTAGGTTAGCGGTTCTGATCTGTTAGCTAGCCATGTTCTGTGTACCCCTGCTCACCCCCTGTGTCTGTTCCCCTTCCCCCCGCTGTGGCTCTTCACTCTGGGTCGCTGACTGTTGGAGCTTCCGCTGCCACTCCTGTGACCACTCCCCGTCCTGCCCGGAGGGTTTGGTGCCTGTCACTCCGATCTCCCAACCCCATTCGCCCCAGCGCCTGGGGTCCGCCCCCGTCGTGTCCCCTTGGGCCCCGTGGTCCACGTCATCGCCACAGCACCTGCCCCCATTGGGCGGGAGGGCCCCTGCTCTCCTCACCCTGCCCCCAGTATAATCCCATGCCTCGGAGTGCCCACCGTCGTTTTCCACACGGGCCAGCTGGGAGCAGGTTGCGGCGCCTCAGCTCAGCTCCCCGCGACAATAAAGGACTTTCAGCCTTCCACGCATGGGGAATACGGATGTTCCTTCACTCTTTACTAGTGTCTCTCGCTCGTAGTGGTGAGACTCCGCTGCCACCCCCGCCCGGACTGCGGCACGGAGCCGAGTCCGGAAACATGTGGCGATCCCAGGTCCTGGAGAGAGGTGGTACTGCTCTAGGTGCCGGAGCTACCCGGGAACCAGGAAAACACAGCGAGACGCCGTGCTTCTACATAAGCAAAATTTCACTTTTTTCTTCATTACTTCATATGTTAGTACTTCATACTTTAAAAAGCATTCTTTACCTGAATTAATAGTTTTTCCATTACTTAGTATCTTATGTCATGAATTTGGGCAGAGACCCTTGAAAGTCCAGTTGCAATTATGGTGGAAAAAAGGCTGAGGAATGAAATTCAAAGATAGTTTTACGAAATCTAGTTCAAATATAAACATTCTAAGGCATATAGATATCCCATGAACAACAGTTTTTCTTCACATCATAGAAGCAATGAATGATTTGGGGTGTTAGGGAACTTAAAGATCTTCTAGTTCCAATTCTTCTGCTGTGGGCCAGGATGCCATCCACCAGACCAGGTTGCTCAGAGCCCCATCCAACCTGGTCTTGAACGCTGCCAGGGATGAGGCACCCACAACTTCTTTGGGCAACTTCTTCAACTGCCTCATCAACCTCACAGTAAAGAATTTCTTCCTAATATAAAATCTAAGTGTACTTTCTTTCAGTTTGAAGCCATTCTTCCTTGTCCTGTCACTACATGCCCTTGAAAAAGTCTCTCCATCTTTCTTGTAGGTTTCCTTCAGGTACTCAAAGGCTGCCAACTAGGTGACCTTGAAGCCTTTTCTTTTCCAGGTTGAACAACCCAAATTCTCACAGTCTGTTTTCATAGGAAAGGTGCTCCATCCCTCTGAAAATCTTTGCAGCTGCCTTCTTGACCTGCTTTAACAGATCTATGACTATTGTGCTGAGGAGGCAGTACCCCAAACAGGGTCTCACGAGGGCAGAGTAGAAGAGCAGAATCCCCTCTCTCAATCTGCTGGCCACTCTTTTGGTGCAGCCCAGGATGTGGCTGGCTTTTTGGGCTGTGAGCACATACTGTTGGCTTTTGTTCTGCTTTTCATCTATCAGAACACCCAAGTCCTTCTCTGCAGGGCTGCTCTCAGTGAATTCTTCCCATTCTGTGTGCATGTCTGGTATTGCCCAGAAGCAGGTGAAGCACCTTGTAATTGGACTTGTTAAACTTCATGAGATTCTCATGAAGTAGCTGCATTTGTTTCCCTACCATCTAACCTAGTTAGCTTTTCTCATTTGTGATTAGGGTTAGAGCATGCCCATTTCTGATTATACAATAGTGGTGAAAACATCTGTTTGGGTTTTTTTAAAGGAGAAAAAGAAATGTTAAATGTTTCAAACTTCAAATACTTCTGGTTTTCTTTTTGAGATTTGATCTGACCATTTTTCAGCTCATCTCATGTTGGGCTCCTGCTATGTATTTAATAAAACAATGCATTCATCTTTCTTTTCAGAATGGTCACAACAAGGCTAAGGGGATTAGATTATAAATGAGGAAAGAGAGGAAAAATATTGCCATTGCCTGGCAAAATTTTTTTATTTTCCTGAGAAAAACCTTGTGAATTCATTTTCTTGCCAGCTTGAATGATTTTTTATGCCCATGTCCACATCCAGTTTCTGAAGGCCTGGTAAAAATAGATGAGTTCACAAAATACTAAGGTACACAGGAGGCAGTGCTGGGTGCTCAAGCCTGTCTGATCTCTACGCATGAGATTTACTATGATGCAACTACCTAAGAAAGGCTTTACTGCTGCATACTGTAACATCCTATGTATTTTAGGAAAAAAAAAATGATAATAAATCAGAATATTTTGCTATCTGAATTTCTGAAAGAAATTCTGAAATTCTGATATTTTAAACAGTCTTTGGAATGAAAAGTGCATGTAAAAATTTCAATAAAATGACACCTTCAGTTTGTTAAATTGCCCTTCACTCTTTCACTAAGTTATCTGTGAGAACAGTCGGAGATTTATCTCAGAAACACAATGATATTTTATTTACATGTTTATTAAATATGTCATTTCTCAAAGCTTTTCTCTCTAAATTAATAGAGAAGCAGACAGCCTTTCTTGTTATTTACCTCCCTCAACATACAAGGTAGATGAGGTTATTTATCTTTCCATGAAAAAAAAATGTAATTGTCTGTGTGTAGTATTGCCACCATTTGTGGTGAATTATTTCAAATATTACCTAAAAAATATCAGAGACATAAAAATGAAAGATTATGCAAAGTTAGGAGGATACATGTTACAGTGCAGCTGGTTGTCAGAAGGCTCAGTATGCACAGCCCATCTCACCTGCATTATTCTGTTTGGAATAAGATTATCCCTGAAAAGAATGCACTGCAACATGATATAAAAGGAGTAGTAGCATTTTAGGGATGCATATGATTTAAGTGTTTTGGCCTGTGATAATACATTTAAAACGGTGCAATATCCAGGCTAGTCTGTGGCATTCTAAAATCTTCAGTGATACAATACTGGTGTCAAACAGGTCTGAGTAACTCACAGAAATTTTAAATATCATATATTCCACAGAAGTCTGCAAGACCTAGATAGACAATATCCATTATGTTTCGTCCATTCATTTTTGACAGAGTAATTTTACAACAGAACTTGAATTCATTCATTCCAGAAAGTAGAAATAACAAAGCATAAAAATGGAAAGTCAAATTATTTTCCATGTGTTCAAGTAGAAAGATCTTTAAAGGAAACATTTTACTGACCTAAGGAATATGAATAAACATTCCCTTTTCCAACAGGAGCTAATATGCGTACTCAAAGGACTAGGGAAATATATGTTTAAAGTCCCTTTTATATACTTCTCTCTTTAAAATCTTAAAGATCAATCAATTTTTTTTTATGTATAGTAATACTTTCAAAAAATTTAGTACCGAATTTAATGTTTAGAAGAATCTGTTTCCTTAAATTTTTGCTAGGTATATATTTTGACATTCTAAATTATCCAAGGGGTGAGATGCCTTAGTTTTAGATTCTCTTTGTGCGTCTTGATTTTGTAAAAATCAGACATTAACAGACAACAGTCATACCATGAAAGAGATGGACAGTAAAAACTATCACCTGCAACACTGTCAATGACTAGATGTCTTCTAAAACATCTATTTTTAATCCTTTTTTCCAAGAACTTAGTGAGTTTTCTAATTTAACTCTTCTAAACATAGAGATATGGATCGGGATAGCCAATGTCCCAAGTACTGATTTTATTTTGTGCTGTGTATTAGAAACCTACCCTCATTCTAGGAACCTAGAATGCATGAAGCCCTTTTAAAAACTTTTTCAAATGTGCTTAATTTATGGACTGATATAAAATACAGTGAATGTAGACAGGTTATACTGAAAGGTACTGCATGAGTTGCTTATGAAGGACTACTTGTCGAGTCTAGAAATTGTCCCACTAAAATCAAGGTCAGAAGCTCATATCTGCTCTGACAAAGGAGTATTTTTTGTATGTATTCTTAAAAACATGAAACAAGGCTTAATTTGGCTCTTTCTTCCAAAAAGTATAGATGCAGATATGCTTGAGGGAGGAAAAAAAAATACACTAGGTTGACAGAAAAGTGTTAAATATATTTCTGTGTTTTTTTAGAGGACTCCAAAAAGTACGTAAGCTGTGCAAATGGACTTCCTCCTGTAGAACAAAAGTGTATCTGATTTTATCTGATATATGGGATACATGTACAGAGAGGATCCATGGTGAGGTGTATGTCTTGATAACCTCAGGGAAAATGTTGCCTTAAGAGTTGATTTTGGAAAGATTTTTGAGAATTTCATTTCTGTAGGGAATTTGCTATTTTCTTATAAATTAGTAGCCATTTTCCCCGATAACAGGACTTCTGCCCTTTAGTTTAAATAGCTTTTTTGTATCCTTAAAGCTTGCTTTATGATATCAAAACTCTACCCTGTTGTTTTATACAGACCAGCCATGATTCAAGACAAGACAAGAAAATGAAGAATTCAATAAACCCACTCAGAAGTAAATTGAAGAGATTAATCAAAAACAGGCTTTTGGAAACAAGTGGGGCCGACATGATCTGTTTGAATAGAGTGCTTACAACATTGAGAATGTGAGCTAATTTGATATTAGTTTATCTGAAATACTTTTTTTCTGGAGGCTAGAAGTAAAAAAAAAATGCAATAAAGATGAAGCCCAGTCTACTGCCCTTTGTTTGAAAAAATGTAACTCTCCTAATTTCTTCACTACATTCCATGTAAATTTTTAGGAAAATAGGTAACCATATATTTTTTTCAGATTAAAGTGACAATAATGCAAATAATGCACATTTGTGCATTATTTTAATGCACTGCATTTGGGATTTTTTTTTAATTTAATTTGTTAATGTCCTTACACTAAAAAACTGGTATTGAGAAATAATTATCTCTACAGAAAAGCACATTAACCAAAATATTTGCCTTATTTTTGCTGTAACAACATTCTCAAAAATGTTTAAATGGAGTAGCAACTTAGATAAATTACCACATAAGAAATTTAATAAAATAACAGGTGATTAATTAATATATGAAGTCAATATTTCCACCATATATAAAGGAAAGTAATAGCATTTATAAGAAAAATTCAGTGTAATGATTGTGTTTTGTATACTAATTATACATTTAATTATCTTAGAGTTATTGTATTGTTGTTACTACTTACAGGGATATCTTTATGTAAAAATTGGTACTAAATTTACTCTGTAAAATAATCTAAATATAATGATCTACTTTTGGAAACTTCAATTGCCTTAAATACAAGTTTTGAATAGATTAGAATTTTTGACATAGTTCTACCATCATTCAAAGCAAAGATTCTGTGGGATGCTCATTTCTTTAATGATTTCATCCCCACTCTGGGCAACCTAGAAAATCTCTCCAATAATTTAATTATTTTTGGCACAAGATTTGTCCTAAATACATTCTCCCAACATCTTTATTCTATCTAAGATATAGCTCTAATGGGAAGAGTTGTAAGCTTTGAGCTACAATATTCTACTCCTCTATCTTCCTGTGTCTTGAGACCAACAAATTGGAAATGATTGCTAAAATCAAGCCATGTAATTAGACAGCATAACATCTAATATACTCCCTTTGTCAGCTGGCCAGAAAGAGAATTTCAGTAAATGATACATTACACCGTGAAAAAAACTCTTTCAAACAAGCCTGTTAATGATGATAAATAAAGAACTTGTGCAAAACCAAGCAATTAATCCTTTGGAAGCTTTCCATTGAAGTTCTTATTAAGGCATCAAGCAATGCAAGCACATTGCATAAATAAATCCTTTGGGAATATTCCACTTTAGGTTAGTGCATTTTCTTGCAAACCCATCTGTAGTTAACTTCCACAGAATTTCTTATTCACTAAAATATTGTCTTTATTTTAATAAAGTCATTCATAGTTGGAAGAATCAGTTGAAAAATACATCACAAGATGTAAGAATTTTAAATGTTCAGAGACATTGCATTTTATTTTTAGAGAAAAAATATTGATTTATTTATCTGTGAAGCAGGGGTATTTTTTACCTCTTCTACAGGGACAGAGCAGATTGCAATATTCTGGCATTAATAATGCATTGGAAATAAAGAGGAATGGTAAGGAAAAATTTATTCTGCAACTTGTAAAAAATGTGAAGTGTCAAAAGGTTATGGAAAAATGCTCCCAGTAAACACTATTTAAAATTACAATCTTGTAAAGCAGTTTCTCAGTGTGCAGGCTACTAAGTAGATCAATGTCTCAGTACATGAGAGGATGGTGTACATTGGTGTTTTCAGTAATTTTTATTTTCATATGTCCACCAAATTGTTCCCTGTTCATATTATGAGCTCTGGCTAGAAGTATAAAAGAAAGTAAAGAATGGTTTAGAATTTTTTTACTCTGTAAACACAGAACTGTTCAGATTCCATCTTATTATTAGATGTGTGGAAAATCCTTTATATGTTTCTTTTCAGCATAAATCCCATAAAATAACAAAAACAAAAAAAAAAGTAAGTATCACAATAAAATATGGAGGATTTTTGCTATGTCTAGCATAAAAGAGATATGAATATCAAACAGATAGGGGTGTTTTTTGTTTTCTTTCTTTTTGACTAAAGTAAACTGTAAGGTTATTCTAACTAAATCAATTTTAAGTTAAAATGTAAGCACTTTTTCAGGTATTGATTGTACCAGTAGCCTGTCACTGACTGCTCGCAGTTTAAGACATTTTTCTTCATTTACAAGATACCTTTCAAATAAAGAGAAATACTAAACCTGGTGTTTTTTCCAAATTAAATGAATGGGAGGATTCTAAAGAACAGTAAGAACACAATGGATAAATTGATCAGTTCTATTATGTTACAGCAGGAGTTGTAACAAAATCATTATAAAAGTACTTAGAAGAGAACATTGGTCATGACCATAGGGAATTTCGTATCTGTAAAGACTGATAAAGGAGAATATGGACATTGAATACTTATTATTCTCCAAAGAAAGTAATTCTGTAGCAGAAAAAAATAACAGTGAAAATTCCTGAAAACACTGACTCACGAAATCATCATAGTGCAGACTGGTTGAAGTTGGAAGACACCTCTGGAAGTCATTTAGTGTGACCCCCCTGGCTCAAGCATGGCCATCCAGAGCCAGTTTCCCAGGACTATGTCCAGGCAGTTTGTGACAAGAAGAATGAGACTCCACTCTTGTCAGGCTCTGCTAGTGTTGTTACCTTCACAGTAAAATTTTCCTGATATTCAGGGTGAACCTCAAGTGGTTTTTTTTTGGTCTTTTGCCTCCTGCCTTGTCACTCTGTCATCTTTCCATTATTTTAAATATTCAGTGGAAAGTTGTATATGGGTCAGCAAAACCATCCCAGCCAGGAGGGCCACCCATGTCCTGGAGTGCATCAAGGCAGCATGGCCAGCTGGGCAAGGGAGGGGATTGTCCCGCTCTGCTCTGCACTGGGGCGGCCTCACATTGAGTGCTGGGGGCAGCTCTGGGCACCACAAAGTAAGACAGACATTAAAGCATTCTAGAGCATCCAATGAAGTGGAAGAAAGATAGTGAAGGTCTTAGAGGGGAAGATGTATGAGAAGTATCTGAGGTCACTTGGTCTGTTCAACCTGGAGAAAAGGAGACTGAGGGGAGACCTCACTGCAGTCTGCAACTTTCTGAAGAGTGGAAGAGAAGGAGCAGGCACGGATCTCTTTTCTCTGGTGACCAGACTGGAAGGCATGGCCTGAAGCTGTGTGAGGGGAAGTTTATGTTGGATATTAGAAAAAGGTTCTTCACTCAAGGGTGGTTGGGCACTGGAACAGGCTCCCCAGGGAAGTGGCCACCTTGTTCACAGAGTTCAGAAAATGCTTGGACAATGCTCTCTGGTACATGGTGTGACTCTTGGGGATGGTACCGTGCAGAGCTGGGACCAGGATGTAATGATTCTTGTGGGTCCCATCAGCTTATTTGGTGATTCTGGGATTCAGATACTTCAGGCTAAGATCTCTCTTGAGCCTTCTCTTCTCCAGACCAAATCATTCCAGCTTCCTAAGCCTCATCTCTTAGGAGAGATGCTCCAGTCCCTTAATGATCTTTGTGACTTTCTTGCTTCACTTTGTCTGTCTGTTTTGTGCTGGGGAATTCAATACTGGTCACAGTACTCCAGATATCTCTTCAGATCCAGTACTTAGTAGAGTGGATGAATCCCCTCGCTCAACCTGCTGGCAGGGCTCCTAAAACTATTCTGCAGTCCAAGTTAATGTTAGCATCCCTTGTGGAAAATAAGTATTACTGGCTTATGACAAATTTGGTGACACTAGGATTTCTGGGTCATCTTCTTCCTCTTTTTATTTATCAAATGTTAGATATTTATTGCCATTTTAGCACTGCTTTCTATTAGTATCTTGTGGTGACTGAGATGCTGTTATGTAGTAAGATGTGGGTCAGCTAAGTGCAATTGTGAAATACACAACCTCTATCTGCCTAGATGGAAACCATATTGGGTAGCTGTTACTTTCTGTAAATATTATTCATTTAGTGTAGCTAGACTAGAAGAGGGAACGACACTAAGTGGAAAGTATCATAATGTATTGTCTCAATGAAATATCTGTTAATACACATTTAATTATCCAAATGATTAATAAAGTCAATATGTATTCTCTTTGTTTTTATTAAGAGACCAATCTTCCTGACACATCGCTTACACAGAGTGATACATATAAAGTTATATTCCCAACACACTAAAATTGTAAATAATATTAAACCATTATTAACCAGAGACCTGTACTGTTGTGGTTAAATCTCTGTTAATATATTATGTTAGTTTGCATTTAAGACTAATGGCTTAAATAGACAAAAGCAAAAAAGACATCTGATCATGTTCTGTACTACATAGCCACAAGCATAAAATCTGTGTCTGCAGAATCTACTGTAAAAGATATATACTATGTTGTGTCAAGGAAGGGATGGAAACAGTGGAAATAAAAGTGTTTAAATTTGAAGGGGAGAAATATTTTTGCTCTGACTCTAAATTCAGTAAATTTTATTGATAAGAGGAGGCTGAGGGAGATTCACAATAAAAAAGAAGAGTGTGGAAGAATAGCTATGTCATTCTTGTCCTTTTTTTTTTTTTTTGAGGGGGAGCAAGGAGTAATGAGTAGCCTTTCCACTGTCTTTTACTGAGAGAAATCCAGAAATCTGCGGGTTCTTTGTGCCAATGGGACTGGATAAAATAATGTGTAAAATAGTAAATGCAGAAAAGTACTTAGTAACCATCATGCTTATGTACAAGAGTATTTTAACCATTCTTTTTCTGCTAAAAATAATATTTTTCTTCAAAGCAGATTTATTTCAAGTATTTCCTTTCACAAACAACTGTTTTAACACCTGGTCAAATGACAAATATATTCTCCCAATACAAGTACCACAGATGAGAAAAGACTACAGTCTGGAAAGTTTTAGCCTCAGTGGGGATTGATTTAGACACTCTATATTTCAAGTTTTTATTGTCTCTGTGAGATAACTAGTCATCTTGGGCTCTTGTGAGGAATTACATGTTTGGGGCTCAAGAAAAAAGCAGCCAGTCAATTGTTTTCATATATCAGAAGTAACCTAGATGGGTTGACTCATTTTGGCAAGGATGATCTGCTGGGGATTTCAACAGAAATTCAGTCTGCTTGGCAGAAATAAGAGACATGGTTTACCTTTTGGGCTGCATGTCACAACATTTATCACTTTGAAAAAAAATAAGGAAAAAGTTTTACTGTGATTGTTGCACATCCTCACTCATAATTATAACTCTGAACAACTATGGCAAACCTAGGATGCCCGAATGGTGTTTCCAAAAATAAGTTCCCAATTTTTAACATTGTCTCTGAAAGGAGAAAAAGATGCTGATCTTGATGCTGACCTTGTGATAAGCTAACTTATCTGTTACTTAGAAGACTTGTGTTTTCTGATTATATAAAATAGTTAAGACATGGATTTTTTCTTTAAATAGGGGTCCACTACCCTTCTCTGCCTCCAGCTCACCACCATTTTGACTTGTTCTCTTTTTCTTGAAGCATAAACCAAGAAGAGTAATTTGAAAGGCAAACAGAAACTCCTCCTAATCACACAGACATTTTCTACTTTCCGTTTCTACTGGGGAAGTGATTTAACATTTGATTCTTTAGATCTTTTATGCATGTTTTGCATAAGACATTAATGTATATTAATGCTTTTTATCTCTCAATTTGCACTTTCCACAAGCCAACACCCTATATTTTTATAGATAATGACTTCATACAATATGTATTCACAAAATCTGGGTGAAAATGTGCATTTTACTTTATAGGTTTCAATCAGTTTAGATATTTCTAATATATCTGGATGAATTTTCCAAGAAGGTTCATGATTTCTTTTCATTATCATTTTGTTGAAGTATTTCTTTGAATGCATGAGGGCATTCATTTCATTTCATTTTTGCAAGCTTACACCCAAAATATAGTCATTACCTTTTCATTCCAATGTATAACCTCGAGGACAAGTTTACAATTGTACATGCTTCCAGAAATTCTGTCTGGTGGAGGCTGAAGTAATTTACATTTTTTGTCTCAGCTGACTGAAATCAATGTCAATTTTAATGTTACTTTTATGTCAGGGAGGAGATGATAGCCCTATCTGAGGATTTTCCTACTCATACAGTTATGAAAAATAAGGATCTTCTAAGAGTAAATTATCATTAGACTTATAATTTATTCAGGAATTCAGATAATTATGTGAAGACAAACATACTAGACAGCATGAGAATAAAACACACAGAAAATTGCAATTAAATACACTGAAAATTTATAATAAGAAAGATCTTAGATATCCCTCATTTCTTCACTTCAATGCTTCTTAAATGTGTGATGTCAATATACAAGTACGAGGCTGAAAGGATATGTGGAAGTGTATTTTTAGATAATTTTGAGTGTCATCTGGATTTCCCTGAAAACCAGTCTCTGAAAGTAAATTGTACTCATTTTGCTTTTCTTTCTTCTTTACTTGATCTACCAAAATTTTTCTTAGTAAGATCCAGAGCTTGCAGATTGCAGTACAATTAGCACAGAAAACAATGCATTGTGTTAAGATGCTATCTGGGTAGCTCTTCATATACAGATTAATTTACTTCAGAAGCCACAAATTTTGTTGTAGCCAAACTCCATACAAGAGACAATTTCTTTCAAATAGCAGGTGCTTTTTTTGGTCTTTTGTGGTTTTTTGTCATTCCACTAAACACACTTGTAGCTTAAAAAGAAGTTATACTTTTTTTGATTAGTGGATAATAAATTTTTCATTTATTTCATTGACAAAAGGCTTTTCACTAATAAAATGTTTTCATTAATTATAAGTCTGCATATAACCAAATGCATCTTATTTTTCTATCGTGTTTTTCCCTTTATCTTCAGGTTATTAATTTCTTCTAGTGAACTATTTATACATTAATTTTTCAAAGTATTTGTTTCACAATCAGAATAATTTTATAGAGTTGTTTTTTTGTGGAGATCCCTTAGCTGTTACATGAAAGGACAAAAAATACACAATAACGGGCATTTTGGATTGTTTAGCCATTTTCAGTCTCAATGGCATGTTAAAAGAAAGGAGCAAAAGAAAAAAGCAAAGGTAAAATTTCTAGTTCATGAGAAATTGCACAATTCTCTCTGGACAGAGGATGAAATTAAGGAGTTCCTTCCCTTCTGCAGTATTTAGAGAAACTCATAGGTTTCTATCAGAGATTTCACTAAAAAAAATATGTATTGTCAGTAATTGCATTAGCTATGTGTGAGAGAGAGATTATTTGGATGAAAAAAGAGCAGTAATATGACTAAAGCATTGTTCCTAAGTTGTGCCGTGCTTAACCTTTCTGAGACAGTCAGTCTACTGCATGAAGTCCATGATACCTCAACTTGAATTCTTTTTCAGTTTTGTTGCTTTTGAAGAATGAAAATTAAATTAAATTAAACCCCAATCTAGTGGCACACTTGTACTTTCTGATTACTCTTTTCAAATGTGTTCATGGCTTACTATTCTCTGATGCTGTATATGAAGTTAAGAAATTATAAAATTCTCGATGTCTATCAACTAGTCCTAATATTTGTACATTGAAGTTGTGCCTCATCTTGCAAATAACTCTAGACTTTGTGGTCTGACAAACTCTCTAAGTGGGGAAAGAGATGAAATCCATGCAGTTTCCAGATTCCAGATGGAAAGGCCTAAGGGCTTTTATTTTCCTTCACTAACAATTCCTGAAAGCCTATGGACCTTGACCATGAATGAATGTAGGATTTAAGATGGAAAAACAACTGGATGGTAGACTACCTCTATTTTAAGAAATTACACCACCAATTAAATTTTCTCATTCCAGGGCTCATTAAGTTGGAAAAGGTAACTCACAGTGGTGTCACTATGGGTAGTGTTGTATCTACACCTGTATCACACAATTACTGCCATTTGATAAATGAGTATCAGTATTTTGTGACTAATTCTGGTATTATTTGGAGTTCTTCATAAAACATTCAATTTGTAGACTCTACTGTAGAAGTAGCCTTCCAATTAATCTAGAATGGGGTTTGATGCACAGAAAAAAATATCTTGAATCATATTTTTCTTGCTCCTATTATTCCATTTGTATGAGTTAGATAACTAGACTATATCCAAATTTAAAAGCCCATATTGTGTTTGTAATATGAGTGGGTAGAAAAGAAGATAAAATATTACATCTTTGAAAAAATTTTCATCAAAAATATCTAATTAATCACATATATATGAATGAAAATTTGCCATGGTTCCATTGTGAAAATATATCTTTGTTACAGTCTTTTACTGTCACATGGATAGAGCTTGGTATTTCCATTTTAATTTTTTTCTAAAAATAATTCTGAAATCAATGATTACACTACTATACCTTCTTACTAAGCCTGCCCAAATATTTTTGGGGTTGTGTTGATATTGCATTTATACTTCAAGATACTCTGAAATAAAGACAGAATATGAACATATCAAGTAAAGATTTCACATTGTAGCTTTAACTATAGAGCAAATCCTTGGCACATCTGGTAATTTTCTAAACATCATTTAGTACTATATAAAACATCCTTATATCTAAGTATGTTGTCAGTGTGGGTTGAATGGCTTTCATCCAATCTGGCAATTATATTTGATGTTGATGCTCTATACTTTTACAATATTTTCCCTTTTTTTCATGTACTAACACTTAGAGAGACTATAAAAAATATTTTATACAAAAAATTTGCATTTTTAGGAATAGATAGCTATTATGTGTGGCTGTGTTAAACTTGTTACAAAGTAACCCTTAGCCCCAGAACAGATAATTGAGAAAGTAATAAATGTAGTAAATTGTGGTTAAAGTATGTGAGAAATTTTGAGTGAATTAATTTACAAATGTTGTACAGTACCCATTTGAAAAGTTCACATCCTGCCATGAACTGCAACCCATGATGTTCATTATATAGTTAGGAATAAAAGAATATGACAGTAATTATAAACCTCTTGATATAACATATTTTATTAACCACAAGTCTTATCAGAATATAAAAACATATGTATTCAGAATATAAAAACATACATATTGTCATTTCATACACATTTGTTTAAATTGGAGAAAATTACATACATTTATGGGAAAAGAAAGTGGCTTATAAGAAGGGTTTATCAAGTGAATGATGCTATTATTTATACAGTTTAAAGGAAAGAGAATCCTGGAAACTTCATAGGTTTTATTCTCATGCTGTGCAAATTTTTGGTATTTCTGTTTTGGCAGTCAAATAGAATTTAAAGGAATAGTAGATTAACACAAAATCTAGAAGATAAAAATATTTTACAAGTATTTCTTTCATTTAAATATCAAGTAAAAAAAGGTAATTAATTGTTTGGGAAGGGAAACTAGTACTTGTTAATATAAAAGTTAAAGTACTCTGTCTTTTTCTGCTTTGCAGATGTGAAGCTTCAAGCAGATGACTGAATTTAAACCTATTACACTGGGGTTTTTTGGCTTAGAAGTAATTTTTCAATTTTTTACACAGTCATAAAAAATTGAATTGTCAAAGCTCAAATCAATAATCTTATCTTTTAGATAATTGTATCAAAGTCCTTGGATTTCTCAAACTTCTGATTTTATGTAGAGTGAGACAATGTGCTAAAGAACAAATACATTGATCTGTACATCATCTTTTTCTTCAATTAGATGACTTCTCTTAAACACTAGCCAGTTTTAATGAGCACAAATTGAGTACTTTTTTTTGTTTATTCCCTACTGTCAAGCTTGAAAAATTTGTACTTTAGTGCAAAAAATAGTATTTCAGATATTTTCAAATGCTATATAATATATACTTGGGTTCTAAATGGACTATTCTGCACTACTTGATAACATCTGGAAATAAATAAGGTTTTTAGGGAAATAAAAGGTGGAAACAGAAGCTTCAAAGAAAGATATATATGTATTATGCAGAGATAAAATATTGTTTTATGGATAAGTTTTATAGATTGATCCTGAATTTTTGCATCTGATACATCCTTTTTTGAATTGGTCGAGTTTAATTTTATATTTTTTTACATCAAGTTTTAAAATCTTTGATAACGGATGATGCTTTTGGCTAAATCAATAATCATGGAAACAATGGAAGTCTTTTTGAATATGTTTCCAACTTACAGCTGGAGCCCCTGTACTAATATCGCCAAAACTCACCAACAGTCTCACTAACAAATTTCAGTAACCTGCAGACCCTCACCTTGTTTTGATGGCTGTTTTCCATCTTTTCATACAACTCAATATATTGTGGTAAAGTCTTTAGAAGCTGTTTAATATTTTAAGGTAAGGAGGATTTTAACCTAGTGATGATGGGAGAGGGAGACAGTTGTGAACAGCTCTGTGCAAGAGAGGCAGACAGGATTGCTGAGCAGAGGGTCTGAAATTATGTGAATGAAAGGAAATGAAATAGAGATCAGGAGGGGTCACCTGCAGCATTTGCATGTAAACAAGGAAGTGCCCACAAGTCACCATTACAGAAAATGCCAACCAGACTGCCTCTGGGAAATCAACAGATTGATGTGTCTCTCTCAAATGCATAAACTTTCCCCCCAGCTAAACTCTAATTCAACCACACCTGGAGCATGTTACACAAAATCTAAACTGGAATAATTTTAACATACAACATAAAATAGAAAGAGCAGCTATCAGAGGTTTTCTTATGTTATTTGGCAGACCACCCTTAGCCATGAGTAAACATGTAATAATAATTCATATTGCAGAAAAAAATACATATTAAAGACTTAAAATTGTTCAAAGCACTAAACCTGCCTTTCATGACATTAAAAAAGTTATAAAAATATATGTTTTGTGTCTACTAGGCAATAATAGTCCTTTAACAAAAATTATAATAGTCACTTGATCACAGAAACATTATAAACTTAGCTTTTCTTTCCTACCGACTGCACTTATTTGTAGATCTTATATGAGCATACAGCCATTGAACTATGGTTGACCTTATTTGTGAAAGTGTAAGAATCTGAAATAAGATTCTCTTTTTTAGTATATAATCCAACCATTTTACTTTTGTTGGTTTCTAAGCTCATACAAGTTTAAAAGTTTTGGATTTTTTTAAGTGATCCCTCAATTTAAAGCACTGTATTTCATCTGTTAAAATATTAAATTGTGTTCTCTGTTAAAGCTGGCTGCAGTTGAAGCCTTAGTAAATGGTCTTCCTTCATGTGAAGAAGGAAGAAAGAAAGAGTGCTCTAAATTGTAAGGTAATGTAGAATAAAATTTTAATTATTTAATACTCAGAATGATAAAAGACTAATCATCTTAATTCCATATTTTTTAAATTATCCTACAACTTCAGAAAGACAAACTCTTTATAATTCAGTCTTAAAGATTATTTGAAAATGAGCTTTTGCTTAAACAAGTCTCATATGATGCCTTGTGAAAATCAGATTTCCTTGGCATATTGAATACCAGCATTATTCTTTTCAGAAATATACAGAACTACATGGAAGCAGAAACAATAAATACTGTTCCATCTTAAAACAATGTAATATAAACTTTTCCTTTGAAAATTAGAATAAGTTTTAGAGAAAGAGGCATTATTTAATAATAATTATCATATATAATTGAGAAATGCATAATTTATTACCCTCTCAATATCTGAATACATAGTAATTTACTCCTTCCATCAAATATTTGCTTTTCTTTACAACATCAGTCTATTTATCATGGGAAAACTTTGAGGCTTTTTGTATGTTTTATAACTAAGAACTCAGATTATTTTAGAAAAAACAATTAATTTGGTTAAAAACCTTTAACCAGTTCACCAATTAATAACTTCATTAACTGGGTTAATCTATCACTTTCTGTGGGGCAAGATTGAATTAGAAGTGTAAAAATAACAGTAAAAAAAAAAGAAATCAATAGAAAAAATACTTGAGTTTTCCCATCCCAAAGTTTCTATACCTCATAGCTAATTAGCAATAGAGATCTAGTAAATCACATGCCTATTTTTATTCTAAATTGATGGAACACATTTTAAATGTACACCAGAACTTACCCATTTGTTTTTAAGACTTTATGACTAGCCTATGAGAGTCAAGCAAGATAATTATCCTTTCTTCAGCCACATGAAGACTGTTGCACCATAGGTTCCAGGGCTCTAATTGTACAAGACAAATCTCATTCACAGAAAATCCATTGGTAAGAAGGTGGTAGAAAATAACATAATTAAATTAAACTAAATGGGATTTAATTCAATAAATTAAATTAAATGGGGGTATTTATATAACCATTGAATGGTCTGGGTTCCAATACTGAAACTTTCATCTAGTTCCAAAGCCCCTGCGATGGTCAGAGATGCCACCCACTAGAGTAGGTTGCTCAAAGCCCCATCCAGCCCTTGAACACTTCCAGGAATGGGGCAAAATCTCTGGACATATTACTGGTATAAGAATACTATAGTAGGGTATAGTTTGCTGGCATAACCCTCATTGGTTAGAACATTTTGGAAATGGATGATATGTCAAGCAGAATTTGTGGTGGTTCTAGATCTGGTCAGTATTTTAATAAAATACTTGTATAATGGAATAAGAAATATCCTATTTACAGAAAATTTAAAACAATGGAAGTCAGCTAGCATGTTCTAGGGCATGTGAGGAGATAAAATACCTTTCAAATGTGTTATAGGCCAATGAGAAAAAAAATAGCCTTCTTTGTAACTGAGATTATTAGAAAAAGAACTTATGTATGGATTAAAAAGATTCAAAATGTGAGGTTGTTCTTATTAAAAAAAAAAAACATTCAAAGTAGGTCTTCTCATTAAAATTGCTACAGAGAGGTACAAAATCTGGCAGACAAAATCTTCTTTTAATCTTAGAACGATTCACTGGTTATTAAATGTATGATCTCCTTTATAGTTTGATGGGTACTAGCCAGCTATTCAAGAGTTACTAGTTAGTAACCAGTACAATATATCTGAAAATTGTCACCTTTAGCTTTAAGAAAATTTATCAATCCCAATGCACCAAGCCCAGACAGTCATCAGACTTTTGTCAGCATACAGGTATTCTGGGTTCTGGAGCTCAACTTTTCACACACTTTTTTGCTGGTTTGGTGGTGGTTTGATTTGGTTGGATGGTGATTTGGTTTGGTTTGGTTTGGTTGGGTTTCTTTGTATTTCTTCCTGGTTTGCAAGTTTTATTCCATGCTCTAATCAAAATTAAATTTCTGTAACTTCAGATGTGAGGTCACTCGGAGGGCCCATTTTCATGTCACTTTGCTAAGCCACATTGTTTAAAATACAAGATGACAATTCTAAATGAAGTTTAATGACTTCAAAAGAAAATTTCTCCCAGAAAGGAAAGTAGACTGAAAATCCCATGCATATATTAATATAAAAATTCTGAAAAACTTAATGCTGCTTTTCTGCTGGAGTTCTAACTAGTGCTATAACATTTATTAATTAAAACTCACTACTTAAGTGAGAATAGTTTATAGTTTTATCCACTATGGAAAATACATGCAGATCTTAATGATCTATTTCTTTTCATAAAATATTTTTGTCCTTTTCACTGCTAGGCCTAAATAGATTTCAGAAATTAGAAAAATTGAGGAAGAACTTTGGCAAATTGAAATGAGAAAGCATAATATAAACAAAATATATTTTAAAGATAAAATTAGCGACAGTAATACTTTATTGAATAAGTAATTTCTATTCAAATTAAAATCATAATGAAAACTTCCCTAGTGCCAACATTTCAAGAACTTTGAAATCATTGTAGACAAGGGGTGATAATGATGATGCTGTGGTGGTGATCTTTGTTTTTAATTATTTAGAAAAACATACATCTACAGAGATGCTAACATCTGAATTTATTTACTTGCACAATTGATTATTGATTAATAACTCTTCCACTTCCCAGATTCCTTCACAATTATTATCTCCTCCACTTCCCAGATTCCATTTTCATTGATATATCTTGATAAAATAGAAATAATAATGAAGGTAACTTATAGAAATAATAAAATTAAATAAATTATATAAATTATATAAATTATATAAAAGAAAATTTTTTAGATTTTCAGTAAGAATTCAAGTTGACAACACAATAGTACAGTATTGTCTGAGACGGAAAATTCTAGTAATGTATATATTTAGTGACTTAGTGAATATTTGCTATTATGAACCAGTAGTCCATTTCCATAGCACATGAATAGATGTAATAATTGCTAGGAAAAAATGAAATACATTATTGTATTCTTTTTTTTTGTAAAAACAATCATGATTAAACAATAGTCATGATATAAAACTCTGAAAATGTAGGCTGGTTTTAGTATATTAGAATGGCTGGAATTTCAGGAAAGCTAAAGGCTGCTTAATCTTGCATTTAAACAAAATATATGTTTGACAAAGAATTGAGAAAAAAATCTACAAAAAATCACAAAAAACCCAACACAAACTATCCAAACAAACCAACCAAAAAAACCCAAACAAACCCCCTCAAAAAAAAAGATGAATTTGTGGTGCATTCCAGTGCTAAATATGTTTGGTCCTAATGGCTGTTGCAAAAGGAGCAATTCTCACATCTTTCCCATTCCTCTTCCTCCCCCACTCCTGCCATGCAGTGTTGCCTCCTCAATTCTGTCATTAGAGTGACCCCTCTGAGATCTGAGTATGCAGGAAATTTTTATTTCTTTTTTCCCTATGGTAGGATCTAGGCTTTCTAGGCAGAATTAATTTGTGAAGGGATCAGATGAGCACATTCTGGAGCAACAGAGCTAGAAGTAATATTCAGCTGAGAATAGAAAAGGAAGCAAGGAAAAAGGACTGATATGACTGATATGTCAAGATTTCGTCAGTTATGTCACCACTATCCCACTATCCAATCGGGTAATTTTGGGGGGCCTTATCTCTCTCTGTATGTATATATATATATATGCATGGCTTGATTTTATACTTGATATTAATGCAAATTGTATATGACATCAAAGGGGAAAAATAAGCATTTTAAAACAATTAGTATGTTATTTCTTTTTGAGGTATTTAATCTGTAACTGCTGTCACTGATAAAGACAATAGAAAAACAAGAGAACTTTCAAAAATATTTTACCCTTTTTAAGGGATATTTTCTTTGTTAAGAAAGAAAAAAGAATCTTTTATTCTTGTATATTTTGAAAACTCTCTCATGCACCACCAGAAAAGCTCTCATCTCCTCAGCAGGCAAAAAGCACCTTATGATTACAAGTTGTCTTTTTTCTAAGAGGAGCTTTAACTTCTTCATTTCTTCTTTATTCCTACAGTTCCACACAATTATTTTGGAAACAGAAAGTTCCCCAGAGTTCCAGTTTGTTTTATAGAATCAGAGAGTACAAAGCCAACAGTAAGAGCCACAGAATTTTAAAAATAAAAAGTGACAAAGATATTAAAAGCCAGAGCTGGATACCAGATTTATGACAGTTATGAAGATGCAATCTGAAGAGAAAATATTTCTTGCTTAGATTAGGAAGCTGAAAAAATTGCCATTAGACAATTATGCTGGCAGTTATTCTACCATATTCAGAGTTTGGTAAACTTAGCTTGATTTAGGTCAAAGCCTTTCTAATATATCAGAAATTATGCAGTTGCAATTTACCCATTACATTTCACCCTTTCATTGCAACTTCCATCACAGTATCAGCAATTAACCTAATTGTACAACCACTGCCAATTTTCATTCATATGTAATAGTTACAGGCCATGAAGTTCAGGCTCTTTCTACATAGTCATAGAAATTAATAAAGCTATGCCATTCCCTTCATTTTTGAATTATCACAATCTGCTTTCTAGATCTTTGTGGGTCTTCTTTCACATAGATGCTGTTTTGTCCTCTTGAAGAGATATTAGTTTTTAGTTACTATTTGTAATAAAAATACACATGCCCACTAAAACATACACTCTAAACCCCAAGTTTTTATGATCACTTAGTCTCTAATTTCTTTCACTGTTAAGAATGTTTTTGTTACTGTCTTTATCTACCATTAGTTGTTCCATGTTACTTATCTCTTCACTCCAGCAGTCCAAGATATGTCATTCTAGTGTTCAAGGGTGTAGTCCTCTAGCAAGAAGAGCTCTTGCTCAGGACATAAGCATGGCCATATAATTCCAAGTATCATAGAGAAAAAAAATATCTTGCAGATTTTTACTTATGCAAATATCCTTTAAAAGGTGACATTTTTTAAAAATGACTTTGCCATTTGATGACACACAGCCTATCAAAAAATCAACTGAGAGTGAACTGAATATTCAATTACGTTTTTCAATTACAAAAAATTATAAAGAAAGCTTCTGTTGACAGGTAACCATTATACAGAGTATTACTGTTCTTTGCAAGCGAAGTATTATACATATTTTTGTCTGCTCTTTGAATGCATTTTCTTGCCACTAAATAACTCAGCTTAATTTCTCAATGTCAAATCATTGCTGATCCTGCATTCCTTGCCAGCTTTCAAAGCAGACTATTCAGTAAAATATTGTACACAAAATATTGTGTACAATATTTTACTGAAAGGGCAGGTTTGTCATTCTTCCTACCAAATACAAAAAATTAAAATATTTTTAAAGTAATAATGCAACATCACTTTATGCAACATCTGTTAAACAGAAAATTACCAATTGGTAACATTTCCTTTTCTCTGACACATTTGAAGAACACAGTTCTTCACTTCCTAGTCTCCTGTATCTAGTAACCATTACTCCAAGAAATTTGTGTCCCTCTACTAATTTCTAAGTGTAGGTGTGATAAAGTTCACATTTTTTGGTTGTTTTTAATGTGATAAAGTATCTAAAAATTACTCTGAGTTCTTACAACCAAAGAGATGTTTGAGAGGAGAGATTTTGGGATAATTTCCCTTCCCTAAATAATTATTGCAATGCAATTCCTTAATAAAAGACCCTAGCAAACAGTTAATAAAATCTAATCTGCAAAACACAGAAATAAAAGTCTTTAAGACAATTACATTGACTTCTGGCTTGTTTTATGTCTCCTTGAATATTTAGTAAACAACCTAAGAACTAAAAATAACCAAATCAGAATTACTAGTACTTTAAGATTAGAACTATGAGATTAGATCCTGATCTCAGAATTTCCATGTGTTCTCATGCAAATTTTCCATAGCGTTTCCATAATTTCTCATCATGAACAATGATTTTATTATAAAGTTGTAGTTTTTTTTAATAGCAGATATCATCAAAAATATTATAAAGGAGTTTACATTTGTATAGAGAGTTTTAGGTTGAGGATTGCATTTGCACCCAAATTGCATTCAGTAGTTGTAGCAAATTCTCTGCAAACCCTACACCTGAAGAAGATGGAAGAAGATTGCATCAAGAGATCAACCCTTACAAATCAGAATAGTTTGTTATGCTCATCTGCATTTTAATCAGATAGAAAAGATTTATTCCTGAAATACATCAAGAAATACTATTTTCACCTCCTGAAATGCATCAGAGAGTTTATAGTCAATCAAATAAAATATCTTGCACATTTTTACTTTCTATATCTTCCTCTCTTATGTATACAATATTACGTGCATATAGGTGTCAATGATTTTATTAGCAACTATATAAAAGCTCATCAAAATAGAAACCAAGAAGTGATTTCATATGTCAAATCCTCTTTGTTAAGGATTTAACTTCTGTGGTCAGCTAAAGAAGATGATTTTATGGTTACATTAGAAACATTTTATTTTCTGCAAAATGCAGTGCAATGTAATACCATCAGACAGGTAAAGCAGACCACGTGTAGTCAGACATTAGGAACACTGTATGGTTTGAAGTTATAGAGAATAAAGTCTGGTCGTGTTTCTTCTTTTGACCAGAGGAAGCATAAATTGGAATTAATTTTGTCAGGCACAAGGACTGAACTGAAAAATTCATCACCTGAGTAGATATATCTCACATTCTTGACAAATAAGTATCAAACAGATATTGCTAAAATATTCTTATACTGACAATTATTTAAAGAAAATTGTTTTCTCTATTTAATTATAATTAATTCATTAATGTATTACAAATAATAATAAATTTTTAATTAATAAAAAATTGTAAGTCAAATGTCAGTGAAATTCAATGAACTAAAAAAACTGCATGTTAGCATAATTAGCATTGCTAATAGAGACTTAATAGAAGAAAAAAAAATTATCAATATTAAGAATGTATTTTCTAACAATGTTATCTGAAGAATGAGGTACTAATAATAGAAAGGAAATTTTTTTGAGAAGTAATACAGAGCAGAAATTTGTTGCCATCACCTCATTAAAAGTTACCTGTACTGGTAATTTTGGCCACAAGCACTAGAGGTGGACTCACTGATGATACCCATTAATCCTAAAAGTATGCTTGGTTCCTAAGTGTTCCTTACCTTTTCTCAAACCAGTAAATTATTTCCACATATTAACTTGTTCTATTTTTCTGGATCATTAATGTAATGATATAAAAGACTTATTAGCTCCTGGGCTCAGTTTTAACAGGAGATTTTAGCATGTAGTTCAAAAAGATATAAAGACATAGTGCAATAATTAATTTACAGTAATCTGGATGGAAAAACTAGCATCATTGTATTAGACCTGTCATTGGAATTTCCTAATAGTTTGATACAGAAAGGATAATTTTTTTTCTCTAGAGACTTTTCCCCACTATCAATTTATTGACAATAATATTAACTTACAATTAGTCTTTTTATTATTCTAGGCTTTAGTATTGCATTATGATGATTTTTACTCTGCTTATGAGATTCAGACAAAAACTTTTAGTCATATTCCCTAAAATTCCAAGTATAAACTCTCTTTCCAGACCCGCAATAGAATTATAGAGTGGTTTGTGTTGGAAGGAACCTTATGAGACCTTCTAGCAAATTTACCTGCCATGGGCAGAGACATTTTTCACTAGATCACATTGCTTAAAGCTCCTCCATCTTGACCTTGAGCACTTCCAGGGATGGGGCATCCACAGTTCCTCTGGGCAATCTGCTTCTGTGTCCCACAACCCTCATTATAAAACATTTTTTCAGTATCTCCAATGTAAACTTACACTCTTTCAATGAAAAGCATTACCCCTTGTCCTGTCAGTACAAGAGCTGGTTAAAAGTCTTTCTCCACCTTTCTTATAACTGTCCCTTTATATATTAAAATACTCTAATAAGGTGCCCTTAAGTCTTTCCCAGACTGAAGAACTGCAACTCTCTTAGCCTGTCTTCACATGTCAGGTGTTCCTGACCTGCATTATTTTTGTGGCCCTCCTCTGCACCCTCTCTAAAAGGTCCATGTCGTTCTTGGACTGGGGACCCCGATACAGGAGAAAAGCCTTCTTTTAATAAGCAATATTCCCTGGAATATGTTGCATGTAGCTAGCCCTGAAAACATGTCATACTGCTCTCATCAGAAGCAAAAATGGTGATTCGTAAATTATTCATAACTTTCTTTCTCCTTGAGGCAATATCTGACCCACAAATATGTAAAAGATGAAAAATGTCTCTCTTAGAGATAAAAGAAATGCTGATTTATATAGCGTTCATTTAATTCCCCTTGATGTAAATTCATTTTTTAAGTGAGCATTTTACATATTATGTTTAATGTAAAGGACTGATTAAATAGATATGCTTTCTCTAATCTGTCTAGTGAAATAGCAAAATAGGTATTCTTCATGACACTGCTTTTACTGAGTTTTATTTCACAAAAGATTCAGCATCACATAAATGACCAAGACTTGACAAGACAGCTTTGTTTGCTGTGTGCTTATTTAACTCTTTCCATTCCACATGATTATTTCAGTTAAGCTTGGCCAGTCTGTGTTTGGTTTTAGAAAAATAAAACCCAACTAGAATCCCCAAACAAACAAAAACATGAAAAGATAATTACATTTGTCTAATGTGTACATCACAGTTTTTATATCCTTTTTCATTTGCCCTCATGTCACATTTTGATTTGAAATCCTGAATTTGAATTCTTGTTTTAATAATACTAAGTTATATAGAGGACAATATGTTTGCAATTCCACTTCCTTATTTCCTTCATGTAGGTATTTTATTTTTAACTTAGAAACTACCATGTGAAATTTAACAAAGCAATAAATTTTAAAAGAGATCGCAAAGAGCCCCTCACACTGTGGATGTCATTCACACAACACATAATATTAATAACAGTGCCTACTAAATACTGAGGTTTCTGTTTTCTTATAGTGATTTACTTTAACTTTAAATATTTAGCATTAAATATTTCACTTACCTTTCAACCTTGCCAAATGTAGTAGCTGTCTGAAAGGCTTGACACTAAGTTTTAAGGTCACACAATGAAATCCAAGCTGTGGCTGCTTCACCTAAAAGAATCTGCAGAGAAAAAAGAAATCCATGTAAATATTTCAGAATATCTTTTCTTCCTCTTTCATTTTTACACAGTGGATCACTTTACAAAATCATCCTATTGTGTACAAAATAGCTAAACTTTTTTAGGATAACATTCCTTACCCGGTGCTGTCATGGGTTGGTCTACACACTGTGTAATTCTTGAGGAGAAAAACTTTCCAGAGATAAATGGATATTCTAGGGACAGAACCACAGAATTTACATTCCTTACATGTGGTGACTGTTCTGGGAGAATTCATATGCATAGTCTCGTAGTCCTAGTGGAGCACTGACATTTCCATATGCAAAAGTGCAAGGCAAAATTGGAATGAGCCTTTTTTCAAACTAGAGTAGAGAAGAACAATGGCTGTATATTATTTATTGTTTCTCATCTATGTGATGAAGTGTTTCAGTGGTCTAGTGGAACAGTACTTGCACTCAGTCCATTTAGAGTGACAGAATTAGGATTCTGAATTATAAATAGTTTGGGTTGGAAGAAACCTTCAAAAACATTCTGGCTATTTCTTGGCAAAATGCCAAATTTGAGTTTGTTTTTAGAAATAGAAATTAAATTTGAGATGGCTTTTGTGGACAAAAAATACTTGTGCTGCATTGTAGGGAAGGATTGGATTGTGGAGTCACAAAGTAATCAAAGTTATGAAATAAGCCGCCCTTAAACGCTTCTCATCTATCAGTAGTTGCCTTTTCACTGAAACAAGACTGCTTAAGTTAAATATGTCATGAAAGCATAACATAAGTACTGCCATAGAGAAACCATGAAGCACCACCATTTTCTCTTTAAGAAATGTTTTCTAAATTGCAGGATTTGGAAACTATTTCTATTGAAAGATGGGACATAATGCATAAAGAAAATTCATTCTATAAGATAGCATGGAATTCAGGCAGAAATGCATTTATTTTCTATAAGCAAAAATATTTAGCTAAAATATTATAGTTTAGCCTGCTACTCCTAGTGATGGGATACATCTAGTTTTAGTTTTCCTTTTGAGAACTTTTTATGCTGAAAAACTTTAATTTAGCTATAAATGTGTACTTCTAAATGTATAACAAAATTATTTCTGTAAATATAATTTTTGGAGGAAATATCCCTTTATATTGCACCTAGGTATGTCTTTTCATGAGATGAAAATTCACCATCCAAGCAACGAAAAAAATCTAAAATAAACAGAAACTAAAATATAGACAAGTGATACAACAAAATTTTCTGAAGGTTTTAGTACTATAATCATCTTATCCTATTCTCTGTGACAGTTGCTCTAGGTTGGTATTTAAAGTCTAGTTAAGATTTTTGTTATGCATAACAAGAGAAACCTTTAGGAAAAATGTCTCAAAACTTGTAAAAGACAAGTAAGGGATAATTCAAAAATTCAGAATTTCTCAGGTACTTTGAATTTGGGTTCTCACAAGGTCTCTTAGGAGGCAAGAGGAAGAATTTTGGTGAAGAACTTAAAGCTCTTGTTCCATGTTGGAGCTAACAATTGATACAATACACAGAACAGACAGGAGCACTTTCAGAAATCTCACTATAAAGGTAATAAAGCAACACAAATGATTTGTTAGCTTTCAGTTCTGTTATATCCTTTGCTCAGCCTGTGTATTTAATATTCTGTCTCAGAGAAGGGCTATAGCAAGCACTCCTGAAAACCTGATAAATTAACAAGAATCATTATTGTTGGAGTATGCCTGTGCTTAGCCCCTTTTTATACTCTCTCAGATTGTGGGGAATATAAAGTTACTTACCTAATATAGGAACAGATACCCAGAAAACACGGCAAAATGAATGATTGTCAAGATTATATGTATCAAAAGCAAGCATTTATTACTACAACACATTAGTAGAATATGTGCATAATTCAATTGTTTGTTTCATGCTTATACATGCATAAAATCCCTGAGACTTTCTCTGTCAGCTTCCTGAACTTGTGGAAGAGACAAAGAACTTCAGAGTTTTATTTCTTCTGTGACAAAAGTTACATAAGGTGTTCCTTAAGACCTGCTGAGCAATTTTTTTTTTTTTTAATAGTACCTTACTATTTTTATCTCCACAGAACAGGTCAAATTTGTCCAGAAGTCACTCACCCATTAGTTCTGAACATGACATTTTGTGTAGAAAATATCCTTGGAAATAACAGACATAGGCTCATATAAGAGTATCAAATAATATAAACTGCTACACATTTCTTCCCAAAGTATACAGCACAGAGAAAGATCACCAGGCAATATGAGAAACATTATGTATTAGTAAGCCAATCATGGTGTTGGGGTTTTGTCTTTTTTTTGGTTAAAGTACAGAAAAGAGAAGTGGTCAAAAGTGAAGACAAATTCAAAACAAAAACAGTATGGGAGTCTCTCAAAAAAACCAGCTTATACCTGTTCCAGTACTAATTTAAGTTTATGTATAAAAGAAAAATTTCCCCTCTAAACAAGAGATTATATTTAAGTTCAAGATTTGTGAGCAAAAGAAAACTATGATCTTTTTCTGTGTGAAGCTGCATTAAAACCAGAACTCTCCATGTTCTTAAAAAACATCTCTCTCTGTATGCATGTCTGTACAAAAAAGAGCAACAGGCCAACTTAGGTAATGTGTCTCTGTGTCACTTGATCTTAAGCTTTGAGGGATATAAACAACTTTATATACTTTAACTGAGAGCACTGTGTTGGTTTTAGCATGAAACTTCCAGTGAAAGGATTTAAGCTTTTTTTTTTTAGGACACATAAAACATATTCATTAAAATTCACAATATGCACAATACTTATTAGATATGCAAAAAACAGAAAAGGGCACACAGTAATATCTTGAAGAAATTTGAAAGTTATAACCAATAAACAAACCCAAAACCACTGAAAACTGCCTTACCACTTCCTTTGTAGTGGGATATTGTGAGGGAAGTATTAGTACATATAAAGTCAGACAATACATTGAGGAAAACTCTGAAAATATTAGGCCAACTCTATCAACCGTCTATAATAATTTCTATGAGTCTAAGGAAAGAAATTATAAATTGGAATAAAAGAAATCATATATGTGAAGTACAGACTGATAAATTGATATTAAAAATCTTTCTTTTTACAAAATAGGTAGGAAATAGAGTTTATAGAAATAGGTTTATTCTGACTATGGAGAAACATATAAATTTAGCAAATACATGATATAGCACCTACTAGGCCATGTCCTCTTGCAAGAGATGTACAATTCTAGTAACTTAACCAACACTGCAGAGAAGCTAATATAGGTGTTCTTTGCTTAGTAACATCTGTCCTTCAGTCACATACAAAAGAAATTCTAGTAATCCAATACTGAATTATCATCAAACAACAGAATTTTTGATACTAAAAGAGTATTCAGGAATAAACAAAAATTAAAGTAGAAAACAGGGATTTTTCAAGGCAATGTGTGCACAGAACAAGAGGGTTTTTTGTTGCTGTCACTAAACCACTGCTCATCTGGAGACATGATTGCCAGCCACCTGGTTCAGAAATCTAGAGACATATGGTACAGTTATACTGATCCATAGTTATTCCAGTGAGCATATTCCAAGTTTGAAAAAAACCCTGATAAATATTCATTTAAATATGTAAATAAATATATTATATTATATGATATTATATTATATTAATTATATTATATTATATTATATTATATTATATTATATTATATTATATTATATTATATTATAAATTCTATTCTGTAAGCACACGTGCTTTCAGTGCCAAATCAAAACCTTCTAAATGCTAGGAGTTCACAATAGTTTTGGGATATCCAATAAAATTAAATGTAAAGGAGAGCAATAAAATAAAAAGATAACAACATGCTGATCAGCATTCAAATACAAAATGTGGCTAAGATCTGAATTAGCCTGGCTGCTTCACAAATACAGCTATAAATCTTATCATGGTCTTAAGCAACAAGCCAAAATTAATTAATATATTAGAAACAAAAGGGTAGAGATTGCAATCCTACTGATCAGAAAAGAAAAACCAAGAACTAAATAACAGTTATAAAAACAATTCAGTTGTCTCTTGTTCCATTTACAAATCTCATTCCATATTTCCTATTCAGTGCATGAGTGCATTTTTCCAATAAGTTTCCCCTATCAAACCATTTTATTGAAACGCTTGTACAATTTTCATCTGTGCTTAAATTATACAGTTAACTATTCTAATAAAGTTATAGGCAGAATTATACATCAAAGGGGGGAAAATATATAAATGGGATTGGTCTGGGCAGGACACATAAAGTACCGGTAAGGATTAGGAACCACATGCAGGTATGAAGGTCTTTCTTTTCAGCTATTTGATTTTGGTCCAAATGAAATGAAGAATTTTCCTCTCGTGCTTCCCATGATGAAAAATATCTTAGGTTTTTCCAGTTGCTCCTTCTTCTAGATTTTTGCCAAAAACAACAGATTTTCCAGGTTAAAGTATATAGCTCTGCAGTAAGAACCACTAAAATTGTTATCATTCTTCCTTCTGTATACATTGGTGCCAGCCCAAGTTGCAAAATCAGGCATTACAATATGAACGCGTGATGGGAGGGTGTAGAACAGAGTGATACTCTTCTCAGTAGCACCCAGCAGCCGGACAAGAAGCATTAGACACAAACTGAATTCCATTTAAGTATGAGAAGTGACTTAACTTTAAGAGTGGTCAAACGCTGGACCAGGTTACTGAGAGAGCTTAGCCTGTGATGTCTCTGTCCTTGGAGATATTGGAAACCCGTTATTTGAAGCCCTGAAGAACCTGCTCTCACTGACCCTGATATGAGCAGTGGGGTTAGACTAGAAGATGCCCAGAGATCAGTGCCAATCTCAGTTCTTCTGTGATTTTATGCCAATCTCAGATGTTCTGTGACCCAGTTCTATAACATGGTCAATGCACCCAAACTGTAATCCAGAGGGTTATGCTAGGAGGCAGTTATTATACACCACGATCAGGATTCCATTGCCTACAGGGAGGGTCCTCAATTTGTGGCAAGGCATACAGTGATCCAGGAAGAGTGTCCTGTCAAAATGCTATCCTGAATTTAAGTACTCTGCAAATCATTTTGGGTGAAACTCTTCAAAGATGAAACCCAACCAAATCAAACCACATCCTAAACTGCTACACTTTAGTTTAAACTTCAGCTAATGAGGTTTGTATGTTGTTTTGCAGATAGCAACTATGTAGGAATAAAGGTAGACCATACTTTTCATAAAACTAGTCAAACTGAAAAATATTTTAAAAAACCCAAAACCCTTTTACTCCAGCCACCTGCAACGCCCTTCAAAGAGCACTTTAATATTTAGTAAAATGTATTCTATAATATACAACAGTGATTTGTTTGATTTATGCTGTCATGCTTGTCTCAAGAACCAAAACAAATGTCCAGCATAAGAGTTTCTCAAGTACATTAACAGGCAGTCAACAGGCAACCTGTTTTAAAAAGAAAACACAATCTTAACCTTTTATATTCAGTACAAAAAAATCATAAATATTTCACATGAGTTTATGTGAATGTGTGTGCTCATATATAACCAATATTTTTGGGGGCAATGTTTGTAGAAGAAATACATCATCTTGTAGGAGATAACTTAGTTTTCAAACTACACAGCTGAAACATATCAAGGTCCTAGAATCCTAAATTATACCTTTTTAATGGCCAAACTGCATGTAAACTGACTAGCAATGCAGAGTTCCATATTTTACTTTTGACTCTTCTCTTTTTAATCTGTCCTGCTACTCCTTTTCTTATTAGCATAACTGCTTAACTTTACATCTTTCAGCAAAAGATAACTTAGTCTAACAAGCCCCCATTACAGGCTCATTAATGTCAGGCCTCTAAGGAAAGATGTGTATCACTTGTCTTTTATCATTTTCCTTTCCATTTCTTCCTTATTTCTCCCTCAAAACTCTTCTGTAAAGGTGAGATACTGCAGAAGCACTTTATTGATTTGCTGCCTGTCCACTGACCCCTACTATCTTACTTTTTAGACACTTGCTTTCCCAACTCTGTTACAGGTCAGTTTTATCTACTATCCTTCACTTATCTTGGAGATATTCTTTTGTTTCATGAAAAGTTTTTATACAAGATATTTAACTTCTGTTAAATATTTATAATCAACCCATATCTTCCCCATTGTGAAAGTTATGTCACTTTTGTTGCTGCAACTGTCATAAGATTTTGAGCATCAGCCCCCTCCTACATGCAGCTCTCTCTGATCCTGAGAGAATACATTCAGTTTTCATACAAACAAAAATTGGCAAAAATCCTCCTTTGAATTCTTTACAAACTATGCTCTTCCTATCACATGTAGCCCAAAAAATCTTGCAGATAAATATTTGTGCATCAAAACACCAATCTGCCTATTCTTCACGTGGATTATGCCAAGTGTATGAAAAGGTCAGCATGGTTCATAAAAATAAGAGGTCTCTGAAACACCCAAATAAAAATACTGTAGCTACATCACATTAGAGTGCCTAAATGATCTTTATATCTTTATATTTTATTACTTTTATATGCAAACTTAAGTTTGGAGCTCAGAGCCATTTTTATTTCATTGTATTTAAACATCTGAGGATGCCTAGATGATTCACAATGTTAAAGCTTTCCTAATGGGTCCCAGAGAGCAAGGCTGATAAAGGTATACATTTATCAAAAATTCTACTTCAGCCACCTGCATGTTCATCAGAGATGACAATACATTTCTAGTAGAGGCTCTCAGGAATTCTGCATGCTTATTAAACGCACTACTGAATGACAATCGTATAATGAAAGAAAAAAGTCACCTCTTTGTCAATTGGTTGTCTGTGTTGCATTAGAAATGTTTACGTATCTTTCACCAAACTAAGTGCCAGTCAGCAAAAGTAAAACATTTATCTGGATCCACACTGTCGATTAGCTAGAGATAGGTATAGATGAATACCTTGTGTTAAAATATCATATGAAGATGAAAATCAAAACAGGAAACAAAAATTATGCACATAGAAAATATTTTCTTTTGGTATACATGAAGTGTTTTGAAACTTTAAAAATTTACCTTGGAAGAACATGTGAGAATCTTTTAGTGAAAAGGAATACTAAATTTATTAAAGAAATAGTAAAATAGTTTAACATATTTAGGAAAAAATTACCCACAACAGTAAAGGAATGAATTGATAATAAATAAGAATCCTTCAGTGCATGAGTGTTCCAACATTTACTATACAACATAACCAGTTTTGTAAGCAGATTCTCACCAGCAAAATATGAGATCTTGCATTCCAAATCAGTGATATCTCTGTAAGGGCCTTAGAACTGGGCATAAGATTCAAAAAGGTTCTTACATTATGACTCCACTGCAGCAGAAAAACAAAACCAAGATCCCTTCCTTGCTAAGGGCTTGCTAAAGAAAGACAATCCTGAAGGCTGGCAATATAGTGTGAGTTTCCTGTTTTTTAATTATTTGCATTTGACACAGTGAACATTATTAAAACATAACTGTTATACTCACAACTTCAACAGTTTAATTTTTGCTTTGATGCCAGTACATTCAACACAAAGAGACATATATGACCAGATCAAAAGAGGTACTTAAAGGTACCAGCAGAGGAGTATAAACAAAGCATCTCACAAACAGAATTAGTTTAGCCAGCTAAATCAGGCTTCCTTTGTGCCCTATGATTGCTGAGGAACTGAGCTTAGTAAGTCTGCAGTAAACTTTGTTACAATGACATATTCAGAGAGTCAGATAGCTTTTCATAAAGATCTACAGTTAGTGATGGTGTTTTTAGATGTTTCATGGTCCTATCCCTAATGCAGCACAGACTAAGGTAAGGAAAACAACAGAGAAATAACTACAATAATCTGATACATGTCCGAATACATTACATTCAAGTGTTGCATTAACACAACACTTTTTGCATCAAAATAATTTGACTATTACTAAGTCCTGGGAAACACCTTGAGTTAGATGCTTCAGGTTTTTTAATCTCTGATTCATTAACTCTCCAAGGTCTAAATCCTCTTTTCCAAGAGTTAAATAAAAGCTTAATATTACCAATACACTATTAATATATAAAAAAAGACCTACCGACTTAAAGAGCTGAAAAAAAAGAAAAAAAAGGAAAACAAAATTCCATAAAGAAATATTTAGACCATCAAAACTATAAATATTCAGTAAGGTGTGGTGTTCTTTTCCCCTCACTGAGTTAGTTGAGGACATCTAGTCATATAAAGATTTTCATATAAAGAATTTGAAATATTCTTAGAAGAAAGTCAGTCATGCATACTTGACAAGCTGCCTGTCATCCAGCAAGAAGTAAACAGGATGCTTTATGCATAAACATTGGCATATAATAAAAATGTGTTGCTGAAATAACATGCTGAAAAATTTCCATTATCCCAGAAATCTATATTGCAGTGTAATGAAAAAAATAAACAAAACCTTAAGCAATTATTTCTGTAAACATCAATTACAGATCACAGACTATTTACCAAAACAATAACTAAAAAGGAAAGACATTCACTGTGCTACAAAGGCTGTGAGATGTGAAATTAGAGAAAATGGGACATGACGAAAAACAGTGATACCAAAACAAAACCAGATTTGGTGACATTTCTGGGAAAACTAAAAAGGCTATCAAGTTGTTAAAGGACAGAGTGTTTATATCTTAATTCTTAGATAAGCTGCCATAATTATTTGAATATTAGTGATGTTTTCATTGCATGGCACACTTATTTGCTCGTGTCTTCATGTCATAAATTATATTAGAGGGAGAATTTTCTATTTATTCGAAATCCAAACAAATCTGAAAGTCTTTGGAAGAACACTGAATTTCATGCTCTGAATGATATCACAAGACTTCCTAGTGTTACTACAAATTATATAGTAGACAAGGATAAATTCTTGTCTGTCAAATCCCTATAAATATACAAGGTAATAAGCTAATTTTACAGTTGTTTTTTTTTTCAAAATCAAGACCTAGATCCATTGCACATTTCAGGTTTTCATGTTGCTGGAAACATTTCACATTTTAAACTACTCCAAGAATAGGTAAAACAGAAAAATAATAAAAGAAAAAAAAATGTTCTTCAACATATTAACATACATAGGGTTGTTAAGTGACAAAATATAAATCAATTACAGGTTTCTGAAAAGTGTAATTATATACATTCATCTTAATATTTTATATATAAAAGGATATACACATAAAAACAATATATAAAGAGAGTTGTGTTTTAGAAGATAGGGAAAACTAGCAAAAAATTTTGATTTTTCATAAAATTCTTCTTATCTATATGCAACTTCTTTCTGACAAAAGTACTATTAATGGAAACTTCTTGTTGTTGTGTTTAGAATAATTTCAAAGCTGTGAAGTTTCATAAACCCAAAGTTGCTGACAGTAACTGTAGGTGACACCTTTACACCTTTTATGGATATTTCTCTTCTGTGTGTTGACTTTCTAGATTCTGTAACTCTTTGGTGTTTTATTGAAAGTCAGTCATGAATTCACTGTGAAGAAAGTGAATCATGTCATATCTGAACTTTGAATTAATTGATCTTTAATGCTTTTGTAAAATCCATATCAAAATTTCAGTAGTTCTCACAGTTTGTTTAAACCCTGGCTTTCTGTAAAAAATCTTAGCGCTCATAAATTGAGGGTGTGCAAGTTATTCATAAAACTAAAATCAGAAACATAGTTCCAGAGTTTTGAAACTCTACATCAGGAAAGAATTTTCAGCAATGTACTCCTGGTTTGGGTTTACATGTTCTCTCATCAACACATGCTACAGCAGCATCTGGAGATAAAAAATGAGCAGTGCACTCTGCAGTTTCTCAAAAGCATTTAAAAATAGACACATACACAAATGCTCCCCTTATTACAGAAATGCCTAAAATGTAGTCCTAAACTGCCTTAAATGTCTTTCATATTGTTTTTGTTGCATGAAACTACTGAAACAACAGTCCAGATGTACTAGAATGATTTAGAAAAAATCACAACAGTCCTGGGGATGATGTTGGGATTATTTTGAGCATCTGTGTTCTCATCTGTGTTTTCAACACAATCTGTGGTGAAAAAACAAAGCAAAAAGAAAATAAAAAGTTTGATTCATCATCTGCATTGTTTCTCAGTGATTTAGGAATAGAGTGGTGGTCAGACACCACACAGGCTGACAGATTTTTGAATCCCCCGTTATTCTTTGATTGACTCTGGTCACAAAAGTGAAATCTTCAAGAAAATAAAATTGGTCTATTTTCTGAAAATTGGGGGGAAAAACCCAACACCCAATAAACCATACTTTAAGGCATCTTCATCTTAGATCCCTCAGCACTTTGCCATATAGATACCATGGAACAACCATAGCAAGGAAAGCTTAATGGAGAATGTAAAATAAATAATTTAGTTTCTTTTCCTACACCCTCTGTAGAACTTCATTGGGTGTGAATTATGAAATCTGAAGGGTACCAAGAAAATCTATGTTCATATTGACACACAAAATTACTCAGAATCACCACTGAAAAAATAAGTAACCCATAGTGTATTTGGGTTTTATTTTTATTTACTCAACCTCTCTTCTACATTATTCAGTAGTTCCTGCAAGAAGCTGAGCAATTCTTTGGACTCTTAATGCTGGTAAAAGTACTCAAGTCACAAAAATCAAACCCCAGTATCTTTCAAAGATTCATCAGGATTTATAAAGGAAGATCTTCAAGACATTAAAAGAGAATAAAGCACACAAGCTGTTGAAATATATTAAAAACCAAAATATTTTAAGTCAGAGTCACAAGATATACCCATCTGCTCCTCAGTCATCAGACTGGAAAACTGAAAAAGGTAGGCTCTGATAAGAGCTATATCTGAGGACAAAATTTTAGTTAAACTATGCTTTTGAGCTTTAAACTTTAAAATATGCTTCCTGGGTATTGTATTTTAAAATTCTGTACACAGATGTGATGAAAATCATATTTTTGAGTTACCTTTTCAACAATGAAAAAGATAAGACTTTCCCAACACCAAGAACTAATACTGTAGCAAATACTAAGTGACTACACTTTACATTTAGGAAAAAAGAGACAGAGATTGACTTTGAGTAATCCCAGAGAATATGCATTTTGGTAGCAAAAGGGATTTACTAAAACAGGAAAGGCAGCATAATTGTATTTGTAGGACTTTCATGAATATGTTTTGCAATATTTCAAGCTATTTTTGAATTGGTAACAATCGTCTGCTTTGGAGCAAAAAAACCTACAAGTGCAACTTAGACTTAAACCTATCAGGCTGTGTAGAAGCACTCACAAACGGACAAATACACTCACAAATACAAATTGATACTTTAGTGGAATTATGGCCTGTCTCTTAGTGCCTGACAACCTTGCAACTGAGTGAATTTCTAATACCAGACACTGCTCTGAGACTTTCCTCTTAGCTCAAACAAAATCCCCATTAGACTTGATTCCAAAAAAAGTTCAAATGCCAGCAAAGCCTACAGACTTTAATGACACTTGGAATAACAAGCCTGATTTAATATCATTGTAAGTTTCTACTATCTATGGGAGAATTCTTAAAATTATTTTCAGTGATTGCTAGTATTTTGCTAAGGGAGTTATAAGAAGCACTGGGCATTTAGGGGATTTTGAGAAGCATAATATTAGCAACTGAATCAGCTTTTGATGTTTTCCTTTAAGTGGATTAGGTACATTTTCCATTTAGTTTGTGGGTTTAAGGGTCAGAAAACTAAAACTCAGTTAAGAGGCCATATTGAGTGAAAAGTGAGAAGAGTTACATTTTAAGCAAGTAATTCTCTCTTCAATACAGTGAAATGTCAAATAAGGCAGTGAAAATATAAAGCCTATAAAGGCAACCAGTATTAATATATTACACAGTCTGACCAGCTTGTATATTACAAGACCTTGTAAAGGGAAATATTACAACATCTACTTGCCTTTATAAAAAGTTTTACATCTACAATAAAAGTCTCCAGAATCAAAGTGATTTAAATCTATCAGAAAGTTCTGAAGCTGAATTATATAAAGCCCTCTTTACTCTTGTCCTAGGAAACCATTTTTTTACCAAATAGAAGAAAAATGAGTAAATTTATTGCTTGTTTGTTCATGGGTTTTTGATTTCCAGAAAAGTAGTAGCAAATGCATTTCCTTCCCAAAAGAAAAGCTTGCCTATTTTTTTTGTAAACCTTTGTATTTGAAATAAAGCTGTCATGATGTACAAGGCTTGTGTACTGTGTAATGCTAGTTTCAGCTTGTACAGAGACAACACTTTCTGTCTGCAAAGCAAACCTTTTGTTTTCCTCAAGCCTCTTCCTGTCAGATGAAAGGTCTATTATATTTCCAAGGGTCTTGACTGGAGGAAGGTGAACTTGGTGTTGTTTTTCATAGCCTTAATCCTGAGGTAAATTGATCTTCATTAGAACAGACACCTGTTTTTCCTTTGAGCTTACTGTGGATGTTTTCCTCAATTCAAGGATACACAGCTGCTGAGGTAGCTAACATCCAATCAGACAAGAAATCAGTGGTTATGGAGTGCTGGATGAGACAAAGAGAAAAGTGGTTTACTGGAAAAGAGTGATATCAGTTCATCTAATGCTCCTGCACAGCCCATGGAATTCCTGCTTGTGGTAAATGCTTCGTTTGGAGAGTAAAGCCATCAAAAGTAAAGTTTTCACTGAGCATAATCTATCTTAAAAAAACCCAAAACCCTTATAAATTACTATTCTTCATGTGCAATCTAATTATGCAGGGTAAAAATGAAAGAAGTAACTTACTGGAGCAGAGACATGAGTGCTATTACTGGCTACAGGTAACCACTTTCAGAATTGGGTTAGATGTTTATTTGTTTGGAGTGAATTTATTAAAAAAATGAAGCAACTAGATGTGTTATTTAGCTTTTAACTTTCAGCATAAGTTACCGGACTATGATGGCTCCTGGTGTCACTGTAAGCAGAAACAAATTGAAATGTTTCAGCTTTCAGCTTCTACCACTCCTTAAAAAAGTTATGTGTATGCAATGCTGTATAATAATCATCAGCCATTAATTATGACAACTAAATTATCTTTTATATCTGGTGTATTTAATGCGTGCTGCAGTTCAAAGAACACAGTTTATCTTCCTTAGTGAAAAAAATCTACATAAAATAAACTATTCATTATCTTTGTGTACTATGAGCTACAAACCCCTAAGAACAGCAGGGAACACATGATTACACACTTCAGGTGCTTCTGTATAGGATAAGAAAAAATGTGAGATGGTTTATAGGACTTCAGAGTGAGTGAAGGGTGAAATGACGGACAAGATGCCTTCAGCACTAAAAAAAACCCTGAATGCTTTCAATAATTAGTAAATACAAACAGAAACAAATAAGTATTTGCTAGCTTGCAACAGAGTACATTTCTTCAGAATTACTTCATTCCAGCTGAAAGACAAAAATTGACTGCTAAATTAAAATCAGTAATTTCTTACCTATAAGGGATCCCATCCAACTTGCATTAAGTTCATGAGATATAATGAATATTACTTTAAAATTGCTATTTATGGACTCACCAGTGGCCACACCCATCAGTGATGGTGGTAGTGCCTCAGGGATAACAGATTTTTGAAAGAGTTAAAAAATCCTAAGGCATTAGCAGGCAGAGATGTGAGTGGGAAGATGTGGGAGACACACCCTGCAGACACTAAGATCAGTGAAGGAGGGGCAGAATGTGCCAGAGGAGCCACAGCAGGGATTCCCCTGTAGACCATGGTGAAGACTGTGGAGGGGAGCTGTGCCCCAGGAGCCTTTGGTTTATTTTCTCTCCCCTCCCCAGCAGAGGAGGGGAGGGACAGATTTGGTAAGCACCTGATGTCCAGCCCTGGTCAAACCATCGCATGAAGTTACTTTACCAGTGACATGATTATTGCACCCAGTATGTCTGTCCAGACTGTAAAAAAACTGCAAAAAACTCAGCAAAATACTGAGGAGTATTCAAACACATTTATAAGAAGCATGAAAAATTGAATATTTATATATATTTGTTTACTCTTCCAGTCCTGTTTCAAGGAACTCAGTCAACTCAGTGTATCAGGAGCAATTTCATGCAGTCTTTAAATACCTCTTTAGGGAACAGAAATTTCCCAATAGGGAGCTCCCAGTCTGACATATAAGGTTATGATAAAGCATCAAGCTGGAGTAAACCTACATATACTGCAAATAAAAGTAAGTTTTTATAGACAATAGAAGGCCATTTTTCTTTAGAACAATTAACTAAGGCTGAGCTAAATTCTTCATGACTGGAAGTTTTTAGATCAAGATTTTGTTAGATAATTCAAAAACATGTCACAATATTAGGGTCTTTGTCTCATTATGCAAGAAATTAGGTTACATGATCAGCATGAACTTTTCCTACTCTATGAAGCCACTGAGAAGAAAAAAAAATCTAAAAATAAACGGATATTCATCAACCAAGCATTAACAAATGCAGACTCCATAGTAATTTTTTCATAATATCTCATCTTTATCATAACCCTTACCTTTCTTTTTTTAATTACATATTTTTTAAGAAAATTAATTAGAAAGTACGTAAATATATGTATCTTTGCATTGGTTGTCAGAGAAGACAGTGAACCTTCCAGTAAATGAAAAAAGGGAAATCTTTTCATCGGAATTACACTAAATGCAACCAAAATTGTTGTATCAGTACCTAAACAATGTACATACAGAATGTTGTCAGTTGGAGGGGGCCATAAACAATCATCAAGTCCAACCCTAAAGTGAATGGTCTGTACAGGGATTAAACCCACAACTCTGCTGTTTTTAGCACCATATTGTAATCAGCTGAGCCAGTCTCAGGGATTTAGTTATGTAGTGGTTTACCATAAGAATAGTTATTTTGCTAGCCAATTAGAGAAAAAAAATTACTAAAATCTTGACTTGCATATGATTTAATTTTATATGTAGCAGGAGACCTGACTTAAAATACAAGGCTACTGAAGAAACAGTTCAGTGCAGTTCTGAAAAGTTCTCCCTCATCTGTGTTAAATTCTAGTTTGTTCTCATCAACGCCCTTTCAGCTCCAATTATGCTGCAGGAGAGCAGAGAAAAGAGAAAGAAAAAATAGTGTTAACCATACTAGTATTTTATTTTACAATATTTAGGTGGAAGTGGAAAAAAGCATTGCTTGCTCCCGGTACTCCTTATTCTTTAGAAGAGGTGAATTTTTACAGCTGTGCTAAAAGGAATGAAAAAGTTCTATGTTCTATAAGTACTTTGTTAGTCATTTTACAGCTACCTTTTAGATATGAATTTAATAAACTCTTTTTCCACAAAAATGGAAATGCTCACAAGCAACAACTCACTGGGTAGTTGCTACATAATACTGAATTTATTTAAATTTTGTTTACTTTAAAGAAGTGTTCTGCCCAGTCAGCAACTTTCACCGCTGCTTATATTTAGATATAAACCCAACATTTAAGGGTAACTCTGGGGTCTCTGACTGTTATTTTTTTAAAACAAAAACCAGGCCTTTCACCTCCTCCCTCAATTTGTATAGCAGAACAATCCTCCTTACTTTAGCTAAGATTTTGACATGTCTATTTCTACACATCTAATTGTTTTTTTCTGACATTTTTACTGCTGTTCACATAAACACACTCTGGGAGTATCTCAATCAGTCTATGCCTGAATTCTAAGTTTCCTTCAGACTTAAAGTTTCTATTCACACTTATATTAGTCCTTTGCTAAGGTCAGTTAAGTTTATCATATTGAAGCATTGTCTTAATAACACATTTTCCTTTTAGATGAAAATTCATCTAAAAATTGGAATGACGTGCAGAGTAAGAGTAAAATGAAAATGTAAGTTTCATTTTCTCTCATTTCTCAAACATCTTCTAAAAATAAAATTTGTAACCATGGAACAATAGCAATATCATCCTATAGCTGGACCCTAAACACTACAGAAATTTTAGTGGAATTTGTAATAAATGCCAGCAATATCACTTTATACAAGCACAGTATATAACAATAGAATTTCATTCAGATTTTACTGCTGCTTAATTACATATCAAATGCATAATTAGGTGAGACATTTTTCATCCTATTTGATATTGGAAATATGTACTTTCACTTGGTGGAAATCAAGACGGTCCTCTCAGAAGCAGACATAAGCTAGTAATTATTAGCATTAGTATAGCGATATAGATATACCTATAATTTTTATTAGTATAATTTTACCCTCCAGGCAACTAAAAACCGTCAATTTCAAATTTAGCTTAAAGGCACTCATCTGATTTATTTTCAGGCATATGGTCATTATGAAAATGATCTGGAATTAAACTGTCGCACATTTCAAGTGCATATTGAAAAATTAAAGACAATATTTAACTGCTGCTTATGATATGTTGGAAAAATCACGGTTCGCACCTGATTTTTTTTTCTCACTTTTAGCAACACTTGCACGTCCAGAATGCAAATCTAGTTAAAAGTTCTACTTTTCTTTCCTCTCCGCTATCCCTTTTCCTTCGTATATATATAGAGAGAAAATATCAAAATGGTTTTTAAAACAATCATTGGATAAACAATGGTTGTTCATCTCATGCTGGCAGATCTTCAGTCAGATGAAATACTATTCATATAATCACAATGAAACTCCAGCTAAGAAGTTCTGAAAGTCCTGAATTACTGGGGAAAGTGAAATCATATCTCCTGGAAATGACTGCTTCGGAGGAAAACAGGCAAATGGGACTGAAGATGAAACTATTTCATCTGAAATAAAACAGACAAACCAAAAAAAAAAATCCCGAACACCAAGGAAAAAAAAAAAAAACAGACAAAACCCAACAATCACTACAGATCATACACCTGAATTGTAAGGTGCTGTGAAGCTACAATTGGAGTTTTAAAAGTGTTTCCTCTTAATCTACTAATAGGATTTAGTGGCCACTTTCAATTCTAAATTGAGAGATCCATATCCAAGAAAAGATGATGGCTGAAGAAGCTAGGAAGCCTCCCTCAGCAGCTACAGGACTTTCACTGCTGTGATCTTTTCAAAACAGAGAAAGCTGATTACTGGACAGGCTTACTTTGGTAACATCAAAATTAATTTCTTTAAAATGTTGTAGGTTGGGTTGGTTTAGTCAGGGATTTTATTAATGTTAGTTAGACATGTTCCTTGTACCCCTATTTTCCCTCACAATGGTTAGATCCAGGTTTTTTACTCCAAGAGTTCCCACCGCACAAATCCACAGTCACCTGTCAATCATCTCAATCCTCCCAGGGTTTCTCCTTACCTGGTTCTGTCAATCAGGGGTTGTCACTCCTTGTTGGGGTGTCAACCTTGTAACCACTCCTTGCTTCTTCATGCAAGTTCTGTGACAATCACCTCACCTTTGCATTCCTATTTGTCCCAGAACACAGTACCCACCTCTGGTATATCACCATTGGTTGTGAAACCCTACCTCAGTTTAACCCCATAGGGTGAGGCAGGTTTCCACCCTGTCCGCCCACTCCCTATTTAATCGGATGCAATCGTTTGTTCGGGGCCATTTTGCCTTACAACGATCTGAGAGCCATTCACTCAGACCACATGTGGGGGAATAAAAGTTCTCAGTTTTGCAGGCAAAGTGTCCTTCTCTCTTCCCTTCATTTCCTCAGAGTGTCTAGCCACCAAAGCTGCTAACCCAGTCCAGGACACTCCGCAACCCTGGAGTGCCCATAAATGTAGCGGCTACAGCCTCACAAAGAATTGCTAGCCGGCGCTTTAGCTGCTTGAGGTCGTAACGAGAAACGCCGCAACATAATTATATAATTTTTAATGAAACTTTTAGGTATAATTCTGATTATCTTTCCATAATGCTGTCATTCCATGAGCTCCAAAACAGAAATATTCTCTAGACTGTAAACGTGTGAACAGAGGTAAGAATGTGGACCCCTTTTTTTCCTCCTATCTGTCAAAGATTCTAAATAATTTTGTTTTCTGAAAGCACTTTTGATTACAGAATACTTTCCTTACATTAGAGATCTGTCTAGAGAAGATTAAAAAAAAGAAATTAAAGGAGGTCATTGCATTATTTGGTTAAGCAGCTGAAAAAATTCAGGCAACTCACATTAACACTTAATTTGTATGAAAATTCAGGGTACTTTGGAATCTCATACTGACACTTGGTCTGCTGCCAAGGCATATACTTCTGTTTACCTCTTCGTTTTCATTAAAAAATGTCTGTCAGTATAAGAAAAACATGGAATGTTAGAAACCAGGATTAATTGCAGAAAGCAGAACTCTGTCTAAAGCAGAGCTCTGTTTCTGTCCCTACCAGAAACATCAGGTATGTTCTGCCTCTTGCGAGAGTGACAAGGGTGTTATATTATTAATTGCTATCTTTGTTTCTTTAGAATATCTGGCAACAGAAGTGATATTTGCAATTTAACAATAGCAAGTCATATTAATAACATTAGTGGATTAATAGTGATTTGTCATTGGATTTGATTAAGCAAGGTACATTTAATTTAAGCATATAAAAAAGCATTTTGCTAGGGCAGAGATACATTCTTGTAATTTTTTTGCATTCAAAGAGAAACTATAACTAAAATCTAGAAGACTTACTTTATTAAAATGAGTTAATTAATATAAGACATTTGTACTGATTAGATAAAGCCAGAATTTCTTTAGCTTTTGTAAGTTTTCACTTATCTTTTGTTACAAAATATTAGACATGAATAACTGATCATTCAAATTCTTTCATCCCATAAGAAATCTTAAACTAGTGCGCCCCTCTCTTCAAAAGCTAGAGATGAAACTAGTATTATTAAAAATAATTTTATCAATAATAAAAACAATTATAATAATAAACTTTCCAGTCTGACTTCTTCAAATTTAAAGAATACATTTTGCATTTCTAAGTAAAATAACCCAGGTGATTCAAAAGACTTAAATGAGCAAAAATCACACATCTTCATTTATTGAGACATCTGGTTAAAAGAGACTCCTGGTATTCAAACCAAACATGTCCAATAAGATATAATGATTTTTGGCAATAAAATCATTCTGAGAAGTAGTATTTAGGTTTTACAAATTCAAAGAAAAGAAGAAACAATACATTTTTATCTAGCTATACTTCATGCCTGGTACATGCCAGCAAATTGTATTAACTGAAAGTGTTTACCCATGATTATTTTATTAAGAGAAACTGAAGAAAAATTTACAGATCTATAGTGTAGGAAATGCCTATTTAGTACTTCCAATCTTAGTAATGCCTGACTCAAAACAGGTCACTGGCAATGATATTGGCTTGCCTTCTACACTCAAGTGTGTTATGGCTCAGGCCCACAGGAAGGAAATGACTCATGCCTCTGTGGGAACAACATTCCTCATGGCACCCTGGGCAGGGGAATGCCCTAAGAAAGAAAACCTTCCTCAGGGAAAATCTGGCCACTCTGCAAATGGTTACTTTCAATCTACCAATTTACACCTTATAGCCAAAAGGCCAGAAAGTTTTTGGATTTTAGGGTCAAAAGAACATTTTTTATTGGGTTCTCTACCCCCCAAATCATAGATAACTTTGCATTTCTTGACACTGCAATGCTCTTGTAATTAGTAGCAAGACACTGAGTTTCTGGTTAACAGATATTGTCTGAATAACTCACATATCCATTTTAATTTAATTTAAAAATTGCTTTTAATCTGATATTAATTCTAAACTTATCTGGTATGAATCAATTTTCTCTCCACTTTTGGCTTGTCTGCTGAGCATTTCTGTGTGTTTGTTGATTAACTAAATGCTTGACATTAAATCTAAATTTGACTGTTTACATTCTTCCTTTTTCCACTATTGAAATAGAAGTTATAGACTTCTAAGATGAAGATGCCTGTATTTTGTGCATCCTTAGATTTCTTAATTTCTACACCAGTCAGCTTACACTAGGATGCAGTGATACACTTCTTTCCTGTATTAATTCTGTCTGCTTAACAATTCTGATAACTGTCATGTTAAATTGCCTACACCTATCCCAGTCCTCATCTCATATTCAAATTTCATCAGTGTTCCTTATCAACAAAGAGGTAAAAACCAGATGAATACCATGAAAGTTATCAGTGATTTCTATAGAAATAATATAGAAACACATCCACCAGCTACTACTCAGAAAAACATTTTAAGATATGTCAGATGGTCTCCAAATTGTGGGTTTAATATGATTTTGCTTTTTAAATGCTTTACCATGTGAATTCCAGTGTCTTAAAGCAACTTAAATAAATTTCCTTAATCAAACTTGTAGCAAGTTTTTATTAATAAAAAATGAAATTTGAAGAAATTATACTTCTCAGATCTGTATTAATCAGAATGAATTCTTTTAAACATCTGTTCATTGTTTCCCTTTTTTCCCCCTTTTTTAACCTGCTAATGTTTGCTTGTTCACATCAGTATCTTACTCAACTTTGGTATCAAGCATGTTATTTCTCTCTCTCTTTAAAATGTTAGTTTATTTTTGCTCCATTTCTGTTGATTTTCTCCGCTATTGACACTAACACAGGAAGACTTGGGAGTCTCAAATTCTTGGGTACTGTTTATCACCATTCATGGTCTTATATAAATGTCTAAATCCAGTGTCACTCTTAACATACAAGATTTTGCTGCGTATAATGAAAAAGAGAAGGAAATAGGAACATGTGTACACAGGTGAGATTTTATAGTCATAGAAATCACCTTGCCTTTTTTGCTTTATTGAAAGGAATATGCAATAAACCCCAATTCCCATCTTCTAGCTTGCATACATCACCTTCTCACTACCTAAATTAAAATCCATTAATTTAACTTTCCAGCTGTGCAATTTTTCAAGAAAATTTTAGCAATAGCAATTAATTTTAAATTCCACATTCACAACTATAATTCTTATATTCTCCAGACTCCCTGCACATGTACGTATGCAATTAAGAATTCCTTCTCTTTGCATTTCTATTTGTATTTATTAATTGTTATTATTAATAACCTTACTTTCTGCTAACACTTCAGTTCTTTGACTTTTGGCTTCGTTTTATGTTCATTTTTTCTTTTTTTTAACCCTTGATATTTGTGTCAGTATATTGAATTGTTATAGCTGTCAGCATGTTAGGTCACTGTGAACAGTGGAGCAGATGGTCTATAAGTGTCTGCAAATTTACACATATGTATCTATGATTCATTCACGTTTCTAGAACTTAAAGAACATTTAGGAAAGTATTACAAAGATCCTTTTGAAACCTGCAGTTGATCCAAACATTTCAAAATACTTGAGTTGTGTTTTGTCTTTTTTTCAATATAGAAACAGAAAACATAAATATCAAACAGCTAGTAGTCATTTTTTAAATGTATAAAGCATGCAGTTTTTTGATCACCCCCAAAATCTGGGGTTAATACTGTTGAACCCTGCATGCCATGGGAAACTTGCAAGGATCAACAGCAGAAATTTTGATTTTGACAAACAAAATATACTTTGTAGAATAAAGGTCCTGATTTCATTGCTAATCCATGCAAACTTTCCAGGAATTTAGTTACTAATTTGAATGAATCTGAAAATTTTACTTTTTTACTCTGTGTGTGTGTGAGTAATTTTCAAAGAAGAAAAAGCTCTGAGCTTGTACCTTAGCCTTTCCCTCTTTCCTTTTTCTAGCTCTTCTGAATTTCATTTTCCTTACCACAGTATGTGACTTGTTGTGGGTTACAGAAACACATTTTAAGGACTTGTAAGAAGAGAACTTTATTCTAGCAGAGCAGAGAAGAGGAGAGGGAGAGCAGGAAAGCTCTGTTGTGTGTTGTCCACACGGATATCTTAAAGGGAAACCCATCATATACACAAGAAATATCACACACAGAGTATTATTTAAAAGCACACCAAGAAACCAAAATATGAGCACACTCCAGTAACAGTGTCATAGCTGCTCAGCTACCTTAAAAGCATATTGGCAGCATCTAGAAGATAGGGTCCTGAGTAATGATCAAATATTTTCACATGTCTATTAACACCAGCACTGCTCCAATTTTAAGTGACAAACATATAGTCAGTGAGAGATCTGTCATTTTTGACATTTAAACTCATGTTGGTTTTCTGCTTTCCAAATATGTTTATTTTAAAAATTTTAGTGATTTGGACTTATTACTTATATATTGTACTAAGTAAGGAGTGCTGAATAGAATTCATGAAGTCCTATTACAGTTGATTACCACAGCCATTTTTAAAGACAGTCAGTCAGTCCATTTTTCACATATAAGAGAGAATTATTAACACTAGTCTAGTTCACGTGTTCCAGGGATACTCTGCTTGGCTATGCTACAAAAGGCAGACTCTGAACACCAATCACTTCAAAATTAATTCATATTTAATGACACAAGAGGAAAAGTAGCTAATGTTTTTTATAGTTTTTCTTATAGTATATAAGCCCCTACGTTTTATTAGAATTTTAATGCAGACTGAATTACGTGCATGTTGCCTCAGGTCCTTACATAGAAAAACTATCTAGGGTGCAACTCATCACCTACCACAAATGTTTTACAATACTATAAAGGAGATTAAAAATAAGGTGCAATTTAAAGATTTGTTCATTGTTTGCAAGAAGTGTTTGCATATATTTATATTTATATTCATACTTATTTATTCGGTGCATGAGCCCCTTCTGCTACAGTACCACCCAGCCTTGTGTTGAGGAATCTATCCTGTCTGACCATCCAGGACCCAACCTGACAGTCTCACTTGAACCACCTGAACTAGGACCAAGGTCCCTTTGCAAAGGGCTGCTACAGTGAGATGATGGGTGCCTCGCTTGGCTCCCAACACACACCACATTCACGCAGATGAAATATTGTAATCCACTCAAGAAAGTTTTAGATTATTGTTTATCTATTTGGTGTTTTACCCTGTAAAGAACTAGTGTAGAAAACCCAATAGTTCACAGGACTTAAATCTCAAGACCTATTGCAAAAGAGTAATAATTTCAGGGTTTTTTTACAACTTATAATGGCATATGGAGAAGTCTCTGAAGGTTTCATTATCTAAATTTGTGCCTGGTTTGTGAGAAAAACCAATATCTGATTAAATACAAACAATTGAATAATTACTCTTCAGCTTCTTCAAAGAATAAAGAGCATCACCTACAGTGACACTGTTTCGATTTGTTTACCATGCTTCAACATCAGCCACAGATGTGAATCACAAGGAAATCTGAGACAAGGAAATTGTGACATTTGAGCACAAAGGAGGAGTAAGAAGCAAGTAGAAAACTAAAGATGTAGTTTGGTTTGTTTGTAAATCTTCAGAAGTAGTTTTATTTCCTCATGTGGTTCTGGAAAGAATGGAATGAAACAAACATTATGTACTACTGCAAGAGTGACTATCTCCTCTATTTCATTTCCAAATTAAGCTTGTTAAACCCACTAAACTACTTTAAATAAAATCAAATTCAACCAAAAATCTAAATATCAACCACAGTCTCAACTCCAAGTCTGCTCAGAAAGCTGGCTGGATTTTCCTAGGACAAATAGATTCTTGCACAGTTTGTAAACCTTGATGAAATTAAAAAAAAGTTCTGTTGAAAGTGTGTTCGGGGCTATGGATATTTTGCAAGTAAATGCAGAGATATAATTTAGATGGGGGTTTGTATATGTCTTTGTTTTGAATTGTTGTTGGGTTGTTTTAGGCTTTTTTCTGTTGATCAATTTCTTGTTAAATATATTGTTTTGCCTCTTCACAAAAATGTCCTAATCTTCTCCTACTTGTTTGTGTAATGACTTTGTTTATAACATCCTTAATTGTTTTCTTAATGATCTCTGTAGGTAAAAGTTATGTGTTTAAAAGCCACATCTGCAATAAAAAGCAGCAGAAGGAAAGAAGGAAAGCAGCTACTTGAAATTCCAGCACTTGTATTTGTACGTGACAGTATGGTTACGTGCAAAAGAAATCTCCACTCATATGAGTGCTACAGAAGTTAATTTCAATCACATTTAGTTTATTCATTCTGTTTCAGTCTGAAGGAACAAATTCATTCTGATCATTTCAGCTATGGCTGAGAAAATTGAACTCTAACAGATTGCAGTCCCAGAAGAAATTGCTTGGTGTTAGAGCTGCAAGTAATTGTTAAACTCCCACATGCCTCAGGGGTGAAAGCATGTCCTTGATTAGAAAAACAAGTAGGGGGAGGAAGGGGATGGGGGAAAGTGTGCTTGTAGTTACAGGGGATGATGGCATTATGTATTAAAGGCTCTGGACAACTAATTAATATTTTCTACTTTTAACTAGAATAATATTTCATATTTAAAGTAAAAGTTAATATATAGAGGTGGGATTTTTTCCTATTTAAAGGTATCTATCCATTTAAAAGATACCTTTAATGAAAAATTAGCTGTTACTAAGCAGATAAACACTCACTGCTAAGACACCTCCCATTCATTTTTATTCTCATTAAGTTATGTACTTCTGACAGTTCACCATTGAAGACATGTTTAGTTATTCTATCTAAAAACATATATTGCTGAAAATCCAACCCATGGCAACAAGAATATTTTCATTGCAAAGAACATGAGTATTGAAACTCATATGAAGGTGAATATTTTTCATGTTTCTAATTATATTCCAAGTAAGACTCATTTACACACCAAGCATTATGAATGACAGAAGGAGAGTTGCAAAGGCCTAAGTTACTTCAAGACTAAAGATTTTCATGGCATCTTTCTTTGGACACAAAATTCTAAGTTATGTATATACTGTCACAATAGTGTTTATTAACTATTTTCTTAAAAGCTATTTTGTTTTCATATTGAAATATGAAAACAGTTCAATTATACTAGATACCTAGAAATCTTCATTACTATTGAACAGAAGGCATATAGCATAAATACTCTCAAATTTTCAGATTTTGAGACTATAGGTGAAGGACATAAGTAGAAGAGCAAGTAAATTTAGGGGTGAGATTCCCTAGTTAGAAGCTTAGAAATCTTCAAATAGTAAGAGGTGAAGCTCCTCGCAGAAATAAGGAAGATTTCTTTTTTTACTCTAGACCACTAAATCTTGGGAGCATTGAGAAACTGGTATCTGGTAGTTCTCAGAGGAACCTCAGGTTTTGTTTCAGGCAACATAGAATATTTATTCCTAATTTTTCCTGTAGCAATTAGAGCTTCTGATGCTTGTTCAGGCCAGTTCACTATCACATTCATCCAAGCAGCAGGAATTGTGAGCTATGGGGTTTTCAAGCTTGACACAGGGCCTATGTTTTTCTTAATATCTAATAGACAGGGGAGTCCTTTTGCATCAGGAAAGCCTGATTTCTTTTCTTACATTCAAGGACAAACTGTTTTTCAAGCCACAGTTAGAGGACAGAAGTGTTCTCACACAAGAATCAAAGAATTTCCATTCTCAGAGGAAGCTGTCACAGATTAATGCAGATACAAGATATTTATATTTTATTCTCTCCCTAGCCTGCTCAGATCATAACTCACATTCAGAAAAGCAACTCCATTTCATACTTCCCTATAACCTGGTGGAAAGAATAGTTTCCATCAGAGCTACAATAAATGGACTGAAACTCCAGAAGTCCATTAAAAGCCAAAATCCTAGACACCCCCCTACCAAGACTGTACATAAATTTTTAAAAATGTGAAGATAAAACCACACTCATTCTTTTTTTATATTTACCCATACAAGGAATTTTCTGATTCAATTCAGTTGCTTGAAATATCTTGTTCTTATCAGTTAATTCTATGTGGTTCCTTCCTTTATTTTTTATTCCCAGAATGTTCATTATAGCTTTTATTTGAGAGGCACAGATGCTGATTCCTGTTAGGAAAAGCAGAGGAAAAGTTTCCTCTTTGTGAAACCTATGTTCTGAGTTATTGTGTATAAGGGAAACACCACATTTTTTTCTTCTAGTTTTGCAAATCTTTATTTGTTTTGATATTGTAAGCAGACAAGGGTATTAAAGTAATCAAACCAAGAAAAAAATATTTAATAACTTAGAGAAACTACTATTAACAACTTCCCTCACTAATTTATTAGCATGCAGGCCACATTTTAAAAAGTTTTCACTTTAGATATCCTAAAATATCTGATGCTGTTTTCAGGAGTAAAATGTTAGGAAGTCAAGCACTGCATAGGCAGTCTCTAATATATCCAGAAGTATAGACTTGGACTGCATCGATCCATTTTAGCATAGCAAAAAAGACGGATCTAGAAACTTTAATGATAGGTACTGCAGTAAGGAAATCAATAGCATCCTCATTTTCAAATGTCTGAAAGTATTCAAAGGTTTTTCAGTATTCTTGGGATTAAACACAGCATTAAATACTTCTAGACAGGACTAAACACAGGATTAAATACTTCTAGATTTTTTTCTAGCACTAATTCTCTTTATAGAGATAAGGAAAGGGCACACAGATGAGAAGTTTTTTATTGTACTAGTTTTCTTTTCTCCAAATCTATCAACCATGTAAAACAAGTGGAATTAAGTAAAGTAAATAAATTAGTAAACAAGCAAGTCCAACCTATTTCTAACCATTATGCTGTTAGTAAACTAATAAAAAATATGTTAAGTTACCAATAAACCACTTGGGTTCATTAAGACAAAAAGAAAAACTTTTGAAGTCACATCATGAGAACACTGAAAACTAACTTCTTGCATTACCATTCCAAACAAATCTTATTGCATTAATATTACCATCTCTAAAATTTGGAAATATTAATTGTGTTATAAAATTACTTCAGAAATGCCATTCGCTTTCCCAGGTATAAGTCCAAGATAAAATCTGCAGATTTCTGTTCTTGAAAATGACTTTGGTTTCAGTTGGTGTAACTACATTATATTGTCTGTAGCCTTTGAAATGCCAGCCAGAATATCTACATAAACACTGACAGCCTATACCTGCATATGTTGATAACTAGAGGTATGTATCTCACTAAAAGCCAATGAAATTGTAAGTTTCTGATTAAAAAAGTTAATAAAGTGAATGCACTTACTATTTGATTCTTTGGGTATTTAACAATAAATACAAGTTAAAAACCAACAGTACTTTGAATATTATTATTTCAACCATAAACTTAATTTATAAAATATTTTTCAGAATTGTTCTACTCTATTTTCAGTACCTGCTGATACACAACCATATTTCTGAAATCCAAGAATACTGTAGTATGATAGTAGTAAAGAAGTTCTCTAAATATTTAATTCCTAATCCAGAATTTTGCATCTGATGATCTTCCTTGGAATTTTCTCAAATACTGAAGATCTTCAGTCTGTTACCCACGAGAAACAAAAATGCAGATATACACATCAGGTATAGTATTTATAGTATTATTTTCAATAGAATTTGGAATAACTAATACTTAGTAAAATAATCCAGCTCACATTCATGGCAAAAATGTTCAAAAACCAATTTTCACTAAACATATGGAATTTTAAATACACCAAATAATTTATTAAATATTTATATAAAAGAACTAATCTTATTTTTCTGCTTGACTGCAATGACTCCTACTCTATTTCAGTATATACTGAAATGTGAATTGATTTCTCCTTTCATTGTAAGGTTTGAGTTGTACTGTTATTACAGATTCAGGTTGATGTAACTCAGAAAATAATATTCCAATGAGACTTTTGCTTAAATAATGACTCTAGAATTTGATCTTTATTGATACAATAATGTGTTAATTTATTATCAGGAAAAAGGAAAGGAAGACTATTTCTATTTAACTGAAAATAACCCCTACATCATTATCTCAGATCAACAGCAATTGTATCCAATTCTACATGATGCCTTTATTTCAAAAACACATAACAAAATGGAAACTCAAAAATAGACGTGGTAACCAGTCAACAAAATATAAAAATGACTTTTCAAGATTCCCATATGCAAAGTTTCAAAATAGGATGCATTACAGTATGGAAATAGAGAGGCTTCATTGAAATAGGAGGTTGAAATTGCTGTTCAATTTGTCTAAGGTGCAGAAATCCTACAGGCACATTCTCAATGGTTTCCTAGATTATTTAGGCAGCAAAAATTGGTTTAACTTCCATCCAAATAAACAATAAAAAGACTTCCTAAACTTTCTCCTATTCTTATGTAAAATACATATCAAGACAAAATGCCATCATGTTGTGAATCACTTTTTTATTATTTTGTAGATTTTTTTTCATATGGAGAATACTTCTTTGGTATTTCATCTCTTTGCTCTATAATGTACTCTTGGCCCTGTATGTAATTTATATTACTCATATATAGTACTATTTCCTTTGTATTTTATTTACATCAATCTTATATAGTACAGCAGCTTTTAAAAATTCTTTAAAAAAACTGTGTTTTAGTTTGATATACTCTTAAACAAATGTCAGTAATATAGGGCTAATTCTTTCAGCAAGACTAGCAAGGAAAATTATTTATTCATAAGGTATTGCACAAAATTCATTAGCACAGCTGTTACTGCCTGCACAAAGAATTCCAAATGAACATGATGGGCTATAAATTTAAATTAAAATTGGTTATTAATGCAAATCTTAATGACTGCAGAAACAGGACTGTGTAAAGTCATGACATTGTAACAGTATTCCTCTCTCATGAGTTATTTTAAAATATGATATTTTATATCATAGATCATGCCAAACTGCATCTATGGAGGAATGTAAGAAATGAGCCCAAACTGACACATGCCATTAGTGGCCAAAGCAGCCACTTACTGAACCCACCTGTTAGTGAATATTTTCTGCCAGGAGGAGCAGCCTTGTTTAGCACTCTTTCCAGGGCACTTTTGGAACATGTGAATTATGTTTCTCTGCCTTCATTTTTGTTGGCAGTTTAGCTAATGCCTTTAATGTTATTAATGTATTTAATTAAATGCTTAATATCTCAAATAATCTGTCCATTTCCAAAAGAAATAAACATACTGACAGATTCAGGTAATGTGTTATTCTGCTTAAAGGTATTTTGTTAATATGGATATATACTTTTCCATCTATATTTGAAATGTGGTTGGTTAAGTTAGCTTTATAAAAGCATAATTAAAACTTACATATTCAGCTGAAACCCTACTGGAATACTAAATCTTGTCTCTAATTAGAGCATCCTTTGACACACTTATTAATTACATATTACATTTCAAACACGTCCAGAGATTAGAGTAAGGAGAAAAAAGTACAATGTAAGAAGAGAGACTGCAGTTTGAATCCATGGATTTTATATCCTTTCTCTTCTTTTGTTTCTGAAGCTTGCCAATCATACAGATACTGAGTTCTACTTAAATGTTGCTTTATGATCTGTAAGCCTACATTTAATTTTTACAATTAGGATCTATGTTATGATTTTGAAGCCACATGTGAATGTTCAAGGCAAGGCGTTTAATCTGTCTTGGTTATAGCTATAAGGTCATGTTCATACTCAGGAAGAACTTTATTCCAACTCCAGGAATTCTTAACAGAAATTTATTTAGGCTCAAGAAAAGAATACTATTAATTTTTTTATAATTTTTAAACTCAAAAAACAAAGTGTTTTGATCATTTAAAATTTTAGGTCCAGCAAATCCTTCTATGGAAGCAGCACAAGAATAGCAGGGACAATGAATCAGGTAAAATTCTGTGTAAAGCTGAGAAAAGCAAGACATTACTGAAACTATCAAACTCTTATATTAAAAAAAAACAACCAAAAACTAAAACCTAGCCTTCCTGTAACTGACTATTCAAAAGGGAAATTAAACAGCTCCTCTTTTCTCTTGGAAATAAATGGCTAATTAAACTTCTGTATTTCTAACTGGAAGACAGAATTGCGCATAAACTTGTGGCTAGTTTCAAAGGAAGCATACACTGCAGGCTCAAATGAGCAAGCCATTGCCTTGACCTTGCTGCTAAATGCCACAGAATTATTTCTCTTTTGCATATATACTTGTGATGGACAGTACTTATTTAGATAGCAGACTGGAACATCTCAAATTCAAGAAATAAATAAAGAAAAAAAATTGAAATTAAAAAAAAATAAAAGGTGACGGTTTTTTTTGCAAAGTACCCAGGAATTTTGATAAATATGGGACAACTGGGCGGGATGTATGAGAAATCAGATATAAAGTGGAACAAGCATAGGAAGAAATGAGATAAAGAGGGGAGTATCATATATGTGGAAAAGTAGGGGGAGGAAAACAAAGAGTGTATTATTGAGACAGAATGGCAATAGAAGGGATGTGAAGAAAGATTAAAAAAATATAGAATAAAATAATTTCTTATAAATTAGTAAAAGCTACATGATTATGTAGGCATGTAAAAATATTCTGTAGATCTAAAAAAGGGAGGTAAACATAAGCAATTTGCAGATTTTATCACTTGCAAATTGTATGAGTCATCTCAGATGTGTTGATGAGAAATCTATGCGACACAAGAATGTAATTTGTTAAAAAATCACATGTTTTACAGAAATAAAGATTAGGATCAGCTCTACATTTAAAGTAGATTTGGACTATTTATATATATATATATATATATATAAATATACATACATATATATATATTTCTAGAACTAAGAGCAGTCCAAGAATTCATCTTGCTTTATAGAAGCTCTATCTGACTACAAAAAAGGTGGAAAATTGGAAAATTAAAAGAAAATACATAGTCATCTGTAAGTCTTCCACATTTCCTGGATGAAATTTCTGTGTCCTTCACATCTAAGACATTTTGCTATTTGCAACATTTTGAGAAACTACACATTGCATCACTCTGGGAAATGGTTCCTCCCCCCCCACCAGTGACCCCTGTAGGAACCATGTTAGTTTAACCCTCCCTTCCTTTCCGGACCCAATTGGCTGGGAGCCAATTGTCCTTTCCTGAGTTGGAGGGTAGAAAAGGCCATGCTCTTCCACTGTTTGCTCTCTTTCCGTCTTCCTCCCACGGAATAAACGTCTTGGACCACATCGGGGATTAGAGCCTCTTTTGAAATCGTTTGCCTTAACCCTGAAATATTTCCCCCAAAGCTCTCTCAGATCTGGGCTAGCCTAATAACTCCAGGGGGCTGTGGGGGTAAGTATGTCAGCTACAATTCTCCTAATGAATATTTTCAAGCAGTATCATTTGGCACCTTGTCATCCATGCCTCTTACACACATACACACATATTTTTAATGCAACTGTATCTTTAAATCTAAAGTATAATTTCTTAAATTCTTAAGCCTACATTTCAATGTTTTGAAGAAGACATATGATTACACTACTTTTTCTTCTTCTTTGCCAAAATAGACAAGATTTTGGATCAAAAATAAACGTACAAACCCACAACTTTGCAATTTAAGAAACTACCCTCTGAGTAATGGCCATGGGTACATATATGTTTAAAATTAATCTTAAATTTTAGCCCTCACAAAGCTAAGGATTGAAGGCAAACAATATCAACAATATAGAGAAATAAAAGAATCAAGATACATTAATTGAAATTATTAACTAACTAGTGAATTATGATTAAATAATATTGTCATTTAAAGTGGAAGGAAATTGAATAGGACGCCTTTTAATTTAATCTTGAAGCAAAAGATAAGGAACAGTGAACAGAAGCCGGCCAAAATGTTAGAAGGAACACTAATAAGAGAAAAACAATTCTTGCATAGGAAAGTTCAGTAATGAACCTTTATATGTTATAAATTATGAATTAATAGTGACAGGTAAGTAGTTGCAGGTAGGTTACTGATGAAAGAAGAAAAATAAATTAGAAAAAAGAAAGCAAAGAAGCTCATTTCATACGAGGTGGTCCACATCTTGTGCATGATACACTACTAAAAAAATAACTGAGTTTGGCTAATAGTGATTTTTGAAAAAGAAAGAGACCCAAAATATTAAAAAGACATTGGTGTGTTGGAAAAATACATACATGTAACCAAAACTTCTCTGTCCTGATAGAGAGTAAAGTAAGTCCTGAGCACCCGATGCCTATGACAAATGTCAGAAATAATAATCAAAACCAGCAAGCTTAGCTTGTTTTTAAGACCTTGTTATAAAATTAAACTCTTTGACTTCACTGTAACATTTTAAAGAGAAAAATCTGCTTTAACTGAAATGATTGTGTGGGTAAACAAGGGATATGTTTACTAATTATACCTTTATGTAGTTATATAGTTATATAATTGTGCCTTTATACCTAATACCTTTTTAATTATTACTAATTAATATATCTCATGACATATTAATAGATTTTAGATTGACTGAATACACTTACCTCCTTTTTAAAGCCTTCACTTGGTTATATTTTCTGTATTTGATGTCTTCCTTCACTACTTTTAATCCACTTTCTTTCCATCTTTTGAATTACATATAAATTATGGTCTTTTATAGACCTATCTTTAGACTTGGAACCACCTCCCAGAGATTGCAAGTATTTCCAATCTGCTCCCAGGTCTGCTGGAAATATATCTTTTCTCAGATGAATTCTATCCTTAAGATCTTGTTGCATTTCAGTAGTAAATTTCTGTGTACAGTAAATCAACCTATATCGTTCCATCTTATGCTTTTAGACTATTCATAGAAACTCACAGTTTACATCATATATTGTATCAATATATGATATTGGTATTTTTTTTTGGTATCTCTTTCTCTTAGGACTGGCTGAGAAACAAAAAATTTCCAAAGTTTTGACATCAGTTTTTATCTACCATGTAAGTAAACAAAGTGGATAAATTTTGTGGGAAAGGAAATAAAAAACCAATTCCTGTAAAGTTGTACTGAACAGGCTGATTTCTTCTGGGTGAATGAAAGTTCAAGATCTCTCTCATCTTATTAAGAGAGAGACTCAATTGCTGTATAGGTATCTACTGCTCATGCTGTAAAGGTATCTACTTATTCTTTTTGATGTTATTTTCTTTATGTTATCAAATATTACAGAGGTGATGGAAAAGCTAAAAAAGTCACAAATTTTTAATCTATTGCATAGAAATATCACAAAAATGAACAAAGATGAACTCGCTTCAAAAATTGGAAGAGGGGTGAGGGAGACAGAGAGAGCAGTATTTTTGTTTAGAGCCCCTACAGACCAGAAAGGAATTCTTGTCATCATCTGCATGCAGATATGACAAGACATTCAGTCTCAGGAAAGCTTCCACAATTCCTACAAGTATTTCCTTTATTAAAACAACTTCTTTTAAAATGAAAATACAGATATTCACTAACCTGACATTTTTCCATTTTGCTTAATAGTTCTTAACTGTACCTCTTACATAAATCATGTATAAAATAACGTAAAGGCAGTTAAAAATTATCTAAATTCCTATTACCACAACAGCACTACTTGACTAAATTTTCATCTAAAACTTGCAAACAGAAAATCATATATAGTACAGGAAATACAGAATAAGAATTTATTAATAGCAGGTCACCATCAAAATATTAATTTCTTTTCTGACACACTGTGTGGAAATAATCTTTGTTATCCCCAAAAGTAGTAGCCTTTCAGTTTACAAAGAGTGATTCCTTTTCATAAATAAAAAGCTAATTTCTAATTGTCTAAACATATATTTACATATACCAAAACAAAACCAAAGACAAAGGAATTCTGTGCAATTACTCAGGTAGGTTAATCTATTTGAAATTATATCAGGAATAGGCAAAATAAGTAAAACATTGCTGGAAAATAGACTGTACTTAGGATTCCTATGATCTCCTGTTTGATAAGTCCTTTTTAGCATGTCCTGGATTGTTTTTTCTGTTCATATTTATGACTATTGGAAAAAGTCACAAAGTAATAGAAATAACTGATTTTAAAAACATGTTTTTACAAAAACCACCAAACACAGCTACAATCACAGAAGTATGTTTATTACAATAGATCAATGGAAAAGTTAAATAGAAAGGAACAAAATCCTTCCATTAATGAGTTACTTACCTCTGCCAGAGGCTGAGTTTTTTCAACAATGACATAAAAAAATAAATCACAAATAATAAGAACTCATTAATATCTTTCCAAGAGTGATCTTTTTCACAGCAAGTATTGCCTCCATTTTCAGTCTTTAATCCATTATTTTGTAGAATACCATGACATGCATATTTTTATAAGATACTAGTTATGATGTCAGTTGCTAGTCATACTAATATTCTACCTTGTATATTCTCCACCTATTGCTAAATCAAACCATAGAGCTAACTCTTTCTCTTCAAACTAGTCCTCTGCACATTCACAGCCACACTTATAAGCATATGCAACAAGTCCTACTTCCATGTTGATAAAATATTAATTGTGATAAAATTATCATTAGGGCACATCTGCAGCTCTCTCAGTGAGAGGTGATTATCACTTGAAAATAGGGCACTTGCAGTGTCATTGACAACTGTAATCAGAAAATAAATTGTTCTTTTTCCTTTTACTTCCTTTTTTTCACTTGAAAAAAAGGATGTAATGTGTAATGAATTGAGTCATGACTGACTCATGCATTCTCTCTGGAAATAAATTCATTGGTAAATGAAAACAGCTATAAGTGACAGAAACAGAAGCTACAGGATCTGTAGACAAAACCAGAATTTTATCAGGAGCTCAAGATGCCAAATGCCTTAATTAAAAGGCATCAGAGAAGTATAGAATCATAGAATCATTAAGAATTATAGAATTGAAAAGACATCTACGATTTCATCAACCATTATTGTAGCCATTAAACCATGTCCTCAAGTGACATATCTAGATGATTTTTTAACACTTCTAGGGATGAAAATTCCACCTTTCTCTGAGCAGCCTCTTTCAGTGCTCAGTAAGTCTTTTAGAGAAGAGAGGTTTTCACTCAACCTTCTCTTCTCCAGGCTGACCAGCCCCAGCTTTCTTAGCCAGTCTTCATAAGGGAGGTTCTCCAGCCCTTTACTCTGCTTTAAGCAAGTAATAAGCAGATATAGTAAAGCTATCAAATGCAATATAGTTAATAAACTACAATGTTACGAAGGTTTCTTTTTAGTTGAACAGAGGGAGGGAATTGTGGGAATCCTTATCAGGGTTTTGGGCAAGTTGCAAAAGGCAGGCCTCAGAGACAGCAGAGCTGTGGTTAGAGCTAAGCAGTTGTCATGGTTTGATGCTGGCGCAATGCCAGCACCCCCATGAAAATGCACCTTCCACAAATGAATGCTGTGAGATGTGATCATGAACACAACAGAGCAAGCTCAAGCTTAAAAACAAAGGAAAGAACTTCATTAAGCTACTACTATGATAAAAGACACACACTGAATCCAGAATTAAAACTTCCAAAACATTCTTCCTCCCCCCACCCAAACTCCAACAAACCACAGTGAGACACAACTTGGACCCTCAATCAAGTTACCACCCTTCAGATAATCAATACTCAGTCCATCAAGCGAGAGAAGAGTCTCTCTTGCACAATAGACACCCCAGGAAACACAGTTGCAGCCTCCTGTGTTTCCATGTCACACATGGCACTGCCTGGAAAATTGGCCATTGTGACACCCTCCTTTTCATGTCACAGTGCTCTCACCACCATGCATGGACCAAGACTGCTCATAGGGTTTTTTTCCAAGGATACTTTGCAAAGGACCAAAAGAACAACAATTTCTCATTTTTGGGACAACAGTCGCCCCCATTTTCTCCTCCTCTGGGGCTGAGGGTCTCGAGAACGGAGATCTTCTTCCTGGAGACAGAGGGCACCACCACGCCCTCCTCAACTTTCCTCTGTTCACTCCACTCCTGCACTTGCAGTTCCTGAAGCAGGTCACACCCACTCCTGCACTCTCTTGGCCCAAGTCACTGCATCCCCCTAAATGCAGTCTCTGTGTTGCAGGATTGGTTCAATCTATGGCTATACAAGAAAAGTCCAGCCAAAAGCCACTCCATCATCTCCTCCCACCTAGGATTTCTTCTTCTAACATCTCAGGTCCCAGACTGTCTCTTTTCTCTTTCAAATTGAGGAGGAGTAACATTTCACAAAGCTTTCATTATCCAAGAAGGGGTTAAAAGTCTTGGACTCCCAGGATGGCTGAAATCTCTGCCCAGAACTCCAACTCCCAAGGCTGGGCACCTTCCGCCCACTTCTCCTTCTCCTCTGCTGGCGAACTGCTGGCACAGTCTCTGTCTCTTTCACTCTCTCTCCCTCTGGGGGGGAGAACAAAGACATCATAGTTTTTTCCACCCTTCAGTCCACAGGGCCGGCCCAGTTCCAGTCCCATCACATCCTGGCCTACCTCTCCCAGGCCACAAGGCTTCCCCTCCCCCACCCAGCCCTGGCTGGGCGGGGGGGTTCTGCACTGCACTCTGACTGGAACCAAAGAGAAAGTTCCCCTGGGAGTTCTCTGCTTTTAACCCCCTGTGTTCTCAGAGGCGTGTCCATGCCTTCAGTGGTCACTCCAAGTGCCAATATCCAGACCTGACCACTGATTAGTTTGACCCCAACTTCCTGAAAAAATTCGCTTCCCTGCAAACCATGACAGCAGTAGAAATAAGATTTGTCAGCAGAAAAATTATGCAAGTAGAAAGTAAGGACAAATAAAACAATGGTCAGTGTATTAACGCTCGGCTAGAACAAGTGCTTAAGTTACAGAAAAGTATATCTAGCGAGATATTAGGAAGTTCTAAGCTTAATAATGGAGCTCTGTGCATTGTATCTTAAGGCTTACAAGCAGGTATTGTATTCAAAATAAGCGAGCATTATTTTAACCAAAGGTACGTGTGCTTATAGTGGTTGGATAGAACTACTGTGAATATGCTTTTGCTTTGTGTGATTGGTTAAAAACCTTTTAAAGTAAGTTGTAACATTAAGTTCTTTGTCTGCTGCCTGGGATGTGAGTTGCTGACATCTTCCCATTGTCATAACCATGTAATGAGACTGATGCTGGAAAATAAACAGCTTGAGACGTGCTCCTCAGCAGTCCTGTTCCATCCATGATTTGTCCCTGGCCAGCAATACTGTCTAACCTGACTTTGAATGTTTCCAGGGATGGTACATCTACCACCTCTTTCTGGGAAATCTCTCTCTCTGGGAAATCTGTGCCAGTGTTTCATCACCCTCTCCGTAAAAAAATTCTTCCTTATCTCTAGTCTTAATCTACGCTCTATTCGTTTAAAACCATTATCCCTTTTCCTGTCATTACAGGCTCTTTTTCCTAGTCTCCTTTAAATACTGAAAGGCTGCAATAAGGTCATCCCAAACCTTCTCTTCTCCAGGGTGAACATCCCCAAATTTTTCAGCCTTTCCTCAAGGCAGATGTGCTTCATCCCTCTCATCATCCTCATGACCCTCTTTTGGACCTGCTCCAACAGACCCATGTCTTTCCTGTACTGAGGACCCCATGGTTGGATGTAGTGTAGAGATGGGGTATCACAAGACCAGAGTAGAGAGGCAGAATCCCTTCCCTCAACCTGATCATGCTTCTTTGGATGCAGCCCAGCATACAATTGGCTTTCTGGGCTGTGAGTGCACATTGTCAGGTCATGTTCAATTTTATATCCTTTTCAGTGGGAGTACTCTCCATCCTTTCATCCCCAAAGCTGCATTTATATTCAGAGTTGCACTGAACCAGGTTCAGCACCTGCATGCCACCTACAATTTACAATTAGAAATGTTTGGATTAAGAAAATAAATTTACTGACTAAGGAAGCTTATTCCAAACTGAGGGACTGCTATTTGAAAATACCTGGTCTTCTGAATCTGAAGCAATTAAAAAATAAAAATAGATTATGAGTGAATCCACTCATTTGTCTAGCATGGTGTTTTAGAATGTTTGACAATGCACTGAAAAATTGGATCACTGGTTTACAAATTTAGGAAGAGAATTTGAGGTTTTTTTGTACTGAAGTTTATTATGTTAATTCCAACATTTAAATCAGAAACATATAATGTACACAGAATGTACATCTCCATCAATATCAAAGAGCTAACAAATTCATATTCTTGAGAGGAACATTTTCAGACAACATATTCATTGGTTTAACATCCTTTGATACTTGAAATCTTTATAATTCTACTGTACATCTGACAGTACCTAAGTATTGATCCTGGTGCTCAAAGCACAAGAATTACTGTTTTATTACAGACATTTTAAGGTAATATTACTTTTACACCAGGTAAGAATTCTCAGTTTTAAAAAGCTTTCTCTGATATTTGAATTCATACATTCTTTGAATGTCATCAGAATTTTCATGTTTGTATTGATGAACTCAGTCTCTAGAGGAGATACAACTGGTTTCACAATTAATCATGTTCTGCTAAAATTGTATCTGCATTAAATTAATGGCGATTCTTATATAATTCATAGTAGGTAAATACCTTTTCAACTACTATCACTGCAAAATGGAATTATAAAACTGATTTTTCAATCTGACAGATTAGTAGGACACAGTTCAAACAAACTCTAATTGAGGCCAAGACTGGAATGAATCTATTCAAGCATCAAGAGTAAAACAAAATACTGATTTAATTTAACAGCAAATTAACAAGCTAGGGGACCTGTCTGCAGATCACATTTCATATAAGATTAATTCCTGGTGCTCCAGAATGGATTGAAACATGCAATTATAATAATTAGCAGCAATTTTGCCCCCTACTAGGATTCAAGGGTGGGAAAGTTACTTTATGAAATGATTACTCTCAAGAGAACTTATGAAAATAAATTCAAAAAGGAGGAAGTACATAAAGCTGCTCACTGCAGAAATTCAGGGTTCTTTGCCACTTGACTAACAATGCATACAAATGATATCTGCTCATACCACTCCACAGTGTTTATTTCAAACCACTGCTGCATTCACAATTTGTGAAACAGACAGGATGAATCAAGAAAACAAAGTCATACATCATTTCCACTACATTTAAAGTTAAAAATATTATCTAGGTATAATTTTTATAGAGATATTCTAAATATAATCCAGATAGGCAACTATGCTGCATTTATCAAAACATAAAAGACACAGAAAAACCTCACAAAAATTGTGTGGAACTGGATAAAATTCCTATTTCCTTGGAAATTATTGGGAATTTCCTTCTGATTCATAAGCTTGGTGTTTCATCTTTGCCTAGCAACCTCTAGTTTAATGTCTTTTTTCACATTAGAAGGCAAAGAATTTACTCTTGCCAATGGTAGTATTTTGGAAAAAAATCAAAATAAATAATCATATTAATGTAATGTTTTTTCTAATTTATATTTAAATGTGCATGTGTGTTTAGTACTGTCAGAGAAGAAAAAAGAAAAAAATTATTTACTTTAAGAGGGAAGAAAAGAAGGCAGGACAGGAAATGAAATTGCAAATACAAATATTTGTAATTTTCCACTGCAAGAATATTAACTTGTTCACTTTTTACACTTAACATTGTATTGAAATATTTTATGTAGATTTATGTTCTGAGGTTTCTTACATGTAAGTGAGTATGAAGATAATTTTGAAAAAAAAATCATAAGCAAAAAATACACTTGGATAAGGTAATTTCAAGCTTTATGCCATCACACTAGAAGAATACAGCATGGGCTGATATAACGTGCAGTGTACTAATATCTTTCAATGCAACTGAGTTACTAATTTTTCAATGGATGAGTTATTTAGAAAGATATTTATTAAACAGTACTAAAATGAGACAGTAGTTAATACCCAATTTACTGGTTTAGAAATTTCTATTTTTAAAAAATATTTGCAAATGAGGAACATTTTATTCTAAATGAGCTGAACACTTGCATGTGGAAAGCATTTACAATGTGGAATTGAACTAATAAACATATTCTTGAGTATCACTTATTATTATTGAAAGCCTAGATGTTTCATTGCTAAGACTGGGAGAGCAAGTGATGTCTGCAGTAATACTGAAAAGAGCAAATGCAGAGAAGAAGATGGACCAAACTCAAACCAACTTCACCCTCTGATATTGAAAATTAAATGGATCCATGCTCTATGGACAGTGTTCCCTAAAATACATTTTACAAATGAAAGTTTCCAAACAGAAATAAGAGTAAAATTGAAGCTTCCATAAGCACACTAGGAGAAAATTAAAAGTATTTTGGAAGAAGGTTGGAGGGTGGAAGGGGGTGGATGGGAGTGGATGAGGGTGGTGAAAGGGGAGCAAGGAGGGTAAGAGCATGATGTTTTTAATGTTGGTGCTGGAGGGGGTTGGTGAAATGCAGATCTGCATTATTTGTGCTTCCTGTCTTTTAACCAAAACATGGTCATTGGAATATTGAAAATTTGTTACATATAAATGTGATCCTCACAGCAAACTATACCTTTCTCTTACATAACAGAGGAGAAACACTTTTAAAATAACTGACACTTACTGTTTGTGCATTTACTAGCTCTCCTATGATACACATTACTCATCCTCTCCCCAAAAAAATATAATGTAGTTCCTAATGCTCTCAGAATTGGTACAGTGTACTTCAATTGAGTATTTAAGGAAAGAAATTCATCACATTGAAACAACATTTGTCAAAACAAACTAGAAACAGTACCATTTTTTCTCTGGAGTACCAAAAGTATATGATTTTGTAAATCTTATCTGTTCTTCAACAATAGGCTTGAAAGCCTCTAGGACCAAGGTCCAAAACAGATCTAGAGTTGAATCCACCTTTCACTGAAATAAATGGCAAAACTCCTATCAAGACTTGGCAAGCCACTTAGAACTCCTAAATAAAAGATCCCATAATCATAATAAATACATTTCATATAAGATTCTTGACAACTGCCAGAGAAAAAGGTTTTATGGGTTTTTTGGTCTGCTGAATTCTATCTCAAAATTGTACAATTATTTTCTTTTTATTTCCATATTTTTCTATATTTTCCAGTTATTTCATGAAAGTAGAATAAAAGATGGTGCACATCAGAATTTGTTCTTGATGTTATTATCTTTCAGCACTTTTATGATCCTAGATGATATAAGACAGGTACAGAAGTGCAGTATTAAAGTCATATTTAGACTGGGTTTTTTTGAGATTGTACTTATTTTATGTACTTTGACATATTTTTAAATCTTGTAAAAGAATGAACAATGCATCACTGAAGTGCAATTTGGATTAGTTTTTCTTCTATTAAAAAATACAGCATTTATATGTGGTTTTCCTCCTCACAGGCAATGAGGAAGTAAGAATTAAAAGTATATTATGATAACAAAGGGCAAAACTTGAAATCGTCTCAGAGGTGTTGAAAATATAATAAGAAAAGAAAAATAATTCTTACATCTCATATCATATTTTCTAATAGAAAGATGACAAATTTATTATTCTTCATTTTCAGATGGAATGTCTCAAAAATTATGTCAGTTAACAAGCATAATGACAAGCATCAACAGTAACTCAAAATATCTCTAGCCAACTTTCCCACTTACAGAGAATTTTTATTTTCAAAACATAGACTTTAATTATAACGTTAAATCAACAACTCATGCAATGACTCAGCTTTTGCTCACAGGCTTCTGAACTTTGGAAGCTTTTCAAAAATATTTCTAAGCCAAAAAAGCTTTCTGAAAACTTAATTCACGCTTCTTAAAAGGTCATTATCTAAGGATACAATCAAAAGTAAAAATACATAATAGAATCCTCTTTCTCTGTAAACAAATCTCTAGATCCTTGCATCAGGCTGTATTTTACTCTTGAGTTGCTACTCATTTGTTTGGGAGATCAAAAATAAAAAATCTTAATAGAAATAACTGAAGGAAGTCTATACAAAGAGTTGATAAGTGATGAAGTAATTCCCATTGATCCATTGTATATATGTATGAAACATTTATTACAATTACTTGACTGAAATACACAGGGGCACATTTTTGGGGTTTTTTCTTCATTTTGTCCAGTGGTTTGATTTTGATTATTTTTTTAATCACCTGAAGGATTATGAAGAGATTTATACTTATGTACACATCAAAACCACCACCACAAAATCTGCAAATCTGCATTACTTCCTTTGTCTTTTTGTTTACCCATGACAGAAATAACAATTTTAAAAATTAACAAGTATTTTTTACTTAAACCTTGTAGAAGGTAGGCTGTGTATTGTTTATACCCTCACTATAACATGCTATGGTCCTGAGGCAACTTAATGTGGATTCAGTACTCCAAATAACCATATAAATGATTCTTTAATGTACATCAGAGTAACTCTTTTTTAATGCAAAAGGATAATTTCATTCCAGCTGAGAGGAGTGCCTCATTAGTGTGATTACAGTGGACTATGATTAACATATCTTGGCAGAAAAAAAAATCCTATTATTATTTTGTCACCACATAGTACTGTGTAAAGACAATTGAAAAATTCATTCTTTGATGTGAATTTTTCTTTTTTTTTTACCTTTCCTTTAAGCAAATTTACTAAATTTTTCATCTGATTTCTCAATGACAGGTTAAAAATAAGGCAAGTATGTAAAGCTGAGATGAAAGTCATGTTACACTGTTCATAAGTGCAGATGCATGCATTCATTTCTGCTCTTAGGCAATTAAACTCCATGCAAAATACTATATAATCAACTTTTCCCACATCTTGCAAAGTTATTCAATATTTGAAAACTGTATACTCACTTTAGTTTTTTCTTTTTTTCCCTAAATGGGAAAAAATCCAAGGTACTGTGTTTCAATTTAGGTGAATATAGCAAATTCACCTAAATATTAAAAAAAAAAAAAAAAAAAGGCAGGTGAATGCCATATATCCCATATTTACCATCAGTATCCTTGATGTATTCAATCCAGAGACAGCCCCAGAAATATGAGAAAAAAAAATAAATGGTGCTTCATAGTCTTTTTCACTGCATTATTTTTTTGTTCCAATTTAAATGTGAGGGAAAAAAAGTGCTGGAACTAAAATAAGGTCAGTTAAAAAGAAAAATACAATATGCAACATTTTTGATTAATATTAATTTTTCACTTTTTATTTAATTTATATTCATATTAGCCAAAGATCAAAGTAATTATGAGGTCCCTAAACCTAACTACAGAAGATACTTCAGAAAAAAATTGTCAAGGCAAAGAGCATACCTAGTGAAAACCACTTAAGTATTTTTGAAAAAAATATTCAAGAAGCAATAACATTTTAATTAGAGCTGAACAGTCATATTTTCACTCACTTCAGAAAAATAACAGCAGGAAAAAAAGTCTGCAAGTGGTACCTTAAATTCAAGTTTTTTATATATCAAGAACCAAAGCAGAGACTTTGTCATTAAGTTAGGCAATCTCTAAATGCGGTTGTTACTAATCAAATTAATTGCCTTTCTTGTAGACAAACTTTAATGCACCAGGGAAGACCATAAAAAAGTAGAAGCTTTTCAGCTCAATGCAAAATATTGGTGAGCTCTCTGAACAGCTCTTCATGCCCCTAAAATAATATTTTCAGAAAATAATTTTATTAAGCTAATGCCAGTTTAAAAATAAGTTTTGTTGCCATGCTGAGGGTCCCAAATTGAAATACATGACTTATACAAACTGACTGAAAGCATACAGTTCCAAGATTCAAATCAAGAGACATGAGTATGTGAAGCTGCAAGTCCTCAAAAGGTTGATACTTGAGGGATGGCCAGAGGCAAAGAAAGAAGCTTCATGCTTAATTCATCATTGCTGGTCTGTTTGTGATTAACTGATGGTTGTTGGCAGTTATGAAAGAAAAGAAAAACAGTGATTTAAAGCTTCGGGAGGAAAGAAAAAAAAAAGTAACTTTCATGAACACGAACGTATTGAATTATTTTAATAAGTGAATTCATTAAAAGTGAAGGACTTTTTCTCCACTATAACCAGAGCAAATAAACAGATTGATGCTATGATTTGAGAGTATTCAGACAGTCAGGTGTATCAACTGAAACAGTCCAGACAACCATTATATTCTCAGCAAGCACTATAATAACCTTGGTGGAACTGCACTGACTATTTTTGTATCTTAGGAAAAAAAATTGTGTAAGACTGGTGGGAGAGTATACAGAGATCCTTGATCTAAGAGCTACAAAGCTGTTGTATTGACATGGTACTACACAGTAGAAAGCAATATATATATTTTTAATCACCTGTAAGAATATTCTTCTACAAAACATTTCACGAAGGAAGAAAAAATATCATGGAAAATTCCAAGCTGATTTTTCAGTAGGTAAAATTTAAGAACTAAAGACACAAAGATAGGTTAGGATGAAAATATAAAAGGTATAGTGAAAATTACACAGGACATAAGAATTGATAAGTAATCTGTCAAGAAATATGCTCATATTAAAAATACATCAGAGCATAATCAATACATCCATCTATATGCTATATAGTGAAGTTGTTTTCAAATGAAAAAAGGTACCTGGTACAAAAGAGACAAGTATGTAAAATAATTACTATGCTGCCATATCTGAAATTGTACTTTTTTGTTCTGTCTTCTCAGCTATAGCAGCCATGTGATTAGTGGACATGATGGATATTCTGGCAACAATGTCTATTAAAGTCAAAGAAATTTACTGTGCAGCTGATGATTAGCAGCATTGGTGAGCTGCTTAGAATTCTTGGAATTCCTTGGTTCCTTTTCTAGAGATGGAAAAGGGAGCATAAATGCATTTTAACCTGAGTTCCTTTTCTAGCAGCAGTGATAGCCATTTCTCCCATCAGACTACTATTCCTTATCCTAAGAAAGGAAAACAGCTAATTTTTATTTCATTGTTCTTTCACTGTTATCTCAGTGGTGAACAAAGCTTATGTCAGGACTTTTAAGTTATGTGTCAAGAGGAGTCCTTAAATGGCTGCTCATTTGGTTGTAGAAGTTCAAAAGATTTTTGACTCTAATATATTTTCCAGGAAGCATGTCATCCATTTCCTGTAACAGCTTCAATATCTCTGAATCCTTTAAGTGCTGCATATGAAACATTCGTCCTAATAAGTTCCATCATGATTTTTGAAATTAACTTCAATAAAGCCAAAATTATATTTACAGTCTTCCAAGAAATAGACTGATAATCCTTGCCAAAGATTCTCACATTTACAAAGTCACATATTAGCTGCACTGCTATGAAATGAGTCAAACACAAGGTTAAGAACAATGCTTTCTTCATTACAGATTAATCACTGAATGATCACCCTTAACTGACATTGAATTAACTTTTCCTTCCAGTTTATAATAGTTCTGAACTTATTAATTTCAAATACTGTTCTTTGGTCCCATTCAGGACATTGATAATGGGTTCAGTTGGCCCAGATATTGCCTGTGACAACACAGATATCAAACAAAACTCTTTTCTAGAATGTGTGGTTGATGTCCCTAATCTTAGTAAGAAGAAAAAAAAACAACACAGCAGAATGATGGTGTTTTTTAGAGTTTTTTCTTTCTGTTTGAAATATTACCAGAGACCATTTGAGTGTGTGGTTCTAAGTCATATCAAGGTTGCTTAACTGAAGTTAATTAAAAGTACCAATTGTAAAATAAAAGCACAAAATTTTGCTGTTCTTTGCTATTTATTACAAGCCTCTCTCAGAAAACATTTTAGCAGTAAAACCAAAACAAAATAAAAATTCACCAGGTACATAAGCGGGTATTTTAGAATGTAGCTAAAATCAGACATTCAGAGTTAAATTTAATTTAAAAAATAGACTGATTTTCAGTAATGCAGACCACTTTTGTACTTTCACAGAAGACAGACACATTTCTTGGTAGACAAGAGACGACTTTCCCCCAAAGACCTTTCATCTTTTTTCATGGATTTAAAAATCCAGAACATAAACTTTGATAGAAAATTAATTTCACCAAAATTGGTTTTGGCAGATCACTCACATTCTGGAATTGTACACACATGAACAAAGTTATGCCTTCATTGTTTAAAAATAGAAAACAATACCCTGTTACCGAAACAGTGACCCAGACACTGGAACTGATTTCTTTACTGACTTATTTTCAAAAGATGCCCAGAATATTGTTTGATGGCCATAGATTGTTTTGCAACTACTTTCTGTATTATTTTATTATTTTTTAAGTTAAAATATTTTTAAATTATTTATAAAAAAGAAAGTCTAAATTATTTTTTTGAGTACAAGCTAATAGTTGGGAAGGTAACACATACTTCTACTTAATCATAATTAAGGGAAGAAAAGAAGAAAAGAAACAAAACTACTTATGATTATTTGGAACACTTTCCTAAAAGCAAAGTATAATGCAGTCCTGCTTGACTAGAATGGGCACTGTAATCTACTCAGACAATAACCAGTAAAAACAGCTGGGGATCCTGACTTTATCCCCCTTTAAATCTCTCTGATATTTATTTTGTTTCTTTGAGATATATATACAGACCTAAAAAAAAATGTCTCCTTAGTATTCCAAATCTGCTAAAGAGACTGTGTGTTCCAAATGACAGATTATTTCTTTAAGGTAAATACAATTATCATAAAGTATTGTATAAATGCAATTACCTGCCAATGCCTGGCTTGTTTTTTTTTACAAAATGTAACAATTTTTAGAACCTTTTTCTTCTTGAATTTCAAGTATAAAAGACATTCAATATATTTAAAATGCAAGAAATTACTATCTACCTAAAAATTTCCTTTAAAAGTATCAACGTTCTTTAAAAATTAAAACTGTCTCAGTGGTGAGGTGCTTATGGCATTTTTCTTCAGTACTGTCAGAAAGGTTCTGATTTCTGTCCTAAGTACAGGTAAACAGGGAAAGTACAACACCATCATGCACACTCCTCTGTAAGAAAAAAGGAGGAGATATGTTTGTTGCAACCTATTGCAGCAGAGCTATGGAAACAAAAAGAAGCCCTGCTAGAGTCCTAGGTTTTCTTTCTGATCCTTGTCACTTTATGGCTTTGATCTGCAACAAACAGCTATCCTCTGAATTGTAGAGGCATTAAAGATGAGAAAAACTCCACTTCTAGCTACAGAATGCTTTGGAGAAATAGATTGGTTTGTTTTTGTTTTTTTCCTTCAGGGCCCTTTCTCTGAAGCACTTCATTGGAATTTTCCTACAAGACTTTGGAGTTTTCCTACAATGTGAGGCTAGAAAATAAAAGAAGTATGCCGATATTTATTTGAGGATTCTTATAAAGACCTGGATTAATTGAGAAATTTAAAAAATCACTGTGTTCCTCCTAAACTGTCTATTAGAGTACACCTAAAATAGCTAGATATCTATCAGCACATGTATATATACATGTATCATTGTTGTCCATTAAATAAAAAAATACCCGTGGCAAACCAAACCAAAAATTTCATCAGGAAAAAAATAAATTAACAAATAAATAAATAAAATAAAAGGGTTGGTTCAGTTTCTACAAAATTATATCACTACCATAATTTATACAGATATTTTCAAGCTCTTATGGTACAGAATTCAACAAATCTGAAGATTTATTTTATAGTAAAGAGTTCAAAAGTCCCTGCCAAATTTATGCCTATCCTTCCATGTATGGAGAAAATGACAAACACAGGTAGATCCCAGGGACTCCTGGAGACCTCCAGGCTGCAGACCAAAAGATCATTTGGCTGAGGTCTGTGATAAGAGGCCAAAGGTACCAAAACAACTGAGCTCTAGAGCCAGAGGAAGGTTGTGGTTATGAAAATCATATAAGTACGTAGAAACCTGAATTCTCAGAACTGATGTAAAGTATCCTTAGGTCCCATCTTAAGCAAAGTCACTGTTCCTACAGGGATGTTTTTTGAATCCATACTGAATAAATCCATACCATGCTTTCCAGCAAGGCACATGAAATTTGCCTAACATTAATGTGTTCACAGCACTGTTCTGTTGGGGGAAGCAGCTTCACTAAAACAAAGGCGACTACCTGCCCACAACAGAAAGTTTAAAAGATACCCTTAAAACCTCAGCCAAAAACTAAGTCTGAAGCATTTTGTCTTATCATCACTGAGGCTCGCTTTTACACACAATTTCATGTCAGGCTGCCAAGCTGTGAAACCATTACATGTTGCTTCTGTACCTTGCACAAACAGAGCTCACTTTGAGAGTAGTGCATTTAATATAAGACCTGAACTTCCACTCAGAAGCTATGAATAGAGGAGAAACTAATTTTTAGGGAAAGTTCTGACAGAAAAAATATATTACACTATAAACCCACAGCCTATAGTCTCAGTTAATTAAAAAATATATAATTGTCATACAGACTGCTTGCTGTTATATAATTTAGGCTCTTAATAAGACCTTTCTGTTTTATGAGAGAAATTTCCTTTTCTTCTCAACTTGAGAAATAGAACCACGATAGGACCTAAATTCATATTGATACAAACAGCAACTATACATCATACTTGTTAGGGAGGTATTTATTAACAATGAATACACATAAGGGTAAAAAATAAGAGGGGTGTGGGAGAAATGGCATCTTGCAGACAACTGTGAATTAACTAAGATTTAGAGTAATACTTTTTACCCATGCAAATTCTACTGCTATTTTCGATTAATTAATGTAATTGATAACAGTTACAAAGGTATCTGGCATTTTAATCATGCAGATATGTCTTTTGCTGTCAGAAGAGAAAGTTAAAACAGCTAGAAGTCTTCTGTTTGCAGAGTTAGCTGGAGAGGAACTTTAAATAGAGCTGGTAATAAATGAGTAATACATCCAATTTAAAAGATCACAGATGTAGGTCACAAGGTTAGAGGACTCAGAGAGAGATCATGACCCTAAAACTGTGTTTCTTTCCAGCCATAAGTGGAAACATAAACTAATGGGCTTGGTAGATCATAATGTTACAATTAATAGAAAGATTTATAATTTATTTGATGGCATTATCACTAAAGAACAGTTAAAATACCAAAGCAACCACTGTACAAGTTGCACTTCTCATAGGGACATTTTTTTCATTTAACTTCATTTTGCAGAGATTCCACTTTTTAAAGGAATTTACTATATTGTTTATAGTTAATACATCAGGTGCTTCAAAAAAAGCAAGCAATTTTAAATTAAGTGGGATATGAGTCATATAAAGAAGTCAAGAAGCTCTGATCACAAGAGGAAATGGAAAATTTCATATGCAGAGCGAGACCTGAACTGGGTATTTTCCTCTGACCATTTAAAAAATCCAATAGTACAGAATAATTTTGTCCCTGCTGAAAGAGTGATGCCCTTAATGATTCCTTTATTTTGGGAGACATCAAAGAAACACTGGAAAATTAAGACATGAGCACTCGAAAGAAGTCATTAAAATCTTGGATTTCCATAATATATACGCCTAGGTCTTTTGGGTGTTTTGGTTCAAAGACAGAAGACATACAAATGTTCCTCAATACTTTGCCAATTATTTTGTGATGCCTTTGATACAGAAGCCCTCTTGCTGTTTGTGGATATTTTTCCTACTCATAGTAGATGAAATAGGCAAAGCACTAATCTCATTCTTGTATGACATAATGCCAATTCCTTGTTTTCTTTCTGAGGATATCTGCCATCAATCCATTCATCTTCTGCATTGTCTATTACTTTTTCAATTAGTAAAACTAAAATGATGTGATATATGGGACTAATAGAGCAGTCACCTGGTTTAGGCGGCAGACTGCAGAATTTTAGGTAGTTCCTTAACAATAGAAAGGGCTAACAATTAGAGAGAAAACCCTGGGTAAATTTCTACTGTGCAGATGAAAGATACTGGAACTTAAAGAAATCTTGATGTTTAAATCAAACATAAAATCGTGCACTGCCTTTTCTGAAGAAATTCCATGTTCCTCGGGGTTTTCTTGGTCAAAGCCAGTGAGAAATACTGTGGATACCACACAGACTAACAGAAGTTTAGCCAAGACTTGTGGAAAAATTTAATAACAAATGGACATATGTGGTCATTAGCAGCTATCACACACCCCAGCCAACATCCACACTGGTAAGATAAGTTGAAAACTTCAAAATAAATGGAAGGAAAACAATATTTTTCTTTTTTTCATCCACTTCAGAGGTCACAGATATGAGTCACAGAAGAATACACAAAGAATTAACTTACCAAATAAAATGTCTCTCTTATTTCTCCTGGACACACTCTAAAACTGAACCATTCCATTTTCTGAAATAAGTATTTCTGAAATCCTTACTTTGCTCTATGAATCATATGATAGTTACAAAGGAAAAATGATGCTGTTTTTCAATAGGAACTGAGAAAGTGAACACTTGAGGCTGTCATTCATCAGGTTGACCTTCTTAACATGCTTGAGGAAGTGATACATATGTTCTCTTGTGCTACATCTTCATATGTGCTTCCCAGACTGCGGCCGGCAGCGGCGCTCGCTGGACGGCGGCGTAGCTTTGCGGCAGCGGCGCTCTCTCTGCGCGGCTCCCGGGTGCTCTGTGGTGACTCTCTGCCTGCTCAGCAGCCTTGCGCTGGCCGTGGCCCAGACGTTGGGCGCCACTCGCGGCTGCTCTTTACTTTTCTCTGCCCCGGTCAGCTCCCGAACGCCCGGCTTGGGCGTCTCAGCTTTTTGTCGGGGCCGGGGCTCGCCGCAGTTTCCGGGCGCTTTTGCTGTCGCGCTCCGGGGTGGGCTGTTGGCCGCGCTTTGCCGTCGGCGCGAGGGAAGAAACAAAGAGGCAGGGAATTCGTCCAAATCCGTCCGCGTGGCGGCTGGATGCTTTATTGGCTGCGAGAGCTGCGGTGGAAAAGCTGCAGCCGCTCCCAGCTTCGCATGGACGCAAATGGCCTCGAGCATGCCGAGGAGTGGGATCAAATAGGGAAGGGACAGGACGGATGGGGAGTCCTCCCGCCCAATGGGTACAGACATCGCAGTGATGACGTGTACTACAGCAACCAATGGGAACACGGCAGGGGCAGACACGAGACTTTGGGGTGAGTGGGACCGCGAGAACAGGGAGACAGGCACGGAAACCACAGGAGTAGGGAAAAAACTCGGAGGATGCACGAGGGTACAGAGAACTGGAAAACTAACAAAGAAAAAACCCATAATGTGAACCCAATCCTGGGATGCAACACCAGACATATTTATCATTCCAGTAAGAAATCAATTAGCTATTTATTAAAATAAGATGTACTGAGTCTATGCTACCACCAACAGACATCTTTCTGGAGTTAATTTATACTCAAAATGCACAAAAACCATCAGTAGCAAAATTCCACCTACCTGCACACAAGAGACTGATTAGCTACTTATTGCTTTCGTAACTGCAAAGCCCTCACCCAGCCATAGAATCTTGGTGCTGGAAAACAGCATTTGAAAGCCTAATTGCAGTGCTGTACTATCATACTGCTGACAGTGAGATTTTGTGACTTTTAGGGCTTTTATTTCATTGAAATACACATAGACATCTATGCTGCATATTGGACTGAGCACCAACATTTATTACAGCTCCATATTGCTATGCTGAATTTAGAAAGGTTTGAGGTTTCTTTAAATATTGCTTCTTTTATCAATGAAACTTTAAAGAGAGAATGAAATCAGATAACATCTGCATGTCTGATTTCAATTTTAAGAAATAAAAAGTTTTTTAATAAATCAGACAGAAATAAAAGTAATTTTTAGGCTTCTATATGTTGTAAAAACGTATAAAACAATAACTCATATAGACATACAGACATATACACACAGACACACACAGACACACACAGACAAAAGGGTTACAAAACAAGACAAGCTATCACTGTCCTAAATCTGGTACATACATATATTCCTATTTAAAAAAAAAAAAATCCAATTCAATAGAAAGACCTTGAGTGTGACTTGTGAACATTACAAATAAATATTAACAATATCATTTAAGTAAAAATCTCAGATTAAGTGAATCATTTTGGAAATATTGTTTAGAAACAGTATTTCAGTTGAACTGGTAGTGCTCTTATGAGGCTTAGTGCTGACTCAGCAGACATGTCTTTTTGAACAAAGGCTCTATCTATGTATGTGTGACCACAAATATATGACAGAGTCATCCTTGTGCTCTCTTAAGTTTAGAATCCAACAAATCAGCCACAGTGGAAAGAAAAAAAGGAGAAGATATCTGAGATTGAAATATCTTAAAAAAAGATTTTCTTTAAAATCTAGAGTTTGTAGAAAATCAGATTGAAATATAAGAAGAAAAATAAGAAAGCCAACACCCAGCAGAGATTTATTTTGACTTCATTTCTAGTTAAAAAGCATGAAGGCAAAAAAAAAAAAGTGAACAGAATATTGTTGGAGGGTAACAGTAAATAATAAATTACATGAGAGATGTTTTCAGGAAATATTTAATTCTATGACCCAAAATATTATATTTAATCTTTAAAATCAGAACATTTAAGCATTTCTTTCTTAATTATTTTTCTTTTTTTTTTAAGTTAGATTAAATAAAAATGTCCCCATTTATAATGTAATTTTAGTTCCTAATTAAATTTAATACTCTCTCCCTCTGAACTTTTTCTTAGTTTAAATAAGCACACTGGTCAATTCATCAAGGCAAAAAAAAACTACAGTGTGGGCAAAATGCTTTCCTTTATTTAAGGATATTTCTTCCTTGTAATGAGAAATAAGCTTGTAAGAATCAATCCACTTTAAAGAGTGGATTGTCAGAGTTCCAAATGAAAGATTGTGTGGTATTATTTACACTATGTAGAGGCATAGGCAATCATTAGACAGATATTAAAAATCTTACATAAGTACCAGAGAGGAAACACTCAATTTCTTTTGAAATTCAGGATCTTTTAAAATATACTAGATAATGGATGCTTAATAAAGGTATAATTCCAACAATATCAAAATGAAAGGTTGAAAATGAATTTTGTATAAGCAAAATTTTATGCTGCAACATTATTAACTGTTCAAGGTAGCTTTACTAGTTAGAGATTTCTTTTCATTTTAGACTGCTAGTATAAGTTATTGCTGTGCACAGATACAGTACTTGCTTTCACCTGCTGTGACCTAAATGCAGGATGCTGAAGTAAAGTGGCAAGCAGCAAGACCCCTTCCTACAATTTTAACCAGCTTTGGACTCTCTAGGGAGGTTTTTCTAAGCCCTCTAAAGAAAGCTGATGTGCACATTGAAAGTACTTTTGTTTGTTTTATGCTATCAAGTATCAAAGTATCTACAGTGTGTTTCCTCTTGTAGAATGTTTGCTGAACTTTGATGATAAAGCCACGTTTTAGGATATCAGGCAAGGAAGCCATTTAAGGCTATAAGCCAAACTTCACATCTCACTAGTGGATGGTATAAACGTAAAAAGCCCTGTAACATTGAAGAGGCTCATATTTAATTCAATAATTCACTTTGTGATTCAAAAAGTCAGGAAAACATGAGCAAATTACCAAAAACAAATTGGACCTTCCCCCAGGCATCCTTAAATTATTCATTAATCTTTTTAGGAAAAATAGTTAAACATATTTTAATCCGTTTAGGAGCTATTTCATGTATTTTTGCTTTTAAAGCAAAATATATTAGATAAAATTTCTGCTGGCATAAGCAGAGATATTTACAATTGACATTCCATGCCTAGATAAATAAAGGGTTCTTTAGATACTGCTCAAGCCAATATTAAAAAAAAATAATAATTAATGTTAAAACACGCATAAATTTCTAATCCAAAATTTGAATCAGGTACAAATTACTGTAAAAAAAATAGGAAGGGAGAACTAAGCAAGGATATATTGAAGAAAAATATATCATTTAATAGGCAACAGAGTGGAACATTAGGCAGGGAGAAAATGCTGTCAGGAAAAAAATCTCTTCAGAAGGAACACATGAATCAATCAGAAGTGACCACTTGTGCAGTAACAGATACCCAGAGTGGAAAACAGCAAGATAAACTCAGCCACTGTATATCAGATACAGCATATGCAGTGTTTAAGCTAAGATGAATTATCATCTTTCCCTGAAAGTGAAGAAGAAATATTGTATTTAGTTAGAAAACTTGAGAAATTCATAATACAATCTCTGTGTTCCTTAAGTGCCACCTATACAGTTCTATAAATAGTAATGACAAAATTTTACCGACCTACTGTTGTGGAAAATGGCTGGATTCAAATTTTGCAATGAGATTTTTAAGTATACATCCAAAAAATAATTAGTTTATTTGGTTTATGAATCTGTTCCATACATAGAGACAAAAATTACAACACAAAAGTAAAATAAAAATCCCACCCGAGACCATAAAAATGGTAAGATTATATTTTTTTACCCTTTTTAGGATTTCAATAAACAAACACACCAAGTGAATTGTACCCAAACATAAATTCCTCTACTATTTGCAGGTCAAAAGAAACTAGTCATTCTTCCTATAGTTTCTCATCCTTTTTTCCTTTCCTAAGCCTTGATTTATATCAGTCTACCTTTAGTTAAATAAGGATGCTGATAATGCAAAAATCTTTCACATTTGGTGCTTTTACCTGTTTTCCACCCTTTCAGGTCAGGTTTATCAGTATCTCCTTTTTCCATTAATTGTTCTTTCCTATTTTTTCAAATATTCTATGGTGATAGACTCCTGTAATAACGGCAGAGTCCTGAATCCAGGAAATCAATTAAATTGTTCATATGGGTAATTTCTGAAACATAAGCATGTGTTTTTCTGGCTTTGTTGGTTTTGTTGTTGTTGTTTTTAAACAGAACCATTTATACAGAATGGGACTGGCAGGAAATAAATCATGATAGCAATGGTGTTAAACCTCACTGGACACTGTTAGTCTATGTGAAAATAAGTAGGTGGTATGTGTCAAGTTGAAAAAAATTATCCAGACATAGTAAAACTCTAGGGCAATCTGCTTTTAACCACTAGAAAAAGTAGACTGAAGGAAATAAAGCATTATCTTATCCTGATCCTTATTTAATTTTTTTATGATTAACTAAAATCTCATTCACCCCTTTACTATTACTGTAATGGCTTATTTGAGTAAATAAATCTATATTTATTTCTTTTTCCACATCAAAGGGGTCATGTATTTACACACTACCTATAGCAATATTTTCCATAGCATGATAATTAAGTTGTCCTTGAAAATAAATATCCCAGCTACAGTCAAACCTTGGAGGCAGTCTCTCTCTGGTAAACTTTTCACTCTGATAATCTCCTTGTCCAATTATGAAATATTCTCAGCTGATGGATGATTCTGACATCCATTAAAAATTGTATATATGGGATAAGTTTTCAATTCTAAAACAATTATATTCTGGTATCATTTAATTGTGTTCTGGCTACAAAATTTTTCTATTATTCTGCCAGAATAGAGGCATTTTTCTAAGAAATTAATATAAGTAATCTACCAGCAATTGTATTATAAGTAAATAGCATGATCCCATTCTCTATTCTGTTTTACATATACCAAGTGTCATTCCATTCTTCATAAGTTCCCTTTATTCCTCTACATTTCAATAGCTCCTCTGAAGGAATTTTCTACTAAGGCAAAAAACTTCTTAGAGAAAGCTGAAATAATTTTTTCATTTATATTTTTATGGTTATTAGGGAAAAAAAAAAGTCATTACCTCTTAAGCACATTAAAATATTTGGTAAAAACTCAATATTTCACAAAATTGTTTCAGTGAAAGAAAAACTGCTACTTATAAAATATATAGATGCAATTACTGAAAGGCTCATTCTTAGTCAATTTAGATACTAAGTATAGGTGAAAGCAGAAGACAGAGCTAGCCCAAGATGGTTCTGCAGCATAGGGTATGCCTATACCCTAAGCAGAGATTTATCTCTGAAAGTTACCTTGCAGAAAGCTTGTAGGTTATTACTGCATAAGTTTATCTAATTTGATGTGCACAGTAGTACCAAACTTTTCTGTGGAAATTGATTCCCTAAAAGCTCAACTTACTTAAAGTATATTTGCATACAAATCTTTGAAGGAAGAAAGAAAAGAAGACTTTCCTCCCACAACTATACTGATAAACTGTTCTCTGGCTTCTCAGCAAATGATATGGCCTGTTCATATCCTCCCTACTTAGCATTTGTGCTGAGGGCTCATCTGAGCTCAGTGTGATCACAGAATCAGAAAGCCACAGAATGGTTTGGGTTGGAAGGGGCCTTTAAAAATCATCAGAGGTAAGCCCAGCCTTACCTCTGTGGGAAGGGATACGTTCCATTGGATCAAGTTTCTCAAAGTCTCATCCAACCAGGTCTTTGCAAAACCTGTTCCAGTGCCCCATCACCCTCATCATAAAAAATTTCTTCTTTATGTCCACTTTAAATCTACCCTCTTTCAGTTTAACACCATTTCCCCTTTCTCTATCACTACAGGCTTTGATTGATAACCTTTCTCCATCTTTCTTAAAAGTCATCTTTATGTGTTCGAAGGCCACAGCAAGATCCACCCAGAACCTTTTCTTCTGCAGACTAAACAACCCCAACTCTCTCAGCTTTTCTCCATAGGAATGGTGCTCCATCCCTCTGACTGTTTTCATAGAATTTATCTGTATTCCCTTTAACCAGTCCATATCTTTCTTGTACTGGGCAACCCAGAGCTGGATGCAGTATTCCAGATTGGGCCTCACATGAGCAGAGGAGAATAAAGTCCTTCAACCTGCAAGCCACACTTCTTTTAAGGGCTGAAAGAGCACAGTGCTGGTTCACATCCATTTTTCATCCATTTGTACCCTTCAATCCTTATCTGCAAGGCTGTTCTCAGATTTATCCCAGATTGTACAGAAATTGGTAATTGCCCTCACCCAGGTGCAGAATGTTGCACTTGGCTTTGTTGTACTTCATGAGGTTTGCACAGAATGTACTTGTTTAATGTCCAAGTTTGTGACTTAATGCTATGGAGGAGAGATTGAGATTGCTGAGACAAGTTGGATTAAGGTGTGGAGAGTCAAGCACGATGCAGGTGTCTTCTCCAAACACAGTCCTGAGAGTGATGGTTTCTGCTACTTTCCTTTGAATGCCTCAAAGGAAATTGTTCTAGAAAGCCTTACCTGGAAACTATGAAAAGGATGTTTTAATTTTTAAATACTGGTTGATATGTGATCCAGATGAAGGATGAATGCATATCGTGTAACTTCAGGCACTTAGTCATATACTCTAAAGATCTTAGCAGACACCTTTTCTACTCAACAGAGAAGGCATTCACTGCCTTCATGACAATTACAAGCAGAAGCATCTTTCAGATCACTGGTTATAGAATGAGGTAAGATTAGCCTACTGGACGCTAATTTTCTAAGATGTTGTGACTGTTACAAATTTTAGCTTTCTCTCTATTATAAATTCCTGAAGAGAAGCAGTGAAAGACAACTTTTATTTAATGTTATGTACTTATTAAAAAGTAAGGACTGATAGAAAAAAGGTGAAGGAAGAACAGAAAGGAGGAAACAGATAACACAGAACACATTCTGCTGAGGATAATATTTTTTTGTTAATTGGAGAAAAGCTAAAACTTACCAGGTATTCTCATAATTCAGAGGCTGATGCTTATAAATGTAAAAAACAAAAGGACAGTTGATCAGTTAGAGAGATGAATAGTAAGGCAATTTTCTATGTACTTTCTGATAATTATGGTTCTTTAAAAGACAATCAACATAAGATAAGCATGTGCATATTCAAAAGTCGCTATTTCATGCATGTTATCATATAGTAAATTGTGACTTAGACATTTGCCTATAGAAAAATTACATTGAGTAATGTGAGATGAAGTACCAGATCTGCACTGAGTATTAGACATAAAGCATCTATCTCTTAGGGTCTTTTTACTGAAGGCCTCTTTAATAACGATTTTCCTTAAGTGCTACAGGGCAGTTGCTACCATGCAGCCTTATACATTATAAAGCATGTCCATCTTTGCAGCAGGAGCCCTTGGTAAAGTCTGCAAGCAGCAGCACACAGTGAGAGAAAATCCTACTGCCCACACGATAGCTGTTTGCATGCTGTTGTAGTACAGAGTCTATCAAACATTTGCCATTGATCACATCTACCAAGTACAGGAAAGGACCAGCTCTACAGCTGCAACCTCCTATATACCTGTTCAAAACAATGAATTTTTCTTATTCTTTCAATGAAATAAATTTTGAACACCACCACATGTTGTATCTTACAATTGCAAACAGGAATCTGATCATGCCTAGCCCATGTCAAGAACATGTTGTGATGGATCACAGCAGGAAGACCACCCCTCACTCAAATAAAATTAACTAAAAACTGAGTCTCATCTGAGGCAAAGTACAGAAAAACTCCCATGATGAGGAAAGAGTGGACCTCCAAGGTGTCCTTTTCACCAGCATTGTGAGCTGATAATTCTAAGTATCTACATTTTGAATACGATAACTTTGAATACGATAATTTTGAATATGATAACAAAAGGTAGTTTGTTTCCCCCACCTATTTACAAGAACCCTGATGTGGTAATTGCAGAAGAGACCCAAAGCAGGTGATCATCTGGAAGCTTTGGCTGCATCTTTTGAGACAGATAATCTGATATTTTCAATTTTTTGTAGACGTTCATTGAAATTGATAACACTCCTTATAATATAGATTCTTAAGGGCCTAATACAGTGTTCATATCCCCATACTACTATGTGGTGTGATTTCTGCTTACCATGGCTGAGATAATTACAAAGACAACTTCTAATTTTCTTTGTCAATTTGCCAGGAAAAGATATTTTCTTAAATGATACACTTTACTGCTCTATGCGCATAACATTGAACAGGCTAATGAGGTCAGATTTCTGATTTTGCTTGAAAAAATTGTATATCTTGCAATAGAGCTGGGTCTGGATTCTTTGAGGATTATAATTATGTTCATCTCATAGTTCCTATGGGTTTTTTACTTTTTAAGAGATATACTGATAATGTCTGAGATTAAATATAAAAGTATCAACTGGTTATTATTTTGAATATGATCAGCTTTCTCTCCTCTTATTCTTCAAAAACAGACTTATTTATTTTATCTTTCTATTACCAGTTTTCATGGTTTTTTTTGCATTCTAGAGCAGTTAAAAAATTTACCAGCCTGCCTGCTCCAGAGACACACATTTTGGTGTTTTTGAGTTTGTGCATTTGACCGTAAAAACATGCACAAGTGAAATCAGTTTTTTTTTTTTTTAAATAAAAAACACCTCTCTATCCTTCAAAATCTTACACCATGATTTTCTACAATGTTTCAGTTTTACTCCCTACATAGCTGTCCACACATCCATTTCTAACAAAATTTGTTTCTTTTGTCCTCCTCTTTCACAGCCTCTCTTTGCTTACAGTCACACATTGTTCTTTACTATACTGACCATGTAGGGGAGCATGAGTCAGTTCCAGGTATCTGTATTTTAAATCTTATAATAGCTGTTAAGATTCTAAGTGATAAGTCTGAACCTATTCCTAGATCAAAAAGTATAATTTTATGTATTTATAGGCTTATCACCTCATCATCCTTGATCATCCTACCATCAAGCTTATGAATTGCCACTCATATTCAAATTTTCAAAGAATGATCAACCAGAATGAGATAGGCATAAAAACAAAGGCATATCGACACAGAGTAATTTTTAGGTAACAGGAACTTCAGTATTTCTCATTAGTAAATCAAATTACTTTTCATCTCTTAAACAGTGTTGAGTGTCACTATCCTGTCAAAGCCAAAATAACACAATATAAAGTAGGGAATTTGGCAGTATTATAATGGACAGAAGGAAATATTAAGAAGGCAAGATAATGCAGGTATGAGGTGTGGCATGATTTTGATAAATGCCTTTAGAAGCCCACCAAATTACGCAAACTGAACATTCCTGCTCTGAAGTCTACCCATCGTATTAAATCCTTAGTGATAACAAAAAAAAAGAAAAACAAACAAACAAAAAAAAACCACAGATGCACTTTTTGAAAAGAATTTCTCAAGGAATCATAAAAACATATAGAATACTTTGAGTTGGAAGAGACCTTAAAAATCATGTAATTCTCACTACTTTACTGTGGACAGGGAAACCTTCCACTTGACCAGGTTGCTCATAGTCCCATCCATCCTGGCCTTGAGCACTTCCAGGATTAGGGCATCCAAAACTTCTCTGGGAAACCTGTTCCAGTGTCTTACTGTAAAGAATATAACTTTAGCATAATTTTTTTTTCTCAAGGGTTTTCAATCTAGTCCTAAGTCACTTGCTAGAAGCAGGTATTTTCTGTTACAATAAAAGCAATTTTGACTTCCTAATTATATTTTCTGACATGTTAACTAGTCAGTATTATAATAGTCATAGAATAATTAATTTTAATGGTATTACTGATTTAGGATTATCAAAACCAAATAAAATCTGTAACTCAGATATTTCTCCAATGTACTCATTTCTGTTCCTCTGCTTGTTTATCTCTTCTGAAATGTCCAGTCTTTTTTTACCTACATCTGTCACTACCATTTCTGTGCATACAAGGTTTAATGTGGTTAAGAGAAAATATCCCTCACAGGTACCTTATCTGTTTTGGTTACTTCTCCAGGTCTGATTTCAAATATTAAATTGTGCAAAAATGTTTCTGGAACCTGCAACATTTTTAATTATGGTATCAATACCAATTGCTTTATTTTTTATTAATGATGTAGTGATAAATTATTACACAGCAACAGTTTCATATTTTCAAAAAATATGCAGAAACTTATTACTAGAATCTCATTTGTTCTTAACTGTTCCTTTTTGGAAAGCCACTTTCCCAATCACATTTTCTTAAAAAATGAAAGATCAGCTATTGCCAGTGAGAACTGGTGGATATGCAACATATACAATAATTTCCAGCATGAATTGTATTCAATTATAGGAAAGCAGCAAACTGTAGCAGAAACACCCTACATCTCTTGCAAATACTGATAGTTCTATTGACTTTCTAATGATAAATACTAGTATCAGGCCCAAATTAATACTCTGCTTTATACATTCTTTTTATACAGTATTCCAAGAAGAACAATCAATGATAGATATTGTTTCAGAAGTTAAAATGCAGCAGAAAAGGAACTAGGAAAGCATTATTGACTGTATTTCTTTAACAGTGTACCAGTTTCAGAGATGTATGGTTAGCTTGTGTGGGAAATGGAAGCACTTTACAAGTCTCATATGTGGCCTTATCCCTCATTCTGACCTGAGTTCCATGACAGGAGAAGATTTAATTTTGCATTGCTTCTCACATTTCAGTGGTAAGGAAGGCCAAGCTTTGATTCTAATGGGATGTTCAACCTTTGCCCAGGCACCGAGTGAAGACCCCAGCCACCACCAGTGCCTGTGCATATGCTCACCAGCAGTGGCTTCATGGTATATTAAGGATCAAACCGATGAGAAGTTTAGAGACTGGAGCCTAAGTCCTTGTATAGCTCAGCTAGGTATGGTGGGACTCAGAGCAGAAGAGAAAAAGTGGAAGAAAGCAGAAGCGTGCAAGGGGACATAAGATTGTGAGAAATTCACCTTAAAAAAAATAAAGAAGATGTCTTTGCTACTGTTTTTTGTTTGAAGACTGCATATCATAGGTGCCAACATAAACAAACAAATTTTAAGACTAAAGATAAATGAAGTCTGGATATATTTTTTATCTTACCAAAAGACATTATTAATAAATAAAGGAATGAAGAAATGAAATCAGTATGTTATGTCAAATGCAATTACAAACTTGATTTTTTAAACCGCAAAAGCCTCAATATAATATGATAAAGAAAACCTAAAAGGTATTATGACTTCTTTGTTAGGCTGTTATAGAAATAAAATATGCCTCTCTCTGATAATCTTTCTCTATTATAGGAATCCACCTTGGTATTTTATGGCAGAATAGAATTTTCTTTTGGAAAGGAAATATTAAGAAGCACATCATTCAAAGGAGAAATTATGGCGAATTCTAAAATAACATACAATAGCTTCACTGATTTGCAGTTATTTAAAAAAAACAACCCTTGAACTTTAGTTATTGCAAATCTGGGGCAGTTATATTTGCTGGTTTTAAAATTAAATTCACACTCCCAAATTTCCCATGGAAGAACCAATATTTAGAATAATGTTTTTGAGTGTCAGGGAAATGATGAAATCCTAGGTTTTGAGGATTCTCTTCAGCACTTTTAGTTGGAGAGTTCATGTTTACATATTCCAGATACTTCAAAGCTTTAAACTTAAATTTTCTTTTCAGTTTGTTTCTACTGCCAGAGTACATTACAAATAGGTAACATCACAGAGTAATACTGCAAAATCTGCACATTACTGTGAGGTCTATTGAGAAGAATGTGAAAGGCTTAGTTTTTTTCAGATGCTTATTTCAGCACTTCTATATCATATTACATTCTATTCACAAAGGGAATTTTGAAATTAACGTAGTTCTGCAGATTGAAACTTCACCACTTAGATGACTAGTGGTTGCACAGTCGCACCAAACAACTTACTGTATTTGTTATATTGAGTCTTTGAAATAAGTTGTCTTCACTGAATCTTGACCATGCTAATTTTGGCTCTATTTTCAAGTCTGACTTTTAAGATTCTGAAGTTCTACACCCATAATACATGGGCTAAATCATCTTCACTAAATAGTTATTTTTCTGCATTGAGAACTTGTGCAATAATGGTTAAAAATCAAAATTATAAACAAGAAATAATCAATCATGCAAAAGGCATGCTGTCTTTGACACTTTCAGCTCTTACGAATACTCATATATGCCAGTATAAGCACACACTTCTGGTAGTTTTAGTTTGGAAGAAATTTAGGAAAATATTACTCTTTTTAATAATAATAATAAAAAACCCCAAACTAATTTGGTACCATTTGGGCCACAAAAAACTCTCATTTTCTTTCACTGACAGTGGCTTTGTCACTGCTATTTGCTGAAGCATGTGCACATACTTGCCACAAAATCATTTTAACATTTCCTTGTCCATCTATGTTACCTTTTAAATGAATATAACCACAAAAATCCCCTTAAAACACTCATGTTTTGCTCCCTGCTCCTTCCATTAGTTTTTGGAGTGACATAAAATTTAGGACAAATATAGGATTTTTCTTTACTTTGAACCAGAGTCACTTTACTCTCAAAGCCAATGTTCACAGTACTGTGCGACTCCTAGAAATACTAAGGGAAGTTCCTAACTAATAAGAGTTTGAACATTCTTTATATGGTTTGGATTACAGACACATTAACTGAAAGACAATTGAAGGAGTCTTACCATAACCAAGATCTTAATTTTATTCAAATGTAGAAGCAAACTGTTACTTCATTTTTCAGATATTGTTACAGAATTGGAGACTGTTTCCCATTAACACACTGTCTAAAATTCCATGTAAAGAGGCATTCACAGTTTTATCTTTCCTGAGAAGCACTGGACTAATAGTATAAAAATGACAATTTTGCATACATTTGTGAGGGGATTGTGAGTCAGTCACAAGCTTGAAATGAGCACTTTCATCCTACTACCTCTTTTTTTCTTCATTTAAGTTTGACAATAGGTAGCAAAAGGTTTGTAAATTAGGTTTTATCAAAGCACAAAAAATAAGATATTGAAGAAAATAAATTAAATAAAATATCTGATAAGCAATTGCAACCATTCCAATGGTTTGTTGGAGGAAATGCCATCCTCTGGATTCTTTCTTTCCATTTCAGAAACTTTCTTTGATTTACAGAGAAATAAGTTTCCTTGTCCCTCCTGTAAATCTCAAATAAAGTTTCTTGTGCCTGTGACTTTCTAGCTGAAAAACTACTCTGCTCCTTTCAGCAATCTCCCACCTATTTTGGTTTTAAAGGCTTTCTTCCTGTTCTCTCTGTTTCACATACTACTCCAGAAGTTCTCCTGAATTAAGTGTTGTGAATTCTCAGGGAAGGGGAACTTTTCCCTCTAAGAAAAATTGCTCCTCTTTAAAGTGGAATCAGTGACAATAGCACAGTCAGGGAACATTCCTCTCTGCTACTTGGCTACATCCTTTTAACCAAAAAAGCACGTATACAAGAAACTGAATGAGCAAGCTAGGCAGCTAGACCATCTGCTAGCATCGAAGAATAATTGATTACATGCCATTTTACTTTCTTTAATTAAGTATTTACGTTTTGGGACATTGAATGAGCAGAAATCATTCAAGATGCTTCAAACCTTAAGTGCTACTATCATTGCCAGTCTGCTAAGAACAGAGCCCTTATGTAAAATTCTATGTTGTAGACTTGGCTATAGACTTAATTGAAACATAAAAATGCAACAGATCTGGGTAACACTTGTAGAATTATTGTAGGCTGAAGGAATGTATTATTTTTCTTTTACCTTGATCAGGCCCTGGATTCATTGTAGACTCTTTCTTATACTGTAACATGCAGTTAATTAATGAAAAATAAATTTGTGAATTATGTTAGCACTTAAAAGCTCTGGAGGAGTCCAAAAGTTATCCATCAACAAAACCAAAAGGTTTACTGACATGCTGTCCATTAAAATCTTAGTATTTGCTTAAAATAATGAAATTCCTATTATTGATGCAACTAGGAAAAATGTTGTGCAAATAATAACAATTTAGGCATAATATTAATGCTGGATTCTCATTTTCTCAAAAATTTCAGTAATGATAATAAAAAAACCTATTGTGAAATGAGGAGTTGATAATTTAAATTCAGATGACTAAGGTGTATACAAATTAATAGAAGTCATTTGGGGAAGAAAATCTCTTCTAATTTTTATAGATATTAGCAACAAGGAAGATGAGGGAAAATGAAGGCTCACCATCATCTCTGCTGATTAGAGAAGGAGAACTGGTGACAAAGAGCACCAGTCTTTGACACCAGGGAAGGGTCAAGGAATCCTATGCATTTTTCACTTTTGTCTTCGCTTGTTATATATGCTTTCAGTGATTACTGGCCAATAATAGAGGCAAAGCTTTTTAACTTCTTCATTAATGACATAGATGATTTTTAAAAACTGTGCAGAGTGTCAAGAATGCATGAGATGGGTGCACTGCCTTACAAAGGGACCACTGAAGCACCTCAAAGCCAGAAGAAATATGCACATCAGAACATCAGGAAGTTTCACAAAGGAAAATACCAATGACCTGTGACTGGGAAAGAACAGCATCAGGCCTAATACACACTGGTGGTTAACTGGGTAAGAATTGGCTTTGCAGAGAAGGTCCTGGAGGTACTGGTGAACAAGCTGACCATGAAATACCAATGTGGCCTTGCAGCAAAGAAGTCCAAGAGCACCCTGGAATGCATTATTAAGAATCCTGCCACCAGGTTAAGTGATCCTTTTCCCCTCCACAACCCTGATGAGACACATCTGGAGCATCCTATTCTGGATTCCCCAGTTCAGGAGAGACATGGACTTACTAGAGCAAGCCCATAGAGATAAATAACATAATTAAGGCTTTGAAGAATCTTTCATATAAAGAGAGTCTGAGGCTTGGGTCTTTTCAGCTTGGAGAAGAGAGGTCATCTTATCCGTGTTCAAGAGAGCTGTGAAGAAAGCAGAGCAAGGCTCTTTTTGGTGTTATTTAGTGATGGGACAAGAGGCAAATACAAGAAATACAAGAAATTCCTCTGAAACATAATAAAGATATTTTCATTACGAGGGTGATCAAACACAGAAAATTTGCCATTTCTTTTGTGGGATCCCCGTCCCTAGAGATGATCAAAACCCATCTGGACACAGACCTCCTTAACATACACTAGCTGGCCATGCTTTGAGTACATGAGTTGGAGCAGATGATCTGCAGATATCCTTGCCAACCTCAGCCATTGTGCAGTTCCACAACATTGCTTCTTTGTATTTATGCTCTTTTAAAACTCTATACATGCTCAAATGATTTTATTACACAGACTCCCAGGTTTATAGATTAATTTAGGGAGGAAGGATACAAAAATGACATTTGACTTCCATTTTTTTCTTAAGTCATTGAGTTATAAGAAACAACTTAACTGAACAGATAAAAGAATCAAAATATATTTGCTATTTGAAAAAAATGTTTCTGAAGCATTTTACTTCTTTCAGAAAATCTCTCATACAAAATACAGTGTTATTTAACTAAAGAAATGGGTACCAAGACCCTTGGTACCTTTTAACAATGTGTAATATAAAATATATATAAAATAAAGTGAGATTTTTTTTTATTTTTACATCTTAAATAAAAAGCAAACTCACAACACAGCTTTAAAAACACAATCTTGCCATGATTGATAGTATTTAGTATTTTTCATATATTACTGTTTGATTGGCCATTATAAAGATTTGGGTTGTAGCGAGGCTGCAAGATTGCTGTATCTCAAAGCTCAGCTTTAATTTCAATTGTAGATCATTTCACATAGCTGTAGCTTAGTGAAGTAATTTTGCCAAAGATCACTTGAAATAACATATAGGATTGTCTTCTGCTTTATTTCAAGCACTGTTTTTCTCCCATTTATATGGACAGCCTAAGAAATAAATTGCTCCTGACAAATGTAATGGCTTTGCCTTTTTTTTTCTGTATTATTCACCTTGGTTTTGTTTCTCTGTAGCACCAGAGCTTATGCCCTGGTGAGTGCCTAAAGCTGATAAGTAGGAGTTGCCTTGAGTAAGCAAAACAATTAAGCCCCTGATCAAGTAATGAATTTTCTGTCAATCACTCTTTGATACTGTGGGTGACACCTGCCTGACACTGTCAGTTCTGGTTGACATGAGTCTCATGTTAACATAAATCTCTTGACTCAATGATCAGATACAAAGCTATGAGTCCATCAATTCCTACACACAAAAATATTTTTTCTGCTTCAGCATGATTGTTAGCATGTCTATGCTAATTACTTGGGAAGAGAAGTTGTCATTCACTGTACTAAAATATTAGTAGAAAGCCAGATCCTGTATTCTGATGGCTTTTGAGGAAAATAGCAACTGTTCAAGACACTACTTAAACCTACTCTTGGTAAAACTAAGTATTCATAATCTCCAACATCTTTTTTGGTGAAAAAATTCTACCCCGTTATGTAGGGAATATTTCTAGGGAATTTCATTATATGAAATATGTTTCCATTTAATTTTCTGGCAAAACACTTTTCACATTTGCCTAAATGAGCAGCATGAATTTCCTCATGGACAAATTTTTGTTTGTTTTACATTTCTGACCTGCTAAATTATGTCATATCAAATATGGCAAATTACAGGATGTCACATCATGTTACATAGTTTACATTATAAGTCAATTCAACTTGACACGGTATGACCAAATAATGCAATATATCAGTTCTATAAGCACATTCTTTAAGTAATGAGATAACATTTCAGCACACAAACCAGGGCACCTATTTAGTATTAAATATCCATCATCTGCTTCAACAGCAGAGTGTGGAGCAATTTGATCTACTGAAAGGAGATATTTTTGTTCTTTCTGCTGCTAATTGATTAAACAGTACTGTGCGAGCATTCTGTCCATATTGTAAAAACTAATTTCATTAAAACACTCACTCTACATGTCAACACTCTGGGAACAGTACATATTTGAGTTGATAAATTATGTGCTATTGAAACATAGAGCTTGAGTTTTAAGCAGCACTAGTCTTCATTAAAACCATGACTGAAGCTCGTGTTTCAGTAACCAAGCTTCTATTGAATGTTAAATATTTGTGCAGGACTGTGGTATGAACAAAGTGTTTTCAGGGTTAAAAACATAAGATAATTTTTTCTCAGTAAAGATATGCCAGCCAATTGTAGTAGAAATCTGTATAACATATCTGGCAGGAGTGACCAGACTACTACTCCCTGTATCCAAACAGTAAACACTAAGCAAGATGCCAGTCACATTTACATTGCCTCACCATTCATGTTCTAAGGATTCACCTGGACGGCAAGAGCCCAATAACAACATTGCATCATTAAGGAGGTGCAATATATGTTTACAGTAAGATTTCCATGCAAAACACAGGTACTTTCACTTGGTTTAGTAACAGGGAGGAATTTGAGCTGTGATGTGGGACTCCATATGAATTTGAAAGGTAACCTACTCAATTTCTGGAGAGTGACCAAACTAACCTCCATGCTACTGAAATGAAGTTTCTCCTGGTTGCATTGTACTACACTAAAAATGGAAGTTGTTTCTGTCGATGAACCCTTGCACTCAACAGGAGAAACCCTTACAAAGGTCAAAGGGCTTTTAGTCAATGTCCCCTTAAAACATCTGGTATAGTGAAAGGAAAAGAGTGAAGAACAGACAGAAGGCTAATAAAGCAGCCTGTTTCCAAAGCTATCATCCCACAGGTTTCTCCAATTATATGGCTTAGACGGGAAGGAAAAATATTTCTGAAAGGAACTTTTTCTGATATTTTCAGTTTAGTTAGCCATGTACCCATCTGTATATCGCTTTCTGCCATATTGATAAGAGAAGCAATGTCAGGAGAAAATTTTGAGAGGCAGAAGGCTGCCTAACCCAGCATCTCAGACATGATGTTGCTGGCTGAATTATGATTCAATGAAGAAATGGGGGTATATGGAGGAGAAAGGAAAACAGACAAGTGTTACATGAAACAGACCAATTAGAATTTCAGCAATTTTGCACTAAAAGGTATAGATACTTCTACATGTAAGAAATAATTTCATCCTGTCCTTTGCAAAAAAGGGGTTCTAGGGAAAAAGCAAACTTTTTTATCCAGAAAATTATCTTTGGATCTTAGTCTTGACTCCCAAATATGTACATTGAAATATATTTCCACTTTTCAGAAGAATCATTATTCAGGCAAATAGGTATAATTTGTATTTTACAAAATAGTCTGTTTAAACTTTTCTGTAAATCATACTAGAAATCTCTGAAAAGTAAAAGTCTTTTAACAGTCTATTATATAAAACAGTTACTTCAGTCTAAGTATACTAATCAGAACACAGCTAACCAGTATTTTAATTGCTATGTAGAGTGTCTTATGTTTCAGGTAGGTTCTTTAATGTTTATATGTAAAGTTTATAGAAAAAAAGAGGTTTGTGTAGTTTTATATGTAAGATTGTTGTGGATCTTAAAATTAATTTTCAAAAGAAATTAAAATGTTCCATTTACATTTCAAAGTCCCAAGATACTATTTTTCGTTATCATTCGTGCCTATCTATCTATCACAAACATACACAGAAAAAATCCTTGCCATCTAGCATTAGAAGCAAATCTATTTTGGTCACCCATTTTTGTTTGTTTCCTTTTTAAATAAGAATGGAGTCTTTGTTGAAGTAAGAAGGCAGAAAATACAAACTAACAGCTTATAAAAGATGTGTCATCCTTTGTCATAGATACTAAAAATAATGCACTTTAAAATAAATTTAGAGTCATAGTACCGAACACCAATTTACCATACCAATCCTGTATGGTAAATTTGTAATATGTTCTCTAAAAAGTGTAACAATTTTTTTGGATTAATAGTTCAATGACAAAGAATAAACTTTCAGGTTGTTAGGTTACTTCAACTTGGCATGATGTACTGGTAAATTTATGCTTTTCTATTTCTTTGCCAAACAGATTTTCACTTTACGAGGAAGTAATGCTTTATATTGCATACAACTAAATCTAAATTAATAACAAACAAACAACAAAAAATTCTACAAAACTGAAAACTAAAACCCTTTTTAAAGCTTTTCAAAGCATCTGTATGAGCCCTTGTGTATGTTTTACTGGGATAAAATGAGTATAATTTGAAACTGAAAATTTGGACATGCACTACTGGCACTGAACCAAGGGTGTTTACTTGCAGATTTTGTATCTGTGACTGGGAATGGGTTGTGCAGTCTTGAGATTCTGATTGACAACACTGAAAAATCTAAATCCTCATTACAAAGCAGGTAGAGAATCTACATGAAATCTCAAAACAGGAATCTCTGGCTATGGAGCAAAGCTAATATAAATAAGATCTAGTGCTAATGAACATCTTTTTGGAATACTCACAAGAAAAGATACACTCTGTCACTTTAACATGCCTAGGGCTGGTAAGTTTCAAGCTATTACAAATAAATAGTTTGCCTTTATATATTCATAAAAATACTGGATTGGAAAAGATAACCTGCACATTTTATTCAGGAGAATAGTCAGTTACCTGCATGGAACTGTGGATTAAGTTTTTCGGCATTTTTTAAATTTTTTCCTGGGCACTGACTTTGTCTACTGATTTAGCAATACAGAATTTCTTTTTCATATTAATTTCTAGGAAAGAATTAATAGGTTTCATCTGCATGTACTTACAAGACTGCTATTGCATACAGAGAAGTATTTCTCCAAAATGACCTGGAAGTTTGCCATTCTTATACCATTAGAGATACTTTTTGCAGTACTTTTATTTTGAATAAATGCACCACATCCAGTAAGTGATCTTTATTGTCTCAAAATGTAATTGCTTGCTCTTTATGTTTCAATCCATACACCCTGGCATTTTTCTCTACCAAGATTTTTATGAAACAATGCACTATAGTGAATGTTGCCATGTGTTCAGTATTTCTGCTCACATGTTTTTCTGGGGTTTCTATCCATTTCTTGTTCTATGCTCCCTCATTTCATTAGTAGAGATGCTTTCAGTATGGAATTTGAACTCTTTCTGTTAACGTAAACATCTACTAATATTTACACAAAATCAGTGTGAGAAAATATGTCAGTTTTATGTTTATATATCCAGGTAATTTCAATTTTAAGTAAGAATTTTTCTTTCATTTATGTTTTTTAGTCTTTTTAATTTTTAAAATTTTTCTTTAATAATAATAAACTAAATGAAACAACTAAGAGAATTATATGTATTTATATCTTATAAAGTTCTGCTTGGTATCTTCATAGTGGTGAATGGTGTTACATCAGGTTGGCAGATGGTCACTAGTGAAGTTTCACATGGCTCAGTTTAGGGTGAGTCCTGTTTAATGTCTTTTATCATTACCCCTCAGACTCCCTTATTGCAAAGCAGACGAAGCCAAAGTCCACAGCTGCTGCTCGCAAGACATTCCCTCCAGCCGCTTCGTCAATGTCCTCTAGAGGCATTGAAGGACTCTCACTCCTCAAATTGTGGGGCCCAGAGCTGCACACAGTGCTCAAAGTGAGGCTGCACTGAGTGCAGTGAGATAATCATCTCTTTTTCTCAGCTGGTCATGCAGTGTTTGGTGAACCCTAGAACGCATTTTGTCCTCTGGGCTGCGAAGGACCACTACTGACACATGTAGAGCCTGCTGCTGAGCAGCACCCTCATATCCTTTCCTGCAGGGCTGCTGTCCAGCCACTCCTCTCGCAATTTATATTAGAGACAGGCAATACTCTGTCCCAGGTGCAGAATCACAGAAACAGGAATTTTAGACTTGTTAATATTCATGCTAATATTAATAGCTCAGTGCTCTAATCTATCTAGATTACTAATATTTAGATAGCAATATCTAGCAAGACCAAGTCCTCAGCACCTCCCAGTTTGGTATCATCAGAAAACTTGCTAATAGTATATTAATCTTCTGCTTGTATATTGTTGAAAAATATATCAAATAGAACCATCGCTAGAACTAAACCCTGAGGAGCACTGCTGGTGATCACTTGTGACATCATATTTGTGCAGAGTACCTAGAGTCATTAACTTAAGTCAAAAGAAAGGGAACAAACAGCTTGATTTTCTGACTGAAATCCTAGTTCTAAATTTCTTAATTTTTAAAATTTATTTAAGAAAATGAATTAAATAATGTGACCTGGGGTCCTCAAAACAGTTTGAGATCTATATATAAAGAAAGCAAATTTTATAGCCTTTTTAAGCAATGTATTATTTTACTCAACAAGGGAAGTGCAAAGTTATGTATCCAGGGAAGAGCAACCCATGCAACAATATATGCCAGGAGACACACAGCAGGAAAGTAGCTTGGTAGAAAAATACCAGGGGTCTTGATGAACACTGAATTAATCATGAACCAGTAATGTGCCTTTGCCATGAAGGAGGCTCCCACCCTGCATGAGGCCAAGCATTGTCAGCACATGGAGATAGGTAATACCTGTAAATAGGTAATACTCAGCACTGATGAGGCTACATCTGGAATACTGTGTCCAGTTCCAGGCTCCCCAGAACAAAAGAGATGCTGACAACTTGGAGACCATTCAGTGAAGAGCTGCAAAGATGATGAAGGGATTGGACCATTTATTCTATGAAAAAATTCTGAGAGAAATGGGACTGTTCAGCTTATTTGCACCAGTATGTAGTGAAGTGCTTTTATAAAACTGATCAGATCTGGGGTTTGCTCCACTAGATCAGGTAAACTGTACAGATCTTTACAGTTCTTAATGATCCTTATTGACTCATCAGTTTGACTACTGTTGCAGCAGGTATTTTGATGGCAAGGGAAGTGTCAGAGCTCTAGATGATTTCAACCTCCCTATCTGGCTGCCAGTCTGCTTTTCCCCAAGGAGGAACACACCAGAGAAATAATTTATTTTCTGAAAGCGAGCACAGCTCTCGTTTTTCCTCCACTGACACACTGACAGGAGGTAGGGGAGACATGCAAAGAGTGCAAGGCAGTTTTAAGGTGAGGTTAAATTTCATAGTGTGGATATTCTCAGTTCAGTCAGAGAGAAAAAGAGAGGGTTTTCTAACCAGGCGAGAGACTGGGAGACGGTTGGGAAAGAATGTAAATAATTCTCTAATCTATTTTGTTATTCACATTGTTTATAGATAGGTTCTGCCACCGTGCATCATTCACTGCACACCAATGGTGTGAGATGTTTATACTCTAAGACTAATGGAATTGGTCCACACGATGTTCTCTATATATAGAGCAGTGCATTTGAAATAAATTAGAGTTCATTCTCTAGCCTTTGACTTGGAGTCTTCTTGTTACTGTCCTGCTGTACGGCGACATCATAGCTGTTGTAATTTCACAGTTTAGTGCTGCAAAAAAAGGAGGAAATTCCTCCTTCCATTTCATTACTCTGACAGCCTCAGTCTCCCTCATATTTTGATGCTGTGATTCAGGCCTCAGATTCATCAGATCCTTAGATAACGCGATTCACATTACAAAGCTATTAAAAACCTATTAATTTTTTTCTACAAAGCTTGTTTTTCATCAGACTTATTCTTACTGGCTGATGGAGGGGCTTGGCAAGCTTCAGAGTCGAAGCCTTTCCAGAAGAGGAAAGGCCTAGCATAACATTCCTTTTGGTGTTGGCAAGATGTTGAAGTGGCTGCTGTTGCATCATACTGAAGCACAAAGTCATTTCCTATAAGGAGCAATAGTAAAGCATACCATATGATAGTTAACATAGATTATAGCATAGGAGGGTGAGAATCAACTGCTGAGTGTGAAAGGTCATTTATGGGAGTGATATTTCAGTAATTTCAAAGTGCTAAAAATCATTCCTAAATTCCAGAGACTGTGCTACATTATTCACAACGGTTCTATTAATGTCCTTGAGAGTACAGAACACAGAAAACAGAACAAAATATTTTTGTTAGTGTCCTAAATGTTTTGTGAATATTTTTTTCCTTCTTGTTGTTTGGCTTTTTGGGTTGTTTTTTTTTTTTTTTTATTTTGTCCATTTTATCCAGTCTCTATTCTTCATGACTTTGCAAGCAGAGGATAGATAAAATATTAACCTCTTTCATTCCTATACTGTATGTGAACAAACAGCTAGGGAAAGCCAACTGGTCCCTCTATTTCTTCAAAAATAGTAGTCATAAAAAGTAAAACCTCTTAAATTTGAGTTTCTCTAACTTTTGTCATGTAATATCAGAAAAGTTCAACCTGAAAAATGAAAGTTGATGTAATAGGATTAGAGGAGATACTGGAGAAAGGAGGTTAAATCCTCACTAGAGACAGTTACCAACTCCTCCTTTTTTAATAGTGTAATTTCTTTTTACAGAGAACTCTTCTATCCTTCCAGATAATGTTTGACACATTTAAAAACACAAATTAGAAATGCTTCTTGTTTCACATAAAAAAATTTGCAAAATTACCAATCTTTTTTAAAGTTAATTGCTGCTCCAAAATAGTGAAATAAGAACCTGAAAAGTGTTTCAATAGAAGTTTTTGTGATGACAACACACCTCAGAAGTGTCCCTCAAACAATATCCATATGAAATACACATTTCTTCCACTTAAAATAATGAAAGTTTCAGGCATCAAAGGCAATAAGAAGTAATCAAGGAATTCTTTTCAGTTTTTTGAAATATAATTTTTTCATCTGCCTTCACTTCTGATTAAGTTTTCAAAATTTGAGAAGCTATGTACTGTTGAAAAATTTCGCCAGTCTTCAGCAGCAGCTGGAAAAGCAAAGCATAAGGAGTTTTATGTGCAAATAAATAATGTACCTTTCAAAGCCTTACTAACAGACACAATTTAAGATAGAAACTTCATGCTGATGGATGTTAAGGGGCAACTGGAATACTTAAACATACGGAATCTGATTCCACTCATTTATTCCATTGCCTTCAATGTAGTGATTTCCAGAAGAGAAAGAGGCAAACTGGATATTAAATTACATTCAGAACAAGATCTATCACTATAATTTCCTCAGTAATGTTATTTATCTCTCTATGTCATACAGTAATTGTAATGACAGCATTAAGTTAGAAAAGCAATATTGAATCTCCCTGAACAAACCAAATTTTAATTGCATCTGAAAATACATACTACAGAAAATTCTGCATATTTATTGACAAGAAGAAGAGACCAGCCCAGGATATTTCAGAATAACTTCTATGCTTAGCAATACATAAAAGAAAGAAGAAGTATAATAAACGATTAAATATATTCTCACGTTTTTAGTTGTATTTACTTTCTACTGCATAGCATGGTGGAACAAGATTCAAATTTACAGTAAAAAGTTTATTTAACATTATCTTTGAACCATATTTTTACAGATTTTCTTGCTCTAAAATGTGGGTTTTTCAGAATGGTAATAGGGGTAGTTATTACAGATTTTCAAATCTCTTTCACAGCATTTAGTTGGTGCAGAGTGAGTGGGGGACGCAAACAGAAAACCCCAAATCTTTACAAGAGTTTCAAAACAAAATGCTTTACTTAAAATATGTCAAACTGAGATAATCATAGAACAAGAGAATTAATGTCCACTTTTGTAAAATTAACTTAAAAATGCATAATTTGAAAGATATTACCCTTAAGGCAAAATTAATTCATTTAATCACAGACTTGTCAATATTTTTGCGAGGCATGCCCCTTTCAACAGGAATACCATCTGCTTTACACTTTGTCTGTTAGGACAATATAAGTCACTAAAACTGTGTTATTATTTGATCTGAATTTTCTTTAGAGATAGAGACAAAGTAAAGAAGGAGTAGTGAATTCAAGTGCTTATTTATCTTTTTTTAAAAGTTATTAGGATATGAACATATATATCAGCTCAGTCAAATGTTAATGTTTACTAAAATTTCTTATATTTTTCATAACTAAAATAATGGGCTAAAAGATACTACACAAAATTTGTGTGAGGCCTTGGACTTGTCCCTGTAGCTAGGCAAGGTATCCCACAATTTAAGAAGCTGGATCACACTTTGAGAGCATTCCAACCAAAAGAAGACAACTTGTTAAATGTGAACTAGCTTTGTATCTTCTTTCCACCACTATTTCTTGAATTTCTTTACAATAATCAGACACAATTCTCAGAGAAAACCATCTTTTCACTCTTGTTCACTCAAAATTGTGAAATTATGTGTGTGAAAATACAGATTTTCTGTATGTCATTTGACCTACTTAAATCTTAGGAGAATTAATATGTAATTGAATGTGCTGTCTAGTGAATGACCTGTGTAAATGATACATATGAAACAAAATAATTGATTTAATAAATGCTTAAACATCAACAAATCAGTCCTAGAACCTAGAAAAACATACAAAGGGAGCAAATAAATCAGGTCACAGCACATCCTGATCTTGGAAATACCCAGGTTTTGCCTGAGAAGTTTCATTTTATCATTATCCATGCTCCTAGGTCTTCCTTCTTCTAAGCACTTTTGCCACAAATTACCTGCTAGAGTTCAAAGAACAGATGATGTTAAAGAGCCATGAATAACTTTTTCCATAAAATGTTCCAAGAAATATTATTTTTATCCACTGCATAGAATTATGTATTATCACAGACATGTTGACAAATCTAAAATAAGAAGGAAGAAGAATGACACAAGTAAGAAGCTGCCTTTTTTAAATCAATTCAATGTAATATCTTTACCTTCTAGAGGCTCACTCTGGGAGAAGAACAAATTCTAAATTCAAACAGATGTTAAATAAACACAAGGGAAAACCAGGAGCATTGCATAAAAAGGTAAAAAAAATTCCTTTTGTTTCTATGATTTGTCTAGCACACAGCAGAACAGGAAGGAGTAGAACCTATGGTATCAAGGAGGGAATACAGTCAACACATAAGCAAAATTTTACTTCAGCCAAATTTGGCACAGAAGATAAACAGTGTTAGCTAAGGACTGCTGAAGAATGTAAATAAAATCAGTATATTTGTTACATTGCTGTAAATTCCTATGCATAAGTGTTTTTTTTTAATGAACCTGTTAATGTAGGAAAGAAGAAAGAACAGTAAACTAAAGGTGGAACAGGAATGTCAGTGGAACCAGGACAGGAAGAATACTACAGACTATAAATTTAACACCATAACAAACAAGTTGTGCTTCAGCTTTCTTCCTGGACTATTTTCATCCATTTATGCTATACCACATTTTGTAATACAGTTCTTTACAAAAATGGTCTAAAAGGATATCAGAAGGCAGTAGAAATATCCACCTGAAAATGGCATATGTGGATACCTCAGAATTCTCTGTCAAAGAATGGGAGAGAGCTATTACTGCACATCATGATTAAAAAAAAAAGAAAAAATAAAATACAATGCTAAGGTAAAAAATGAAACATAAAGCCATTAATTTTCATTCATTTTCTATTATTTAATATCATCCTCCCATTTAAATCTAGTTTTAGTGTGTTTTATCTTGCAGTGGAGAAAAGATCGAGATACTTTTGTGTTGCTCTTGGTTACTCCCCAGTCACATATATCAGAAACAATTGTATTTAAAAAGCTAATGGTTAAAGTAGCCAAACATTTAAAGGGAAACATAATTGAACCTGAAGAAGACAAAATGGAATGTGATCTGGAAAAGTTACTTTTTCATATGAGCAATATATAATAAGAAAAGGCTATATTATCCTCTAGGTTGCAACATTCATAAGTGATTGCACAAAATGCTGAAATATCCATGGATATCTAGAAGCATGTTATGATGCCTCTGTATATTTAAGTGAGAAGTTTGAAAGACTGAGGAAAACACAGCTATTGTGCACATTTCCTTTTAAAAATATCTTGATATGCTAGGACTCTCTAGGGAGAGCTTAATGGAAGCCTCTTTGCCTGAGTCTTTCTGAGGTCCATATGAAAGGGAATGCTTTAAGAGAGTTCATTGGAAAAAGAATAGAATCAACCTCTCTATTTTTTCTTCATCCTTTCCAAGGCACTAGGGGAAAGGAACTTCCAGGTATTGCTTACAGGAGCAACATGTAATACTGTAATTTTTTATTAATGCCTTGAACATAATATATTCCTTAAACGGAGGAAGATAAGCATACTAGAAAATGCTCTTGTCTCACATTTACTTCTTTTAACCAATATGGGCTTTTGAGACCTCCTTCATACCCCAGCTTTGTATCTATTTCTATCTTACTGCTTTCTTTCAGCAGTATATTCAGAAATATGACAAACATCTGTCTTGTGACTAAAAATCCAGTTCAGCAGATCCACTGCATTATCAAGTACACCACAGACAAGCTCATACATCATTTACTCTTGGTAGCATGACAGCAGCCCAGCCAGTGCACTGGGCAAGAAGCTACAGATAAGCATTTTTATTTTCTCAGGGCTTAAGCCCTGCTTAGCCCTGCACCTGCCAATTTGTGCTTAAGTCTCAGAGCTTGCACTCAGGTAGAGTGCCAACCTGGAAATGAAACAAGGCCAGGACTTTAACTTCAATGTGGCAGTGCTTTTTCCATCTCTGCAGCAACTCCCGCGCTTGGAAGAGTTCAAATATGTCTGGCTGCTTCTGCAATTTAGAGATCTTTCATTTTTAGGTCAGGCTGCCTCACAAGATACAGACATGCAGTAAGCAGTTCAGATTAGGAGGAACATGCTGTAGTTCATATAAACACAGAAGTTTAAAAGGCAAGAAATTCTTTACAGATTTTTTTTTTAAATCTCCTGTTATGGTATATAATCATTATGCTTTACTAAGAAGCTCCTGGAGTGTGGCAGTACAGATGCAACAACAGACTTCTGTCATATATCAGAGATTTTCAGAATGAAATATTGTAACTCCCCATGTGAAAGGTTAGATAATCATAGTAAACAAACAAGTATCTAACTCCAGAATTAATTTGTAGTACTTTAAGGGGAGTTCTGCATATATACAGGTTGGAAAATATTTTGCAAAATTAATACTCATCTATAACAAATTTAAAATCAGACATATGATTTTGCTATTGGTTATTTATTGTTTCAGAAAACAACATACTCTGGGCAGTCAGAATAAACTTGTGGCAATATTATATGCAGCACAATGGATTTTTTCTTTTTTGTTTAAAGGTTAGGGATTGGTTTTGCTCGGGGGGATTGCTGACAAAGCACTTGGCAGTAGGTACAACACATCTACAGTAAGTAGATCAGAATATTTTACCTGCAAACATACTGCAATAAAGTGCCATCATTCAATCAATAGAGACTACTTAGTTAACGTTTTTCTTAATGTATCTGGATTACCAGTTCATTAGATCATTACCTGATAAATAGTGTGGGTAATGAATTGAGAGAGTAACTACATACCTTCAGGAAGAACCTGCCCGATAACAATAATCCATTAGAAAAACTGGCAGTATCCTCTGATCTATTGCCCGCAAAGCTATGACTTGATGGAGAGTTTCATTCCCTCTGCTCAGCACTCCAGAAGAAAATCAGCACAATTTAAATATTTCTCAGGATGTGACAGCTCTCTAGATCCCTGGCTGCTTTCTTTTCCCAGGGGTTGACAATCTGGTGTTCCAGTGTGCATAGAGCAGTGAAGATGGATTGAAAAAGCTTGAGATAAATTAGGGATGGCTAAGTTAAAATTGTCTCTGCTCCCGAGTCTCTCATCTGCAGTCTGCAAGCCTATTTTGCTGTGAAAAAGCTAGATGGCAGGCTGCCTCAGTGAGTTCTTCTTAAGCGACAGGGAGCATTTTCAATGAAGAAAAATTCTCCCATTATCTAAGCTAATGTGACTGCAGCTAAATCTAGTCTTGAAAGTGTCTACTACAATGAAATTCATTCTCACTGCTGCTTTCTTTCAAGCCACAGGTGAGAAAGAAAAGGAAAGAAAAGAAGAAAAGAAAAGAACAGAAAAGAAAAGAAAAGAAAAGAAAAGAAAAGAAAAGAAAAGAACAGAAAAGAAAAGAAAAGAAAAGAAAAGAAAAGAAAAGAAAAGAAAAGAAAAGAAAGGAAAAGAAAAGAAAAGAAAAGAAACAAAAAAAACCCAAAAAACACCCCCCCCAAAAAAAAAACCCAAAAAAACAACAAAAAAAACCCAAAAAACAAAAACCACAACAAACCATAAAAGCACTACCCTGGATTTTTCTATATGAAAGAAATACTTAAATTTTTAAAAGTTGATAAATGGCAACACATTTCATACCTGTGCTCAAAAATCTAAGTGTTGGGAATTATCACAGTTTCCAAAACTTTATCTGTTTACACTGAGTTCATTTTTCCACTGTCTGTTCTTTCTATTTTGATTTTAATAGGTATCATGTTGTTGCAATTATCTTCATTTTCAGTGTTCTAGGAAAGAAAAGAGCAGTATTTTCCCCTTGTTGGTAAAAAAATGAAGTGACAGCTAAAATTCTGAGCAATAACCATGTTTAGTGTTAGTAGATAATCCTAGATAATCCTCCAAAAAGACCATGATTGATATTTCGTCATGCCTCTAAAAATATTGTGTAACAAGTTGGGGTTTTTTTATTATGAGCCACTTCTCACCCTATTTCACAAAAGGATATAGAATTAAAGTTTTCTGAATATCACTCCAGTGCCAAAGCTATTTGACAAAGTAACTAATACCTACTGTTATATAAAAAGTTTTTACATTGAAAAGACTAGGGCAGGAGTTTTTCATTAAACATATCAAAGGGAGTTTTTTATCCTCTAAAACATTGGATGAAATTAATTTTAAAAAGGTATAATTTCAGAGTCATGCTCCCTAGTAAGCAGATATTTCTGCAAATCCTCTCTCTAGTTTCAACTGATCTAGTTTTCTGAAGTCCTAGATATCTACCACTAATTACTTTCTTACACTTGATTTCTCGATATCATGGAAATTCAGCCCCCCATGCTAAACTGTAAATAAACAGAGATGCAGCTGAATACATATGAATACAGCCTTAGCGTCAGAACATTTTGAGAATGATAAATAAATATATTGCCAAGAAAGAGATATAAACCCTGCTTTCATCAAAAAGCATGATCCACATTTACAAATTCTCTTGGGGTTTAAGTTTTTTTTTTTTTTTTTTGAACAGGAGCTCCTTTGGCCTGTGTCCTAATAGCCACCCCTTAAAGCATATGCAAGCACTTGACCAGATCCAATTGTTCAGTACATACAATACACATAAATCTACCCCAAAGTAACATATAGTCCAAAGGGATTAAAAATTTTCCCATGCTGCCTTGCTCTAAGATTATTTTGGGTGTTGTAACACACACACTTCTAGGTGGCAGTGTCTGTGCTGCAGCCCCTGTCGTTAATATTTGTACATTTTCCATGTAAACAGATAATAATATCACAAGTCATAGAATCATAGAATGGCTTTGGTTGGAAGACACCTTCAAGATCATCTAGTTCAAACCCCCAGCTCTAGGTGGCCCTGTTTGAGCAGGGAGTTTTATCTTTGTGACCTCCAGAAATCCCTTCTAACCTCAACAATTCTGCAATTTTCACTATTGTTTAGGAACAACCAAAATGCTCATTTCATAGTTCCAGTGATATTCTGTTTAAATGTTTCCTAATTTTGTTAGCCTTTGTTTTTTCAAAACATCTTCCATAAATTATTTTAGATTATTAGATTCCTCTTTTCTCCTGCTCACACAATTACAGCATCTGCTGCTGAAACTAATAAAACTGCGGAGACCTCATTGTGCAGCAGCCCAACCCTAAATTTCCCAATTTCTCTTCTCAATAGAGAGAAAGCTGAAAGCCACATGCTAGCCTTAAAAACAGCGTTGGTTTGTGTGCTATTTATTAATTTTAGAATGAGAATCACTGACATCTCCATGCTCTCAGCATCTATGGCTTCAGCCAGAGCCATCAGTGCCAATCTGCACTTTTCTTGGAGCCTCAGCAACTTGGGTCAAACAGCAATATCAGTGTTTCACGTTTCTATTCATAAAAATCTACTATCTTGAACAAATTAAAAAATATAATAATTCTAATTCACTATTTCTAGTGGCATCGTTATTTTAGAATGTATGATTCATTCATATTCACTGGTTTGAATAAGTAACATTGAGATATCAGCTTCTAGGAGGTTTCTGATGAATTTTGGGGGGTGACATGGAAGGAAACAGAAAAACAATTTAGCAAGCAAAACATAGTAATCCAAAATGCTTTGGTAAAATTCTGACCTTTGACTACATATTCTTCTCAGCTTTATCTTTTTTAGTATCAGATGGAGAAAGGGAGAATGTAACAATTGTTTTTTTCCAGGAAAAAAAGGTTTAATAATCCTTGAGGACGTTTAGGGATTTGGTCCAAGACACCCAGCAAAGCATAGTCACTCAGTTTGCAGAGTTTAGAGCAAGACATAGATTCACACAAATTTCTCAGACATTTCCAGGACAAAAATTAATAGGGCTTGGGTTATTATTTGGTTTATTATTTTGGCTTGGTTTAGTTTTAGTGGGGTTTATTTTTGTTTGCTTGTTTGTTGTTTGGTTTGTTTTTCCTTTCCAAGTTAAAAACTGGTACAGTTTGATATCTTTTTGGAATCAATCAGAGAGACCCAGATGGAAGCAGAGGTGACACTGTTGGCATAGCATGCTAGATATTTTTGTTGTGCTGTAATCCAGTTATGAAAACATGTTTCAATATCTCAAAAGACAGCAACATCACAATGAGCAGCGGGTGAAAAAGGTGATAGTGGCGTGGTACGCATTGCAACACTGTGACATGTTACTTGCCTGGGTAAAAGAAGTAATTGCTGTAAGAGTACTCTAACCTGGGTACCTCAAAACTTTAGGGAAGCTGATTTCTATAAACCATAGTTATACACTGTGCCTATTTAATTTTAAACCTACATAGTAGCATGATTTCCACAATTACAAGGCAGATTTCTAAAGAATATTAAAACCCCTTCTATATAATAGAATATCGTAAATATAAATATATTTGGCTAAATCTTAAGAATTACTAGTCTCTTGCAACTGGTGACTCTTACTAAGTAAAGGAACTCAATTTACTTAAATGTTTGTATCACATATTTCTCTGTCATTCTTCACTGCAGACAAAATACTGGTTAATAAATTCAGAATATATTCTCCTAGCTTTACCCTTCCTGTCTTGCATTAGATTTTCATAGCAGAGAAGAACTTCTAATGGGGAAGTCCAGTGGGATTAGAGATATGAAATCCAAAGATGAAAACTTCAGTGACAGAAAGTGAGACTTTGTTGATACTGTATATTGTATTTTGCATACATATGTAATAAATTAAAAATCTGCAATGTGTATGCATATAAAGAGTTAACTTTTTGAAGTCTCTTTTTCATTATTGTGAAATGAACCCTGGCATAGTTTTAGATGCGTCATATGTTTCTTCACTCTTTGTTCTTGGAATACCTGTGGTCAGTGTTTGTATGTTTTTAGGCCATAGCTTGCTGCTATTTTTTCTCTTTTAGATTCATAGAGGATTAGGTCTGGATGAAAATAAATCACACATAAAAATATTTTGCCTAATCTTAAGAGTTAATAGTTGAAAGTGTTGGCTTCTATTATGAGTGCACCTTAATGCCCTTCTGCCAGTGGTTTTCATACAGTAACTACTTATAACATGGGAAATGACATTCTAGATAGAAGTATGCAAATTTGAAGAGAAAATTGAGACCTAGATGTGCTATTTGGGTTTCACTTGCCAAATTCTGTGGGAGAATTTAAAGACTCTCTTCAAAGTTGTCTTCCATATAGTTCCCAGAAGAAATTAATAGAGACTTAGTGAGGGGAACAAGGATGAAAATATATTACCTTAATATGCTGATGTTTATTCTCCTTGTTGATTACTGTAAATTTCCTGCTTTCTTTCCTTCCTCATTGTGCATTTTAAAGACAATAGAAAGAAAATAAATAGTAATATGCAGAAACATATACTGTTAAACAGTAAGGAGACATATGTGCTTCTAAAATTTCAACACTCAATTAAAGATTCTTCAAATTTCCTGCAATCAATCTTTTAGCTAAATATTTCTTCCCTTCAGCCCTTATTTGCATTATAGTGATTGGGGTCTTACTTTAAATTCATACATCAACTTTCAACTCGAAAACTCAAGACAGGTTCATTACTTCTCTCTTGAAACCCACAGAACTTGTGTTAATGTAGTCCAAAGTCTCAGCAGCTCTGTGTGAAAAGAGACTAAGAGATTAAGGTGCTAGAGGAAAATAAAGCAAAACAAAACCCCCATTACATAATTACAGATAAATGGGAGAGGGCATTTAGACACTACTATAATATAATTAAACAGTTAATGAGAGAAATAATGTCTTAAAAAATAAGATAGGAAAAAAAACAGAATATAAACACTATGTACCCTGTGGGAGTACACTGCAGAATTCAGAGCATGCTCAAGCATGTCCAAACCTTTTAGTTTGTTCCGAAAGCTTTTTCCTTTGCTCTGGAGTACTGTTGAGTTGTTTTGCAGTGATAAAACTAGATAAACCTTCCCTGAACATCCTGATTACCAATAAATAAATAAATAATAAATATATAGACATATATAATGATAATAAATATGAAAATGACTATAGGTTGCTACTTGTTTTATTGAAATTGAATAATTTTCTTTATTCTTAAGATTACCTTACAAACAAGGTGTCAGGGGTAAAGCTCCTTCATTTTATCATGTTTTATCATTTCATATTCATAATCACAAGCAGATAGTTTAAGGATAATGTAGGGAACATAATGGGATAGTTTACATCCTTTTTCCAGTTCTCACATCAAAACAGAAGAATGAAAAAAGTTTATATATTATACATAAAAATAGACTATTTCAGGGTTTTATTCAAAACTTCAAGGCATTATTCTTCATGTTTTGTTTTACGTGTAGAACATAGACAGATATGAATCTTAAAAACTAAGAAAAAGGAAAATCCATCTTGATTAAAAAACTCTCATTTTGAATTTATAGTGAATTTGTCCAGAAAATAGCAATCCTGTGACATAAGAAACCCTCTTACTCTAATGCAAGTATTGGACAGGTGATGAGATCTCCTTGGATGTATCCATTGATGAAAACTGTCTAATAATTCTTTCATGAACAAGAATTAGGATATAAAGCCTAGTTTCTTATATAAATTATCTCTTATTATACACATTTTTCAATAGATTACATTATAAAGAGGAAACTGAATGAGGGTGGCTGTATTTCAAAAGAAATCTTTCCAAATAAACCATGTTTGCTGTCATTGAACACAGTTCTCTGTGTTCTGTGTACCTGGATTTGATTCTGAAACATGTTTCAGAGACTTGCTTTCAAATGGAAAGTGCCAGGCTGAATTTACACAGAACACGTGTGAATACTCAATAGACCTATAATTTAAGACAAATCAGAATAAATAAAAAAAAATCAGAGCAAGCATCATTTCAGTTTCCTTGTCTTTGTCTTCATTAGAAAAACACCTTTATAGAGTCACAAAAGCACAGCTTTCTATGCACTTGTCATGCCAAAAAGAAATTATCATTTGTTCCAGTAATGGATATTAAGGTGCCTTAGTAAATCTTATTTAATGCACTAATGCATTCTCATATTGGAGAGCTCTATGAGCACAACCAACTCTGTTGCACAAAATTCCAGTGATAGATATGCTCCAGGCATGAAGAATATATGCATATTTGGAAAATGAAATAAATTTTGAATGCAATGAATTTATTTGTAATCAAATGAAAGAAAAAAAAAAAAAAAACAAAAAACAAAACATCAAATAACCATCTTATATGACTCCATATATAAGAGTAATCAGCTATAGAATATATTTAAATGGTATGTTGCACAAGAATTTCAGTCCAAAGGAATAGATAAAAAACCCCAAAAGTAAAAAACCCTAAAGAAAACAAAGCCATTGCAATTAACGATATGGGTCCCATTTCTCACTTTTCAAAATTTGCACAAAATAATATTTATGGCTACTAGGAGATTAATATAGACTTCTAAAAAGGTTTGAGCTTCCTGTTGCATAAAATGGAGGTTTTAGTCTGAAATCTGATAAATGTGATTCCTAAAATGGTCTCTATTTTGGAATAGCAACCAGCTGGAACTCAGACTTTGACTCCCAGACTGTGCTTTTTTAGTACAATGGCATGCATTTTTTGATAAGGGAAAACCAAACTCACTGAACAAACAAAAAAAAAATAGTTTTCCTTAAAATGAGTTTGTGTGTTTCAAGATATTACTGAAAAAATGGAACCCCAGTGTATGTAATTCAACGTGATGCATGCAGTGAGCAGCATAAAATTTTTCTTTAATAGAAATTAAATGTAATCTGATTCCTTTTTTCTTCCCCTTAAGAACTGTAGCATGCAATGAGACCTGAAATGGATCTCAGAAAAACTGGGCAGACCTAAAGTAAATCTTAGTGATTTATGTCTTTTTGTCAATTCATAGCAAAGTCCTTTCTTGTGGTGACAGGCTACGTCTTTTAAATGAATGAGGTGGTCAAGTCCTTTAATGTTTGCCTAAGTATTTAGGATTTCTAGCAGTAAGAATTTAGGTAGGCTTGTTGTACATATTTATGCAGGAAATTAGCTTGATCAGTCCAGCTATATTTTATGGATTTTAGAAAGCAACCAATTAATTACTTACGGATCAGTCTTCCTCTGAGACTGGCACGTCTCTGCTTAAAGTAGCTGCTAAGGCTTCCTTTACTCATCCTGACGGCTGATGGCGTGACTACTGTTGCACTTACATCCTTTTCATTTTGATGCATTGTTTTGCATAAAAAGCAGACATCTCACCATTGTAATACCACCAAAAAGTCTCCCTGATGTCTAATTTAGTCATGTTTTAATTGTTCTGCTGCAGTATGTCATCATCTGAAAAGGGCAGTACTTAGAGAACTCAGTCTCAAAAAACCTCCTGTACACTGAACTGCAGATTTGATGTACTGGTTACTATTTTGTGGACACTGGTGCACTTTCCAAAGAATTCAGTGACTGCACTTAAAATAATTTACAATACATATCTCTATCTCAGTATAAAAAGAGTTCATTGGCTTCCTCCCTCTTTGGGATATAAAATGAAGAATTTCTACCTAATCATTGATTTTAAATCTTCATTGCAATTAATTCCCCCCCAAAATGTCAGCTTGACTATATAACTTTTTTCCCTAGACCAAGTACATTTTATGTACCAACTTTAGCCTTAATAGAACACTCTTTGAAAAATTTGGGGGTACCTGAAAGAAGGAGAATAACAACAAAATATATACATACTCCATTGAAACATGAACATATATGTTGCCCTGTTCTTTTAAAAGTTTTAAAGTTCTTTTAAAAGTTTTCTATGCCTTCTAATGCTTACATATTTCTACTAGAGTTCTCACACACTATTCATGTAAATAATGATTGCTTACATTCTTTTTTGTGGGAGGAGAGAATTAATAGACTTAGTTTGACCAGTATAGTTAGAGAAGCCGCAATTTCTTCGTCCAATCCCCTGTCACTTTTGAAATTCTGTATATTGCAAAATCAGAAATAAAACTTCCTCTTTTCTCCCTTTTAGATCTTAGTGCGAGTGTGTGAGTTATTTCGTGTTTTAGTACGACACATATATTCATTTAAATCCATCATAGAGCAAAGCTTATTTTACTCTCACAGTGCTTTTTCTACTGTGAAGTAAATTAATGTGGCAGTGTCCTTCTCAATGGTGAAAACAATACTGGTTCTTTCATAAATAAATTGTTTGCATACGTAAAAAGGAACTAATTCCTCACACAGAGATTTTGTTTTTACTTGCACAGATTTTTAAAAATACTTCCCCACTACAACTACTCTGCAGTTCTTATTACTCACTGCCCTGTCCTTCGCCACCCTAAATATCACAGTTTTATTACTAGATTATTTTTAGTATCATGGTCTTGACAGTTTTTAAGAAAAAATTTCTTATAAACAAATTGGTTTTTAAGCAAACAACTGTATGCATTGTGGCAGCAGCTTCTCTTTAGCAGCATTTTCATGCTTGCTGTTGTCTGTGAGGCAGACAGATGATGAGAATTGGACAAAGGTCTTCCTGATAGATATACTCCCTTTCAATGTTTTTTTGCAAAGCCCAGGGTGTGGATTCTGAAGCAGTGCCCGAGACTGTGGTCTCTTACAAACTCCAGCACATGGCATTCTCAGACCTCAGCATGCAAAGGTCCAGCTAAGTCGTAGGCTTAACAGTGTGTTCACTTTGATTTCCCAAAGTACATCTCCTCTGGGGTCTAATTTCCAGCCAAACAGCTTTCACCTTTCTGAATCAAACACAACAGTAATGTCCGTCAGCAGTGTAGAAAGCAAAACTGAATAAAGGTACTGTGTAAGTTGTTTTTTCCCTTCAGCACCCATCTTCTGTGTCCTGGAGGCAGCTGCTTTATTTGGCACTAGGCTAGTGGCAACAACCTTACAGATAAATCTATTCTTTCACATCTGTTTTCTCTTTCTTTCTTTCTGGCACCTTCCTTTTCACTGTCTTGTTCCTCTGGACAATTTCTTGTATAATTTGGAGTGCCTGCACAGAATGCATAAATGGAAACAACTAATATTAAGCAACCTTATCTGAAGAAGTCCAACCATTCCCTTTGAAACAAAAAAGAAATTATCCTTTTTCAGATCTGGATTACTTTCTTATCAGTATTATTAAAAAAAAAAAAAAAAAAAAAAAAAAAAAACACAACCAAAAACAACCACAGAATAGCCCAAGCTTTTAATGCTACATTTATTATAATAGTTTATTTTAAATATTTAAGAGCAAATCTACTGTTTTTAACACAAATTTCAATGAAGTTACATGTGTGATTGTATTCATTTTATTAGCTTTCATTATTCTGAAATCTTTCATGCAGTACATTTTCATACAATAAGACACAGCAAGTTATATTCTTGATGCATTTAATAGCTTAGTTTATTACTATTTTAAAGCAACTTTCCCCCTCCCCCATTTAGTTGCAGTTAATACAGCATGCTTTGTGTGGGAGATCTTTTTTCACCTGAGTGCTAATGTATCTGATAAATCAAATGCCATTAAAGCTGCTAATCATATTCTAGCCCACATGATATTTCTTAACCAAATCTATTCACTTAATGACACATTCCAGATAATATCATGAGATTATGTTCCCAAAATAAATTAAGTTTAAAAAAATTTAAACCAAACATTTTTTATAGGTAGATGCAATCATGTCTTAGTGTTCTTGAATGATTTGCGATTGAGTGCTTTGGGCAGTAAAGGACTACAATAAATATATGACATTGAATAACCTATTAATTTTGTTACTTATGTGCAAATGCATCTAACTGGATCATGTGTAATCACAAACAAAAATAATTCTACTGATGCTTTCCCCATTCCACATTCTTGCTTAAAAATAGCTGCATATTCAGATTTTCTTAACTAGATAATATTAATTTGAAATTATAATATTCATTTCATCTTGTTGATCACATACTTTTCAGCTGAAGGAAATCTACAGTGCAGTGGTACCTTAGAGTTAACTTCTAAATTAGGTAAAGTGCATTGAGATTGAAATTGAAAATACAGTACTCCCTGTAATTAACAGTTGCTGGGTGGTTCATTTCACCATGAAACATAGTGGACAACAGAGTTTACACCAATGACCAATGAAGAATTTTTTTTCTTCTTCCTTTTCACTTTACTAAAATTTACTCTTACTTGTTTACTCAACAAAAATTTTTAGGGGTAAAAATCGCCTTGGAACATATATTATTGGCTGCAACTTATGCCACAAAATATTTGACATTCCATTACCAACATATACATATAGGTCATTAAATTTAGAAATGCATCTTGTGAAGAAAAAAATATGAAATAAAGTTTCAGCTGGTACTGAATTTAATTTTTTTTTCTCAGTCCATATGCTACCTTTTACTATGACTCAGAAGAAGATTGCTAATACAACTTATTTAAGCTGTGATATTTACTGTATTGCATTTGATTAACAGCAATTAGAAATATTTACTGTAGATTATAGCCAGTATAAGACCTTCAGTATAATAAACAAAAAGAACTACATTGTTTTTTGAAAGTACTTTAGTTAGGTTTATTCTATTGAAAAATATTCAAAAAACATATTGTAAGTTTGGAACAATACATGCATTTCCCTCGTATGGCACATCACAGAAATTATACCAGTGCATTATCTAAACTTAGAAATTTTTATGCTAGGAGAACCTCATTTAAAAGTAAAAAATAATTCTAATAATTACTTGACTGATCAGTGTGTGATTCTACTCTTTTTATCTCATCAGGCTTGCTTTGGGGCTGTGCAGCAAGGTCAATTTCTGAAAGACTGTATCCTCACCTAATGTATAAGTCCTTTTGAAAATATTATTAATTAATGCATTTGGAATTACTTTAAGATTATTTTATCTTGTGCAACATCCAGCCAGATCTTAATCATCTATAGCAAAGCACAGATGTTTATCTGAATCCTTTGTTCCACTATGGTGTCAGATGCACTGAGGACACTTTTGACAGCTCTGAAAACTGGTATAAAAATTTTCATTCAAATAAATATCTACAAAAATTTCCAGATTCAAAAAGTGTTTCACTGCTACTTGACACTTCAGGATAGAGATTTTGCCTGTGGCTTATTTCTTAGACAGTTAAATGTTCCTAATTAATTATCCCCAAAAGAATATGTACATAGAGTGAAAATAAATCATTTAACCTTGTTACTATTTCTGTGCTCTCTGGAAGCCCAAATCTATGAAGAGAGAAGTAGAAAAGAAAGGTTCTATCCACCCACTCAAGTTGCAGATTACGCTAAGCATACCATGACCATAAAGAATAATTTTGGTACTTGCATTTTTTGCTGAGATTTCTGAGGATTTTTCATATGTAATCTGCTTTGCAAAATTTTTGTAACATTTGACATTTTGATTTAAATCTATGAACCCACATACACAAATCTTTACATCAAACCCACTTCTGAATGTAAAAATAATGAATTCACAGTAATAGCAAAAAAAAATACTTGAAGCTGATCCTTTTGTTAAACATAAACCATTAGATATATTTATGAAGCAGTCTTAAAAAAGAGGAGAAGAAAAAGGAATTTCATACAAAAAGATGCAACTTGATGATGACACGATTAGGGAAGGCCACTCAGTTTGGGGATACTCCTTGATCACAAAAAGTGATGACAAAAAGAATGAGAAATTATATGGGTGGGAAGAAGAGAACAGGTGATCCTGAGTAGAGCAGTGAATAGATACACAACCAGACTGCACAGGACATTGAAAATACTTTTCTTGGACACCCAGGGGTACCTACATGGAATTTCTTGCAACCACAAAAGTCACAGAAGGTTGCTATATAAAAAGCAAGACTGAAGGAAAAGAGCAGTACTGGAAATGCACAGGGTGCAAAGGACTTATGAGCACTACTTGTTACATCTATATCTATTTTAGTAATTCCCACCTGTGTAGCTCTAACTGAAGTTAGCTGTAGTGCCTCAGAAGGTAACAGAAGTAAAACTATTTACACCAGCACTTGCATATATTTTACTCGGGATCTCACTCAAACTTCTACTTGAAAATGTAAACAATGCATATAGAATGGTGAATAAAAACAAGAGATTATCTTAGGGCTCATGGATCATGTGGCAACACACACTATAATGAATGATTTCTCCTCTTTTTTCCATTTTTCGTCTCAACACACATGATCCATAACCCTGACATTTTTATTTTATATTAATTTCCTTTTCTCATTATTTCTCATAGCTACCACAGCTCCATTACATCTTCTATAACAAGAAGACTGATGCTAAGTAAAAGTTGGATCCAATTAATCAAGAAATGTACACTACAAATTATTTTATACTCACTCTGAGCTGGGGAAGATAATGTGCTTCAGGTGGTATTTGGCAAGACTTTGGCATTATAAAATCCTGTATTTACAAGCAGACTCCCTATTGCTGTCAACAGGAAATTACTGTTGGTAGAGTAATTTTGTTTTAGAAATGTCACCTATAACTATGCACTTTCTATTGTGAGCTGTCCTGGTGTGACTTTATGATGCTGAATTGTATCCCCACTCATCTTTTTAGCCCAGAAATAAGTTTTGTAACTTTAAAACTAGACCCGAGTGTGAAGGTGGGGAGAAGGAGAAGCGGTGGAATGTCTGAGTTGGCTGTATTTAAAAACATACAGAAAAAAGCTTCATCTTTCTCTCTTGAGGTGTGTTGTCTGCAGCATGGACAGCGCGAGAGAGCTCGCCTTTGCTTTTAGTTAGCTTTTTTTTATCTAGCTGAGGCAGAGAAGTTCCCCAGGCTGTGGCTTTTCTTTTTCTTGGAACTGATTGGCCCTGCTCTGGACTGAAAACCCAGAAAAACACCAGCAGCTTGCACCTATGGGCCCTGGATGTGGCATTTTCCAGTGCAGGGGGGACTGATAAGAGACTGAATGAGCCGAGTTACACCCCATAGCAAGGACTTTCTGAATTTGCCTGAATTTGCCATTTCTTCACAACAGCGAGAGGTTCCATTGTTTAATATTACTCTTTTTTTAATGCTTGTGAATATTTTGCCTGTTAAATAAACAGGTTTTCCACTTTTCTCCAAGGAAATATTCTCCTGAACCAGCTGGGGGAGGGGCTGCTTGAATCTGCTTTCTACAGGGACCCCTTTGGAAGTTTCCTCCCAGATTTGCCCTAAACCAGGGCAGGAACAAAATTGAATGAAGGTTTAGCACAAGTTTTGTTGAATTATTCAACAGTTGCTATAAAGCATGTCAGTTAAGCTCGGTACTCCTTAGCTCTGACCATTTCTGGTTTATTATTATACTGTTCCACCCTTGCAATATATGTATAAGAAGAAAAAACATAATATTAATGAAAGAAAATAACAGGAAGTAACTATTCATTCTTCAGTTTCTTTAGTTCCTCTCAACAGTAAACCAAGCAGGCATATACCTGTATCTATATGACTAACCTTACATTGGTCAAAGCTCTGAAATTATGCCAGGGCATGCATCCACATCTGTATTATACTAAGATACCAAAGGCAGCTGTGAAATGCAAGTTTTTGAAATGCATTTCCAAGTAAGATGCTCATGTGTCATGGAAATTCAAGACTTGGATATAGAAATATTTAGGTTGATGATTAAATTCACATAGGATCTCTAGGAACATCAAGAAATTATATAAGCTGAACATATTTATGACTATGTGTAATGCTGATTCAACTTTTTTTCCCCCTGACTGCAAAAAATATTATATAGTACATATATATTGTTTTGAGGGGATTGCATATTCCCATGAAGCAGAGATAAAGTAGGAGAAAACCAAGGAGATAGAATGTTCCTGCCCAGTAGTCACTTTATCATATTGCAATTCCACAATATTACCTATACAACAGACCTTTCAACTAGCGATGGTAAAATCAATATCATATATCCTGTTTATTTTCACTGAAATGAGCTACCATTTATCAGAGACTGGAAGATCAGCTGCTAGAACAGTAAGCATACCTTAAAGGCTTGTATTTGTAGGCTATAACTAGAATTAGCCAAGGTCTTGAGATACTATGTGTTTATCACAAGGACTTTACACTTTCATTTCTTTCTCCGCTAACAATTAAAATTGGTATATGAGGAGGGGAAAGGGAGTAGGGAATAGTTGTAACATTCAGTGGCTGGCATCTCACATACTACACTTTATTTTTCATGTAGGCAGGAAAGTTTTAATCCTGTATGGTGTTCTGAAAGGAAAAACTGACCAGGACTCTGGAGATTTCAGACAAGGGGAAGGAACATCAGTCTTGGGGGAATACTATTACACTGAATGATGTCTTATACAGAGAAAAACCTGAGAGGGGTATCCAGAAGAGCCCATTTTGAGCATGCTAAACTAATTAGACTGTAATATACCACTAAAAATAATTTGTTTATACTACTAAAACTCTGGGGAAATCTGGCTCAGCAATAAAGCCCAGCTGTTGCTATTCAATATTTTTTGATTTTGGACTTCTTGCAGTTCAGACAATGTTGAAGAAATGCAGCTGGAAGCTGCTCTGATTAGCAAGAACTTGTACCTGTGGTGATGTAAAAGTGAGTTGAGCTGCTACAATTTTTTCTTTCCATTTATAATATAATTTGTATACTTTCATAAGCAAAAAACTATTAACACTACTCCCAAACAGGGAAAGCTGGTATGAGAAAGTTTTTTCCCTGTTCTCCAGCTGTCTCTACAAGACAGTTTCATAGAGAACTTGGTCTGACACAAGGTATTCTACCTCTAAATAAACTCCACTGTGAGTCATTTGAAAAGTAATAATGTAATAAGCATATGGAGTTTTACATTTTTCTTTCTAATATCTTGCATAACTGATTTCCCATGTTTTGCTGACACCAACAGCTGAGACTAAAGTCTTTGTCTAGTAGCATGAAGACATAATGTGATACTCTACAAGCTAGTATTTTATGTTAATTTCAGTGTTAATATTTCTGAGTATTGCAGACTTTGCCACCTGGAAGAGCAAGGCAATAGGAGATATAAAAAAGATGTAACTTATTAAGAAGACTATAATTTAGTTAAATTGGTGAGCCAGAAATAAAAGAGTTGTTCATCCAATTCTCCCTCTAGAAATTTCTACAGGGTAGATCTTAGCAAAACTAGAACAGTTATTAAATAACAGTGCCACTTAAGCATTGGACAGATTAATCAACCAACAGATTAAACAAGTTTTGTCCTAATTAAAAATGATATGCTTCCTTCTACCAACAAAGATATTCTCAGACCAGTACTAAAAAATTTATTATTCTGCTATGGATTTTCACAGAAGAATATTATAAGAGCCTTGTGCAGCCTTGGAATTACATAAATTATATGAAGACACAGAAGTTTAATTAACTGTCATTTTATTAATCAGAATTCATCATCAAAATCTGTATCAGACTGACAAAAAGCAGAAATACTTCTGGCAAATCTAGACTTTGGACTTTCAAAGAGAAAAGTAAATTAGACACAAACACATAATAGATAAAAGATCCTCAACATTATGCACTAATTTTCACTAAACAGTCAATCTATCCAGACTCCACCCCCAAAGGTCACAGAACTGAGAGAATGAAAAACAGCCAGCTTACTTAAAGGAAGCAAAGAGATTCTCCACACCACAGGCAAAAGCCTCCGTATTTCCGAAAGACTGAGGTGATGGGGTGAACTGGGCACGAAGGACATTGTTATTCTGTGTAGCATTTGTTTTGTAACAGGTGAGTAGTTCATTAAAATTGTTTATCTGTAGAATTACTCATGTAGTTGTTTGAAGAACTGATGTCCACTTCATACCTTCAATTCAGGGGAGTTAAATCCTTACAAAAGTAGAGTATTTCTTGTGTAAGACCATGCAGCAGAGGATTAAGAATAACCTCTGAAAGGGGTTTTGTTTTTTTAGATATTTAGTAACAGAATATAAGTTTATCAAAACTAATTTGAGTCTTTAAGTAAGAACAATGGGGATTTTTCTTGGATTTTTTTGCTTGTTTGTTGGCTTTTATTTTGTTTTACTTTTGCTTTTTCCCCAGTAATATACTCTCTTTTTAAAATTTAATTCTATAAATTAGGCATTTTGAGAGGAAATAAAGAGAGTAAAACTTGCTTTTATTTTACATTTAAAGGAAATATAAACCATTGCTTAAAGATTAATTAATTTACTAGCCCACATTTTGCTTTTTGGGATATTTAGAGTTATAGAAAAAAAGGAAAGGAAAGGGAAAGGCTATTGAAACAGTTTTCAGTCGTGTGAGATGATTCATTTATTTTGATTCAGTGGCCTGGATTTTGCCTGATAGCAGGTTCTTTCCAGAGCCATCCTCACGTCCTTTCCCTACTTCTGTTTCTTTTCTCTGTAAAGACAACCTGCCTGCCAGCTATTACATCAATGGCCTATTAATGTGATTTTTTAAGAACTCTTTTCTTCAAGGGTGCATTTGTTGTCCAAAAACTTTGAAATTAATCTAGGTAAACTGGCTAAAGGGTGAAATACAACCTGGCTAAGGATGAAGTTTCTTTCGTAAACACCTGCTGTTACTGCTTCTGTCACCTGTAGTAATATGTGCTCTGCCAACTTTTTCAGTTGTACGGTGTGGTAATCTATTTTTTATGTTTTGCCAACAGATATGATACAGCCTATACAGAATAACACACTAATGTAAGAGATATCTCAGGCAAAAATTAAAAGCTGTGTCTTTTCTGTACCCTGGGATACAGGTACAGAATAAATACATATCTTGAGTTATGATCCTCTATAATATCTCGAAACAGATCTTGCCACTTTTCTGTTAGCACAATTCCTCTGCATGAATCGACGTGTAACAACTTGTTTGATCCCTGCTGCTCCCTACCTTAGTCTAGGAGTCTGATATGCTTTTCAACTACAAGGAATTAGGTTAAAATAATGGTGTCAAAACCTAATATTACGTTCAAGCAACATGTTGATGAAGATGTAGTATTTTAATCTGGGTTTTTAAGTTCCATGTGCAGAGTTTCCATTTTGACCACATCTTTCTGTAGACTGTGATTTGGGGTTTTTTTCTGTGTTAGGTTGGTTGGTTTGTTTTGTTGTTGTGTTAATTAAAAGCTGGCAAAAATATAGGGCTGTAAAACACATAGATGTATCTGTAACATTTTTCCTTTTCAAAATATCTCCTCTGTAGTCCAGAATTTCTATCTCACCAGAATATTCACATCCCTGAAACTTTAAACTTGGTAATTTTTTATCCTGGTCTAATACTTATTCATCCTAAGTATGACCTACTTTTTTGCACATGTTAATAACTTTTGAACTAAGATGCAAAAAGCAGTGTATAAGAGATGGAAATGACAGACAACAAAAGAATAGCATAGCATTTCTCAGATACTTAGGGAAAAATTCAAGAACAGAGCCCTGCTGGAGATAAACCCAGCAAGGAATATTAGAGATAAGAAAAAAAGGCTCTTGCAGTTAAACTAATTGCAAAAAGAAGTTCAGGGAAAAGGTGGTTTGGTGATGGGTAGGGGAACTAACAAGCGAGAGATGGCATGGGGCAGGCTAAAGAACTCAATGCCTTTATGTCTTGTTCTTCATAGGCATTGTCTGTTTTCACACCTCTGTGTATAACGACTTAGTCTGAGTGAGACAGCTATCATCTGGGAGTAACACCTTAAAAGTACCTAGAGGAACTGAATATATTTAAATTCATCAGCTTGAACAGCAGGAACATTTCATCAGCTATTGCAGCGTGAAAGTGCTGAAAGAGTTGGTGGATCGTGATTGTAATGTGCCTGTATGTCTTCAGTGAAAAAGAGTGACAGCTGGAGGAGGGATCCATGATTGGGAAAAAACTTCATGTTATTCCCTTCAATAAGACATGCCAGAAGGAGAGCCTGAATAACTGTGTGTTGCACAAGCTCTTCTTTCTCCTTGGAGGAGAGCATGTCACTTTGGAATATATATCCAGGCATTTGCAGGCAAATGAGTAATCAGGAATATTCAACATAGATTTAACAATGGCAAATTATGTTGGATGAACTGATAGGCAATCTTGGTGAAAAAACTATGTGGATAAAGCAGAGGGCTGAAAGGTCTATACCTTGTCCTCTCTTGGACTTCAGACACCATGTCCCACAATATTGTCTTTTGTCAGATGAGGAAATATGACCTTAAAATAATTAGCCTGTTGGAGTGAGTCCAAAAGAGTTAAAAAAAGTTAACCTTTCTTAAAGGCTCCAGTAAAAATCTTAGTATAAAACATCCATATTTTTCCTGAAAATTAAAAAAAATTTGAAATATGATATATGCTTTCATTTTAATCAGTGTTATTTTGTAAACGCGATCATTACATTAGCATTCTTTTTCCTTGCAAATTCTAAGGTCAATAATGGCAAAGTATAAGGTCATATTGTATGTCTGGTGATATAAAGTCACACATTAATCCTCCTAATTAATTTACATACCAATTGAATAAAGGCTTTTGTAGCCACAGACTAAACATTACTGTACAAGTAGTCTTTAAGCTGTGAAATGATACTGCTTCTATTGAAAAGGAACCTAACTAAAACTGTCAGTTGTACAAGATTATGTGACTTTAATGAGACTTTAATTTGAAAATAAATTTAATTGCAATTAATTTTTATAAGGGTGCAGTTTCTTTTACAAGGTTCCAAAATGTCATATTCATAAAAGTTCATCTTACAGGTGAAAGAAAATTTCATTACTAAGAAAGGCTTCATTACAGATTATACAAAAAAATATGAAGGATTAAGATTATATTTTCAGTCCATTTTAAATTCCATATCTTTAAACTGCAGAAATACTGGTAGAAAGAATCTCATTGGGTGCTGATTTGTACATATTTCTTATTTCATGCAAAGGGGAAGGAAAAAAGATGCACACTCTTAAAGAAGAGAAGCGGTAAAACAAACCACAAGCACCATTAGCTCAGGGAATGGCAACATCTGAAAGAACATGTGGACTGTGTGCTCTGAAAAACACTTTGGCACTAAGAAATTTCTGCTGTTTCTCCTCTGCTTCCCATTGTGTTTGGAGAAATAGCATTTTGTGCTGTCTTTGTAAACAGGATTGCATCAAAGAAACACCATGTTTACTTTCGCCTCCTAGTGGAAAAAAATCCATAACTCCTCAAATGTGGTAAAATGCTGAGGACAGAAGGGAACATTGCATTCTGATCAATTTGATTTGCCTGCTAAGTAAAGGGAAAAGGCAGCAACACAGTATCTGAGACAGAGAAAGATTGGCTGTATGTTAAAACTGCTCATACTGCATAAAGGTGTCTCTACCAGCAGAATGTACAAATCTTGCTGAAGGGAGGAGGGATCATTCCACACAATGAGGAAACAATCACCACCAACAGAGGTGAGAGTTTCTCTTAGAAAACAGCTGAAATTATCATTGCTACTTGCTGTTGTACAAAAAAAGCCAGAAGATACCTGTAAGTATATTGTTGTGCATGATCACAAATTACCAGTTCCAGAGAAGCAGAAATTCCAGCTTCTATGTGATCCATATGTGCTAGCTTTCTGTACAAGAGTAGAAGGAATATGCAAAGACTGTCACTGTGTTATATATAAATGTAACTGAACATGAGCCAGCAGTGTATCCAGAAGTCAGTGGGATCCTGACCTATATCAGAATAATGTAGCCAGCAGGACTAGGGAAATTATTTTTCCCCTCTACTCAGCACAGGTGAGGCAGCACCTCAAATCCTGTGTTCAGTTTTGGACCCCTCACTTCAAGAAAGACACTGAGTTTATGGAGAGAGTCCAGCAAAGGGCAACAAAGCTGGTGAAGCATCTGGAGCACAAGTTTTATAAGGAGTTGATGAAGGAGCACCTTATCCCTCTCTACAACTACCTGAAAGGAGATAGTAGCCAGATGGGGTTTGTCTCTTTTCACAATTATGGGACAAGAGGAAATGGCCTCAAATTGTTCGAGGGGAGGTTTAAATTGTGTATGAGGAAAAAAATTCTTCACCAAAAGAGTTATCAAGCACTGGAACAGGCTGAGCAGGGAAGTGGAGGAATCAGCATACCTGGAGGTAGATAAGGCACTTAGCAGTATTCTTGAGTGTTGCAATAGTGGCAAAGACAGGCATGACACTTTCAAAGTGGCAAAAAGCCCCACTTTAATGTTACAGCCTATTTTTATACAATTTTTGAAATTATCATGTTTAATTCTACTTGGTTAGTAACTTTTTTTGCTGCGCAATGCATTGGTTAGAGGGTGCTTGTGTGTGTATGTGCTAAGGCTCTCTCTTTACCAAGATGTTTACATTTTTTCTTTGTGGATTCTCATGGATATAATCTTCTTCACAGGTGTGAGCTGTTTTTTTTACAAGAATAGATTGTTGTACAAACAGATTCTCATTTTTATAATTATTTTCTCATGGGAACTTAACAGTCTAGTTTAGCCAGAATAGCAAGGCTATTTTTACATAGCAAAACTATGTTTTACAAGGTCTTTATATTCTTAGGTTTTACCTATATGTAACAGTTTAGTGATGGACTAGGCAATGTTAGGTTTGCTACTGGACTCCATTATCTTAAATACCTTTTCCAATCTAATTGATTCTACATAAATCTCTGATTCTATCTTAAATGATAATGACAATGTTTTGGTGTTTAATGCTTTTACCAGTATAGTTATGCCATGTCTGCCAAGGGCATCACAGACCAATAAAGGAATTTTGATCTATTAATTCCCCAAAGTTTTGGGAACCGTGTGTTAAACAAACACTAGGACATAGTTGTTAATAACATAACATTTTTGTAAACCTCAAAAAATAATTTAAAAATCGATTGACAGTGGAATTATTTTACATTTGCCTATTATTCATTTTCAGAACATATCACTGAGTAAGACCTTAATACTGTTTTAAATGAGATCAAAGAAAAAATTGCTGTGAAGTAAATAGATATTAGGTGTACTTAGGAGCCTACAGAGTGAACTGAACTGGGAGATTGCCTATTATGTTTTTTAGTTGAAGCCAAATATATGACAGCTCTATCAGCATTGTATGCTCCTCTTCTAGGCCTTCAGCACAGCAGTTACTCTACCTCCTAAGTACAATTCGAAATAAAGCATCAAAAAAGGAAATAAAGAAGAAACCATCAGCTTGTAAGTAGTCACTAAAAATAACAAACTCCTGGGAAGCAAGAGTATTTCTCCTTTGAAAAAAAAAATGACAGTAGGAGTCTGACAATCTGTTCTGCATATCTTCACTGACATAGGAACCATCAGCAAACCACTTGATTCTGGTTGCTACTCGGTCATAGGTACCATTATTAAAATTGATTCAATTCTTCATGTACCTTATGGGCAATTAATTCTATATTTTTAATTGGTAGAATGCTTTCAAATCATTGAATAAACAAAAGTAAAAGAAAACCAAGCATAATTTAAACTTTTACTTTACTATGAACATCTGTCAGCTTCAGAAACAGCAATGATAAGGATATTAATTTATAGTATAGGAGATTGATACATGTATTGCCAGGAAATCCCAGAAAAAAAAATTGAGATATATTACATGTCTCTGACTTGTTTTTTTTTCCCAAACATTTAACTACCTAAGCCATTCCATATTTACTGTAAAAAGCTGTCAACTATGGCCAAAAATACCTTCTACTCCCTATGAGAGTAACTGTGATAGCACACTTCAACAGCATAAGCAGTATGGTGTGGCATTTTAACATAGACTTGACGGGCAGAGGGATGACCTGGGACATACCCCATGCAATAGATGGAAATGCTAACCATTTTTAACTTCAAAATTACATCTATTTACTAGATTTTATCATTTTATTACTAAGGTGGACAAATGTAATAATCTCCTTGCAATTAACATCCAATTTTATTAGCAACTTAGAATATATTGCTCACATAATTTTTTAGTACATGATGCCAGTCTCCAATGAATTATGTTCATTCTGAGTCTCTGATAGAGCAGGATTTTTGTTTTTCCATGAAATTCCAGTGTTCCAGTTTTTCCTTAGCTATTAGAGAGTATTATTAGCCATAAGGTTTCCAGCAGTTTCTCTAAATGTTCTGCAGTGTCTAACTTTAAACACAGTTTTCTCAGAAATTACTTGCTACAAAACACATTATGCTCACACAAGTCTGAGGTCCTTACAGGTACTGCATAAAACACAATGGAATTCATAAAAGTATGGACTAAGAAAGTACTATGATTTAGAAAAACAATGTAAAATGATAAGTGTAGTATAAATTCTCCAAGAAGAGAGAGTCATTATTTGTATTCTGAAAGAATGAACATAATCCCCAAACAAATTTAAACTTTAGCAATCCCCCATTGCCTAAAATTTTTTCTGATGAGAAAACACAGAAGGTAACTAATATGAAATGAACATATTGTACTGTTTTCAAATAAATAACCCACAGAATTTAAATATTTCACTGCAACTTCATTTGGACTGAATGAGCAATAATAGCAAAATAAAAAATAAAAAAGGAAAGATAATTGACATTGGCCATAGCAAGAAGTTGGACATTCAACAAAAGTATCTTGCTAAAGAAAGGTTAGATTCATCCACAACAAATATGGAGAAAGGTTTTAAAATAACAAATTATCAGACCTCTGATTTTCCAGTATCTATCTTTAACTTCATTTTGACGTAAGGTCAGTGCTTAATCTGTATTTTACCTGAATAAATTATTATTTTCTTAGAGCAACAAGTCTGGTCTTAAACTCAGTGAGAACAAACAACTATCAGCAAGTTATGAGTGGTCTCAATAACATGAATCAACATTTGTCTTCTTTCTAACTGCAGTTTTCCAAATTTTCCTAATTCCAGTATGCTGCTTCTCTGTTGCTAGTTTGGCTGAAATGTAGTTTCATAAATTATGAAGCACTATCCATTTGCTGTCCACATTTATATTTTTTTTCTTCATTGACCATCTAATTCCTATAAAACACTTGCCTCTGGCATGATCAAATTTCTTTTCAACCCTTGAAAAAAAGTCACAACCTCTTCAGAATTAAATAAAAACTTATATGTAACCTTTGCTGTGTCAACACTACAGACTGATAACAAGGAAATCTCACTGTGTTACAATAACTTCCAATATTTTGTGAAGCTCAAAGGTCAATAGTCATGTCATTCTTAAAATGTTGGTATTTATGGTTTTTCCATTACTTCAATGGATGATCACTGAAAAATGAACAGTACCAGAGGCTGCTATGTTGTCCTGCTTAACAAGGTCAGGGAGGAGACATAACCTTAATCAATTAGAATCCAAACACGCTGAAGAAGAGCTATTACTATAAAATTGTGTTCTCATCTAACTGAGAAAAGTCCAGAACAATTCTACTGATTGTAAAACATAATCTCTGCATTTTAAATAATATATGTAAGTTTAAAATCCATTAAAGTATTAGCCGTCTCACTCAATGAGTACTGATGAGCAACCAGAGGCAAAATCAAAATAAGTCAAAATAAGATTATTTATCTTAGGGTTATAGATGACTGGTCTCTGTCTATAGACACACAATCTGTACAGCTCTTTTTTTGAAATAGTGATTTTGTTTTTATAACGGGAAAAAAAAATCACTCATACCTGTTTTGAGAGTTCTAAGTCCCTGCTGGAAATACATCTGTACTTCACAGAAAGGCTTTCTTTGTTCTACATTCTTTTACTGTACCATATCTTGAAGTCTGATACTGCAGAGTGAATTTTGAACACTTACATCTTTCTCTGCATTTTTAAAAGGTAATGTTCACTCAATAGCACAACACCAGAAGTACATAATTATAAAGGGTGAAAGAAGCTGCATTCAAATTACCCATGAGTTTAAATGCTTGGCTCTGTATAATTACTTTCAAATTATTTCTGTCAAACACACGTTATAGTTGAGTTAGTAATTTATATTTTAAAAAGAAAATTAAGGAAGTCAAGGAAGAACTTATTCAGAATTTTAATAAGCACAGCTTTTTCTTTAACAAAAGGTATCAGGTTTTTAAGCAACTTATTACTTAGCCAGCTAAGTTCAGTGGATAGTCAAGAAAACACATTAACACATTAGAGACTCCAACTCCAGCTTTCAGTATGGAAAATATAATAATCTAACATAGACATATTATAAAATAGCAGCATGTTTCTATGTGAAACATTTGCATATTTAAATCAATTTTTTCCTTTTTCTGACTTGGTACCTTTTACTGTTCTCACACCCACCAGTGAGTGGGTTCACTTGGAACCATAATATTGTGATGCATACTGCATTGTGTTCTGTGTAGTTGATGTGTTCATGTTTAGGACAGGAGGCAAGAGAAAATAAAATAAACCTTCTGTTTTATTCACTGAATTTATATTTATGATTACCAAGACCAGCTGTTCTGTAAACTTCAAATCTATTTGCAAGGAAAGAGGCAACTGCACATTTGCAAAGATGGACAGCAGGGCATCTGGAAGTGCCAGGCTGGATTCTCCTTTTCTGATATACCAACCTTAAAAAAATTTCTCTCTATATATAGAAACCAAAATAAAACCATTTTGAACACACCACATTATTTCCTTGTACTTGTAAACCACATTTTACAGAAAAATTAAAACCTTCTGAACTGTTGAAGTGTTAAAATATTGGTCCATTTTTCATCTTGTTGTTGTTAAAATTCTTCATCTACAATCAAAGATTTCCTGAGAATTAAAACACAGTCCTCACTACTAAGTCAGTTGAACTTGGCAGATACACCTGAAAAGACTAATGAAATGCTCTTACAGTTGTAATGTCAGAGCACTTCAGATAGTTTTTCAGATATTTTCAGATATTTTCAGACAGTATCAGTTTGTCTCTGATACTACTTTAAACATGCACTTCATACTGTAAGGAAACAGTTAAGATTTTTAATTTATATAAAGCTTCCTTTTCCAAACCTCTTAAAATACAGATATCATCTCTAACATTATCTGTGGAAGGGTGGAAAGCAAAGGAAATGATCAGAGACTCCGTTGGATTATATTGTGCTAGCACAAAAAAAAAAAAAAAAAAAAAAAAAACAAAAAAAAAAAAACAAAACAAACCAAAACAAAAAAAACCACACCACAAAAAACCTTTGTGGAGCAGGCCAGAGTGCCAGAGTGCACAGCTACACTTCCTGTCACTGTTACCTTCGTTCCTTGAAGTATCCTCATACAGACACTAGGATGTTCACCTTATATGACATGCATCATTCCTTATGTCCATAGTGACATAGTGATCATTCAGCCAGGATATTGAGATATTGTAAATCTGAAGTTTTTGACTGAACTGGAAATAGTTTGGAAAATGAAATGTTGCTTAATGTCACTGATGTCTGTTTTAAAGGTTAAATTACGTAAATGCAGTCTGCCAGTGCTTTCCCAAGCGAGTTCCAGTGCATGTTTTTCTTATTTCGTACAAGTGAACGTCATACAGCAAAATTTACTAAGAAGAATCCAGACCTATTTAGAATGAAAGTGCATACTGCCAAATAAACATGAAACAATCACCATATTCGGTGCTGAGTGGCTAGGCTAGAGTAGGTAAGCAAACTGAGTCTCTGTAACCTCCTTTGCTGATCCCTTGGAGATAATAGCTTTAGTGTGTAGCACAGGATTGTCACAGGAGTGACAGGAGAAAACATCTTGGGCTGTGATGTGTATCAGAAACTCAGGTGATGCAATCTGTAGTAGTATCAAGAAAATATTTATCCACAGGAATGCTTTTCTCTAGGAAGAATCAGAAAAAAGCAATTTTTTTATAACTGGGTATATTTCAGTGAAATTGTTGCATATTCCATGATGGAAATATTACAAAATCACAAGTGCCATAAAAATGTTACCTAAAGTTATATAAATCTCCTTTAAAAATGTGTGGGTTTATTCCACTAAAGACCGATTTTTTGGAGCTGATAATAATGTTGTTTTGATCTGTTTTCCTGGAGAATTTTTCTGTAATTAATTAAAATTAAGAAATACATTCTAAACCACAGTGTCTTCAGGGACCCATGTGGGTGCTGGAATTCACGAACTTGATATTCTCTGAAGAAATAAAGCATACAGTACAGAAATTAATATGGTTGATATGTAGTTCTTAAATATAGAACAACTTTTTGATTCTGAGTAAGCACCCATTTGCTTTGAGTACATCATATTAAAATTACTGTGTAGCAAAAGTGGTATGAATTCACATTTTAACAAAAATATTATAAAACATTTTCACATTTTAAGGAAACCATTTGATTTCTTGCTGCAAAAGTCTAAATAACAGTCAGCTTACGCCAAACTGTTCAGAATGTGTTTTCAAGCTGAAGGTACTGTTTATTAATTGGCAAAAAATACTAAAATACATTTATTTCAATCCTTCAGAACTCCATGTTTTAGCAATAATTTGGTTGTTAAATTATAGTAACAGATCCTTCCTGGGGGAACAGGAAACCAGCAGGAGATTGGACTTAACTGCAACAAAAATTAATTTTTTCAGCTTCAGTGGAACTTGGTTTTGGATGGCACGACTATTTAGTGCTAACTGGTTTAAGTATGAAAGTTATAATATAAATTCTGACACTTTTAAATGGAAAAGAGACAGCCTTGTAATTAAGCTTCACAATAGTGGTGTGGTGAGGTGTGAAAAACAGGAGGCTTATTCAGCACCAAGATAAATTATTGCAAATCTGTAGTAGGTGTATGTTAAAAATGAATTCAAAGTGCACCGCAGAAGATTTTTTATTACTTCTAAAATACATGACTCTGCAAGTTTTACTGCTGACTGCTGTGTTCAGGAATTAGGCTGGGGAAAAGGGATACTAACTAAACTGTAACTGAAAGTCTTCAACATGTATTATCCATATGAATACTATAAAACCAGAATGTTGAAGAGAGAATAATTTGTTTCACTGCCTCATTCCTTTCATTTTGTTGTACATCTATATTTAAATTCTCAATCTCTATTATGTGAAAAAATCAGAATAAAAAGAAACAAACGCCCAAATACTAATACACCGATACTAACATTTTTATTAAGAGAAAGAATTCAGACAAAGTCTATAGAACATATATTTTTGGAAAAAAAACACAATCCTACTAGAAACTGGGAACCTGCTTTACTCTTCATATGACTAATTCTCATTATTTTCAAGTAGCATTCAAAACTGGAGGAAAATCATTGGATTCTAGTAAAAATCTTGTAATGCATCTTAGCCAAAATATTAGCCTAGGGGAGATATCTGAATATGTGATCCCCAGCACAAAGCTTTGTGTTTAAATACATTATCTAAAACTACATTCCTTACAGAACTATCAGAAGGGACTTGAATGTCATAGACAATTCACATGGAACTTGAATGTTTGAGATATTCAAATGTGGACACTTCATTGCAGCTCATCAGATTGGGTGCAATTTACTAGCTGGATTAACTGCAGCAATTCTAAACAGGTTTATCATTGTAAAAGAAAGACAAAAAAATAACCCAAAGGTTTCTATCATAAAGACCAGTAAATAACCATCCTGGTGTACTGAAGTAATTACTTCCATAAATCAGAGACATTATTACTTTGAAAGGATGATCTCCTTGCCGGAACTCATAACAGTGTAGTTGCTGTCTTGTAAAATGTTTCTTTTAAATCTATTTAGAAAAATATTTATGCTTTATGCTTATAGCCAGAGAGGAAATGCATGTAGATTCAAGTGGATATGTATTTAACTTAATAAATTCATTTAAAAAAATCAACTTCTACTAAATTGGGAGTTTACATTTTGGAGCTATGAGAAAATTATAGAGATGACCATAGAAGAGATGACCGTAGGCTGCCCTGTTTTGCAGCCTACTAGAAAATCAAAACTGTGGTCTACTTTGTGACATGAACATAGTCACCAAGCATGTGAAGTAAATTTTCTCTAGACTAAATCTGCTTAATAGTCAGTTTTCTTTCTGTATATTTTAACTGTGTGAGGATCTGGGGAAGAAATAACAAAGTCTGAATGATCAAGTAGAGGAAAAAAGGGGTTTTTTAAGATTTCAAACTATTTAATTTCAGAATTATTCCTGACTTTTGTTTGCTAAGTATTCTTTAAAACAGTAAATTATAAAGAGATTAAGGAAATGGGATAAAATAAACTGAAAAACCAAGAAATTGAAGAGTTATATGAAAAATAATGCAGATTTTCTCTTTTTTAAAAAGAACATTCTATTTCTTATTCTGTAGTGAAAAGATACAATTGGTCTACCAAATCAGGATAATTCTTCTCTTATCATTTTATAAAATCTTCTACATTTGAGAGAATTATCTGTGGAAGTCGGCCTGGGAATATATTTTGAAAGCAAATGTTAACATGCATCTGCATCAGTACCACATGTGAGAAATTTTTATGCATCTTTCCTTGTTTAACCATTAGAAAAAAATGCACACAAAAATTAGGCCTAACACCTCAGCTTAGCATTAGAAAGTTGATTTTAAGTATCCTCATATATAGGATAGATTTTACTGAATCAGAGGCTGTGATAAATTTTTCCTGTGAATTATGGAAAAAAAAAAGAAGTCATTTGGCTGAGGTTAGAACATATCAACTAGTAGAATGAAAAGATTTTATTTATTAAGGAAGACAGCATGACTTTATGATAATATGGTAAGTGCTGATAATTTGACAGAATAGAATTTAATAATTTAAATAATTTATAAGCCCTAGTTACCTTATATGCCAGCAACATATAGAAGATTCCAGATGACTGTAGACTAGAGAGTGGACAATGACATAAAAGGCAGACACGGAGGGGGTTAACATTAAAACATGCTGGACCAACATTAAAAAATGCTGGACTTTTTGTTTTTATAAAACTGTGATGTCTATTGTAGTTATGTCTGAGGCTGTTCACTGAAACAGAGCTACAGGAACTACCTTATTTGGTCCTATCTTATTAAAATTTATCTGACCACTGTTATCAGTTCCACAGACAAACTACCTGTTAATCTACTGTGGATAGACCTTGAATCCTTTTATTGTGTTAACAAATACAGTGGTGATAGCCTTCATGTTTACTTATAAAACCTTTGACCTGAATGTAGAACAAACCCTACAGTGCTACATTTTCCTAAGGTTTGAAAGTGAAGGAGGATTTAGTGTCATTTGCAACTACTCATTGTGACATTAACCCCCTTCCATCCCTGTATTGCCTCAGCTGTGGAGAGCCATCAGCCTCACCCCTGAGTGAGAAACAGCAGGCATACCTACTAGTACAAGACAGTGCAGTTGTCTGAGACACAGCACTGATTTGATCGGACACTCATGAATGGAAGCTGTGAGCCATGTGAACTTTCTGTATTGTAAATGCATTTTTACATATTGTTCAGTGTACATGAAGAATTATCTTCATACTTTCCTTATTAAGAGACTTTCTTTTTGAAAAATGTAAGGAAGAAATAGAATAATTTTATAAATTTTGCACTAGAAAAATGAAAAAAAATTATTTTCTGAGATCTCACACTGAAAACCCATGACACAGTTTCTGTGGGATCAAAGTGTCAGGAGTTAAATCCTTTCTACTGAAACCATACAAAATCTTTTTTTCTAATACTGTAAATGCTAATAGGATCCAAAATACTGTTGAAATAAGCTGTCATGAAAGGAATCTCTGTTCAGAAGCAGAAAAGGTTACCAGAGGTAAGGGATATTTGGGACTGAACAAAATGTTCTTTTTATGGCTCTTCTGTCATTGTTAATGTTTTTCCAGTCTTCTAGAAATAATGAATAGCTACCATAAAGGATGAGTTAAAAGTAAAAATCCTGAGAGGTATGTCAGTATCACTTATACATGAATCAAGCTGATGATTTTGATGGAGGTAGCAACTGATTAGAAGCTTTTGTTACAGTTTAAAAAGATCTCTATCTGTGATTCCGTTGGGTTTTCTTAGAAGAACCTCAGCAAGTATCAGTGTGACAAAAGGAAGACTAATAAGTGGTCTGTTCTGTGGAAAAGTCTCTTTTACTGAAATACATGTGACTATTCATAAATATTTGAATTAATATAAAATTATCTTTTCCTCTTTTTTTTCCTGGCAACTTAGATCATTACAAAATATTTCTTTTTATTTTTTTAGTTATTTTGTTTTAAGGAAAAAAATGAATAGGAAGAAAAGTGTATGCAGATCAGATGAAGGTGAGGCAGAATATTTTTAGTCTTTTGTAAAATTGTCCCCAGTTGAGGAATTATCTGAACTGATGGTAGCTTTGTTTGTTTTCTCTTTCCAGACAGAGTGTCACATTTTTATAAATATAAAGTGAAAAAATGGGTAGCAGTTATATCTGGGAACGATGAAGTACAGAATTTTTTGTATGAAACTGTTTTTCCCATTTCATATTCAGAAAAGTTCAGGATATGATAAGTGTTGCAGAAAATAAGTAGTGTTCAGCCTTTACTATACATAACAATAGGATCATTGACAGCATGTTTAATAAACCTTTTCCTTCTTGCAGCTATTGAGTTAAACTAAAAATTTGAAAAGATTGTGCTTAAAATCAATTGTTCACAATTTTTCATGGTGGAATATTTTCTGAGAAACTGATTTTCATCAATAGAAATTACAAGAATAATTTCAATGTTCTTGATTAAAAGTGCATTAATAGTGTAAAAATGATCAGACTGTGAACAGACTACAGACACTGCATAGGAGAATACTAGACTAAATGTTCTGGTGTTCTACTCTTAGTTCAGCAGAACTATTACAAGGTTCTTATTAAAAACTAATATTAAACTTGGAATGTGGATATTCAGTGTTACACAAATCTCACTGTCTGGTACTCACCTTTAAAAGTGAAAAGGGACAGAGAACTCAGCTGGTGCAAATTGCCATTCACTTTCAGTCTCTCCTGCCATTGGTATACAAAGTGTTCATCTATATTTTGCACCTCACATTTTTATATCAATGGAGTTTTAGAATACAATAATTTTTTGCCAGTATTACAATATCTTCCTGTTCTATTTAAAGTTATAGCTGAGATTTCAGTGAGGAGCTTCCCTTTCGTGCTGCTCCTGGTAAAACAATATCCTAGAATATAATCCAAAATGCACTAATGCCTTAAGTGATGTAGACAGACTTTGAATGAAATCCTCACTGTACTTGATGAAGTGCATTGAAATTTGTGATGTAAAACACAACATCTTTTAAGAGTACTGAATATTTTGCTTTTTCCTGTGGCCTGTATTTATGGTCAGTTTTTTATTGCTTCACATATTTAGTTCAAGTGAATCAAGACCCCACAGGCTCAGATGAAGACAGTTACTCTTTAGGGAAGTTTATGGTAAGGACCAAATGAAACACTTTAAAGTCCAGATTAGTGCCATAAAAACAAGATCATCTTTCTATATTGCCAGGTACTGATACTTTGAAACAATCCTCTTCACGCCTTAGATTTTAAATTAAGTTTGTCAAATCCCTTCTCATAATTCTAAATTTCTAAAGACTCAGTTTACAGGGAGATAGGAAGATGGGAGAGCTTGGGGGTGTTGTACTTCAGTTAATATGCATCAACTCTTAAGTCATCTTTTGGAGTCATCCCCAAAACATTCAAGTATTTTTTATACCAGTGTCCCTTAATTTAATTTTAACATTAAAATTCATTCTTTTCTGTTGATGAACATGGGAAATGAATGAAATTAATTGCATCGCAACAATTAAGGTTGTTCAGAAGGTAAACACCATCCATTAAGATGAGACCTCATCTCGTACTGACATCTCAAATCCATGGAACTGCTTTTTGCAGCATCTACTATTCACTGAGAGAACTTAATGTCATATAAAAAGCTTTACCCAGCATGATGTCAGTGAGGAGATGCACAAGAAGCTGGAAAGGAGCATGGCTGGGAAAGCTGACCCAAACTATTCAAAGGGATATTCCATATCATAATATGGCATGCTCAGTGTATAAACTGGGAGAGTTGGCCAGGAAGGGATGATCATTGCATCTGTCAGTGGCCAGTGAGCAATGGTATTGTGCATAATTTTTTTCTCCCGGGTTTTATTCTTCTTTCTCTTTTTCATTACTATTCTTTCACAATTCAATGTTTTCCAGCTTTTCTTGAATAAACCCAACCTGTTTTAACATTGGAAAAGGTTATAGGAATGGTTTTAGCAGTGGCTTAGAGTACTATGTTTTCCATTCCAATTTCTAGGCTCTTTTTTCACAAGAGCTGTTTTTTGAGATAAGTCATATAGTTTTTTATGACTGATTTTTATTCCTATCTTTTAAAGATTAATAATTCATACAAGGTAGCCTTTGTCTTCCAAAGGTGCTACCTACATTTTATAGACTTAAGCCTAGTTGTCAGTGCATCATTAACCATTTGTTTTGTTGTTTAATGGTGCTGACTTGTAATCTTCCCCAAACAAATATATAGACTGCTTGTTGAAGTTGTTATTTATGATAACCATTTGGTTGGAACAATAAAACAAATCAACCAAATAACATTTTCGCAGTTACATCATAGGAAAAAAATACCCCACAAAGAAAATCCCAACAAAAAAAAGTCCTACTGTGGTTTGAGACAATCTGCACTTGACAAATTAATTTGTCTTAATCTGTGACGTATGAAATACTGATATGTCTATCTTAATGGGGAAAGAAAAAAAAAATAGGATACATAAAAATGAAGGATGCTAGGAAATTCGAGAAGATAAATTTTTAAAAATAGGTTTTTTTTGAAGTATCTCACTTTTTTCTCAGCCTAATTAAGTGAAATAAATCGTTTATCATCATTGATTGTATCAACAATGCTTTCAAAATGATGGAATACCAGTACTAGAAAGCTTGGGGAACATGTATCATCATCTCACTATTGTGATTGAACGTTAAAAAGAGAACAAGAGAATATCAGAAATTAAATTTTAGATTTCCAAGTCTTAATTCTTACACAAGAGGAATTAGTTTCTATTTTATTCTACAAGGTCACAAAACTTTCTTACATATAAAATATGTGTTGTTGTGAAATAGCTTTGTAATTTTAACCCTTGGGGATTAGAAATAAAATGATAGTTGAGTTAATATGTTGATACCAGTATAACATTTTAATTACCTAGAGTACAATATTTAATGAGCATAACAGAAACAATTTCATTAGTTATCTTTTATTGTACTGCCAAGTTCAAAATATCATTCATATCAGTGTTGGAGTTCATTACAAATAGAAATCAAATTCTTCCAGTACCAGGGGAGTTTGTGGTCTCATGCAAGAGGATACTTTTTCTTGACCATTATAGAGTTAAATGATGTGGTTTTCCTTCTTGCTAAGGTTATTGAGGTATTTGTCATGTATTTGTCATGGTATTTGTCAGTACTGACTTCAGGACCTTCATTAAAACAGATGACAAAACTTGTAAATAATATTAGAATATCTCTCCATTATCATACCTGTGCAGCTGTTTAAAAAAACACATATGCATTTTCTTGTACAAAATTTAAATTTGAAATTGTAAAAAACACATAATGTATTGGAAATCAAGCTTCCTACTAGTGAATATTGTATAATCTACAAAAAAAACCTTTAGTTCAGGTGGTTCTGGGATTAGAGGGTTAAAAATGGGGGACTGGGGAGGAGAAAGAGGTTTTTTTAGAATTCTTTTCACTCAAGATGACTTTGGAGGTGGGAGATGCTAAGAATATCCAGTCTGGAAAATTTCTCATTATTTTCTTTCCGTGTTGAGAAGTGGAATTTCTGTAGAAGATATTAGAATGCTGCAAAAGAACTAAAAAGCATTCTCCATACGCCTAGGCCTCCTGGTATGGGAGGGGGGGGAAATAGAGATTAGAAACTCAGGGACTGTAAAATCACAGCCTTGCAAAGGAATGTGCATGTGCCAGGCCCGATGTAATATCAAAGCAGGGAATGGGCCTGTCACGTGTTCTTTTTGTCCCTATTAAGTTTGCGTTGTTAGTACTGTAATGTGCCTGTCTGCCAGTGAAATAGTGGAATAAATATTTCATCTACACTTCAGCTGTGGATCATGGTTGTCTTGGTGTTACCTGCATATATTCATCTCACATGGGGGCTGCTTCATATTTCAGGAAATTCTAGCTCAAAAAAAAGTATTTTATTGAAAAAATACTTGGTTGGAGTTTGGGTTGTTTTTTTGGGGTATTTTTCCTTGTTTGCTTATGGTTGGGTTGGGTTTATTTTATACAATGTAAGGCTTTTCTATTTTGTAAGTGAGACTTGTTTGGAGTATAGTTTTGTCATAAAACAGACTAAGAAAATCTTCAATACCTTTTTGTATTGTATTTGCTCTGTTTGTGTCACAGCTGCACACTGCTTTATGCCTCTGCAGGAAGCTTCATGTAGAGGCAGTGCTTGAAAGGTTAATGGCAGTTACTGCATTGCTAATCTATTCTTTAAACCACTGATTAGCATTGAAATTGATTCCCAGCTCCTGGTGGCTTAAATGACATTAATCTAGTCTCTCCTATTAAAAATGTTACACCTTTCCTATGTTACCAGGTGATAACACATCATTAATTTGATATCTTCCATTGTTCTGTCCTTCATTGGAACACCTACAAATGTGAGCAATGAGCAAAAATGTAATGTATTCATTCAGAAAGAAAAAAAATAAAGTAATTTTTCATCAAGTACATTTGAAATGTGAAGGACAAGTATTTTTTGTAACTGTCAAGTATCCAAAGGTATGGATACAGGTATTAAGTTGTGGTCGAATAGATACAACATTATTATAGTTATAAAACGTGCAAATGCAATCTACTGTGACAATGTTGAAAGGTGAGTAGAGATTACCCAGTTTTCAACTACTACTGTGCTCTCTCCATATGGCATTCAAATTGTAAACAAAATGGTAATTTCTTGTTTTATTCATAAGAAAAAACCAAGTTGCCTAATTTCACAATGAAAATATTGTACATCAAAGAACATATACTCTTCAAAGCTACTTTCAGTTTCCAAACACTAAGCCCAACCTTGCCTTTACACAACTGGATTAGATTCCCACAGGATGGCATATCTTTTGTCTATGTAAAATCCTGTGTCTTAGCTGTCTTGTCCAGAATCCTACTTTCATTATTAAATTAAATGGATTGTAAAGCCAGGGTCTATTCAGCAAGGTGTTTTTTTTTTTTTTCTATCAATCCTAATTGGTATCAAAAGTAAAAACATTTCATAAAAAATTATGCAAGAATCTATAGCCTCATTTTTAAGCTGTACAAAATAATCTGTCCTTGATGGAAAGATAGGTGATAAACAACATGTTGTCTCTTTACAAATATTCACACCTGGCTTATGAATTTTCTGGCATGAGCTGCTAATCAAAAGTTATCACAGAATGCAGAAGAAATTAACTTCCTACTATCATGAAAGAAATCTGCTCTAGGGTTTCTTCACTCTAGTGAGCCGGCTGAAAAAAACATGATGGTCTTAGTAATGTCATGGGAGTATATTTTAAATATCTAATTCAAGCACTTTGCTAAGACTGATATATGTTCACCTTGAAAATAAAGAAATTAATAGAATTGCTACTGTTATAAACAGCATTAATTTATGACAGTACTTCTGACACATTGAAGTTCAAAAATTAGAAGATATAAAGTATTGAAATTTCAAACCAAGCAAATTTAAAAAAATAATAAAAGTATTCATAAGACTCATTTGCATGTTATGAAATGCAGATGAAATTTGCACAAAAAACACAAAGAAAGTGAGCTTCTGGGTCAAGAGAGCTCTAGAAATCTTTCAATAACAAAAAATTTGTATTGAAAATAAGAAAAAGATACTATAATTAATAGTGTTGAACCATTGCATTGAAAAAAGAAAACCACTACAAGTTTTAAAAATACTTAGGGAGAGTCAGGACTAAACAAAAACTGTAATTTAGAATGCGGCACAACACAAATGTCAAAGGAAAGAAAGAAGAAAGTTATGAACTTTCTATGAACTTTCTTTCTTATGAATTTTTATCCCAGGAAGGTCCTCTTCTTCTAAAATAGATATACAAATATAATTTACTTAAGAATTAAAAATAGCAAAAGAAGTATCAAGATAATTTGAATTTTGACGGATAAGGCAAAAATGTCTATAAAGGTATTAAGACTGCAGGTCACTACAAAGTGTGCACATATACATTTAGCATCATTCTGCACTCTACACTCTACAAAAAGAAAAAATTTCCACAGATTATGGTGAAAATATGTATGCACAGAGTGAAGAATACAAAGGAATTGATGGAAAGGCAAACAGGGAAAGGTGAATCTGAGAGATTAATCTATACATATTAGTATTATCTTTTTTATAGACTAAATTTTTTCTTCTGTTAATATTGAGGATCAAGAAGAAAGAGCAAAGTACAAAATAATGCGCAGCTGCTCTTTACTTTTGTCTGCCCCGATCAGCTCCCGAATGCCCGGCTTGGGCGTCTCAGCTTTTCGTCGAGGCCGGGGCTCGCCGCAGTTTCCGGGCACTTTTGCTGTCGCGCTCCAGGGTGGGCTGTTGGCCGCGCTTTGCCGTCAGCATGAGGGAAGAAACAAAGAGGCAGGGAATTCGTCCAAATCTGTCCGCGTGACGGCTGGATGTTTTATTGGCTGCAAGAGCTGCGATGGAAAAGCTGCAGCCGCTCCCAGCTTCGCACGGACGCAAATGGCCTCAAGCATGCCGAGGAGTGGGATCAAATAGGGAAGGGACAGGGCGGACGGGGAGCCCTCCCGCCCAATGGGTACAGACATCGTGGTGATGACGTGTACTACAGCGACCAATGGGAACACGGCAGGGGCGGACACGAGACTTTGGGGTGAGTGGGACCGCGAGAACGGGGACACGGGCACGGAAACCACAGGAGTAGGGGAAAACTCGGGGGATGCACGAGGGTACAGAGAACTGGAAAACTAACAAAGAAAAAAACCCATAATGTGAACCCAAACCTGGGATGCAACAATAATGTCTGCAGATGACTTAGTTATTTTTATCATTAAAGGTTAAAAAAAAAGGAAAATAGCACAACATAAGCACAACATAGGGAACTCGTCTATGTGTAGCAAATATAAATTTCAGAAGGAAAAAAAAATGCTTTGAAAAATGTGTGCTCATATAGAAAATTGTCCTGGTGAGAAATGTATTAGTGATGCAGGACTAGATTACCCATCTGTCCAGTCCAGTTATTTGTGTCCGTCAAGAGCCTGTGCCAGCTTTATTAGAAGACCGTGTGAAAAATATCCCAGAAAATGCTTATAAAAGGTCTTATCTAAAGAAGGTTTCCATTAATTTAAAGGTCACTAGTTTTTAGAACAAGCAGAATTCATATTCATTCCAAATACATTTTTTTTAATGTCTGTTTAGTTGGGCACTGTGTTTTTAATTACTCTGGGTTATGTCTATGTGTGCATGCACTACCAATCCCTCTGTTAAGTCAGCTTTCAGATATTTAGGAACATAACAATGAAAAGTGTTTGTTTCATAAGCAAGTTCTGGTGTTTACTCAATTAATTATTTATTCTTTTCTTTTGACAGCTATCTTTCAATTTATTTGGTGTTCTCTTCAACTTGAGATAAAAGAATGCAATCTAGCTCATGATGACAGAACTGCAATTTACTGTGTAGCTTTCTAAAATAATTCCTAGTACTTTCAGTCCTTGTATTGGTTTTTAGTTTGAAGTTCATTTTGTTTTAGTTTGTTTTTTTTTTTTTTCTCCCAAATGTCTTTGCATATTCAGAACACATTTCATTGAACTTCTTCAGTTACTCCAATTCTGAAAAACATTTCATGTGAAAATAAATATACAGGCACAAAAAAACTTTAAAATTTCACTGCCAGAACATACTAAGTCACATTGCCCAACTGAATTGATATTAATTCTGATTCAAGTAGGAAATACAGGACTCCATTCCTATAAAATACTTACATTGAAACAAAATTAAAAATATACAAAAATCAAAGTGAATAAATGTTCAAAAATAAAAAATCAAAACAGTATTTTAAAACTTCCTAGTATTAAAGGCAAGAGAACTCCAAGTTTACCTGAAACCTTGCTAATGCCATAGAACAGAAAACTCAAATTCTTAAGATGGGAGAGATTAACATGATCAATGAACGTGAACAATAAGGTAATCAAACATAAAATGGCAGAAATGTACTGTTTTTATAATAAATTTTAATCATGCAAATTTAATACTAAATCCAGAGACAAATTTTTGAGCCAAAAAATTTAAAAATGCACGGTCTTAGCAATTTAGATTTCTAATTTCTGATAAGAGATTTTTGAGATACCTCTAACAAATATTTTTTACTGTCTTTTCCTGCATTTCTATTTTTATGGAATGAAAATATATAGACAATCAGACAGATGAAGACATAAAATTTCTTAGCAGACAGTGGCTGAGATGTCCGATAAAGTAATGACCTCTTTCTAAACAGCGGAGGAAGAGGTGATAGGTCAGGGAGCTTCTTTTAAGAGAATTAAAACTAGGCTATGTTGTCCATTCTCACTGACAATTGAGGTGTTATGGTAATATTATGTCATCACAAATTTATAGCTGAAACAGTAGTTACGCACCTTTTCTACTCCTTACTCTTCTGTGAAGAGTAGAATAAAATAAATTCGATGTCTCTGGTTGTATTTCCTTTTGCTCTGACTATTTGATACTAGAAGTTATCAGATATTGTTGCTTTTCAATCTTCATATTTGCAGTAAGTATTAAAATTCATCCAGATATATTATAATAATAAAATATGCTGAGTCAGAAAAGACCCAGAAGGGTCATTGAGTCCAACTCCTGGCCCTGCATAGGACACCTGAAGTCACACCGTGCCTGAGAGTGCTGTCCAAACACTTGAACTCTGTCAGGATTGGTGCTGTGACCACAGCCCTGGAGAGTCTGTTCCAGTGCCCAAACACCACCTGTATGAAAAACTGTTTCCTAATATTTAATCCAAACTTCCCCCAACTCAGCTTTATGCCTTTGCTTTGAATTTTGTCACTAGTCATGAGAATGAAGAGATCAGTGTTTGCCCCTCCTTCTCCTCTCACAAGGAAGTTGCAGACTGCATTCAGGTCTCCCCTCATCTCCTCCAGGCTGGACAGATACAGTGACATCAGACACTCCTTGTACAGCTTCTCCTCAAGGCCCTTCACCATCTTTGTTGCCCTCCTTTGGACACTCTCTAACAGTTTAATGTCTCTTTTATATTGTGGCACTCAAAACTGCCCCCAGCACTTGAGGCAAGGCCACCCCAGTGCAGAGCAGAGAGGACAATCCTCTCCCTTGTCCAGCTGGTGAGGCTGTGCCTGATGTCCCCCAGGACACCCCAGGTTGGGCTTCCTGGCTGCCAGGGTACTGCTACTCACATTCAACTTTCTGTCCACCAGGACACCCAGGTCCCTCTCCATAGTGCTGTTCTTCAGCCTCTCGTTCCTTACATTAGTTTGCTTAGTGAAAGATATAGAATTTATAGAGAAGTTAAAAAAAAAAAAATCGAGGGCATCTATTAGACCAAATCAGATCTTTAACTAAACAGGATTGTGATTTTTTTGGCATGGACATTTTCTAAAATCAAATTGTTTAGTTGTTCCTGAATATGAACTATGTCAACCAAGCCCTGTTATTGAAACACAACAAGTTACAACATAAGCATATGAAAACTGTCCATTGTACTCTTTGATGTAAATTTATCATCTGTTTTAGTAGTATGATATCTACAAGTTCATACTTACAAATTTTATCATCTGCTCTCTTTAAGAAACTTCATGTGTACTGATTTGCTTGATAGACTTTTTAATGCTGCTAGTCTAACACACACATGTAACTTTACCATATTCTAGACTTCTGAATAATAGCAGCCTGAATACAGAAATAGATACAGTTGAAGCAATAAATTATTCAAACTCTTCCATAAGCAGAAAGGTTGTTTACTATCAAAACCTTACAAAATTTTACAAAATGCATAGTTCCTTGGTTTTGTTTCAGTTATAAGTGGTAGTAAGGGGATTTTGGCTAGTTGATGTTTTTTGTGGATGGCTCAAGACATTAGTAACTTTAATGGGACAAAGAATTAAAAATGAAGAATGCTTTTTCCCCGTGTAAGCAGATTTCATAATATGGATATTATGTCAGCTCTGAGATATAAATGTCAAAAATTTAATTATTTATTTAAGCTCTATGTAGTAATTCTGAGAAAAAAAATTGTATCAATGTGGTAGTGTTGCAACATTCTATTTTTTTCTCCTTTTTTATTCTGCCCTTGGCATTTAATTTAAAATATTATTATTTACTTAATATTACCTGCATAAATGAGCAATGAAATCTCTGGTGTTGAGACAGCTTTGAACAGAATTTAAATTAGTTCACACTTGGAAAAAGATATAGAATATACTGTGAAGATTCTTGAGCTTGTCAAAAGGAGATGGAACATATTTCAAACTCCAAACTCAGTGTCATTATGCCTTCATGATAAACATAGAGTGCTTTTGTGTACTCAGACATTGCTATAGCTCACATCCTTTTTTGTTTGGTTTTGCTTTTGGTGTTGATAGTGCAGTAACAGGGCCAGTCAATAGCAATCTGGAGACACTGCCAAGGTCATCCACTTAAGAATAGATGAAAGTGTTAAGAACATCTTAACTCCCATTAAAATAGATTTGAAATTGTGGTCTGTATCCCTGTTGACTGAATTACCCATGAGCATGTACAGAAGCAGCATTTTCCTCATCCAGGGAAGCTTTGAAAAAAATGCAATGGAGGCATGAGTGGCATAATGTTCTGTATTAGAAATCTCAATGTATATAGGCAAGTCTTTCCTAGACCTTGACATAAATATAAAAGAAAATAAAGAAGTAGGCTCCAAGCATTCCACACTACACAGTGAGTGTTCAGTCATATAAGGAATATTTTTATTTCTGTCATTACTCAACAACATCTGGCACAAAGTCTGATGTTGCATAAATACACAGTGGATGGCATTACCTGCTAAGCATTGATTACCATAACAGCACAAAATACAAGGTAATTCTTAATCTTGTATTAAATAAAAGCAGTGTTAACACAAGTATCTTTAGCAATAAAAACTAAATTGTTTAACCACTTTATTGATCAACATAATTGTATTTGTAATATAAGACATGTAACTCTATGTTTTTTCTCAATAAAATAAATAACCTGACTGTTTACTGGACTGGTTCAGAGATTGCCAAAGAATACAGCTGCTGAGAGGGAAATAAAATAGATTTTCTACCTAGGGGCTGTTTCATTATGCCAGACAACACTTTGTATTGATCCCTCTCCATTTATTTCTAATTTTGTTGTCCCTGATTGAGCAGAGCTCTAAATCTTGTGATGGCTTACACGCTGTTAGGATGCAGCATTGTAACGTGAAGTGCAAGGTAGCAATGTTCTCATTTTAAGCTGCAATTTAGTCTGATTTGCAACAAATTAGGCTTTCTAAAGCAGCACTTTAGTGCAGAGAGAGAATTTGTTTCATAGGTTTTCCATAGCACACATACAAATTTCTTAGAAGTTAGTGAATATTTTTGTTAGTTTTGCAAGATTCCTGGGTATTGCCTAATATTTTTTTTTAATTGGCACTTCATATCTAAATTTCTCCCTTTTTATAGCAATAGAAAAACTATTTCACATCATTTCATCATTTTATTAAGTCACAGAGAACAGACAAGGCTAAGTACCTGGTTTTTCAGGCTTTTTTTGATTTCAAATATATACTCAATTGGTTTACCAAAACACTTTTGCTTCCTACATTTGTACATCACAGCTCTATTGCCTTACAATGAATTTTCAATGGAGAAGTTCTTCCTGATCAGTAAAGACAAACTGGAAGAAATCAAATTGCATGATAATTCTATGCAGTGTTTTATGCATGTATCCAAAAAAAAAAAAAAAAGAATATATTACTAATTAAAAAAACTGTATTTTTCCTTTAATGTCATCAGTTTTACACCCTTTCTTGGCAAAGCGCATTCCTAATGTACTCATGCAATATATTTGGCTACATAAGTGAAAAAGGAAATGCAAGCATTTGTTAATGCTTGCCATGAATTTTTAAAAGGAGAAAAGCTAAGGAAGGAAAAAAAAATTCATGTAAAGTATATAATTTCCAATCTAATAAACCTCACTCTTTTTATTACAGATGACACAGATGATCACCCTGGGACTAAAAGTCTGCTAGCTAGCATTTTATTAAGCTAGTTAGCTTCTTTGAACATTTCATCCAATTGAAAGAAATACATGCTTCTCAGGGGGGTACAAAAACCAGCAGAAAGCATCCTCAAAGATCTATGTTAACCATTTTAAACAATTTTTATAGTAATATATTTATACCCTACCATACATCTTCTTAAAGGCTTTTTCTTTAGGGAGATGTATTATAAAGAAAAGGGAAGTAAATTTAAATTTTTGAATTATTTAAACTAGTTTTTAAATTGTAAAATCTGTATTTTCATGCTTCTATCTTTATATGCCAACCATGGTCTCAATTTTTTCAATCACATAAAGACAATGCCAAGGTATTCTCTTAGTAGATAAAAGTTTATAAAAGTTTACAGACTTAACAGGTTTTCTCTTCTCCATCTGTTGGCATAGTTTAGCTATGGATGAATAAATTGCTTTTGCTAAAGAGAGGACACATTATAAAAAATATTATCTAGCTTTATGTACTGTTATCCTTACATTGGTAAGGAATGTAATTTTTTTTTTTCAATTTTACCTGACCAGATGGTAAGACTCAGAACTGTCTATTTGGATATTTTTTATGTAGCCCAGTTAGCTATGCTTAGAAGAAAATTATTTCTGATATCTTGTGGGGAATTGGATAAGGGAAAATTTACTTTCCCAGCTGTCCCTATTTTACTACACTTCTGATGAAAGTTTAGATAGGGAGCTAATTCAGTTCTGCCCATCCATGCCCATCCATGCCCATAGAATGTGAAGTGTCACAGCTTGGAAAGGAGCTGCCTGATGTGGCCCGAACCCAGTTTATGTGCAGCCTGTCTCTTAACACTGTACTTTCATTTATGGTTAGCTATAGTCAAAGGAGATTTTTTTTTAAAAATCTTTACTCTGATCTTAAATGGACTCTATCTCTTACCTTAAAACAACAAAAATAGTAATAATAATAACCTAAGCTCATTCAAACTGGTAAAAATTAAAGCCCAAAAGTTATTGTTATGAAGCACTCTCTTAAGCTTTCATTTTGACAATATATTGTAGGCTGAAATCACTAAATCTTTATTTGAAGAGGGGTATAATTTAATGTATAAATTCTCATCTCTACACAATGATGTCCCCATTATCACCTTAAAGATATGTGTGACTCTTTTTTAAATTATGTCTAAAAAAGAAAAAATCCAGGATTTGATTGCTGAGAAACTTTCTATATTTTATCATAACTTGGAAGGCCAATCAGTTAAACAGCATAATTCAAGCACAATATATTCTAATAAAACATTCTGAGCTGTAGAGGGTCACAACTAAGAGAGTAGGAGCGAAACTCACTCAGTCAGAGAGGTTTACCACTGTGGCTAACAATTAGCATCTCATAATCCAAAGCTTCTGGTGGAGTAGAAAAAATAATGCAAAGGAAACTAAACAATTATGAAAAATGCCATCATTTCAAAGTTGTGAGTGAAGAGATGCTCTTGGATCAGAAGAGATTGTTCTAAAATTTGATTTTGTTGGTCTTAATGGAGCCATGGTGTTTCATCTCCTCCCCAAAACTAGTGACTTTAGCCCAAACTTTTTAACATATATTCTGCACCTTTTGGACTCAATTCAGCTTAAGCTTTGGTTTGTATACTGACTATCAAGCTCATCTATTTCATTAAATATAGGTTTCACAAAAGAAAAGAATAATATGATATCTAAGAGATGGCTATTGGAGAAATAGGATGGTCAGACTATGAATTGCAGGATGTCACTTAAACAAATAACAAACTTTAGTATCAGCAGACAAGCAGAAAAATATTAAGAAATATATTCTTTTTTTCTGTTCCATTTTCTATTCTTTCTGTGCTTCTCTTTTTCACCTTTACCATTCTTAATTGTCATTTGTATCCCTGTATTTTCATACCTATGTGTAGCTAGGAAGGAAGGAAAAAAGTCCATCTTTGCCATATTTTGAAAACTGCCAGCACTGATGTCTTCTTGTGGAATTCATGGCTTATGACAACTATGCAGAGCTGCAGCTGGACATATGTGTTGCATCCCAGGTTTGGGTTCACATAATAGGTTTTTCCTTTGTTAGTTTTCCAGTTCTCTGTACCCTCATGCATCCCCCGAGTTTTCCCCTACTCCTGCGGTTTCCGTGCCTGTGTTCCCGTTCTCGTGGTCCCACTCACCCCAAAGTCTCGTGTCCGCCCCTGCCGTGTTCCCATTGGTCGCTGTAGTACACGTCATCACCGCAATGTCTGTACCCATTGGGCGGGAGGACTCCCCGTCCGCCCTGTCCCTTCCCTATTTGATCCCACTCCTCGGCATGCTCGAGGCCATTTGCGTCCGTGCGAAGCTGGGAGCGGCTGCAGCCTTTCCATCGCAGCTCTTGCAGCCAATAAAACATCCAGCCGCCACGCGGACGGATTTGGACGAATTCCCTGCCTCTTTGTTTCTTCCCTCGCGCCGACGGCAAAGCGCGGCCAACAGCCCACCCCGGAGCGCGACAGCAAAAGCGCCCGGAAACTGCGGCGAGCCCCGGCCCCGACGAAAAGCTGAGACGCCCAAGCCGGGCATTCGGGAGCTGATCGGGGCAGACAAAGTAAAGAGCAGCCGCGCATATGCTCTATAAAAACATCTATTAACTATGAGATACTGCATTGTACCACCTGTTTCCAGGTTACTCTGCAGTTATTAATGCAGAATAAAATTACCTTAGGGAAGGTGAGTAATGTTTCTTGACTCTGCTCTTTGGCTTTCATAAAATCTTTGAACCCTATTTACACACAGACTAAAGGTAATAGGAATTTTGCCATAAGCGTTAATGGGACAAGTTTTCACTCCACCCCAGTACACACTACAAGATACACTTCCAGCATAAATGATTCCTCTTTCTGCTGGTGAAATGATCTTCCATTTGACTTCTCACCAGGTTCATAAGTGTTAAATTATCTTTATTTTGTTTCCTTTTCCTTCCTAACTTCATCTTTCCATGCAAATATATGTAACACACAAGTACATAAAGTCTATGAATCTTTTCCTTCCTTTTCTAAAATGTCTGATTTTGGCCATTGCTATCATGCATATGATTGCACAGCAAATACCTGAGCATGTTTTTGATTAATTTTCCACAGTTCCTCTGAAAACAACCAGGAGTTTAAGTCTGTGCTTAGGATATGGCACAGCAAAGTTTTGGTGTGTAAATGGCAATGAAACCAATCACAGACCTAGGCCAGTGTAACTCTGCAGCAGACTAAAAGCAATTTGACTCTTTTCTCAATGGAATTGACACATATATATGACATAGCTTATTTTTTTTAAATTGTCTTTACTTTTTTCCCCTTAGGAATTAATCTGAAAAAAATTTAGACACATCTAAAGATCTTAGACATGAAAGACAATAACCACTTTCCTCCCTGCGTGTATTACCTGGAATGTACTGTCTCTTAATCTTCTGTGATCAGGGTAAAAATTGAACAAAACTTTCAAAATCTTCCCTCTCAGTAGAGAAGTCAAAATGACAAAGTAATTTATGATCTTTGTTTATGAGACTATGCAGATTTTTAAGCCAGGAAAAAGATCATCACAAAAAAAAAACATTTAAAATTTACGCTGGAAAAACTTACTCAGGTTGACAATAATGTGCCAACTTATAAAGAGTGGGACGAATTACAGAAGTGGAATAATTTACAAAGGAGTTAATGAATTTTCTGTTGCTGCAGTTCTTGAGAGAAATTAAATGTTATTTAAAATAACATGGTCATTTTTTGTAGAGAACACAGCCTTATATAATTTTTTCTTCAACTGGAATTCCTTGTCGCATTATGCAATAGGTCAAACCAAATTATCATAAAAGTTTTGCTTTATTTCTAAATCTGGGAAAGATGCCACAAATAAAATTATTCTACCAATAAAGTAACACATTCCTTAGGAATTTACATTCCACTAAATTCTGAGTATGTAATATAAGCAGACTACTTATGCACAAAACCCAGATACACTTGAGCTCTCTCATTTTCACAGATACTAACAGCAGCATCCAAACAACTTATTCTATGGTTAAATATGCATCCACTTAGTACTTTTAATTATATAGAAATTTATATTAATTAATATTAATTTGTCTTCATTTTTCTTTCTTTTTAGTGAAAAAATTCCTACTGCTCTCTGAGAGTGTTTCTTCATGGAAGTAAACTAATTTAATATAGAAAAAATTCACTTCTATTCAGCTGTCTTAAATGTTACTATTTTGATTACGGATCCTCGCCTCTTGTATCTGTTGTGTGTAGTTTTCACACACAGATTTCTTGGAAAATTTGTAAAAAGTTTTAATTCATGATTATAAAGGGATTTTAAAAAGAAAATAATTTAAATAATAAATATTTGTAATGGCTTGTGATGTGAAATGGAAAATTTTGAAGAAAACTTCCATGTCACTTCTATCTCCATGTACACCTCATTGAAAAATTGAGAAGCAAAAAATTAATTGGCCAAAAAGAATTAAGTTACTGAATTTGATGAGTTCTGTGACCAGTATCCATATATCTTGACCATGCCATTTTTGTCCATTGTATAAAGAGATATATGAACTTGCTGCATTCCTCCAAGTATGAATAGGTGATGAAAGAGCACAGGACAATTAAAGAGTACAGACCAGAGGAGAGAAGAGGGTTGCTTTCATGTTTTAATAAATGAATATAACCTTGCTATCAGTGATGAGACATCATTCTTATTAACCAAATTCAGCCACTCTTGAATTCAATGTTCTGTTCACCATTTCTGTGTTTCATTTACATGTGCAACCAGTCTTTTAAATGAGAAATGATTGCAAACATAAATCCTCAGAGCTTCAGCAGCATCCATCAAAGAATATGATGATTGCCCAAGGAATTTCAGCACTTAGTATATTCTTTAATATTGACAAGAAGATGATGCTTACTCCATGGAGAAATAATATACATAGAGCTGGAATTTATGAAATATTTAATTCTAGATCCAAATAAGTTTCCTAATGTTCACCTTTTCTCAAAATACTACTATGGAACCCCAAGATTATTGAATGTGTCAGGTGTTTCAGAGATAAAATACTGGTTTTATTAAAATGAAATATTTCTAGTGATTTTTTTGTGGTCTATATTTAAATTGTCTTACTGCTGTTTGTTTCATATTTTGGGGGGGCTGCTCCCATAAGGGTATTTCTATGCCCTATATCAGTAACATGTTCAGTAATATGACTAGAATCTGGGTCAAATTATAATTAAAATTAATTATTTTAAAGATTTTTAAATTACCAAAGCTGAATTAGGCATGTAAGAGCTATTAGATATTGCATAAACTTTCATGGTCAATAGGGACAAAACCCTGCTCCAGTGTCAAACTTTGCTTATGTGGGTTTCATTTTATGGGTACTTGTATTATACTATTCTTTTATTCTACTACTTTTTGAGTAAAAGAGGAAAGAGTATGCTTCACAAGAATTTAGGAACTATTTATAAGAAATATTTAATTCCTGAATTATATCCCAATTCCATAACACCTCTGAAATCTATAAATATAACCAGTGTTATCTCACAGTTTTTTCTATTGTAAGTTTTGTATCATAAGTTTTTCTACTGTAGGTCTACTGAAATATTTGCTTAAATAAGTATGGAAGCTGATCCTAAATCATGGTATTTGAGAAAATGTCCACTTATAATTCTGTAAACAGCTTATAATAGTTTTATAAAAGGGGGTACTATATTTTAGATTTTTTCTTATGAAATCTCCAAATTACTACTGTCTTTACATATATATATATATATATATATATAACCACAAGCAGAGATGCATGCCTAAATCTATATATGTCTTTGATTTTTTTGTTGGAAGAACTGTATATCACTCAGAAAACTTTATTTTGTTGAATGCTTTCCTCTCAGTACTGACATGGCAAAGCAAAAGAGAAACATCATTTGGTTGTATCCTCAGGGACTGTTATCTATTTAAGTCTGCCTAACATAGAAAAATTCCTGAGTAAGCATGGCAAAATATATTGGTTTTTATCCCCCAGACATCTCTAAAGCTATATAAAAGGATTATTATTTTATAAGCTTCTTTTAATACTGTATCAATATTGATCTTATCATGTAATTATAGAAGATTCCCCTACCCTGTTTTCCTGGGATGGAATGGAACTGCTTCAAAATTATATATAAGTAGTTTAAAATTTGTTTCACCTGAACTGAATATGCTAGAATAAACCATGAGTTCAGATTTTTTTCAGCTCTAAGCTTTTCCTTTCCTCCAACCATAGTCATAATGAAAATCCAATTTATTTTCTGTAAGTGTAAAGTAAGGACCAGGGTCAATAAAATTGCTTCCCAACATAGTCACAGACACTGGGTAAAAACAGGCAAAACGTTTTGAATGATTATATTTGCATTTAATTACCATTTGGCAGCCTAGCTAACTCTCTGATGGCTAGTACATGGAAAATGTCAGATCTCCACTTCCAGAATGGGAAACATTCAGTCGAGGTGATCTTCTCTCTTTCCAAGTCGAAGGCCATGACATACATTCAAAATGCAGTCAAACCTGCATCTTCTTTCTGGAAATCTGCCATCTTGTTCTGATCTGTTACCAAAAGTTATCATCCTCCTCCTGCTGCTGGATTGTAACATTTTAGAAGAGTATTCCACACAACCATGGGCTGGAGTGCACATCCTAGGTGAATAAGAAAAAATGTTATATTATATGGTAGTGTGAAAAAACAGAGTAAGAATACCAAGAGTAAAATGAGGTGGTGGGGAGGCTGGGAGTGGGGGGAGGTTGTGACAATTTTTGTTTTCCAGAGCTTTGCTGGAAGACAAAAATGTCAGAAATATCAGCCTGTCAAAGACAAAAATAAGAGGAAAAAGATCTAAAGGAAAAGCATGTCTTGAAAATTTGGCCTCTTATGAAGCATAGATATCAGTGCTCCAGGACCATACAAACTGTTTTATGGGCTTCATTGGTATTAGGTAGTGCTCCTCACAGCTTCAGGAAGCCCTGAAACTTCCTGTGTACAGAGCACACACAGATACAAACACAGAGCTCAGCAAGAATCTATCAAAAATAATCATTATATTCTGATAAATGATAAGGTTTATATCTGCAACTAAAATAAAGGAATGCTTACTAAATAGGTATTAAACTTTATAAAAATATATTTCTACACAAATAAGTGACAGGGCTGTGAGCTGCTCATGTTGATCTCTTCAAACTGGTAAAATATTATTTTACATTGTCATGTGCTTATCTTAGATGAAAGAAGAAACCAAAATAAATCAAAGTATAAAGTTTAGTTTAGTTTAAAATAAATCTACAGATGTTTTTTGTAATACACTTTATACTCCTCTATTATCCCACATTAATGGAGAAGATACTGAATATACAGTAATTGCAGTCATGGAAATGTCAGACTTCTCAGGTTTTGATTACTGATAGCAAACGAAGAGCTTTTTTCCCTGGCAAATATTAATTTCCATGCATATTGCAGTAATTTTGGCCCATTCTTTGCTTGGTTTTTACACATTCTATCAATTTCTATAATAAATGTTCCATCATTCTACTAGGTTTTCAAGTATGTACTGTATACTTACATGTCAAGGTAACTTTTAACTCATATTGTCAAGTCAATGTACTGGTGCTATATTATTATATATTTTCAGTTGGAGTAATTTCAAAAGAAAATGCAGGCATTTCATTCTTCAATACAAATGATCAAAATTTTAAACTCTGAGACAAACACTGCCTTCCAAATGCTGGTGGCACTTCAGTGATTTCCATTATTAAATATAAAACTTAATAAATATTTTAAGAGTGCTAAGCAAAAACATTCAAACTAGGAAGTTATTAAAGTAAAATTATTTGTGCAACTTTATATCCATGGATTCTTTGTGCATGCACATTTAAAGATAAGCTGTGATTACACAATCTGTTCATTATATTGACTTTATTTTTCTCTTTTGGCTCTATGTATGGCAACATATATGGCACTGGCCAGGAGCTAGGAGCTCATATGGTTAGTTCCACAAAAATTAAGAGAAATGTAAGTTTAGACTTTTATATAAGTATCTGGAATGACATAAAATACCCTTAAACATAGGCTTCACTCCTCAAATATAGCTATAATCTTCTATGAAGAGATGAAAAATGTCATAGGTGAAGTAAACAAATATAGAGAACCTACTGGAAACATCAATAAAAAAATCTGTGATTGTTGACTAAAAGAATCCCTGATTCCTGTTTAAATTCCAGTTGCAAATTTGCTATAAGCAAGTAATAATAAAGCACAGAAAAGTCAGGGGGAGAAAAATAAATGTTTACAGTATTGAAAAACAACTCAGCTTTCTTCATGTGAAAAATTATTCAAAATCATGAAATGTTTCATGATCCAAACATTTCCTTCCTACCTCCTTTAGGTTTCTTAGTGTGGAAAAAAATCAGACCTAACATCAAACTCAAAGAAGACACATTTGTGAAAATCAGTTTGCAGCTGGTACCTAGCTGAAGGAGGAACACATTCTAGGAAAGGACTGCAATCTGCAGTTCTTTATCATTACTCAGGAAATAGGCAGTTCACTTGGTTAGGGAGCCTATTGAGGACATTTTCATTTGTCCTGAGCAACTCTGTATAAAACTAAATTACAGAAACTTGTCTTCTGTGCTGACGTGCAAAAGAAAGTTATGAGTCACTCTAATTCATTTTCAGTCCCAAGCTTGAGCAGATGAGATGCTGAAGACTCTGGAGATGGATGTCTGTTGGAAATGTCAATTTCATAAACTGTTGTTCTCAAACTAATATTTTTAATTGGAAAAATCTACATTTATGATTCTCATTAGTCTTTTGTTTCATTGCAAAATTACTATAATATCCCTGTATTCTCCTCTGTCTCATTTTCTCTTATTTACTTTAAACATATTCTAGAAGTTGCATACACTTATTTCTCTACAATATATTTTGCTTCTGATAGAATCTAGGTGCTTGAGAAATGAATTGTCAGGAAAGGTGTCTGTTTAGGAGCAGAATGAAAAGCCCTTTCCAACATAAGCAAACAACTCAAAAGACAGGGGCGATTTTCAAATGTAATCTTTTATGCAGTCTCTAAATCTCAGCCTCCTTGTATATTTATCTGCAGGTTAGGATTAATGAAAAGCAAGTTTCAACAGCAGGATTTGCCTGACATAATTCATTTGGGATTTTTTTGGTCGATGATGAAAATGTGTGCATAGAAGCATACTGGAACTGCCTATGAAGTACTACCTTACTCCTAAGCCTTCAAAGGATGTTTTTCAAATATTGATCTTCCACTTCTGTGGTTGTGCAGAAAATGTGATTTCAAATTATTTTTTCAGTATATTTAAAATATAAAATAGTGGATCAAGTTTTTCCTTCCAGAAAGTTTTAAAGAAAATAACAGAAATTGTCATATGATGTCCCTTTACATAAGGAAAACATCTGCAGGCTTTGCTGCTTTTGTTTTTTCTGTATGAATTACAGTTCAGATATTGAATCCTATGCTATAGAGATAGGGACAAAGACACAGGCAATCCACTGTTAACCATATCTCAAATGTTAGTCCTTTAAAAATGGGAAATTCTCCTCTAATTAGTCAGCTTAGTCTATTTTCATGGCTCGTTTGTATTATATGCTCACAGAAATTCTGCCTAGCCCTAGACATCAAGTTCCCAAACAGCAGAACTAATGAATTGTTCATTTCTGTAGATCTACAGTCTTCTACTAATAGTCTTTGCTAATTTACCACTACCTGGAGTTGGTAGGGACGATATCTCTGGGATTACATCATTTTAGCATTCAGTTTGTTCATACACAAACAAGTGTAATGAGTTAGCAGGAAAGGAATGAAGAATAAATACAGGAGATAACTGTATCAATCGATGGTTTGCCCATACCTTAAACACTGTATGCAGTTCTGGTCCCTTTATTTCAAAAAGGCTAAAATGGCACTCAAAAATACCTAGATGGGATCACTGCAAAAGATGAAAGGTGTGAAAAGGCTTCTGACAATGAAAAAGTAAGCAAGAATTCTTCAGATTGTCAAAGACAGAACACCAGACATCCATTCTAACATATTATTTTGTCATTCTAAAGTATAATAAAGAATAAATACCAATGGGGGTAATAGCATCAATGTTTCTTCTTTACCCAAGATGACCATTTTTTCTGGAATATGTAAAGCCTTCAAAGCTTTAAAGTATTTTATTTCACTACACCTACTTTTCACACATCAGTGAAATTTTGGCTGAAATATGTGTAAGCATAGTTGATACAACTCACAGATGGACAGATGTATGGCAGTGTTTAAATGAAACAGGACAGTTAAAGGTTTTTCCACTTCAACTACAATCTACTCTTGAAATAATAAAAACATTGAAAAGCCAATGTCACCCTGGTGAGCCTATGGAGGGAAGAGCTGTTTAGAAACTGAAATATTCCATGTCTGCAACAGCACTGTAGGTTATCATGCTTCTATAATGAGTAAATATTTTAAAATTCTCTGCATGCATTTCTTTTCTTACATTTCTAAAGTCAGCAATTTAGTTTGTGTAAGAAGGATGAGAGAATTAGGTTAACTCCAGAATTATTTCCTGCTGGTTAGATTAACTTAATTCATTTCAGACAGCATGCTTTAGATACTGATTTTCTTACCTGACTAGGAATGTGAGTTCAGAGATTTAAAGACACAGCTAGGTAAATCTAGTTTTTATCTTACCTCATCAACAGCTACTCTATTCCCAGGCTTCTTTATATAAAATCTCTTGACTCCAGTACTCTTCCCTTGAGGCGGTTTGTCAGTTTTTTTTTCTTAGAAACATGTATTCTCTTAAAAAATGAAGTCTCCTGTTTTAGTCTCCAAAATATTTACATCCCTATTTCTTTCACATTTGCCTGTTATCTAAGGTTTTCCATGGCCATTTTACTCAAGCTATTTAAGCTTCTTATCTCATCATGTGTTGTTCAAACTTTCATTGTTAAGAGGTAATAGTGAACCCACAATTCTGGTTACATCTGTGAGGACTTTGGGGGATTGGGATGTGCCAAGTTTTTTTGTCCCTTTGAATGAATCATGCTCCCCAAAGCTCTAATAAAACTTTCAGGTATCTTATCTCTCACTGCCTCTAATTAAGAGCTATAAACATTTACCATGGCTGCTTGAGTGATATCAGAATATACTAGAAATGAAAAGAAATGTAAAGAACTTTAAGAACTGTAGAATTGTAAAAATATTCTCTATGGGAAAAATATCTCATAGTTTTTTAAAACACCCATACAGCCTTTCTTGTATCAATACCTTAATGCCTTCTTTGTGTCACTCTTTAAAGAATGATCATCCTTAGGGCAAGCAGCCCCTGAGCCTATAGACAGGGACCTCCCCTGTAATCCAGGAGGAAGTAGTTAGTGACCTCCTGAGCCACCTATACACTCACAAACATAAGGGGTCAGATGGAAGTCTTAGATGACTGGAGGTTGGCCAGTGTGACATCCATCCACCAAGAGGGTCACAAGGGGGATCTGGAGAACTACAGGCCTGTCAGTCTGATTCCAGGGCCAAGGAACATTATGAATAGATCATCTTGAGAGCAATTGCACTGCAAGTACAGAACAAACAGGTGAAACCCTTGCTGGATTAAAGCTGGCAGAATGACTAAGCCCAGACAGTGGCAGTGAATGGTTGTGCATCCAGTTAGTGGATGAGATCACTGGTGGGATTCCTGAAGGCTCAGTATTTGGGTCTTCCCTCTTTAATATATTTGTTGTTGATCTCCTCCTAACTCCTCTTTACCAGAGAGGAGGTAAAGTGTGCACAAGGAGTTGGGAGGGGACACGTTTGGGGCAGGTGGCCCCAACAGACTAAAGAGGTATTCCAGACCATGTGACATTATGCTCAGCATATAAAATGGGAGGAAGAAGAAGGAAGAAAGGCATACAGTGGAAGTGATGAAATTTTTCTTCCCAAGAAACAGTTAGGTGTGATGGGGCCCTTCTCTCCTGGAGATGGCTGAACACATGCCTGCCCATGGCAAGAGGTGAAAGAATTCCTTGTCTTGCTTTACTTGTCTGTGTAGCTTTTGTTTTCCCTAATACACTGTCTTTATCTCAACCCAGGAGTTTTCCATCCTTTAAACCTTCTGGTTCTTTCCTTGATCCTTCTGGTGGAGGAGTGGGTGAGAGGTTGGTGAGGTTTGGCTGCTGGCTGGTGCTAAACCACAACACATAATTAGTCATCATGTTCATTTTTATAATTCATTGAATTACATTGACAATACAATATGTAATTTTTTGACCTTCACCCTGGTTGAAGCACTATACTGATGTCAAGATAACTTTTGCTCTTTAACCAGGACTTATCAAAATGAAACAAATTTCAAATCTAAATAATCCAGAAAAGGAAATTGGTTGGCAATGTGAACATGAAAAGAGAGGTAGAGATCTTCTCTTGTATTTACTTTAAAATTCATAACCAGTCTTTCAAAATACAGCATAGTCTGACAATACTAATTCTAGAACAAGCACTAAATTTTGCATTAAAATTACCTCTAGAGAGAGAACAAATACTGTAATTCTTCCTATCTAGGGTTAAATCTTTAGTCAAATAACTCCCTCCTACAGGGAGGTAGGAAACTCCCTCCTACAGGTACATTAGGAAAATTTTATATATATATATATATATATATATATAGCATGTATATATGTGTGTGTATATATATATATATACATGCATAGGATTTACTCATCTTAGTATTTCCCCCCCCTTCCTAAATACATTTCAAAATAGACTAATCTTGTCATTAAAATATGTGAGATTGTATTTATGCTATCAAGTGAGTAGAGTTAAGCAGAGAAAACAGTCATGTTCTTGTTTCTCATGCTTTTTGGATAATTTAACACCGACAAAATAAAGTTAAAACAAAAAATAACTAAGAACAAACTGTGTATTCTGTTTTTGCAGGTTAACACTCCTTGCTAGGAAAAGTAATAGATTTTAAGTGTTAGTAAATTGAAAAAGAGGATTTATTCTTCATTGACTGATGGAAACAAGTATTGGATGGGACATTAAATAAAAGATCCTTTGATTTATCATTCATTGAAGAAACATAGTTTGTTATTCTCCTGATGCAAACTGCTGAGAGGCGATTTAAATTAGTCTGGTTTATAATCTCCAAAATGCAATTCAGCATGCATTTAAGGAGTAATCAAAAGTTGCCTTGTTAAACTTATATCTAGCAACTTAACAACTGGGGTTATGTGAGCACAGTCAAAGAAAGCACAACTAACAAAATTGATTTTCTCCTTGAGTTTTCAAACCTAAATTAATACAATTTTCTCCAGTGCAGATTTTTTTTGTAAGAGAAATGTACATAATCTGCACCTCAGAATATCAGTGGAACAACCAGTGAGGTATTCCACACACACTGCATGTCACTCAACAAAACATATTTTCTCCTTTCTTTGTGTAATAGATTCATCAGCAAAGAAAGAAAGTCATGGCAATGAAGGAAAGTACTTGAAACACTGTTATTTTTAGGGCCTTGAGCAGACCATGTCTCTGCAGCTTTTACCCACCTGGGCAATGGCTGCCTGTGCTCAAGGCCAGCTTTGCTAACAGCACTGCTGAGCCACTGAATCAGACTGCTGGGAGAAATCCCTGTGAGGAAGCTGAGCTGGGGACCTTTGTCCTGTGCCTTGGGTACCTAGCACTTTGCCCTGGCTGGAGCCATGTTGCAGGCATGCCATGCCCATCCCTATCCCTGGCCTGGCCAATCTGAGCTGGCCTGACCTTGGACCCTGTCTGCTGCGGCCGTGCTCTCGTCTGGCTCATACCAGGCTGTGGATGACCTTGGCTGTCCCCGCCAGCTCTGCTTTTCCTTGGGTAGTGGCTGGCTAATCAGGAGCTTGATCACTATATGATCATTAAAAATGAAGTCTCTGCCTACAAGAAAACACAAATCACCAAAACAATTATTACTTTGCTAATGATGAACTAAGTTGGAGAAAATTTATGTCTCCAGTCTCAATATTTTCAGTTATGATATGACTCCAATGACACTCAAATTGATAGTTGTAAACACAAAGAATTTATTTCTCAACACTGTGCAAGTGGGCATAAGCTAAGGGAAAATACATTTTTTGGAGATGTACAACTCATTTCTCCACCAAAAACAATGTCTAAACACAAGTTCCTAAACCAACGCATAACCTTCCAAAAGGGTTAACTTAGCCAGGCTTGTGCTGCAAACAGCATATTAGTTAATGCAGAGCTAAGAACTTTCATAATTTAGGTAAAAAATATCAGTGAAAATTCAATGTGAGTCTCTATTTTGAGATTCAAACAACACTTCTTTAATTTTTTTTATTTCATTCATGTGACTTTTCAAGATCTAAATTCTGCTTTTTTTTCCTAGCATTGAAATCAGTGAGATGATTTTAAAAACAATGTTAAACAATTACTTCCATAAGAAAAGATATCAATTCAGTCCAATCTCTTAAGAATTTATTTAGAGTCCTAGATGCAAAGATAACTTTCTTTAAAGAGAACTTTTACTACTGGAAAGTTATCTCATGATGGATTAACCTGTGTCAGAAAGCCTCTCATACAAGATGCTCTAAATGAATAACTAGATCTAGACCAGTTGTTGATTGGACTTAATTTGATTCAATCAAAACAGGTAATTGACCTCCTAAATTAAATCAATAAAAAATTAAGATGCTTTTCAGTGATGTACCCAACAAGAAATCTATATCAAAGGGCAGGCATATGAAAATCAATCTGAGTTTCTTTTTTTTTGTTTTGTTTTGGTTTTGTTTTTTTTTTTTTTTCATTTACTTTATCCTCCTGAATCTAGTTGACATGCAGATTCAAATTTTAAACTGCTTAGAAATTCCAAAAAAAGTAATTATTGGGGAATTATTACAATAATACATTTGCAGTGGCATACTATGTTTTTGAAAACTGTCATGATTTTTCTTTCCTTTGCAATTTTATAAAAATGTTGAAATTTAGAGAAGAAAACATCACTGCTCTTTATAACTTACACCAGAATAAATATGGAAACTCCAGACTGCATTTTTTCCTTCTTTTTTAATCCTGTCTTAAACAATATAGGAGTTTTAAAATTTATTAAAGACATTTTATTTTGGGGACATTTTTCATCTAACAAACCTCATTATCTTACAATTTAAAGTATTACATTACCAAGTTCTTTATACTGTTTTTACTGTCTTATTATATAGCAGAATGAGCACTTCTACTTCTTAAAAAATTGCACTCTTAAATCTAACATGTTCTAATAGATTTATTTGGAAAATGTTTGGTGTCGTAAGTAACTAAGTGTGTTCTTACTGTGGATAATTACTGCAAATCCCTCTTTCTGATTGACCATAATCAGTGCAATTTTTTAAAGTTGCACATAGGAGTTCAATAATGAGTGTCTCAAGGGAATTAGTGGTTTTGAAAACCTTTTGAAATCTCCAACACTGAATTTGTTTTAGGAAGATGTTTCAAGGGTTTATTCTAAGCATGAACAGTTTTGTATTACAATATGTTCTTGGTAGTCTAGAAATATTCTACTTAAATGAAACTAATTTATTCATTTTTTACTTCATTTTGAGTAGGCAAATGATGATAGTTTCAAACACTAATTAAAATTTTTCACAAAAAACTTAAGTACACATATTAAAAAACTTAAGTAGGCCCAACTTGAATGTTTTCCTTGACTACAATGTTTTCCTTCAATACTAAGTTAAACATTTTGGTGAATCAGAACTGAATTTTTATCAAAACTTTTAACATAAGTATGAACCTTTGCAGAAAATATTGCATCATAAAGCAATAAGTGACCAGATGCTTGGTGGACCTGTGTTGATTTTCAGCTCCTCTTATTTTACTTGAAATTATATGTGCCCAAATCCTCTGAAAGTTCAGGTCATAATAAGGGATGAAATGATTTCTACTGGATAATACTGCACAAAATACTTAATATAAAGGTATTTTTCGGAGGCCAAGATTGGGACCAACGCTGTTTAATTTGCAGCAGCACGGACAGTGTGTTTGAGTACACCCCTCAGCAAGTTGCTGATGACACCAAGCTGTGTGGTGCAGTTGACACAATGGAGGGAAGAGAGGACATCCAGAGGGATCATCACAGCCTTGAGATCTGTACCTGTATGAACCTCAGGAGTTTCAACAAGGCCAAGTGCAAGGTCTAGCAAGTGGTTTGAGGAAACCTGAAGCACAAATGCAGGCTGAACAAACAACGGATTGAGAGCAGCCCTGCCAAGAAGCACTTGGTTGTGTTGGCTGACAAGTTTGATGTGGCATGGCCGTGTGCTCTTGCAGCCCAGAAGGCCAACTGTACCCTGTGGTGCATGAAAAACAGCCAGCAGGTGCTTCTGGCAGTGACTCCCCACCCCTACTCCAATCTCATGAGATCCCACCTGGAGTACTGTCTCCAGCTCTGGGATCCCCAGCATAAGAAGCATATGGACCTGCTGAACTGAGTCCAGAGAATGGCCATGAAGATAATAAGGGGGCTGGAGCACTTCTCCCATGAAGCAAGACTGAGAGAGTGGGCATTGCTCAGACCAGAGAAGTGAAGGCTCTGGGAAAACCTTATAGCACCTTCTGGTACCTAAAGGGGACTTACAAGAGAACTGGAGGGGCTTTTTACAAGGGCATGTAGTGACAGGACAAGAGGAAATGCCTTTAGACTTCAGACAGCAGGTTTAGATTAGCTATAAGGAAGAAATTCTTTACTGTGAGGGTAATGAGTGACTGGAAGATGTTGTCCAGAGAAACTATGCATGGCCCATCCCTGGCAGTGCACAAGGCCAAGTTGGATGGGACTCTGAACAACCTGTGTAAGATGTCACTACCAATGGCATGGGATTAGGACTAGATGATCTTTAAGGTTCCTTCAAATCATTCTATGAATCTATAAGATGATGTTTTTCAAAAAATATAAGATTATTTTAAAGAATCCCAGAATGTCTTTTATAGTAATGTGCACTTTTTCTAAAATTATTTTAGAGTGAAATTTGAGAGAAGGAAGAAAGGTGAATTCCCTCTCTGAGGAAGGTACGTATAGTCATATCACTGGTCAGATATACAAACACAAGCGTTTTTCAGGCAAATCTATCAAATGGCCACTAGTATAGCTTTATGCTTGAATAATATGGCACAGTAAAAAATCAAGTACCATGACCTTCTTGTCGTTTTTGCATTGAGGATAATTTCCGCTGAATATGACTGAAAAAATTCAGTGTACAAAAATGTTTAGTATAGGTATCTGATCTCATTTCATCATTATGGTAAAAGTAGTGAATCATATGAAGATTACACTTTGATTTTAATTTAAATGGATTTTACTGGTAAATTGGATTTTGTCATGCTTCATAAGAATATATTTCGTAAAGCAACCTGAATTGCCTACCTTTACAAATTGATATGGATCAGAAGAGAAACTTCATTTCATGCAACCTTTGAAATACCCATACATAAATGTATAATTTATTCTTGCAAGTCATCTGTGACTCTAATGCATTAAAAATTATTTTTATCTAACCAGATGCAAAAGTTTGCCTTATATTTATCATGTTTGTTTTATCTTCATCTCCAACAACAAGCAGCACCTTAAATATAATCTCTGTGTATTTCCAAAAATATTAGTATTAATTTATTAATTCTAACCATTGTAAATATGCCTCAATTTCCTGTTTTATTCCTATGCCTCATGTAAACTAATCTTTTTCAAAGTAATTGGAAATACTTCTTCACTCATGTGATATCAAGTGTGAATTTTTTACAAAACATAAATCTGTTTTTCTGGAAATTTGCTTCATTCTACACTTCCCATAGGATTCTGCATATGACTTTTTGTACGTCTTCACTCATGCCATAAAACTTATGTTATATGGCATGCAAGTAAACATTCTAAAATTATATAGTATTTTAATTACATATACATTAAACATATACATTTATTGAAGAAGTATTAAACTTGGTATACACAGGCATCTAATGTTCCATTTATACAACAGAAGCCTCTAAAAACTAAAACCATTTTAGTTATTGTAGAACTCTACTGGTGAAAAATGTTATCATGCTGTACTTAGAAAACAATACTTAAAGAATTCACTCTATTTTCTTAAATTGGTAGTTTCTTATAACCTAGGGAGTATTATTTGTATTTAGGTTCTCTATAATATTAATATATTTTAGTCTATTTCGTTCCTTTACTCTATATTTAGTTACAGTGTATGAATATTTCATGGTATTAACAGTACATTAGCATATCTACTTGTAAATCATCTACTGACAAAAAATATCATAGTGCTCCCACATGTATTAGTCTGAAACTAGATATCCAGAAAGTATCAAACAAAATTATTCTTCAAAATGCCTAAACTGCAGTGTTTTCAAGGTATACTTTTAAAAAAAACCCGCAAAACCACAAAAATCAGCTATTACAGGTAGTTACTCCCATTGCTAAGAAAAAACCGTACTCAAAATCATTTGACATACTAAAATTATTATCTTTTACACATTAAATGATATATCTTAAAATGTATCTATAGTGTCAGCTAGTCTCTAAATATCCTGTCCTGTAATATGGCATTATAAGGGTATCTGCAAGCAACAGTTAGGGGCTGATGAAGGCAAAGTTCAGTTCCATGCAGAGTTCAGATCTCACTCTTGTGAAAGATCACAAGCAAAGCAAGGGTAGAGTTTGGGGTCATTTCTGGATTTGGTGACCCACAAAACTTTCAAGTTCAAGAGGATTGGGTAGAGGTAATTCTAAAAGCTATGTGTGTCTGTGTGATTTTACCTACGCATTTTTCCATATGTTTTTCCATAACAGCTAGCCATACTGTAATGCAAAGTTGTTTTTTCTCTTCCACCTCATTAGATGACCAAAGCATTTTAGAAAGATCAAATTGTACAAACAGTCAAGCATATAATAAATTTTTGCTCATAAAATTAAGGTGTATTTTCCTGATACCAAGCCCTTCCTGCACTAGTAATGGTCATGTAGCATTTCTCTGGAGTAAAGGCAGTGAAGAAATTTTTATAAATATCTGTTAGTTTTGTCTTATTATTATTATATCTGTTTCCAAGGGTAAGTTAATATTTCCCTTCTCTTAAAGAGAAAAAAGAAAATGCATTCTTCTTTCAGAGAACACACAGAGCTGTTGTGGTCAACAAAAATATTGTGAGTGCTGTTGCCTAGCAACCTTCATGTGAGGAAAATTATATTCCTGAGCACAATTTACAATGTAATATATGATTGTAGGATACCTATAAAATGTTTAAAGCTATAATATTGCTTCTGTAAAATAAACACTGCATTTTTTAACATATAGGCTGTCAATTTTAAATCTTACTAAGAGTGTTGTTTGCTCACCAAAAAAAAAAAGACAAGATATGTAAATACTAATTAATGTGGAAAAAAATGTAAAGAATCACATCATTAGCCACTAGGGAAAACACACTCAAGTCCATAATTCACACTGACATCTTACTCCAAAATCTATGCCATGGTGTTTGGAATTTTTTTAAAGTAATGATAAATGTTGCTATCTTAAAGAAAGAGATTATTTTGTTAAAGTATAGAAAGTGCATCACTGTGTGGCAAAAAGCTCAGATGTATATTTTTGAGTAATATTAAGGCTACTTATTAGACGAATTTTCCATCCTACCCAGTTTCACGTATTCACAGGGTGGCTCCATCAGAATGTTAACTGTGCCCGCCCTGTGTGAGAGCTTATTTCATCTTCTACTCTATTTCAGATAAAAATAGTTAGGATAAAAATTGTCCATATTTTGAAGAACCTCGGTATAGAAAGTGGCACAACAGTTGATTTTGTCCTCAAGTATAATCAACATATAGAGATTACCTAAGCAAATTCAACACTGCAATTAATGTCTATTCAGCATAAAGCAACAATATTCAAGCAATGCTTCTTGAAAAAACAAAATCTGAATATAGCCAGTGAGAGCAAAGTACCAGAAAACAAATTTCAGAGCATTAAAATTTAAGGGGCATGATCTCAGCTGTCTGACCAGCCTAGGACTGACCATTCTAAAACTCTCAGACCTGCCAAGAAGAACCTGAGCAGGATTCAATGCCTAACTCTTCCCCAAATGGTTAAGGATTTGGGGTAGTTATTTCTTTTCAGTCTCTAGGTTTCTCTAGAAATTCCTGAAAATTTTAGGGTCTTAGATGACACCTCACACAGGTGATAAAAGCAGGAGGAAACCTATGTTTTAATAGCATGTATAGATATTGCCTGTTTCTAAAATTTTGAAAATCCACCACAGCCAAGAGTTAAATTCAGCTTTAGACCCAGCTGGAGGTCTATTCCTTCTCACTGAATTTTTTCCACACTGAAAAGCAAAAAGGTAAATTTATGCAGCTATTATAAGGTATGTATATTTATGTTTTTAATGATTAATTTTTTAAAATTTAGGTGGAAATTGGTTTTTGTTTTTAGATGGGGTTTTTGAGTGGTCTTTTCTTTTTTAAGAAAGAACAATAAACAAAATAGGTCATGTCACCAGATAGCAAAATCGGAGAAAGAAAAATATTTACTGCATCTCCCTGCTGTCCTTTGAGATAAGACATGCATAGGAAATTCTCTCAATTTTCCAATATACAAGTTCAGTTTCAAAAGCTTGCCCATCGTCAGGGAAGAGCTGCTCCCAATGACTGTAAATAACCCTTCCCTCTTGTCAATTCTGCTGCTGCAGTAACACTGCCAGAAGATATCGGCCTCAAGGTATCTCTGCTACAGAACCAGCGAAATTTTTCACTGTGAATAATGTATTTTGGCAGATGCTTGATCTTAGCTTTTAAAAGTAAAGCTGAATGTAGACTTCCACAGAGTTCAGACATTTCATCTTTTTGAAAAAGTTCCCTTTGACAAAGTAATAGATAGCTGGCTATCCTGTGTCTCTTTTTCTCTTACTGCATCAAGATAATAAACTGTAGAACTGCGATGAGCATGCCATTCCTTTAAAATATCACAGAAAAAAAATTCAAAATGTCCATTAAAATAGGCTGTCTGCAAAGGTTACCTCCTTATATTTCAGATCTCAGCTAGGTGTTTCATCAGGTTCTGCTCTTAGGAGCAGAATTTTGCAGCTTAAGAATCCCACTGGAGCTTGAATTTGAGAGCCAGACCTGAATCAATTTAGTATTCAGTATGTACAAGACTGAAAAAGGGTCACTGGAATTTGAATACTTTTAACACACAATTTCATGATCTATCTATTAGTGAAAAAAGCATTCACAGGAAACCACATCTGAAGTAAAACAAAATGGTAAAAACTTAGACAGTACGCGGGAGGAAAAAAAAAAGAGATATTATCTGTATAAATGTGTAGGGGAACAGTATGTGGAAAGAATAATGAAAGACAGAGAAATGAAGAAACACAACCAAAGGTATTGGAGGGAGAAGAGATTAAAAAGAAAAATAGCTAGAGACCATTTAAATTGGAAAAAAAGAAACAATTTCCTTAAACATGGAAACAAAAGTAGATACAAGAAACTAATATACATTTAACAGAAACAAAAAAGAAATAAATGGAGACAACAAATCATTTATAATGAGATGTGTTTAGAAAATAGAAGGCAAAAGAAATTATGTGAATAAAAATAAAAGACAGCAAAAAAAAGGTTAAATAAAATCCAGAGTAGCAATTTTTTTTTTTAAATATAGATTAGTAATAAATTGAGGTTATTATTACAGTGGTTTTTTTTCTGCATGTGGACATCTAAAATTCTCAGTTGTGTAGCTTGCATAGTCCATTGCTCTACAAATAAGCACTTAAAAAAATCCTACTAATGCATGGCATTTATAGCTCTGATCTGTGTTTTTTAATTGGTCAAGTAAATGGAAAAGATTTGAGAAAATGCAGAAAGAAAACCCAATAATGCTTATGAGATCTATTTTGGATCTTTCAAATAAAATGAGGAAAATATATGTCTAATCTCTTTGTTTACATGCTTAAATTTTTAAAATATTTAGTTTGTTTAGGGTACAATCTTTTTCTTATTTCTGCTTCTTTCTTCTGTAAATTATAGGGTGACATGTTCTTTTTATAGTCAATATAATTTCTTACTGATACAGTCTCTAGAAGAAGATATAAATCTTATTTAAGAGGACTCACATCTGGGTTAAATATCCAAAATTTAGGTGTCGAGATTTTAGCTGTGTTTGAATCAACACTTTAGCCTCAATGATGCAGTAGGTGGATTTATAAGTAGGTATTTCCACAAAACCCAGTGAAGTTCACATTAGTAATCATGGCACTATTCTTCCCAGTAACAGTGGCCCATGCTAAGGCCATGACTTCCCAAAAATGTCTAAACATCTGCCTGCTGGTAGGAAGGAGGAAGGAAAGTCCTGTTTTGTTTGGCTTGCATTCACAGCTTTGCTTCATCTGTTAAACTGTCTTTATCGCAACCCACAAGTTTCCAGCTTTTCCCCTACTGATCCTCCCCTCCATCCTGCTGGGGCAGAAGTGGGAGTGTCTGGGTGGTTGCATAGGTGCTGGCTGGGGTCATCCCACCACAATAAAAAACTGAATAGAGCCCTTTGCTTATGTAAAAGCATGTACACAAAGATGTACCAATGTTTCATATAATTTTCTTTACTTTCAGGAGTCATACTGGACTTTCTGCATAGAAGTTATTTTCTTATTTCATTTTGAAACACTTAATTCAAGAACTCCAAAGGTTCGGTGGATTTTCTGAAGGTTGTAATTTTGCCCTATTTCACTTTTTAGCATTGCTAGTTCATTTCTTCCTACTGAATATTTATCTTCCCAACCACTTTACAGTGCTGAACTGCAAAAATTAAGTTACATAAAACACATCACATTACTTTTATGCAGTCCTCATGCTGTTATTGCATGATCTGATCACCAAAAACTATGTATAAGCTGGACAAAAGCATAAGTCTCGTGGGCAGAAAGGAATGCCTAATTCAGCATTTATTTATATCAGCAAATGATTGCTTCTCCTACAAGCATTGAACACCTAACTTGATTATGAACCCAGCATCTGACAGCCTACATCATCTGTGAGTCAATAGGTGCAGCAGTACTTTCTGGATAGATTAAATCTTGAAGTGGAGTGGGCAGGGGGAGAAACTGTGAAGGGAAAGATAATTTAATGAAACTAAGAAGTAGTTCACAGTCACTGAAATACACTTAATTGAATATTTCTAACTGTTAAAGTATATGTGGGGCATAAAATTACTAACACTGGAAAATTGAACTGACTTCTAGAAAGGTTAGGGTAAGAAATTTTGTTCTCAATTGCTTTAGTCAATTTTTCTATTCATTGATTCAAATCAGCTAACTCTAGACTTGCAGTGACATAAATGAGGGCAAGAAGATTCAGTCATTCAGAAAATGACCTTTTTTAAAGGAAAACTTATCTTTTATTTAATTTTTAGTACAAACTTAAACCTAGAGAAAGTAACAATTTAATTAATATAGGAAAACTGAAGTGGATGAAAAAAGAAAATCTTATGCCATTTAGTCTACTTTGAATTTTCTTTTATATATTATAATTACACAATACACACATTACATTTTTAAATAAATTAAATCTATTACTTGGATATATAGTATATTTTATATGTTTATACATAGTAAGCCTCATGTACATATATATACATTTTTATACTTTCAATTTACACAAATGTAAGGTATTTTTATTGGAAAAATAATAGATAAATAAATAAAAGCTATTATTCTCCTCAAATAAGGCATTACCCTGCATTTCTTTTTGAAAATGAGAAAAATCAAATACTTTAAAATCTATGTTTTTTAAATAAAACAGGTCACCAATGTGCACTTTACGATAGAAAAATATCTTGGTGGAAGTGTTTAAAACACTTAGGAATGTACCCTTTTTACTAACTGGAAATAAGTGACATGCGTCCTTAATATTTAGCCCCCTTAGAGAAGCAATTTTTCTTGAATTCAGATAAGAATGCTAAAATTTTAACCCTCATTCCTTCCTTTTTCCATTAAAAATTCTGGAGAGGAGGCATGGCAGATTTTTAAAACTATAGGAAGTTAAAAATTCAGTTCATTAAAATACAACAGTAGGGCATTTGTTGAGCATCAGAAGCATTTTTCCATACCAATGAACCAAAGTAGAACTTGCACTGTGGAGCTAATCATTAAGAATTCTAATCATCTTAAATTCTTCACTCCATGGGTGCTGATCTGATGGGTCCATAATTCAGTACATAAGAATAGGACTACATTAGAATTTAAAAAGAACAGTCTTCATGGTCACAGAGGGCCAGTTTTAGGCCTTCATTAATAATACATAGACAGGGAACAACGAAAGAGATTTCACTCAGCATTCTAACCTGAACAATTATGGAAGAGTTTTGGAATAAAATTAGTTTCTTTGATTCTATTCAGCTTTAAAGCTTTCACAATCAGCACATTCTAAATTTACTACCAATGTATGAATAAGCTGTAAGTACTGGATAACTTATTTTCACCAAATGACATTGGTTCCATAAAATGTTGTATTACTTTAATTTAATTAAATTAACTAAAGATATCTTATATTTATTATTATTATTATTATTATTATTATTATTGCTAGAAAATAAAACTGGTTATGCAAATTATTAGTTGTGCAAAACACTACTCTTGTCCCTGGAAACTAATTCTGTAGTACCTTGTTACTTTTCCTTACCCCTTGAACTTCAATGAAACTTAAATTTTCCACGCTTGACCAGATTGACAAAGTTGGGATTCTTAGAAGCATTATTCCACCAGTTCTCTCTGTAAATGTACAGCTCTAAATTACATAAAATCCTATTGAGAATTTAGATAAAGCAATGCTGGTTTCATCTAGAAAGGAAGAACAAGGAGAGTGAGAGCACAAAGAAACCCGCAGAGACAGCAGTATGTGAACAACTCCTAAAATGTGGTCCTACCCTTTCAGGAAAGCCATTGCAGTGGAAACTTCTGAAACCACTCTGATACTATGTCTATCCATCATCATTCACCTTTTAAAAGGGTCCATGAGATTATTATGAAGAAAATTACCAATGTATTAATTAATCCAAGTATTGTCTTTACATTGGAACCTGATCAGAAAAAGTTTAAAATAGCAATTTTAATCATGTTTTATCTGTTCTCCTAAAGCTGTTTTAGCTACTAAAATATATTAAAAATTTAGTAATCTATATTTTAAAATGCAACAACATTTAAATTAAGTAATTCCTTTCATGAACAATTAAGGAATGAAAAAAGGAGAAAAAAATAAAAAGGAAGAAACATAGAAGTGTCAATATCAGTTCAAATGCATAATAATTTATTCTCTCCAGAGAAAGAAACCTATTTCCTAAGCTAATATGTGGCAATATATCTCTAGAACTTTCTATCCAATAACAAATACCTCAGAAAAATCATGTTGGTACTGTGGCTTTCTTTTTGTCCTTTCTCTATCCTTTCTTAGTGCCTACTTCCATTCTTCCATTTTCAGTGGAAAAAGTGTTTGCATTTCCATTTGCTCTTTGATTTTGTTATACTTTTCAGGTCTGTGCACACCTCCGTTAAAAATCTCCTGTCACCAGTGAGAAATGTGTCTGAGAGAGAGACCTGACATTTTTTTAAAGAAATAAGGGGGTTTTTTTAATATAATGCATCACTATAATATTTTCTGTTGGTTTCCTTTCAGATCAACATGGCATTATATACATCATATGTTAAATGCATTATTCTATATTACAATCCTACTTTACAAGGATAACATAATAAAAGTGATATTGAGTATAATTTTTGTCTTGAGATTGTCTGTACTTTTGATTTTAATTAAAATTGCCTCATTTTTTTTTCCTTTTATTTGTAGTACTTGTTCCATTCACCCTTTGGTCTGCTGGGGTTTTTTGCCATTATACTACACTCTTCATCTGCATGTCTCTAATCCAATCACTGTCTGAATTTTATTTCTTTTTGATATGAAACATTTTAGGAACAAGCAAATGAGTTCAGGAAAGAAGAAAATAATAGCTCATTGTTCACATCAAGTAAGGTTGCCGGTAGCATCTTGAAATCCCTCTGGAACAAAACTGATAAAATAGAGAATGCAGTTAAGGAACACTTTCTTATTAAAAGTAATAGAAAAGAGTTAGTTATGGAAGCCATATTGTGATTAAAAGTTTAGAATTTACAGGTACATTGTTTTTTGTTCTTAAGAAAATTTATCTCTGGTAAGTAAAGATGTGAATATAAAATGTACTAAATACCTCCTTGATCATCTCATTCAAAAGACAGGTAGTGTTAATCTGCTTTAGCTTCATCTCTTTGAGGGAAGACACTTCTATTCAAGAATTTAATGCTCTTTAAATTCACATCATTAATTAGCAGAACCATCCTAACTGTAGAATAGACTTGCCCTAAAAGACAGAATAATCAAGAACATTGAAAGTTGCACTGGGATTAATTTAAATAGAAGATTTCAGGGAATCTGCTGCTGAGAGGTACTTTACCAGCTCATGTCATTTTACTGACTACTTAGGAAAGGGCAGTCTCAGAACTATTAAAACAACTTTTCAGCAATGAAAAACAATTGCTTTGAGCAAAGATAGGTCATAGAAGAGCAATTGTTCAGAGAAATGTGCCTTAATGCATTAAGGATTTCGGATAAAGTAAAGGGTGAACCAATTGAGACCTAAACTCTTATTAGCATTTTTATTTTAATATTTTTACTGTTGATTTTAACAGACGAAAAATAACTTTGGTTTATTCAGGGCAAGAACAGTTCAAAGAAAACAACTATGTCATCAGAGGTATGTAAGACAAGCATCTGAAAAAGGAGGAGTGAATCCTGGAAAAAAATTCTAAATGGCAGTTTGTAAGTGTAATTGAAACAATTAAACATGCATATACCCAAGAGACAGTAAAGAGCACTGCCCTGAATACAGTAGCAAATAATCAATAATGACACTTCAAAGGAAAGGTTGAAAAATCAAAGAAGGCTCTTTTTTATTCCCATTTGCTTTCCAGTAGCTTCTTTTAGGCAGCACAGAACTATTTCTGTATATTCAATACTCTTATTATTTATTTTCAAATTTTATACTGTTTTGTTAAGGAATCTGTTTTGTTAAGGAATCTTGCTGAAATGAACATCATTTCAGCAAGGATGTTGCTGAAACTTCCAATGTACTAGTTAAGACATACTTAAAAATGTATTTGCTATTTGGGATACATGTACAAAACAGGGCTTTAATATTTTCTACATCCCTTCTCAAAATTCTGTGCCAATTGGGGACGGGGAGGTAAGGAAAGACCTTTTTTCATATAAATGTATTTCCATATTTCTGATAGTTATGGCCTTTTCTGCACTCCTGCTGCTAGTTCAGTCTAGCACTGCAGCACTGCCTTTCTCTCATTTCCCTCCCATGTGCTGCCATCCCAACCTGATCCAAAATGACCAGAGCAGGGTGGGAATGCAGTGTCCAGGGGCCACTTGCTCCTTGACTCCCCTTGCTGGCAGAAATCCTGCCTCTCCTTTGGGCCAAGTACAGAAGCCAGTCTTGTAGGCAATGCTTGCTGGGGATGGCCAGTGAGGGCAAGGGAGGCTGTTCCATCTCAGAAGAACAGGAGACCATCATGGTGCTACAGAATCTCTTCTGCTGCCTGCTGTAGCCTCCTCCACAGACAGAGAATCCAGAGGAAAAGCATGTTAATAAGAATACAGAAATCACAGTCCTCAGCCATAATCAAGCCAAATCCAAATTTTGATTTCTTCCTCAAACCGTTAAAAGTACTGCAGTTCTTATTTGTATTGTAATATGGTTTAATTTATTTCAAAACAAACAAAACTCTAAAACCGAATTTTGACTCATTATTTTCCATAAAGATTCATAGGCATGGATAAAATTAAAATCTGAGTAATAAATGTATTAGTATCCACAACTATTGAGTAAGTCCTATTAAACCATATGATAATTATTTATCAGTTTTCAGAGAGATTTCATACAAAAGGGACTGAGATACTAATTTTAAAAATTAGAAATGAGTTTTTTTTCATTATTAGTCTAAAAATTGTGAAAAGAATACAAGTGTGTTAAGAGTAAAAACTACGTAAAATTACAAAGCTGTGAGACCATTCACATGCACTGAAGTAAAAAAGCCTGTCGTTTGTAGCAGGTAACAGCCATCAAAGTATTCCATCCTCCAACTAAATCATCATCAGAAATGTGACCAAAATGGAAGCAAAGAATAATTTTTGCAGTTAGTAATAAAGGTTTTTAACTTTCTTATTAATTTATGTCTCTGACCAAAATTATGCAGAATAGAAACAGGGAAATTTTATTTATTCAATCACTGTGAACAAAGGATGCAACTGTCTTGGTTCTGGCCAGACAGAAGAGACTTGGTTCTGTTAATTTGTGCAGTATCCAGGAGGAGGCATAGCCAGGACTCAGAGGTTATTCCATACCACCTCATGTTATTTGCCAGGGATGGGAGGGGGCAAGGAAGGGAGGGATCTCTTCCAGGGGGAAGGAGTTCCTTCCAGTTGAGGTAGCGTGGCTGAGGTCGGGTTTGGTCTGGGTCTGTGGTGAGCATTTTGTATGTGAAACTAAAAGAGCTGGTGTATCAAGGACCACTTCCTGCATTACTGTAACTCAGCTGAATTTTTCATTTACAAGAACATGACTGACTTTCATCCTAATTACATTCTCATTCCAATGCAGAAATTGGACAAGACAAATACATAAAAGATATAGCAGTGCAGTTAAGTCCTTCACCTGAGTAAATAGTTAAACACCTGATTATGTAAGGAAGCCCAATTAACATCAGTAGAACTACCCAGCTGCTTTAAGTTAATGTATGTTTGCCAACTTTGCTGGACTATGACTTTAAAAAAGTAATTTTTATGCTCACATCTTCTTTTTACACACAGACAAATGATAAATCTTGCGAGTTAAATGATAAATCTTGTGATTCAAAATGCTTTTCTTGAAATTTTATGAGCATCAAGAGCAAGGTGGTGTCATCTATCACAGAGATAGTGCTCCTGACAAAGTTTTTTTTTTTTTAATGCTTTGAGACTTGATGTTGTAAGGAATGTAAGGAGTGTCACAGGCCTAACAGCCTCTCAGAAGAATTCATGATAAGACACAATAAGTTTCCTACTGAAGCAGATATCATCAGACTATCCAACACAGTTCCAGTGAAGCTATGAAGCCATGTAGTTTTACCACAAATAAGAAATGGATCGTGAAGCTCTTTCACATCCCAAACATAATTTTGGATTAAAATTCTGTCAATGTCTACTAGAATACTTAATTTCAGGTACCTTTTTTTTTTTTTTTTTGATGCTAACAATGTGTACTTACTTTTGTATTCAGGAAAGTTTACTATATGCCTAATATCTAATTTGCATTGTAAAATAAAACTGGACTAGTTCTCAAAGTAGCAATGTAGGTAAGAACCTTTTATAACGCACAACAATTTGCACATTTAGTAAAATCTGATATCTGAAAATCATTAGGAATTTCATTCAAACAGGCATTGGGTTTCTATCTATTTCCACTAACTGATGGCATTCAATTTGTCAATCTTATGGAAAGCCAACACAAAGTAAATTATTGCAATATCTATTTCCTTTTTAGGGAAATATTCCCACTGTTGATCAATTGAAAATGCAGGATTGCTTTAATAGGGAGAATAGCAAGTTATTGAATAATATCCCTAGGCTTACCCAGAGAAACTGGATATGGAATACTGACTTAGGACAAATTATAAAGTCTGAGAAATCTCTTATTTTATCTTCTTTCTGTTTCATTTTGATTCTTTCTTTTTTTTCCATGTAATTTAATTCAGTCTTTCAGGATGATGTCCAGTTCTGCAAACTTGATTTAAATCCCGTTGCTGTTCATGTGGTCACAGGGTGGCATTGATCAACTACAAACCAAGAGAAATAAAAAGATAAGAAATATATTTCTTGATTTCTTATCAGTGTTTGAAATCACAATTATTCACTTTTTCTTTCATCACTAAAACACTCAGAAATAGAAAACAGAAAATTTATCCTGGCAGCCAAACTGGGGACATGACAGACAATGGATTTTCAAGATTCCACACTGGAATATTCTTTTTTCCAACCTTCATTCCCATTAAACCTTTATCATCTATCAACACTATCATCAAAATTATATATTTGCATTACATTATGCTTGTAATATAGAAGGCTGAACAAATCCTTAAAAGACCTCCAACCAATAAAAACCCCACAAAGCCTTATACTTCTAGTGACTTATGACAAAGATTAGGAATTGAAACCAAGTGCTTTACAAGACTGCATTATCTGTATTCCACTTGAACAAGCAAAAGCCATAAAATGGCTCACAATAAATTTCTGTTACAAAAGACCAAGGTAAATCAACAACTCTCCAAAGTATCTCACAGCTGCACAATAGAAATCCTAGTTACCAAAAGCAAATGAAAGGCATAAGACCAATAAATATCATGAACAAGCCAGCATCTAGTGCCTAGATAATGCTACTCATCCCCTAGGGATTTTAACACAGACATTAATTATGTCTTCAGCAGAACACTGCTGCCATTTATTAAAACAGACTTAATTTCACACCGATAACTAAAATCTCACTTATAGAATGGTAAATGCTGAGCTAAATTCTGTTCTGAATTCCCTGGGTCCCTCCTGTCAAACACTGTGTGAGCAAGTGTCAGACATGAAGGTCTGATGCTATGCAAGCATGGAAAATTATGACCAACATCAATTTAGTAAACTATAATTCCATTAATGATATACATAATGACTTGAAATTCTTGAATTCTGACTATATTACTAGATCTTGTAACAGAACAGAAAGAAATCTTGAAATATTAAGGAAATAAAAAAAGAAAATGAAAAAAAATATACAAGAAACAGCAGTGATTTGATATTCCAAAAAAGGACAGTCTTGGCTTCAGCAGAATGAGTATAAAGATTGTAAAACTGTTACAATACATTTTTTCATTTGATATTGGACTGCACTCAGTCATATCCTAACAATTCATAGAAGTCATAATTATTCTTTACAGGAATGGATCCACGAAGTTTTCTGTATTGCAGCCCTGAAAAATTGAGATTATCACTCATATGTAAGTATATCTTGGATGCAAAAGGCCTAAAAGGAATTTATTAAGTCTGCTCTGGTTCTGTTGAATGTCTCTATATCCAGACTAAGAATTTATCATCTACTGTTGCTTCTCAAAATACCATATGGAAGGGAAAGAAAGCAAAGGAAAGGTCATCAAGACAGACACACAAAAAATATTTTTCTCATATAAGGTATCCTGATACGTGGTGTTAGACAGAGATAGAACATTCACAGGAGTGTAGCCTCAGTCATGGGAACTGAAACTTAATTTTAAAATTGAAGGGAGACTATGGTATCTGCAGTCTGCATGTATTACTTTAGCCTTTTCAATATTCTGCATTTTGTGGCCTGTTTTTTTCTGTATTTGCTTACAGATTACTAAAGCAGTAATAATAAAAAATTGTCACTAGCAAATGAAATTTCAAAAAGCTAACAATATCAAAGGTAATTCTGTTTACTATTATCTTTCAAGGACTATATAACAGTTTTGACAGTTGTCGCAGCAAATGTGAAATGTCATAAACCTGTTATCATAACAAAGATTTTCACAGCAATTGAAAATAGTATCAGCTCTGTACAATTACGTCTATATTTCGAAACAAATTATTCTAGTGCCATTCATCATGACTGATAGTCATGAAAGGATGAAAACCTGGACTGCAAGATTTGCTTTGGATCATATTTCACCTGTGGCTAACACATAGCCTCTAAGCTCCAGCTAAAAACATTGACAATGTTGGATTTTAATGAGGGAGAGGAGAAGGGAAAAAGAGCGGAAAGCAGTGAGAGAGAAGGGAATGATAGTTTTGAACATTTACACGCTTTTCTTCTCTGCTCTTAGAGGAACCATGACAAAATTGCTCAGATCATAACTTCCCTTTTTATTTCTTATAGAAGTAAGAAAAGGCTGTAACTATTTTTGAAGATTTGGACATGACAACGGCAACAGGATTAAGACAGGATTGCTGAAAACCCCTAGTTGATTATAAGGACAAATTTGAAGAGAAAATTTTTTGTTCGTTTTCAAGACTCAGTGAAATTTCCATTGTCTCAGGAGATGGGGAAGAGTCAGATACCATCATTAGATAAATCAAGGAAACACTCATGCCAATGAAATGCAAACTTACTAATTAAATAAACTGCAACATTATTGTAAAGAGTATATTAAAATATTGGCTAGTAATTGACTGGTACTTTTTTATACAGCACCTAAATACCACATAGTTTCACAAAGATTGTTCTGCCTTTGAAATAAATGAAAGGTTTTGAGAGAAAGAAACATCTAAAATACACTGATCAGAGAAACTGGAGCACAGGTTCTTATTTTCATTTTGACCATAACTATGACATGTGAATCAAAATGCAATAATCACAGTTCCTCCATACTTATGCTATTTATAACTTAGTACTAGAAATGAAAGCTATTGTTCAGCCATGTTCAAGAAAAACAATAAAATTTTTGAGAGGAGCACCCCTGAGAAGCAGCGTTTCTCATAATTTCAAAAAAAAAAAGACCCTGAATACAAACTATTTTTCACTTTTTTATAAGTTTACCTTGCTCTGCTACAATCTCTTTTTATTTGCATATCTCTGCATCACTGTCAACGACACTGGGAGGTGTGCTAATTCCTGCGTGTTCTATTTTATGCCATTCCAGTGCAAGTTCCATATTGCAACACATCAAAATGTTTATGTATAGTACCAAACTATTTCACTCATTATCCGAACACGACCAATCATCAGCTATAAACTTTGTTCATCAATACAGCAAGACATTGACAAATTATATCTGTACACAGCAATAACTTAGGTTTTATTGTCATTTAGCAACTTCTTCATCCATTTTCAACCCACAGTATATTAGTTTTAGTTCCTTTAGAAATTCATCAAGTAATTTTAAGTTTAGGCATGCATGCACTATACCATTAATATAAACTATATTATACTTTTCCATGTTCCAAGAAAAAAATATTCATAAACTGATCATAATTTTAGCTTCACAGTAATTACATCTATTACAGGTCAATGTGACTAATGACTTGTTTATATAACAGTTCAGATCTTTGATTAACACTTCTGTAGACATATCTGAGTTATCCTGGGGACTAGTGATAGCATATCTATGATGATATAAGGACTAGTATGGGCTGAAAATTCAACCTAGGCATTTGAATATTTTGTTTATATTTAGTTCTTTTCAGAGTTGGTGACACAAATTAGCTGCCTGTTTTCTAGTTTAAAATAAATCTCATGGCTAATTATACTCTGATCTACATTTGAATTGCAGTGTGAAAAAATGTTTCAGCCAAACAAATGTCTTTGGGAGAAGTTGCATTCCTTACCTGTTTGTTACTGTGACAAAAACCACAAGAAACGCTGCACTTTAGTGCAGCGTAGGCTTCACATACAACTGGTGTTGTGGGCTTTGTACAAACAGACATCAGTTGTATTTAGCAGAATTTAGCAGAGATATCTTATCCCAAGTGATACAATGCTTCAGTTAAAAAAAAAAAAAAAAAAAAAAAAAAACCAAAACAAAACAAAAACACCCCAAAAAGCCCAAAAGAGCACAAAAAATAGCAAACAAACAAAAATATAGCTTTGTTATATAAATAAGTAATGTCAGTGATTTCACCATCAAGCAGTGAATATTTTAATATTGAAATATTTTATCCAAAGGATAAGATTCTATATAAGGTAAACAATGAAAATACAAATTACTTAAGCAAAATTTTCCATTCAAAACTCATTTACTGTATAACTATTCAGCTAGATCCCTGCATCAGTGTAACAGGATTTTTGTATGCTCTTTTAGGATAACAGCAAGAAATAGAGAATAAGTTGCCGTTATTATCAAATCTTCACATTCAGTACACATTTGAGGTCCTTACTGGATCAATTAAGAACTCCATTGATGTGACAAATTATTGGACTCCATCAGTGTCATTTGTGGGTTCACCCTTCTACAGTAAATTTGCCTCAGTTAACATGGTAAAAAGATGCCAGCTTGATATACAGTAATTTAAATTTAAGCATTCAACAAGACATAACCATCTGGTGTTTACGTCTCTTCGCTTTCCCCTCTTCAATACCTAGAATCTGCTGTACAGAGTTCAAATTTCAACTCTCCTAATGTAAGAAAATAGATTACTTGAGTCCTTAGATTTTAATTCATCTCTTCAGGGAAAATACTTCCTATTTCATTATGCTCCAGGAGAGAGCAAGAGGTGGCATAAACATGGTCATGACTTTCATAGTCAAGGTGATTTTATTCCAATGGAAAATTTTCAAACCCATGAAAAATTTTTCAGTCTGTTCAATTAATGGCTGTTTCTTTGTGTCTAAAATAAAAAAAAAAGTAGGAAATATTAAATTATTTCAGAGAGAAATAGATGTTTTTTTGTGTTGCATACATTATATCTAGTAATGACTTTGAATGCAAAAATTTGATTTGCAAAGTAGAAGAAATGAAGATGTTTTACATAAAATTCTATATGTAAAGAGTTTTTATTCCCATTAGAATGTGATGGCTAAGGGAAAAAAGGATTAAGTCTACATAATTTTCTTTTGAAAACTCAATCCAAGATTGTTTTTCTACTTTTTTCTTTAAAATACATTTGACATTGACTTTTGTTCATGCTGTAGAAAAAAGTATTAAAAAAATTTCATTATTTGTTTCAACCTTGTTCATTTCATCAACAAGAAAAAGTGTACAATAGATAATTTTTTTAAGGTTTCCAGAAATTCTTTTGTTCATGTGCTTGAAATATTTAAATATTACCTTAGTACAGAAGCAGTTTTGGTCTGAATTGTAGGTATATGGCTGAATGAAGAAAACAAGGCAATTAATGGGACTTGTATGGGAAAAAATACCATATGTATATATATATATATATATATATATATATATATATATGTTTAAAGGTATACATATATATTTAAAAGTATATATAAATAAATAAATATATAAAAGTGTATATATATATATATATATAAAAGTATATATATATGTGTATATATATATATACATACTGATAGAATAAGATGTGCAAAATGTGGCCTTTATCTGTAAACTTCATGTGCAAAAATCAAGAAGAAAGAGAACAATGATATTTTTTTGTTCATAGACAATTACTTCCTATTTGAACAAATTTGAAAGGATTAAATATTGGGATTCTACCTAAACATACCTCAGAATGAAAATCAAAATTCCAACTTTTACCAAAAAAATTGAGCTTTTTTAATCTTACTAAGTATGTTTGAGTCTGAAGCAAGGCTGAACCAGGACCAAAGACAAAGAGCTCACACTGAGGCATCTTTGCACCAAAAAGGTTCCTTTGCTATATAATTCTCAGTGATGTTATCATAACACACATGCTGTGGAGATATCTGCTCACATGAGTAATTCTAAATGATGTTTTCTTTAGTAGTTGTCTTACATAGACAACATTATTAGAAGATACCTTCACACTCTTGTGTGCAGATATAATGAAACTCAAAACTATTTCTTCTCTTCACAGGTTGTGTTACAAATTTTCCAAAATTGCTCCACATCTTTTGGACATGACATTAGCAGAGACTACAGCAATGTGAGCAGTTGCCTAATCATATTGATATTTTTTTGTAAGTCAAAATGTAAATTTGGAGGAAGCAATAACTATGAGGTCAATTGTAACCTTATCCTGGGTTCAATAGCCAGTTTCAGGCATAAACTGATTAGGAAACTGATCCAAGTAGCCAGCACACTCATGATCACTCCCAAGGCTTCTCTTTATATCCAGTCTCAACAATGAATTTAGTATCAAATGAAATGAAGAATCTAAGAAAGCTGACTAAGATTAGATTTAAATAGGGAACACCTACTATTTAAAATGAAATTTATGTACCTAAGCTTCTAAACACTCAAAAATATAGTGTTGCTTATTTTGAGCATAATGGTGATGTCTATATACAAAGGCCAGTGTTGGTGTGAATGTATCTAAAATCATGAAAAAAAAATTTAATCCTGGTAAAGACTTTATAAACAAAAAAACTATAAATGTGTGTTAGATGTTAGGAAACTACTCTTCAAGTCTGGAAACTTTCAGACACCAAGAATTTAAGAGCAAAACAAAAATTTACTGGTGTGAGAGCTGTATAAACAAATTCCCATACTCTCTCTAAAAAATTCATTCATGAACCAGAAACACACAAAAACTGAAGGCTATAGGTCTGTGCATGGATTCTGTGGCTTAAAACCACATTCAGGCTCTGAGGTAAGAACAATACTCATTCACAATATAAACATTAAGATAGAAACAATATAGGGTTTTCAAACCTCTGTGGAAATAAAATTTATATACAATTGTCTATATATAGAGTGATAATTTTCTCCCGCATTAAGAAATATATAAAATATATATTTTTTAGTTACATACTTATCTAGTAAAAGATTGTGTATTCACCTCATGAAGGAAAAAATATTATTCACCTAAAATATTTTCAAAACATATTGCTTGGAATACACATTCTCAGAACAATATCAGTTTGACTGATCATTTCACTCCACTGATTGTAAAAAACCTTAGTACCATGATTTCTTTGACATAAATTTAAATAACACAGTCTTCTGAGCTCATTTAGAAAGAGTAAATGTTATTGTCAAAATAAGAGAATAGCCAGTTCTATTATTTCTGCTCCACTAGCCTTTAAGAAAGTGAGATCATTTTGTATTTCTACTTCATGAATTTCATTTCCACTTATATAGATTATTATACCAATAATCTTGTTGATTAAGGGAAGTGGATGAAGGTTGATACACACAAAGCTGTATTACCAGTCCTCTGTTAAAGGGATACATCCAACTCAAGGTCATCTTGCAAAATAACAAGGATAGGAAGAGGTTATATGGGAAGTAGCAAAGGCCTTCCAATATGAATCTTCTCCTGGGGTTCCTCTTTTCTACAGCAAGAGAACTGGAATTGAAATAACATCCAATCCAAACAAGAAATATCCTGGATCTTTTTCCTCCATATAATAATACCTTCTATTGACACTCAATTTTTTTATTGGTCTTTGTTTCATGGCACAGCTGGGACTGATGTTTAACTAGGTACAATTGTTGTGTACACCATGGTTGTCTTAAATGTGTTTATTCTTGTTTAATATATATTGGATATTAAAATTAATCTTTTTTTTTCTTATTATCTATTTTATTTTTGTAGTATGGAAAAACAACCTAAAAGTCTACAGATAGAATGGTGAAGGAGAAGATGGGAGCATTGTGAGAATCTGAAACTATAAAGCAAAGCAGAAAGAAGACTGTGGGCAGACAGGATGTCTTAGATATTGAAAGCATTCTTTTCCTTGGGTTAATTATAACAACGACTCACAAAGCCACAGCAATAAGACCACTTGAAATTTCTAGCCAAGAATTATTAGCTACCCCAGAACAGTACCAGGATGTGGAGGTGACAACTTTCAAGTGGAAAAACAGACTGAAAACAGAAACTGAAATCTTTTGGCAGTACAAAAGTTTTTATACCCAAACAACGATATACATATTGATGTTTCGATGTATTCCTTTCCAGATAAAAAAATGTGTTAAACAATCTGATTACTTGTCTTGTCATGGGAATAAAAAAATATTGGCCAAAGCAAAGTAATAAAGGATATGACTAAATAAGGGTGGAGGCTTGGGGGTGGTGGTCAGGTGGGGCGGAGTGGTTCCTCTGCTTATTTAGAAATGTAAATAATATCTCCAACTTCAAAACTATGATAGGATTACTGTATTTGAACATAAATAAAACATGCCACTTCTGCTGTCCCTAGATGGATGCCACTTCCATGACTAAGACATTTCAGGCTATAATTATTTAAATGTATTCCTCAGTAAGATATGAAGGGAATAATGTTGGGGAGTTTTTTTCCCAAACAACTTAGTTTTGAGATTTTGCAAGTATACCCACTTTGCAACAAGAAAAACACTTCTCAAACTTCTCATTGAAAAAGAGAGAAGTTGATAATAATTTTCAGGTGCCCAGTCCAATTCAAGTCGAGTAAAGGGTGAAACTCAGAACTCAACTAATATAAAAGTCTTCACTGATTAAAATGCAATTGAAACAAAAATAGTTCCATGAATAGTTTGGATGACAAACATACTGAACTATCTCTAGAAAACTAACCACATGGGATAATCATCTATTAAATATATTTCTTAAAATACTGTGATTTCTTCCACTACATTAAAACAGATATTTATGGTTAGCAATGTAGTTTTCATTTTAACTATTGATTAACTCATGCTTACATAAGAATGACTCTTAAGTCTTTTGTAATTTCACAATGCTGCAGTACCTGTGTGAAGTGAGCAAGCAGTATTTGACGTACATTTGCCAATTATGTTCACTGATGGTTCCCACATGTGGATGTCATTCTACCTTTCTCATCTTGTCTGCCACTCTCACCTTGTCTGCCTCACTTCCTAGTTTATTTTCCTCTATTTAAAACATGAGTTCCAATTCATTGACTGCATACATGTGCTAAGGCCAGTAGTATATTATGTCAGTACAAACAAAAGTTTACTGCCTGAAATTTCATCTTATGAGAGAGAATGAAAAATGTAAAAACAGCAGTTCTCATACAGGTTGATTAGTATTCTTTATTTATAATCTTACTCTCCCATATAAATAATGTATACATTTATGACTGTGTGGACTGATCTAAAAAATATAAGATAAATACATGACATTTTGATCTACTTTACTATCTGGCACATGGGAAAGTAAGCTGCCATTGTCCACATGTATACACAGAAATGTACTATAATATCTGAGTGAGATTGTAAAGGAAGATGATTTGTAATGTGACTTTATTTGAATCACAGAATCAGAAAATCATAGAGGACCAGGCTGGAAGAGACATCAAGGATCATCTGGTGCAGCCTTTCTTGGCAAAAGCACAATCTAGAAAAGAGGGCCTAGCATCCTGTCCAGATGAATCTTAAAAGTGTCTCGTAATGGGAATCTATTTCTTCCCTGGGCAGATTATTCCAATTTATGATTGTTCTCATTGTGAAAAATTTTCCTTTTCTGTCCACTCAGAATCTCTCTATGAGTTACTTGCACCTATTATCCCTCTTCTTTTCCCTGTGACTTCTCATTAAAATGGAGTCTCCATCTTCTCTGTAGGCTCCCTTTAAATACTGCAAAATGTTGATAAGGTCTCCCCTGAGTTTTCTTTTCTCAAGGCTGAACATTCCCAGTTAACCCAGTTCTCCTAGCCTCTCCTCACATGGCAGGCTTCCTAGCCCCTTGATCATATTTATGGCCCTCCTCTAGACCTTCTCTGGCCTGTCCACAGCTATTTTTAATTGCAAGGATCAAAAAAAACCCCACTGTTTTCCAGGTGTGGGCTGACCAGCACTGAATAGAGTGGGATAATGACTTCATCACTGCTGGTGATGCCCTTGTTGATGCAGCCTAACATCCTGCTGGCTTTCTGGGCTGCAGCAGCACTGCTCACTCACATTGAGCTTGTCCACCAGCACCCTCAGGTCCCCATTTGGGTAAATCCCAGCCTGCTCTGCACTCCTGGGTTATGTTTCCCAGGCTTGAGACTTTACACTTGGTCCTTGCTGAACTTCACGACATGCTTTCAGCCGATCCAGATCCTTATGCAGAGTAGCTCTCCCTTCCAAAGTGTTCACTTCCCCACTCAGTTGGCATCATCAGTAAACTTTATCAGGGTACAGTCCATGCTGTTGTACAGATCACTTATGAAGCTATTGAACAGCATTGGGCGCGGCTGCTCTTTGCTTTTGTCTGCCCCGGTCAGCTCCCGAATGCCCGGCTTGGGCTTCTCAGCTTTTCGTCGGGGCCGGGGCTCGCCGCAGTTTCCAGGCGCTTTTGCTGTCGCGCTCCAGGGTGGGCTGTTGGCCGCGCTTTGCCGTCGGCGCGAGGGAAGAAACAAAGAGGCAGGGAATTCGTCCAAATCCGTCCGCGTGACAGCTGGATGCTTTATTGGCTGCGAGAACTGCGATGGAAAGGCTGCAGCCACTCCCAGCTTCGCACGGACGCAAATGGCCTCGAGCATGCCGAGGAGTGGGATCAAATAGGGAAGGGACAGGGCGGACGGGGAGCCCTCCCGCCCAATGGGTACAGACATCGTGGTGATGACATGTACTACAGCGACCAGTGGGAACACGGCAGGGGCGGACACAAGACTTTGGGGTGAGTGGGACCGCGAGAACGGGGACACGGGCACGGAAACCACAGGAGTAGGGGAAAACTCGGGGGATGCACGAGGGTACAGAGAACTGGAAAACTAACAAAGGAAAAACCCATAATGTGAACCCAAACCTGGGATGCAACAATTGGGCCCAATATCAATCCCTGCGGGATCCCAAGTGTGACAGGATGCCAGTTGGAAAAGGGGATATTTGCCACCAACCTCTGGAATATTTTAGATCAGTTCTATGACTCTGACTTGTAGAACTTTAAAAGTTGCTGGAGTATTTGTTGTTTGACAAAGATTATTAAAGATTACTAAACTACAGGTTACCTTTAATTGCAAGAGAAACGCTGCTCAGTCAGAGTCATTGTCAAAGAGCAACAAATAGGAAGGATCAAGGTTACAACACAGGTAATTATTGTGCTTACAGGTAAGATAGCAGCTAGACTACTCCTCCTGTATCTTGTACAGACTTTTATTATGCAGAAAACTGAATTATGCCATGCATCTGGAATAGAGTATTACAGGATTATTTACATGATAAGGTTTTGTCCTACTCAAGAAGTTATTAAAGAATCCCTCAGACTTCAATTTTGAAAGATATATAGATCAGTCTATCTTTGATAAGGAGTAGCCAGGATAGTAATATGTACATACATGCTGATCCCTGGACAAGCCATTACATATAAAGTGCAGATAATATTTCTTTCCAATTGCATTGCAGTGCAGCCACTAAACAGAATATAAATTCCATACTAACATTCTTTAAACAGCATTTAAAAGTTGTACAACTATTTTTAAAACTATACCATATAAGAAGCTTCATCATTCATTATGTCAATCCTATAGATACATGGGGTAAATTATTTTATCCTTCAGCTTATAATCAAAGCTACTGCAACTTATTTTCAACTTTTGTTGAATTTTGTTTTGTCTCTTTGTTTATCTTTAGCCTTTTACTGTTCAAAGGGAGCAATATTTAAATTATATGTGATCACAGATGCCTTCAAGAAAACATTTACAAGCAAATCAGATTTCTGGTTGTTTGGGAAACATTTTCAAGAGTTGCATGAGAAGAGAAAATGAATAGCACTGTGTTACAAATAAAAGCAATCTAAACTAAATTAAAATTTAGAGATGTGTCTTTTGTGGTTTTTAAGGTTTATGCATTTGGCATCACTGAAGTAACCATGAAGTAAACATTCATCACCTCAAAAATTTTGTGTGAGCCCAATTACATTCCATCACAAAAAAATCATAACAAAGCATAACAAAAGTGCTAATAATTTAATAAAAATGGCAGACTTCTAGTAGCAATTTTGATGTGTCTGTCTAACCAGGACATTTTGACATATTAGTTTCTTTAAATAATGCTCTAATAACTTTTTTAATAAGAATATGTGAAACTGTATTACAATTTCTAGTAGAATTACAGTTTTAAAACTATCAGTATCAGACAATCCACTTAGCCTTTGGAAAAAAAATAATAGAAAGATTTGTTTCTAACTTCTGTCTATTCTAAAACTGCCTTTCAAATTAACGTATATTTTCAGGACTGTTGCACCACCAGTGATGTTAATATGTCTAAGTAACAGCACATTCCTATTGCACATTTTACAATGTTAAGGTACCATTCAAAAATTGGTTAATAATGGTTTTGATGGAACTTGGACAGGATAGAGTCATAAAGTACTCATTTGATGCACAGCATAACATTAATGGTGACTATTGTGGGCAACTTATTCTTCAGTATTGGTACTGCATCAGCATGCAGGAAGACCCATTGTTTTTACTGGTGTTATAAAATCACTAACAAAATCAGCACGTGCAACTAGATGGGACATGATTTAATGGTGGACTTGACACTGTTAGGTTGGATGGAATGATCTGAGAAGTATTTTCCAACCTAAATGATTCTAGGTTTCTGTGTGACAGTAGAGCTCTAAGTTAATGCATAGTTAAATTTAACTATTTGCACTTACCTTGGAAACCACATCCAAAATTAAATCCTTAGGTAAAACTAAAGACATAAATCATGCTGGATTTTATGTATCTACATTCTCTTTACTTTCCAATATATCCTGTTTTAATTAAGATCCAATTTATTTGAACTGAAGTGAAATTCCTTGTATCTTGTACAAGAAGTATCTTGTCACATAGCAATGGCATCAAATCCTAAAGCAACCCTTTCAAAATATCTTGAGAAATGGAAACTAATGTCACTGGAAATAATATCTATGTAAGCTTCTGATGTCTCATACAGTATAATTCTAGCAGTGCATTAATCCAAGTAACAAGGTAAATTGCATTCAAATATGTAGACATGGTAGTATATATGGATCTATGAATAATGCAAATAAATATCCAAATCCAGCTCAAGCTGAAAAAAATGATGGCCTAAATTAACAGTATTACTGTATTCTCTTGTCAAGAAATCTCTTCTATTTGCATTTGTGGCTTATTTGGCAAAACTCAAAGAAAAATCAAAGAAAAAAAATCTAAGAAAAAGAGAAGCAGAAACAGGACTATGCAGATGTTTAATGTGCTAGTATTTTAGGTTCCCTATCTGTTCCTTGGATAGAACTGCTCCTCTTTCTGAATTTCTGGGTTTTCCTAAGATATTAATGCTCATTATCAGTGCCTCATTATTGCCTGCTATAAAATTAAGACATCAGAGTGAAGAGGATGTTGAGGTGTTGAGGTCAAAGCTAGTTTTGAAGTAAATGCCAAGGAAGGTAGAAATAGAGGGAGACAAGGCATTGAAAAAAACAGCATCTGGTTAAAGAAACATAAGATTAGCCAAGAAAAAGCTCAGACAACTGTACAAGCCTGGGAACAAGCCTCAGGAGGGTATAACAAAGGAAGAAAAACAAGACAAAATGACCAGGGGAAAAAACTAAGTGTACACACACCCACACAAATCCACACCCAGACACACCCTCAAATCACAAACAAAATAACAAACAAATCAAACATTTCCTTCCTTTTTCTGATTACATTTTTCTGGTACTTCAGGAAAGTTAATTTTAACAACTAAGAAGAAGATTAGTGTTGAAAAGAAAAACTAAAAGGTCAAATAACAGGAAAACTGACTCATTTTCCAGCTTGTCTGATAATGCACATATAAGAAATGCATATTAAATCCAAATGAAAAAACCTTAATTCATTTTAAAATCTTTCCTTTAAGAACATTGTTCTTCCCACATTTTTTGGTATGTTATTAATGATTTTCTGTAGGACAGGTGCCTGCCTAGAATTCCTTGTCTGTGATTTTTTTAGTCAACTTTACAGTCTAAGCAGCTTTCAATAGCTCCACAGTAACTGAGAACTCATTCAGGCCACATTTATTTCATCATATAAGCCCTTACCTACCATGGAGAGGAGGAAATGGATACCTCTGACAGATTGTAATTCTGCTGCCATATAATTGTCCCCTTGGAAAGTTTATTCAATATAACAAACTCATTCAACATGAAATCAAGGAACCTGAGCTATCAGTGAAATGCAAAATAGTGCTGTCAAGGTGAGCTATAAGCAGATATTATTTCCTACTGTGATAGAAGCTACAACACACATGGACTTTAAATAAACCTCAAATGCAATTTTATGTATAGTTTATTTTCACTTTGAAAGGATAGTGCAAAATGAGAAGTAAATTAGAAGTTCCCATTTTCATTGCTAAGTAAACGAATAAGAAAGAGGCGCTATAGGCTATTTGAAATCTGTTTGGGAGCTTTTAACAGTAGCAAGATATGTGCAGGTTGATTTTAAATTACATTATTTTCAAAGTTGGTTTTTTTCCTTAAAAGAAAACCCAGTCAAACAACCTAAAGAGCTTTACCTGACAAGTCTTAATTAAATCCAAGGATCTCTGTTTCCTTAGTAACCACTTATAGCATCACTAGCATTCAAGAGAGAGCAGCAGGTGCAAGAAGCCATAAAAAAGAAAAATCCTATTTTGCCAATGACTTATTGAAATATTAGATTGAAGTATTTAATACTGGCTTCCTACTGATTTCAGTGACTTCTGAGTACAATCTTCTTTCAATCTTTAAAAAAAATTATACACTACTGACAGTCAATTTTATCCTTTTCTTCTTTGACATTTCACATTCTTATGTTACAGGATAGTGTACTTCTATTTATTCTCGTAGTTTAATACAATTGCATGTTTCAGAGTCAAGTGCATACTCCTAATGTTGTTCTAATCTTCATGATCTTTTTTGAGTTACATTTTCGAGACTTGTAGATTGATATATGAAAGTATATAGTGCTGTAGAAACTGAGGAGACACCATTTAAATGGGCAAAACAAACATTACAGATGAAAGAAAAAATATGTAATTGTAGTGAATTAAAAATGTAAATCTGTGAAGGTGTTCTGTATTTCAATGGTAGGCCTTTCAACATGCTTTATCTCATATTTGTGTTTCAACTACTTTTTTACAGGAATAATTTGATTTAATTAATTACTTTCACCAAAACAAAGCTAGTTTACATCAAAAGAATATTTTTTAAAAATAGGGTTGCTCATCTGGGTTGACTGGATGAGTATGAAAGAATCAAGTTCATCTATCCTTCTGACTCTGTTTGAGGGATGAATTTGCCCCAAACATAAAGAGATGATCTGACTTAGATAAGGCATTAAGCAGATATGACAGCTCTCTGGCTTTAAATTCGTAAATGCCGCAGTGATCTTGAAATATTTACCTCCTATCCCCACTTTTTCTCTCCCAAGATGCTTTCAACAAAAAGGTCCTTTGCTCAGTATAAGAACTAATTGCAGTGGTAAGACATTGAAATGTAGGTGTGCTTCTGTAATGTGTCTAAACTTGTATTTTCAGTCCTAAATAGAGCAGAGTCCATTTAGTACATAAAGAATGGCTTAGTAACAGTCAGTCATGCCTGTTGTAAATCTGTCATAGTTTTTTAAATCATGACTTCTTAATATCCTGTCACTTTTGGTACCCTTAACAAACATACTAGATTAAAAAAAATTATAAAAGAATAAACAAAGGAAGTGGAGAAGTAGCTAAAAAGACAGAAAAGAAAACCCCATTAAAAAAAGAAGAAGAAGAAGAAAAACATTTGTTCAAGTAAAAATAGGTACCAAGGTCATCAACAGATGTTCGTATCTTTGTCCTGTCTGCATATGTCCTAATTGAATATTTCCTTGGTGTCAATTCAAAATCTGAGCTTTTATCCTTGACTAAATTCTTGACATTACTGTTTCCCTGCAGCCCACAATTCACTCTTTGAAAGTCCTTGCAAGCATTTCTCAGCATGAGAAGATCCAAGCATCCTGTTCAAGCCTGTGACAATTTAGCAGTATTCTTAGCCCTCACAGAGAAAGCCCTCCCTATATCTCTGGGCAGCCACATTTCTACAATGGCTCAGGATATGTAATTATCCAGTTCAGTTCCTCCATGTGACCTGAGAGGAATTAAACACATATTAAGCACAGTAACTGATGTATCATGTATCACTGTGTCAGACACACTCACTCTGGCTTGTTGAAACCATATCATTAATGAGAAAATAATTAGACATTTATTAAGCCAAAGTTTGAGAGCAGGAACTCTTTTTCAGCTACTTGTTGGAAGGTTTATATGAGAAGGAAAATCCATTTTCTGTTCCAAAAACTGCTGTAGTATTTAAAGTAATTATTCTATTCTGGTAGAAGCTGGAATTGTAAATGATCTGTTCCTGTGTAGATGTTCCAGTCACCAGCTCTGCTCCAACCTGATGTACATTCACTAGTGGAAGATATAAAAAGGAACAAAAAAATTCAGGTGAAGCTAATTAAATGTGTTCACTAGCTATATATTATCTATTTAGAATGCTAAGAGGAATAGAAAAATTACAGATTTGGGGATTTTTTAGTTGAATGAGAAGTAGTTCTGTGGCCTTTTTTTTCCTGATTTTTTAATTATTATTCAGGGACATTGATGCATATTTTTGAAGCTTCTAAAAGGAATAAATGAATTATCACATGCAGAAATAAAGTACAATTATAGAGTATCAATAGTGACTGTTAAAAATTATATGCCATCATATAGATAGCTCACCTACAATTAATAGAGTTCATAACAAAAATAAAACATTTTGTTAATGTATATGCATTTGCATAAACCACAATCTATTAATTTCTAAATTTAGTAACCATGATCTCAATTTTTTAATAGAAAGATTTATTCATAATAAATTTCAAAAAAAATGAAGTATCTCAACTTCTGCTTTATGACTAAACAAAATATAGAACAAAACACAATTTCAGGACAGACCAAACCTCAAGAGAACAGCTTCTTGCTTTACCAGACCTCAACAAAGAGAGCAGTATATAACTTTCCAGGAGATAAAGGCAAATAGCAGAGACCTCTACCTAATAATTCATTCTGTCTAAAGAAGAAAAAAAAAAAAAAAAAAAAAAAAAAAACAACAAAACAACAAATGGAGAAGCAGTTTGGTATCTAAGAAAGAGAATATAAATAACAACTCCTATTTTCCTTTCATGCAACAAGTCCACTTCAGATAAACTTATTCCCATATAACTCTTTAAAATAAGTCCTCATGGACAGTTAGTTATATATGCTTTTAGCTATGATGTTAATAGCAGTCAGTTATTAAAAACAATGACTATCAGGGTCTTAAGGAAACTGATATTTAAGTCAACTTTTCCTTATTAAATCCTCTGCAACGAAAAACTTCATTACTATCTCATTTATTTATTTGAGGTTTCTTTGTTTGTTTGATTGGTTTTAGTTTGAGAATTATGGGATTTTGTTGTTGTTGTTTGGTTTTGCATTGCCTTTGATATTAAGAACAGAAGTGACTGACTAAGGTAAAAAGTTGTAAAATTTATTCATATTGTTTTAGGAACAGCCTTCCTGAAAAGTCAGAGAGAGAAAAGTTTCCAGCCTCTTCTTTTTCTCTTTACTCATAACTTAGCAAAAGTAAATTATGGAGTTTTTATAGTGAACAAATACTTAAACTCTGATAGCTGCTACATATGTAACCATGTATTTTGATGGTGAATCATAAGTAAATTAAGAACAGTTAAAAGCCTATCCATAATTTAAATGTAAAATTTATTATAAGAATTGATTGATTACTTGATTCCATCTCTCAGGATCAGAGTTTTGAAACTTCTTGGCTGAAGGAAATGCAAAGGACTGTAGTGAAAAGGGAAACGGCTGACCTGTTTGAGAATTCAATTAATTTGTAATTACTGGGACATTATATTCACATTTTAATGGAAAGAATATTTATAAACTGTTCTGATACAATTAGATATTTGAGATTAATATTCAGGTCTACATTCTGGCCCCATGGTGCTGTGCATGATGAAAATATGTATGTATGGCTCATGTCATTTAAGTGCAATAAATGCAAAAGTATAACTGTATGGGTCTTCCTCCATACAATTTTTGTTTCTTCAAACACAATTTTTCCATGAACTCAACCAACTGATTTGGATGACAATGACCTAGAGGAGTCTATTTGCATCAGTCAGCCTCAAAAGAAGAGTTCAGTCACAGTCTGAAGAAAAATGGCAATTACACAATAAAATCCAGATTACCTTGCAGACTACAAATAGATCCAAGATTTTCCTTCAATAATATGCCATGATCACTCATATTTCATATAGGGTCATTACTCTTGATCTGCTAATTTCCTCCAAAAGCTCCTTGAAATACTGTGAAGTAGAAGTTCTCAGTTGTGCTCATTCCTTTAGTATTTCTGAACAACAGAGCAACTTATATGAATTCAATTATTATTGAATTTAGCTAAATAAATGATGGAATAATAAAATAAATTTGATAACATTTAAAGGTTTCAAATATATTATTACTGTATTTTCTATTGTTTTCCCAACTGCTTTTTATCCCTATATTATCTGTTAGCTTTGGTTACTTATAGATAATAATTGACAATCTAATCAAACTAGTGATGTTAATCTTTACATATTAGTTAGAACTGGTTAATATTTGTACATACCTTAAAAAATGTCAAATTCTATACAAGTAAAACTACTACTTCTAACCATGCCATTCAGATGCTTACTAGCCTTTTGGAAAATGGAAAATGAATCTCTAACAAATTAACTTATTAAGATTATTTAAGGCACTCAAGCAAACAAAAGAACCCCAACAAGAACAGATGGAAAATGTATACTTTAGGAGTGAAAAATGTAGGAACCAAATTTGCTCACAGTGTAGAATAAAGGAAAAACACATTAAAAATTAAATTTATTTGATGGCTTGGATATGTATCAAAGTGCAGTAATTACAATAATTTGCATTAAAAAAGCTCCATTAATCTTCATTGATATTAGACACATAAAAGAAAGAATCATGTCATTATGTATGCTTTGCAATATCATAGGAGCCAACCACTTGAAAGAACTAAGCCATTCGGTTGGATATAGAAACTCCTCAATAGTTTCTGACTCCTGTTACTGAAATACTCTCATTAGTTAAAACTAACTGGAAGAAGATCATAGCCTCTTCTTTGATTATTAATTAACCCAAACTTCCTTTCCAGGAAACCTGTAAGAACTTGGGAGAAGTGGGGGGTTAGAGATACTTCAATGGGGCTAATAAAACTAGAAAATATCCTTTAAAACAAAAAACAAACCCAAACCCAAATAAAAACCCACCATCACCTATTATTGTAGCCTCACAGACACAAAGTACTTCTATTACATCTAACAATACATGGTAATAATTTAAAGATTTCTGCATCCCCTGCAAAAATTGGCAGACTAGTCTTTTATAACCTTTTAAATGTATTTGTACTGAAAAACCACAAAAACGAAACAAAAAGCCCCAACAAAACAAACAAAAAAATCTCCAACCATCCAACTACAGACACCTGATTCTATTTCACATCTATTCATATGTTTTAATTATCTCTGGCATATTATATGACTTATGTCCAGTCTAAGAAGGAGGCTGGCAAATCTTCAACAAAAATAGTTCTAAAAAATTACTTATCCAGACATATGCATTTGAATTATTGACATTAAAGCTTAATCAGTGCACAGTCATTCCCTGCATATAACTGGTTATTAAACTAGTTATGGACTGACTTGCCCTCACTCTTCCATTAAAAGGCAATTCCATGTCCCAGAATAAAAGGCAAAAAGGCACTACCTAGCTAATTTTGTGTGTCTAACGCTCTTGAGATTTCTAAGTGCCTTTACCTGGGAAGCACATTAGATGTGCTGAATCTAAGACTTTGTACTGAAGTTTCTGGAGCTGCTAAAGTTCTGCTTCAGCTCCAGATCCACCTCCTCACACGTTGCCCCTGTGACTGCATTTCAGTTCATCAGGAATGAAAGGGGATCAGCTACCCATTTACTAAAGAACAGTGTGTCCTGGGTGTTTCCTGCTGCACAAATGCTGAGTAGTTGGCTGCAAACTTCCAGAGTTTGCACAACATAAAATGAATCCATTCTCATTGTGCATGCTGTTTTATCTGTTTACAGACACATGTAATGTCCAGAGGTTCCCAGACACCTAAGACATTGCTATTCTGAGCATGCACAGACATTCCTTAGTGTTCAAGTTTTGCACCTGTTTCTTCTATAAATCCAGTTAAAATGAATAGAATAGGTATTCATCAAGCAAAGTAGCTTGAGGCAATCTGGTGTGTTCTGAACAGATGCAGAAGATCAGGTTTCCTGCTAAAACAGACCACAAGGGGTTTTAGAGGTAGAAAATGAAGGCTCAATTATTTTCTTTGCCTGAAATGATGCAGGCTTTCTGCTTTTCTCTGGTAACTCTCTTAGCACTCCAAAATAATGTGCTCTACAAGAGGATATTGCTAGGAGCAGGGGTTGGCAGTAAAAATTTCAGACTCTTCTTACACAAATAGAGACAAACAGAACCAAAGCCTTCATGTAAATTACCACAGCTCTCCATCCTAGTGATGAGGATGCTTAGCAAGGCTGTTCTTGTACCTAAGCCAAGTAGTATTTCAGTTTCTATATTAACTAGCAATTGTTCACGAAAACAAAACAGAAATTGAAGAAGAATAGTAGCAGATTTTGTTTTTTTCTCATACTGTATACCGTCTCTTAAATAGCTTCTCTCTTATGCTTTCTTTCCCTCTTAAAAATAATTCTGTGAATAAGTATATACATGAAATATATTTAGCTATCTCTGTGTTGACGTAGTAGTTGTAATTCTTATGGATAAAAGATGAAGGTTTGTATCAGTTTTAAAAAATGTAGTGGGAAAATTGCATGTTGTGTAATTGCAGTATCCCCTGACCTGTGATATAAGAAGAAAGTCCATACTTCATCTCTCTGGTTATCATTTGATAGTGGAAGGCAAAAACTACTTTCTGGGTAGTGATGAATATTGGCTTTGTGAATTCTGAGTAGAAACAAATCCTTTAGTTCAGGAAAAGACCAGGTTGTCTCTGCAGGTCCGCTCTGAAAAGAATACTGCACTCCTATTTTATGTGACAACAGAAGACTCTTGAAAAGTATACTAATTATATTTTTGAAGAATTATTTAAGATCTTGTTGCACAAACAACACTACAAGAGTTAAAGGCTTAAGAGTGTCTGCAGATCACACATTTATTTGGTGCCCTTCTTAATTACTTTGTTTTAAAAGAGGTAAAATTGAGCTGTTAGTTTTTCATGAGGTATGCAGAAGCCTACAAAAATCAGAGTTTGAAATGCGAATATTTAAAATACTTTGTCAGCACGACAATTAGTGCAATTATTTGGTGATCATATTAATAATAGGAATCAAATGTTTAGAAAGAGATTCTTTGAATCCTTAACCATTCATGCTAGTTTGTGAAAGCTTAAATGCATAATTTAGTTCTCTATAATTTAAGATAAAAGGTTTAATTTCCTATTCATATAAAAATACATATGAAAGTTAAAGGAAAAACCTTATTGCTTCAATTTTTATGAATTCTACAAAAACTGCTTTCAGTAGTGTGTTCAATCTTTCAACATTTGTCTCTACATACCAAAAGTGAAGATCCACAACTCTAAAGTTTGTAGAGGTTTCAGAACCCACAGGAAGTATTTGGTACACAGAAGATTCAGACATACTAAACTTGTTGGCCCTTGTTGGTTTAAACAAGTTGAAATGTGAGTCTGCTGAAGAAAAGTAAACATGGAAAGTTCTTTAGACTATTTAGTGTTGAACAGTGACTCACACTGTTTGCGTTCTCCACTCAGAAATCAATTACCTCTATTAGCCCACAGACTGTGGACATCTGCACCTTTTGAGTGGCTGTTTTAGCTGGCAATACGTAGAAACACAAAATCACTGAATGATTACGGTTGGGTGGGAGCACTGGTCCAACCTCCTAGCTGAAGCATGGTCTTCCTAGACATGTGGCTCTAGGAAATGCATCCCAATAATTACCACATTATGTGACCTCTCTGGTGTATGTATGTACAAAAAATGACAACATTAGCTCTTATATGAGAGTTAGTACAAGTGAAGAGAGCAGGAATTTTTGGGAGTGTGGTTTAAGATGACTAGTGACAGGTACTTAAAATGGCATTACCTTTGCTTCCATAACATTCTCTATTTATATAAACTAGGTTTTCTCGCTTATGTTTCAATTTCATAAGAGCAGCTAATTGAGCATGCATCTATAGGTTTCATTTTAATTAGAATTTTCATATATATGGCTTAAAATTTCTGTATCAGTATATAAGCATCTCAGCATCAGCTTTGATTTTTTCTCATTATTATTCTCAAAAGCCAACCTGCTTTCAAGATCCTGTACTATAAGACCCTTTGAAGCTGTGTGCCATGCGATACCTTGTTACCCTGCCAAATGAGTGATGCTGCATTCATCTTTCCACTGGGGCTTTTCTTTAACTGTTGGTAGAGGACCTAACATAGACAGGGGGTCAGGACAGTACAAGTGAAAAAAAATACACAGCTTTTCACAAGCATGGGTTGTAAACTTAGATTGTGGAGGTGGACTTGACATTTTCTATTTCAAATGGGTTGCAATTGATATTTTCTTTTCCATCTTGCATTTTATTCTAAGCATGAGTATACAGATCCCAAATTCATGATTTGACCTGAATAAAAGGCTGTCCAGGAATGAATGGTTAACATAAAAGTTAACTTCTACAGTAAAATTCGACTGATAAGGTGAGAAAAACCCCAAATTCCAGTCCCAAAAAAAAAAACCAAAGAAAAATTGCTTGTAAAATCACCAGTAATCTGTAAATATCTTCTAGATTAATATTGCTCTCTTTGTAGTTTTTTAGGCTGTTCAGTACTTTATAATCTAAGTTTCAGCATCAAAGCAGCTGTTGACACAGATCACACATGCAAATACATAATAAATTTTCTTTTATTATACTGTTGTCGACATTTTATTTTAAAAAAATCTTTGACTAAATTATTTTCTATAATTTAAGCTTATTTTTCTTAAGATTATAATATTCATCCAGATGTCATTCACTTTTCATCACACTCACTTTCTTTTTAAATAACTTTGGAAGAACATCTGCTCTTAACATCAAAAGATATAAAACACATGATATTTCTCAGTGTGCAGATTTAGTTTGAAATTGGAGAGAAAAATCAGGGCTAATTTTGACATACAATTAAAGAGTGATAAACATTTGGAGCTAGCAAATATCGATGTGATAGTGAAGAGATCTAAAAAACTGACTCTGTAATCTATAGCACCTGAAAGCTTGTAACAACTTTTGTAATTACTGTCACTGATAGATATTTTTTCTTGCACTTTTCAAGTATCAATTAGAGCCTCTGTTTCTTCCTGAAAAAGTTCCAGTGACACTTCCATAGGTGAATTTATTTCTAGTGTTTGCAGTTTAGATTGATAGGGAAAATGATTCAGAGGCCTAAACTCACCTTTCTGGACCACTGCCACGTTTCATGTAGAGAATTTCGCTATTTACCAAAACAGACATATGCAATTCCTGTAACAATGAATTTAGTCATAATGCCATTTTTCATATGTACCACGTGAAATGAACATTTCCAAGACAATTATAAAAGGATTTTTTTTTGTTAACTCAAGATAAACTATTTATCATACCCACTGAACTGTAAGCTAGCGTAGCTGTGAAAACTACCCAAGTCATTCCTGTGGTTTTGGATCACAGATTCTGCCCTGCCAATACCTCTTATGTCAAATTGTCAAAGTACTGTCCAAACTGGTGTTTTTAATATATGAAGGTAAAGGACTGTTCTGTGTTATACTCTGTCATGGACAGTATAAATATTATCTCCAACCCTTGGCTAATCAACATGAGCTATAGGCTGGTATACATAAATCTTACGGGAAAAATGTAATCTGTAAAGACAAAGGTTTTTTTAAAGTCTGACAGATGTTGATTTATGTTGATCCACTGAAAAAAAATCACACTATGTGATTAATTTTGTGTCCATCACACTCATACATTCTTACAAGAAGAATACTGCAAACACACTTTTCTGAAATATCTGTATTTTAACCCATGTTACTAAAATATTACTATTCTGTTCAAGTAATTAATTTGGCAGTCAGCTATATTATTTTTTTTCAGGAATGGGATATATCAATATCCTTAAGCACTTACAAATTAATTTTGATAACAGAAGAACAAAAGTAAGTGTAATTACAAGCAGTAAAAATGGTATTATACAGGAGTTCAGAGCTTGTGTTCCTTTAACTGACTTAAAGTTTTTTTCTATAACCTGATTTCTATAAGGACTTCTGTCTCTGGTTTTAAATTAAGAAGTAATTAAAATACTTATCTAGTATCTGTGCTTTATTTGGAGTTTAGAAAATATAAAATACAAAAGATAAAACTGAAATTATAGAACTTACAAAGGGCTGCATACTGCAGCACTGAAGGTAGCCAATAACTGAGTCAGACACGTCTTCAGGAACTCTGTTATTAAAATAGTTGACACTTTCTCACAGAGCTCTGTGCAACTGCATTTGTTGTTGGGAGCCTTGAATTATCTCATTTCAGACACTCTCTGTTTAATTAATTCTGCATGTTGTACCACCAATTTTATTAACATGCTATTGCTGGATGAATACCACCCCATCACTAATTTAAATTCATGAAAGCTAGCTCAGCCTTGTAATTTCTGCAACCTTCCAAGAGCACATTTTTTCCCTCCAGTTTTTCCAGTTTTACAAGAGAACAATTTCTTTCAGTGATGGTTTAGACCAATACCATGAAGGCATTGTCAGTAAACGAATGAAGTCTGCCAGCAGAGGCACAGTTTAAAATGTCAAAAATAAAATTAAAAAAAAAATAAATCTGTCCCTATGTGACAGGTAACTCCCCCTGCTTTTTTTTCCCCCACAGTATAAATTAGCTGTACGTAAGATGCTTTTACCATATATATAATTACAGCTTTCCTGCACTTAGAAATTACAGGCTTTTTCCTACACTGAATCACTGAATCACAGAATCACAGAATCAGTTGATTTGGAAGGAACTTCCAGGATCATCAAGTCCAGTTTTGGGCCCTGCACAGGACACTCCAAGAATGACAAAATATGCCTGAGAATATTGTTCAAACACTTCTTGAGCTCTGTCAGCCTTTGTGCTGTGATCTCTTTCCTGTGGAACCTGTCCAACCACTCTCTGGGTGAAGAAGCTTTTCCTGATATCCAACCTAAACCTCCCCTGACACAACTTCAAGCCTTGGCCTCCTGTCCTGCCACTGGTCACCATAGAGAAGAGATCAGTGTAAGCCCCTCCTCTTCCCTTCACCTCTCACATGCTAGAAAACTCTCTGTGTAAACATGTCTTACGAAACTTAGAGCTATCTAACACAACACAAATGTTTTGCCCTTTCATTCTGATTTGAAAGCAAAACCACTGAGAGACTCTAAGTCAGAAATACAATCTATTGGGAAAAGGGAAAATAAACAAAATGCATGTAATAATACAAAAAGAAGACTACTGACAAAGTCAGAATACAATCTGACAGCCCTTTGGCTCATGTGTTTGTAGCAGTCCAAAATGGAGTGGCTGCAGTCCTCTTGGAGTGGCAGATTTGGTTTGTGTTGGAGCAGTGGTTCTGTGTTGCATCGCGGTTTGGGGTTTAGGTTAGGGGTTCTGATCTGTTAGCTAGCCGTGTTCTGTGTACCCCCGCGCACCCCCTGTTCCCCTTCCCCCCACCGCGGCTGTTCACTCTGGGTCCCTGACTGTTGGAGCTTCCGCTGCCACTCCTGTGACCACTGTCCGTCCTGCCCGGAGGGTTCGGTGCTGGTCACTCCAATCTCCCAACCCCCATCTGCCCCAGAGCCCAGGATCCACCCCGTTCATGTCCCCGTTGTGTGCCGTGGTCCACGTCATCACCACGGCGCCTGCCCCCATTGGGCGGGAGAGCCCCTGCTCTCCTCACCCCGCCCCCGATATAATCCCACGCCTTGGAGTGCTTGCGGACATTTTCCTCACGCGCCAGCTGGGAGCGGGTTACGGTGCCTCAGCGCAGCTCCCCGCGGCAATAAAAGACTTTCAGCCTTCCACACATGGGGAATCCAGACGTTCCTTCACTCTACTGGTGTCTCTCGCTTGCAGTGGCGAGAATCCATGGCCAACCCTGCCCGGACATCGGCAAGGAGACGCATGGCAATCCCAGGTCCTGGAGAGAGACATACCGCTCTAAGTGCCAGAGCTGCCCGGAGACCGGGAAAACACAGCGAGACGCCGCAGTCCTGTAGAAAAGGTGTAGTCCTCCAGTGGAAACCCCAGCTGTGTCCTCTTGGAAACCTGTGGGAAGGCTGTCCTGAAAATCTCAGAATATATCTAGGTGGGAATGCTTAGCTCCTCCCCCCTGGGCGGAGCATCTCACAATGGGCTGATGTCATTCTGAGTCATGTGGTGGGTCCTTGATCACCTGTTAAACAGAAATGGCTCCTGAAGGGAGTTACCTCTGAGTCACGTGGCAAGACATTGATGGGCCCATTAACAGGAGATAAGGAAAACTGCCCAGAAGACAATTGCTACACAGATAGAAAACATCCTGCTTCTCAGTCTCAGACACCTTTCTTATCACTCTAATTCTAGGTCACTTACTAACAAATAAATCAAAAATAAGAGCTTCCTATTTTGACAGAGATATCAAAATTGACTACGAAAAGTCCTTCAAAAATAGAGGAAGTTTCAGGAAAAACATTTCATATTCTTACCTAGCTTCTACAATTCTGAGAAGGGGACAAAGAGATAGCCTGGAGACATTGTTTTGAACAACAAGGATACTTTTATTCACTAGAATCTTGGTTCTCTTCTAAATGCCTTTGTGCATCTCTAATTGGAATTCACTGAAAATTAAAGTTATCTAATGCCTCTGGAACAGGTCTGTGATGAGACACCAGAAGAAATTAAGGGTTTATTAAATTACCATTATCATTGGTAATTTGAATAAAAAAATTAATATAGTCTTTTTAATCTTTTATTGCAAAACTATTGCATAAAAGTTTGTTTTCTAATTTTATTACTAATGAGAACAAAACCATTTAAAAAACAATTCAGTCTTCAGACTCATGCTACTCTTAATCTAAACAAGGTCTATATAAACAAGACACTCATAATGCTCAAACCATCAGCAGAATGCACAAGGGAAGTGTAAAAAAAACCTTTGCATTCATGTAAAATTAACACACTGAATGGAGAATTATACACTGTCTATAGTTTTCTTCTGCAGTTTGGTCCTTCTGAGAGAGTGGAAGCTCTTTTACTCCATCTTTATTTACATTTTGATGGTGATATTAAATGTGAAGGGAAGGTTCTGAAGAGTGATTTTCTCCTCCCTCACTTTTGAACTGCAAAGTGTCATTGTTCACATCAATAAAGGGATGATAGCAACTTGGGTACACCCTGAAGGCAGAATTGTTCAAAATACTTCTTAAGAATTCTTTCTGTATAAAGTGGAATTTATGTTCCTATATGGATGTTGCAATAGGGTAGTAAGTATATTAGAGAAATACAATTAAAGCTTTTTCACTGGAAAGTAAGACAAAGAAATCTGGATCCTCTTTAATTGCAGTGATGCTTTACACTGTCTTTTCTGCCTTATAGAAATACTATCTTTAGAATGAATTAGTTCTATTTTCCACTCTGTTGGTTACTGAAATTTTTGCTTAATAGATAGAATACTGGAGAGAGGTTATTCCTGACATTATTGTACATGCTTTTTTCAGACACAGACTCTTGAAACAAGAAAGCAAATGAAGGGAATTTGGGGTTTGTCCTCTAGTACACCATTAGAGTAGCAGTAAGGAATTATTCTTTTGAATATCCCATTACATCCCATTTACAACATCTACTACAGGGAGCTCAAGACCCACAAAAGAATTAATAGGTTTGATGATATGTAGACAAAGGGATGTGCAAATTCACCACCTGCTGTTAGGTTATTGCTGCTATTTACCAAATATAAGTATTCAGGTTTAGTAGTATTTGTTGGAAAAATTATTTATGAAATATGTCATGAATGGAAAACACTTCCCAGGGCTCTCTCCTGGTAACTCTTTAAAAGAAACTCACCTCTTATAAAATATTTCTCATTAATATTGACTACCAAGAAAATGAAAACAACTGTATATTTTGTCATGAGTTTTGAGCAAATGTATTTATTCTGTAGTCATTAAGGTAAAATGTTGAATACCCAAATACTTCACCTAAACTAACAAGAAAGAGGAAAAAAAGATAGGATGAGGTATTACTATTGTGATATAAAGTGAAGTGTGCCATGGAATCTGCAGTACTTTGACTGCCCTGCTCAGTACATTTGTGATATAGATAAAAAAGAATCTCCCTACTCCATAAAGAGTGATTAATTTACTTAACTATGACCCTTTTTTATTTTATCTTTCCCTGCTTTATTATAATTTGTTCCCATTGTCTCTACATATTTAAGGCACCTGACTAGCATGAGAGTGGTACAACAATAGTTCTCATCATTGCTCCATAATAGTTGTAGCATAGACAGAGTCAAAAGAGGTAAACTAATTTTCCATATCCTCTGCACATCAGGAAACCATGTGGTCTTGAGGTATTTTCATTAATTAATTTGAGGAAAAGCATGATAGTTTATGTAGAAGCTTAGTACAGAACAGGGAGCCTTGGATGCTAAACCAGAAAAGTCATAAGAAAATACTTATGCAGGAGCCAATTTTCAAACAATGGATAAGACAGCACAGTAAGGATTTTTAGTGGACCCAAATATGATACTGTGAGTATTCTTTGTCAATTGGTGCTCATTACCAGAAAATGAAAGCTTTCATTCCTAGTGAGGAAACTGGCACCCCACAGACTATCAGTGTTTAAGAGAGGATCTTCAAAAGCATCCAAAGGAAATTAGGAATCACAAATGTCTATTTTCTTTTAGAAAAATAGCCTTTTTTGAAATAATGTCCAATTGGAATACCTGTGGTTGAACTTCTGTTTCTTTTATAGTGTTAGAGTTCATACCTTTGATCCCCTCTGAAGGCTTTAAAAAGTGACCAAAAAAAGAGGGAATCAGAAATTTATTTTCTGATTATTTTTACCTCCCATTATAAAACTATTATGTATCCATCACAGCTCTGGGGGGGTTTTATGACGCTTGTAATGAGATATCCCATTGCCAAAAGCAATAGATCAGAGGTTTGCAGTGAGAGATCTAATCATATCTTTTCTTCTCATCTTCTTGTTATGCTGTATTATAAATTCCAACAGTTTCAGACTCTTCTGCTTTCCTCCAGCCAGCTTCAGGCAATATATTTGAATCTGATTTCTTTGTTTTTCCCCTGAGAATATTTTGTGGCACAACTGACAGAAAATGTGATTTAGCCTGCATTCTTTGCAATGTTTTACATTCCCCAGATGAACTTCTATATGAATATTTTCTGTGGTAGAAAATTTTCTGAGCTAAAAACTTGTATTTTATATCAGAGTTCAGAGTTGAGCCTATAATTAGGTCAATATTTTATCAGTCTCTAACAGAAATACATATCCATCTGAAATTATTGTTCTGTAAAAGAATCCAAAATTTCTTGTCTGCTAACAGTTGAGTACCACTTAAGATGGAGGAGAGAAGTTTTAGACCAGATGCTCAGAGTCTATGAATATGTGTTCTCTATCACAATAGTTTCCCAGTCTAAACTCTGGGTTTGTAAAGTCACTGCATTCAAATTGAGATTCTGATACTTTCTTTTAATTATTATTTTAAAAAATATATTATTATACTGTTACTAGAAAATGCAGAATCCACAGAATTATAATGAAAGAATAGCATAAGAACTCATCCTCACTATTTCCAGTGTTCAAACACAAGAGAACTATGTCCCTAATCCCTAATTATACCACATGTACTGTCAGTCACAAAAATCTAAAAAAATACCAATTGAGTCAGGTCCAAATTCCTCTTAAAAAAAGTATGACCAGAACACTGAAATGACCAAGAAAGTTCCATCTTTATTCTCCCATTCCTGAAATTTGTCTTTAATGAGACGTTGTCATTAACTAATCAGCATTTTCAAGTCAATGACAAAGCTGCATGAGAAGAAATCATGAATTTTGTTTTGTAGTACACAGCATAAGCTATATGACATTTGCATAGCACAAGACTAGCATAGCAATAGGAAAAGATGATTTTTGTATTAAAAAATCCTTTTTTTCTTCAAAGGAAAGCTTCACTATCCTTTCAAATGTTCACATTGGGAACAATTGCATCATTTTTATAGTAACTCAACCATTTTGATTTTTCTGGTATTGAAAGAGGCAGGAAGAGTTTCTGTTCAGAGTCTACAAATCATAATATAGAACATAGTTATGAGGAAAATATTTTTTTCCATGTGTGCCAGATTACAGTATTCACTAAAATTATGAAGTATTAATTTCCTTTTATTATTTTGCATAAATGCTTCTTTAAGATCTTATAATTATGAATTTAAAGATATTCTGCTGAAGCAAAAAATTTCAATCAGGACTACCTACTTATGTAGCATTAAGAGCATTATACAGATGTCTTTGCTCAAGTTCATTGTACCCTCATATAAACTTTTACCTTTCCAGAAGTGAAAACTTCCACTTTGTTTCTTTACAAGACAGTTCTTTTTGAAGAATTTCTCCCAGACGAACATGATGAAACCAATGAGACAATACAAGAAGCAGTATATTTTAAAATATTGCAATTACTATGAAAGTTTCACAATTCTTAAATATTCTTCTAGGACATAATAAAATCTAATGTGCATAATTTTATATTATGGTTGCCGTGTTTCTGTCGATAGCTAGTAAAGTCCTTAGGCAGCATCTTTTTCAGATTACAGTACTGGTCCTCTCAAGACATACTGACATAAGGGACAAGGAAAGTGAGGATACAAGCAGTTTCTGAAAGGTGGAAGAGCATAAAAGCCATATTTACTTTTGGATCTGCAAACCTATATATTTGGTAAAATCTCTGTTCATCTAATATGAAGGTGCTCAGTAGTATTAAACTGAAGTGCAAGAAAAGCAAAAAAATATGACAATGTGAAGTATTATTAGCTCCATAGAATAAAAATTATATATATTCCAGGATCTGTCAGATTTTTTTCAATATTCTTTAATAAGATCCCCATTATGATATTTTTTCCTGGTAATAAGCATAGTCATTCATATTCTGGCATAATAATAAAACATAAAAACCCCAAACAAACATCACAAAAATAAAAATATTTTTATTGATTACATAATGACATCTACCTTTAGAATTTTACAACAAACAAATACAGAAATTTTAATTCTACACAATTTTCCTTGTAAACTTTTTAAAGGATAAACTTTTAAACCGAATGTGTTAAATCTAACCAAATATTATATGAAAACATCTAATCAAGAAACAATGTTGTAAAATTATTTTGTCTAATTCATAGTAAAAGTACTTGTAATTTTGTTGTTTGTTAGATAAAATTAATGTAATTTCAGTGTGATTCCCTGGCAAATTCAGCATTAATTTAAGCATACTTCATAGTGTTATGTTCTCAAAATTATGGTATGAAAGGATATACTTAAAAATTTACAATATGGTGCATTACAATAGAAAAATAAAAGCATTAGAAAATCTGCAATTAGAATAGGTCAGTTTCTCTATCTAATTCATTTTTATGGAAGTGACCAGAATGACCCTTGGAAATTTGGTACTCAAACAAAACAAAAGTAAGCCTTCAGCTTACAAGAACACAATTCACAGTATCAATATTGTGCCATCGAACAAAAAGAAGTTACACAAGTGGCACTAAATTCAGCTGTATGAGACCTGGGATACCAAACTAAACCAGCAATAAGAAATAATAAAATGAAATACATTAATTAGGTACTTTTTCTTGCTTGGGTTTAGGATTGTCAGGTTAGGTTTAGGCATAGTTATGCATGGATCTGTTATTGCTGACTAATTCCTGCACAAGTCGGAGATACATCTCTAGAAATCAGCCTTATTTTAGTACATTTTCGACCATTTAAGAATTTTGATATGTAATTTTCAGGTTTTTAAGAGTTCTCTTAGATATGACCCTCAATGATGTTCTTGTTGATGTTTACATTAAAGTTTATCACTTTTTGTTCAATCAGATTTGCCTATGAATTACAGTAATTCATCAAGACAGTTTATTAAAGCAACATTTCAAACTCTCAAAGTACAATGGAGTTCCAGTTTCACACCACTAACAGCTGCTATATCTAGCTCATGTATCAGCTGATTCTGCCAATACTTAAAAAAGTTTGAAACAATAGACCTGCTAAATGAATGCAGACAGACATAACTATTCTATCTACATGCAGAGAACTTTCCCATACCTCAAAGATTTCAAAGAACAGTCTCACCACAAGAGCAGTTTTGCTGAAGATGGTGATGCAATTTTGCCTAGAGCAAAGAATCAACTGGTACTTAAATGATCATAAACAAGAAATGCAGGTAACTGCCTGCTCTGAGTTCAGCTGGAGTAGAATTAATTTTCTTTGCAGTGGCTAGTAAAAGGCTGTTTTGGACTTGTGCTGAACACAGGATTGAATACAGAAATAACATACTGGTGAAAAAGCTGGGAGTTCGTGGGAGGCTGGGAGGAGACACAGCTGGGACAGATGACCCTAACTGACCAAAGAGATATTACCAACCATCTGACATCATGCCTGGTATATAAAGTGGGAGGAAGGAGGAATGGGGGAGACATTTGGAGAGATGGCCTTTGTATTCTCAAGTCACCATTACATGTGATGAGGCTCTGTTCTCCTGGAGATGGCTGAACACCTGCCTGCCCATGGGAAGCAGTGAACTAATTTCTTGTTTTGCTTTGCTTGTGTGTACGGCTTTTGCTTTCCTTACTAAATTGCCTTTATCTCAATACACAGGTTTTCTAGTCTTTTTCCTTCTGATTCACTCCCCAACCCTGATGGTAAGAGAATGGGAAAGCAGCTATGTGGTGCTTGGCTACTGCTGGGTTTAAACCACAATACTTCCATAGCCATCCTTTATGTAAAATGATGCATGTCATTCTGATGTATTTCTAAGTATCTCATATATTGCATATTTCAAAATAAGCTTCTAATAGAAAAAAATATTAATAATTTCTTTAATTCTACACCTTTATCCCCAAAAATGCACTCTGCATCAAGAAAAACAATAACAAACTATGGAAAACAAATGTAAAGTACATTAATGTATGCCACATGCTGTTCAAGATCATTTGGTAGGTAACAGTATGCAGTGCTTGTATTTCAGACATGCACTTACAGTAAACACTTCCTTTGGTAACAAAGTTTTGTCCTTGCAATAGCTACAATTATTATTGGTGCTAATACTTAGATCATCACAAAAAGAGGCAGGTTTCTAAGAAATACCAGGCTAATCACTGTCTACTACACAATTAAAATTTCAATGAAGCCCTGACATACTGTATCACAGGTTTTTCCCTGATGTTACATCATTTTGAAGAAACTTAAACACTATTTTTTCACTACAGGTGAAATGAACTTTTATTCATAAACTTTATTCCTTTTGCCATGGGTGAATTGTGATAATGAAGTCCATGAGTTACATATTTTCAAAATATAAGGGGAAATTAGTAGCTATTGTCCTTCTAAGGAAATATCACACTTGTAAAAAGGAAAACAAATATACCAACAAGTGAGGATTTAGGCACTTTTGCTTTACTAAATTTTGAATGCTATACAGTGACTGTGAATCCCCCTTTATTTCTTTCCTTCAGTATTAAGCATCTTGGTGTCCATATTCATTTTGAAGAAAGGCCAAGGCCTTTAATCCTCATCTATGTCTATCATAATAAACTAGTAAAATATCATTCTCTCTTTTTAGCACTATCGAGAGCTGAATTTAGATGTAAAGCTCAGTTCCCAATGAAAATTTTCATAATCACTCAACAGAAGTAGAAGCTATTAGGACAGATAAAGATATATATTGTGATAAATAGTTACTTTGCTCTTTCTCCACTTGTAAATATGTGGTTGCAGAGGTGCAGTCACTTGGATCATGGTATATGGTATGAGGAAGATAACATTTGTACTAACTGTGCTGCATAAAGCTGTGACACACTGCTAAATGCAAGATTGATGGCCTATGTGCTTTGCCAAAGAGAATATCAGAGAAAAATACCACTGAACAGAAGAACGAGGTTCATTATTTTAGAATCAAAACAGAGTAAAAAAACTTTACAATTTTTTTCAAGAAAATATACTGAATTTAAAGCAGTTTTTAATATTTGATCTCCTCAAAATATTCTTATTCAGGTTGAAATAGAGACAATGTATGAGATAACAGAGGCATATTATACAACATTAGGACTCCCATAATGTTATCAGAAGTTTGGCAATTCTTTTTTGCTTCTTCTCACGACTCCATCTTAAAATCACCTTATAAAGATCAGCTTAAAACTCTGACTTTTTAAAAACAGAAACAAAGAACAGTTCCTAACTTAACACAAAACCAAACAAAACACATCACCATCACTAGAAAAAAAAAAAAAGCCCAACAACAAAAATGAAATCATTTAAAAATTGAAACCAATTTAAAAAAATGGCTTCCTTCCTCATTTCATGTTGTAAATAACCTTTGAATGTCAGTATTTTCTGTAGATGTGTTAAATTTTTTAGAAATTTGACCTGATCAGCCACCATCTTAGTTTAAAGGAGGGTAAGCAAAATGACACAACTTTATAAGTATGTACTTTCTGTCCAAGAAACAGTAGTATGTTCTATGTAATCAGCAATTACCTATATTTCAAAAGATCTAGTTACGGCTAAATTGAAGGCTGAAGTACAATCTACAATGCAATTTGCCTTTCCTCTTTCCACCTGCCTAAAACAGGAATAGCAAATAAAAAAAAAAAACACAAAATCACAGTTTGGCAGGAAAGGTCATCATTCTTTCAATACTCCCAGTTTTTGTATGCTTATAAGCTTTTACTTCTATGTTTAGTGCCTCATGGTACCTGACACTTACAGAGTATTGCTACTTTAAAAAACTGGTTGCAAGTCCCTTCAAAACACCTTTTGTGTCCTTGATTATCAATATCTGAAAAACTTTCATATTCTGTATTCCATATTCCACGGAGTGAATACTATTTTGTTTCATCTATAACTATTTGATTTACAAGCATCAAAATTAGGCATATCAGAGAATATTTTCGCTTCCCTAAATCTAGCACTAGCTTTCATCAACACTGACTCAAGAACATTTTATAGCTGAATATATATGGCTTCACAGATAAATTATTTCAGCCAAATTTACTCACCCTAATTTCTGTACAAGGATGGCTAAACAGTGCTAAATACGATGTAGAACACTATATTGAATTTATATGCTGAGAGTGCTTTCAGAACTGCACAGTTCTAGAAATGAACAATTCACTCTTTTGGATTACTTGAATTAAGCGAGTCTGATAGTCTACTTACAGTTTCAGAGAAAGGTTCAAGTTTTGGGGGCTATTATACTCTGCATTGTCCTCAAAAATAGGGAACAGTTCTGGACAATTATGCATAAAGTTGGAACTATGCAAATGTTATGTAATGAGGCCAAAATAATCAAATATGACAGTTGTCATGTGATGCTGCAATGGGTGACAGAAAGCACCAGAAGGGTAAAAAATCTCAATGCCAGAGAATCAATGGAGTGGCTCAGAGGCACTCAGAGGCACAAAATCTAAATGTCTGTACATGACTAAATAAATTAGCTTGTTCTTTTATTGTTTATCCACTTTTACTCTCACTGTCACTTTATAAAGAACGCAAATGTTTTTCCCTAAGTTTTTCTGAAATATGTGAATTTAAAACCATCACTGGGCTTATTTATTTATAACAAAATCTCTGGGAAGTCATTAACAGACTCAAGAATGGGCAGTTACACAGAAGTGTCAACCCCTGGGATGGTACATATTCATAATTTCACACAAAGAAATAAAGAAATAAATCCAGCTTTCTACTGTCTTCACCTTATGCCCTCAAGCACAGGAAATGCTCTCAATTTTTACTAGTTTGGTAGGAGACCTAAAAGAAGATGCATTTCTGTGCATTTTGCTGTTAGACAGACATACAAGCTAATAATATTTTTTTTCAGATTTTACCTCTACTATGGTCCATATGCCTGTACCTCCAGAGAAGGTTACTGCAAGGGTGTCTGCAGGGCTGTAATTTTACTCATTTTGAAAACTTGAACAGATTCATCTTGTTACCAACCTAAACATCCCTTCAATGTCAAGGCAACTGTTGCTGCTCTGACATCTACTATGAGTATTCTGAACATAAACTTTTTTCCCTAATGTGCTGGGTGTCAAATGACTTGGAATTAGCAAATTAGATACTCACACTTGCCTTATACAAAGCAAAAAATACCAGAAGCAGCATCCTTAGCCTGGCACACCAATTACTCTTTGATTTGAAGAAAAAGATTTGGCCATAGAGTAATGCCAAGGAGAAACCATCTGAGTCCAAATGCTACTTCCAAGGACTTTGGTTCAAACACTTTTCAGTCAATTTTCTTGTACACTCCTATTTCTCATGAAAACCAGATACATGAGAGGAAATAAACAGGAAATAATTTCAAAATATTTTTTACAAATAGAATTCTTGCTTTAATTGCCAATGAAAATGGCATCAGCAAGATATACTTACCAATGAGGTACTGGAACAAGAATAGAAAAAATCCAAAGATTTAAGAAAATTATCTTTGAAGAGGAAGAGACAGTGTGCCCAGAAACTGATTAAATATTATCCTATAGCAGTATCAGAAAATAGTTCTTGTCTCTTTGGATTTGAGAATGTTTCTCAAGGATGTCTCAGAAAACTCCACAGCCCACAGTCTTGTACATCCTTCCCCACAGGAACACAGCCAAAGAATGTTGACTCAGTCTTCACTGCTTGGAGTCACTAAAAAGGTGATATCAGCCTCTTGAAAAATGAAGCGATGGATGAAAATCGCTAACAATAACTTTTATTTATTTATTTTATTTATTTGATATGTACATGTAAATAGATTTCACAGATGAAACCCCAGCTTGTTAAAACCATGTATTCAGTAACATTTGTGGACAATCTATAAAATATAGCAGCCTTTTATTTTAAATTAAATTATCAAAGCTGAAATGAACTCAACAAATTAATGTAGTTTTAATCCATTGTGACTTTTTGTTCAGAAAATTATGTCTGAGCAGCTCTGGTCATGTTCTGCTGCAGACAGCCAGGACTACAGTGTACACTGAGAAGACAAATTTTCTTTCTGCCCTCATCTAGAATGTACTTGACAGCAATTTAGGAAAAGCAGCAGAGCTTTGAACATTATAATGAGAAAGGAAGATCATTTGTGTAATATTTGTAATGTTGAGCACTACCACTGGGCTCTAACCATTTACTTAATTTCTTTGCAATGAATTGTCTCCACCACTGCTCTTTGAGCCATAATTAAGGTAAAATTACTGTGAAAACTTTGTACTTTCAGATTTTCAGATTTTAATTTCTGAGGTTTTTATTTTGATGAAATTCCTTCTTATTAGCCCAAAGCTGTAAGCTAATAGACTATAACAAATCTAAATATCATATATACTGAAAATATAGCAAATGGAAAGCTGGCACTAAGCACAGCAAATTCTGACTTCACAAGTACTGAAAATTAATAAGCCATCCCTGGATGTATAGAACATGTTATTCTATTCCCTTTTCCACAAATTCTCTTTCAGGACCAAGTAACCCCACATTTCTAATAAAAATCTAGACTCATTTGACAAAATTCACTGGTAGTGAGGTATATATATTTTACCTCTGCATTTCTACTGTAAATTTAATTTATTTGGAAGTATGATTGTATCAAAAGTTGTAAAACCCAACATATTAAAAAAAACTACTAGAACATCACAAAATTATCTGCAGCTTTTTTAGGATAATTTCTTAGTCTAATTTTTAGTCTAATTTCTTATGCAAAAAAATAAAGGCTGTCATTGATGTTTTAGCAGCATAAATATAACCATTTTAGCCTTAAATTGTCATCCACAGTATGTATTCACATTTCCCATAAATTTTGATTCTTGTAGAACTTTTCTTGTTATGCTTAATAAATTGTTTACCTGTTTTGCTTAAATTTTTCAGCTAAAACTATTCTCCTGATTCTATTCTAATAGTAATCTAGTTTGGATAAATTTTCTTTACAATAAACCACTAAAAAATTAATTATCTATTAAAACTCCAATTCTTATAAAGACTCAAAATAAAAAAACAAACATACAAACCAGACACAAAAGGGAAATACTCCATTATATATTCTGTATGAGAAGTTTGCAATAATTTCTGGATCTCCCAATTATTCATCAGAAAAAATGGACAGACACAGTGTTCTTTTCCAGCTACTCTGATCCACTTTATGTATATAAAACTAAACTTCATGCACTACAATAGTGCATGAAGATGGAAGATTTTTTATTTAAGATGCATTTATACTCCTAAGTACACCACTTGATGTATTTGCAGCAATATTGCAGTGTTTAGGTATGCCAGTTGTTTGGAAACAATCAATGCTTAGATACAATAAGTACAATTTTTTTCTGTATTTATTGATATTATTCCAATCAAAATCAAAATGTACACTGCTCCAAAATAGTCCATCAGCTAGACATTTGAATACACAGGATTTATGTTTAAATTTCACACAAATAGGGCTGTTGTCTTGACACTTGTGTTTTTTGACAGATAAATTTGTCTCTTTAAATATAAACTTGCCTGTTTCAGCTCTACCCTTTGAGAGAATAACAGAGTGAAATAATAACACTGCAGGTACTACCTGGATATGAAAGTCTTAGCAAATGTCCTTGGCAATTGTATTCCAACAACTATTCTGGAGACAGGTTATTGAACATTAGAGGTATTCAAAGGACTTGTTTGTAACTATATGAAAAGTCATTTTGCTTGTTTATATTACTTAAAGATATATATTAATCATATATGCTGGCAGAATTTTTAGAAAACCATAATTAATCTTTTTATTTGATTATTCTATGATAGATGCCCAATTATCTGTGTTGTTTTATTGTCTTTACATAACTTTCAATTTGATCCCAGAAGATGGGCCTGTGACTATAGGAACTCACCCCTGGTTGGGGTGAGCCGGAAATGTGGAGGTCGTCTGGCTAATTGGCTTCTCGCCACCGCCCTCCCAGGGAGGCCAGTTGTAGGAATGTCATTGTGTTGTCGGGCCTCACCCCCTGGTTGGGGTGGCCTGGAAAGGTGGAAAAGTCTCTCCTCCAACCCGTGTCTCCAAAGAAAGTCTCAGTAGTCTTCAGTTGTCCGGTCTCAAGGTAGTTTATTGTATGTTATCTAAAAGATTTTCTACCTGAGCTGCTGCCGTCCGTTCAGCAGTCAGGCAAGGGCACATTCCGATGCCCAGGGGGCTGGGCCCTCTTTTATATCATACATTATGTGTTAGATGTTTATAGTTTTTCCCCAGTGCCCATCACCTATACTGAACAGTGACTTTCTACTCTAAACCAATCTGTGAATGCCAACATCACCAAAAACATGGACGTTAGGAAGAAGAAGGAAAGAGGACAGGGCACACCCAAGTCCCTCCATCTTAGAACTTCTGACCCCCATGTACAAAACTCAGACCCCTCTGTACAAGGCCTAAAACCCCCCTGTACAGCACTCAAAAACTCTTCCTTTCACTTTGTGACTACTTCTACTATAATATCTAAACTTTTGCGATTTCTTGTTCTTCCTGCAAAGTTGGTAAATTGTTCCATGGATAAGGTTCAAAGCCACAGGGGTCTGTGGCTGCATTCCAGGGTCTCAAATGCTTCTGACCTGGGCCTGGAACACCCAAGAGTGTCCAAGGGACATTCTGGGTTCCAACATGTGACCAAGTCATTCATATGAGCATGTGAAGACCCACCTCCCTTATTTCTTCTTAAAAGATTTTTGAGACTATTTGACAATATTATTGTAAGTCTTTTAGGAGTTTCAACAACTAAAAAATTAATAATACACAGACAAGGAAATCTAGAATTCTTCATAAATATGCTCTGTAAAATGACAAGATCTGAAATTGACTGACCTTTCTGCTAAATAATATAAAGTGTATGGAAATTACAGAATTTCTGGCTAGACTTTTTTAATGGTGTCTGACCAAACAGACCAACTAAAAATTTTATCCAAGTGAAATCAGAGAGAATTTGCTGTTAACATCGAGGAAGCCAAAATATAATCCTTTATCCTTATGTTCTGGTTTTCTTTCAGTATGAGGAGGCTAAAACCACTCTATTTCCAATTCCATTTGGCTGTTTGGATTGCTTGTTCTTCAGCATAAAAATAGTATCTCACTACACACATCAGAAGGTACTGATCTTGAATAAAGCTTCTAGTGTTACCCTTATGGATACAGTTCAGAGTACAAAAAGACATAGATAAGTGGAATATATTTCAGTTAACTTCAAAAAGAAAGTTCTTTGAATTTATTTACTAGCACACATTCACAGTAACAACAATATATATTTTTGCCTGAAGAAAAAAAATCAGATACAATGTGTTGTATACTTCTTATGCTTTTCCCCTGATCCAAAGCCCCTTTGATATTAATAAATATATGATAGCCCTTCATATTTGAAGAGATTCCTGAAACAAAAAGGAGACCCTGTTTGTTTAATGAACATTCAAGAATATTTATAGATCTAGATTTACAAAATAACAGATTTGACTTGGGGAAATAATTTAATTTATTGCAAATCTAAGAGAGTAAAATAATGAGAAATAAGGAAAAAAAATCCAAAAACACTAAAAAATACCTTCCTCCCACCCCTCCCTTCTTCCCAAGATCAACTTAATTCCCAACTTCTCTACCTTGTCCTGGAGTAGGACAGGGAATGGGGGTTGCAGCCAAGTCATATTACATTGTCTCTGTTGCTCCTCCTCTTCATGCTCTTTCCCTGTCCCAACATGAGGTCCCCTCCCACAGGAAACAGTCCTTTATTCTAAACTGGATCCTTCCCATGGGCTGCAGCCCTTCACATACTGCTCCACTGAGTCCTTTCCATGGAGTGCATGGAAATAAGCTGCTTCAGCCTGAGACCTGCAGAGGGCTGCAAGTCCTACCAGCAAACCTGCTCCAGCATAAGATCCTTCCTCTTCACAACTTTCCAGGAGCCTTCTCCTGCACAGACTGTCCATGCAGTCATAGGTTCCTTCAGGGCAGGTTGACCTGCTCCAGTGTGGAGTTGTCCACAGGCTGCAGACGGATCCCAGTTCCCCTGTGGATCTCCATGGGCTTCAGGGGCACAGCTGCCTCACCATGGCCTGCACCAGGGCTGCAGGGGAGTCTATGCTCTGGCATCTGAAGCACATCACATTCTTCTTCTAGCCCTACCTTGCTGCCAGCAGAGCTCTTTCTCTTACATATTCACAGTCCTCTCTCCAACTGCTGCTGCCCAACAGTTTTTTCTCCTTAAATCTGTTATCTTGGTGGCATTACTGCCATTATTAATGGGCTCAGCCTAGGCCCACAGACAGTCTGTCTTGGAGTCTGCTGCAAATGGCTCTATCAGACATGGGGGGAGTTTCTGGCATCTTTTCATCTCTCCAAGCCACACTTGGAGTCCTCCTGACTGCCTAAAACCTTGTCACAATAGATATCAGTCTTAAAAAAATTTCATTATTAACATTTTGGAAAGCCATGATAACACAATTGAAGAAACAACTGATGACTTCTCTATTGTAAATGATATTATATTTTTGCTGTTATTTTAGAGTACTTCGTTTCTCCTTCTAAATTTTAATACAGATTGTGATAGTAATATTTTACGTCTAATGTCAAAGGAACTGCAGACAATTTTAAAGTGGTATTAAGAGCAGAAATCTTTGACCAGCAATGGCTCATACATATTTTCCTTCATGCGAGGTAGACAGACATGCTATTATCATTCTGCATTATTTTTCTCTTTTTTATTGTACATTTCTGTTGCTTAGTTCATACTGCTGTTACAGTCTAATTGATTATGTTTATCAAACTGGAAATCTTTTATTCTTTCTCTGGTCTCACTTTGGCTTTTATTGCCAGATTTTTCCAGAAATTATATGTTATTGCTATATTCATGCTTTTCGAATAATGGATTAGATTAAATGATCTGTAAAGTCCCTTCCAGTCCAGTGCATTGTAGTTTTAGGTTTAGAAAAAAATCAATCATGGTAACAGCTATGTGAGGTTTGTGCTTGTGCTAGTTGGTCTGTGTCAAGCACTCTGTCAGTCTTCAGGCTCAGAGAGCATTAGGAGAGTGGATATAGGTGCAATTGGACTTATGTTAAACATGTTCTAAACATGCTTTATTGATACAGAATGAGATTTCTGTTGACATGATAGACAGATATGCAGGAATACTTTGAAAAAAAAATCTTGAAAAGGAAACATATATAAAAGATGAGAAATATGATCACTCTAGTAAAGGTTTGTCACTTAAAGCAGTCATTTAACACCTTCCATACCCAGTGAAAAGAAATAGTCACGTCCACACTGTGAATCTCCTGAGTGTAGAGTAGATCAGAGTAAAAGGAAAAAAAAATTTAAAAAAAAATTAAAAAAAAAAAAAAAAAAAAGAAAGAATTCAAATCCTTTAGAGAAACAGACTTTAGGACAATTAATTGAGATCTAAATATCCACCAAAAAGTAGATCTAGTGAATCTCATGATAGATAAATATCAAAATATGCCATTTCAAGTCTCAAAATTTACTATAAAGTCCTTGTTAGCTGGAGCATGAGAATTTCAGTGTCTAGAATAAAAGACTAGTGTGTTGAATTAGTGTAATTTGGAAAAAACGTGATATGATTCTCCTTTCTTTTTATGTATTACATATTGAAACTATACATGTGACAAAAGCAACTGTAACTAAGATCATGGCATGTCTTTAACTCATTAATAACTGCTGCCCTGACTGAATACTTAAGTTAGAAAGGAATGTTCTTTGTGAATGATTAAATGCCTTTTCAATTTCTGAGCATTGCAGGAAAAAAGCCATAACAAATGAACCCATAGACAGTCTTCTAATCTGTAGTTAATTAAAATAGACCTAGACACTTGGTGCAATGCAGCATTATACAGCAACATTGTTTCACTTTTCAAATGTCCTCCACACACATACAGCACCACAAAATAAAGTAGCCTCTGAATTAGTCAGGCAAGTAAGCAGTTTCAAAACAGGAATTCAAATTCTGGCTCATTTTTGCACTTTTGAAAAGGAAATGATTGCAAGAGTGATATCTCAATATGGATTTTTAAGCACAATTCAAAACATACACTTTTGAGAATCTGGTCAATGTATAGAATGATGCAGTATTAATATGTTGGCTTAAAATATTTGCTAGATATCTTCTGAAATGTAATAAAGACTGCAATAGAGTCAGGATGAGAGCAAAACTGAAAATATTTTTTGCAGAGAAATAACCTTCCTTTCACACAGATACTTTCCTATTAGCTGCTATGGCTAACCCTTATCCTTTAAAAATCACCTCCTGAGTGCAATGCGTATAACAAGTCTTATGCTGAAATTACCTCAGAATGAGTACAAGCATGCCAGGAAGTAAGTATATTACTGACTGTAGCTGCAGTATTTATATTTAATAAGCAAACAATAAATGTGACATTAAATTTCTAAAATTAAAAATACTAGAAGCCATCCATGAAATTGTCAATTATCTGACTCTCCCTGCAGTGTTGAAAGGATAAAGCAAAGGTTCAAATCATACTTTACTCTGCATCAATCTCCAATTTATACTTTCCCTCTAGCTCAGCCTCTTTAACCTCTCAGAACCAGTTCTCCCCATGCTCATTATCTTTAAAAATAAAATTTGATCTATATACTTAACCCAAATGTAAATTCATCTCAAATATGCATTTTAGACCAGCTTCTCAACATATATTATTCTCCTTAAGAAATGTTTTCTGGTATTGCAGGAAATAGTAGGATCAAGGCTAATCAAAAATAAGTATTGCTGTTTACCTTCTCAGACTGATTCTTTCATTCTTATCTGAGTTTATCGATGCTGAAAAGCATGAATACCTGGAGTAAAGATACAAATATCAAGATACTCAACCTTCTTTCCTTCCCTTGAGTAATAATTATCTACATGCAACTATTACATATCTGCTTCAGCCTAGACAAAACACTTTCACTGATTAAAGAGCTATAATAGGACAGATTTTTAGAATTGGTTTTAGAAAACCTCTAATATTGAACAATTTTTTTTTCTTTTTTTTTAAGGAGAGGCAGTGGTAGTCAAAATTTGTTAATTCATCAAGATTAAATTCTGCTGTAAAAATGTATCAGTCATGAAAGTTGACTTACTGACAAAAAGTCTGAAACCAAGCTGGAATTTCTCATCAAAATAGGAGGAAAATAAAGTGACATGATACACATGAATTCTATTTTAACCACGTCTCCCTTCTTCTGCATCTCTTGATAAATGACCACATCCCAAATCAAATTCCACAGGTCCAACAATATAGCTGCTTTTCCTGAACTTTTGCAAGTATTTCTTACTTCTGTTTGAAGAGTCCTCACAGTAAGGGAATGTTGAAGCATGTAAATCACTCCTTGAAAATGCCATAGTGCTGTTAACTGTCTTGCTGGTATCATGTGTTTATTATACCAGAGTTAATCATGATTTTTTTGTTTATAAAGGGTTCATTGCAGAAGTCTTTTAGAGAGTATCTGCTAGTCTTTAAAAATGAATAGCATAATCTCAGAGGAATGTGTCTACCTAAGTTTAGATGGAAAATTACTAATTACCATTATTAAAAAGACTAATTATCATCCTGAATCACCATTTAGCCATCTATTATATAAGAAGAAAAATATGACGCATCAAAAAAAAATAAGAACCTTGTGAGAAAAGTCTAAACATGTTTTTATAGAGTACTTAGAGATGTAAGACCAGCTGTATTGTAAACAAATTTAATTTTCAAGTAATGAATATTTTCAAGTTTCTTTACTACATGTTTGTATAAGGAATGTATGGACAGAAATGGATAGATGTTAAATGATGTCAGTAACATTCCATATTCATTTCCCCTTGCAAGGGAAGACCAGAGGAAATCAAAGCGTATGTTAAACACAAAAAGCTTCACAAAAGGCTTGAAAGAAATTACATGGGTTTGATACAAATTATTTGATAGCTTATGAGTTCTGCATTAAGTTGAAAGTACATATAAACACGTGTATGGGGCTTTTTTCTATGGAGAGGTATATATATTATTTGAAAATTGGATATCTGTGTGTATAAACATACATAATATACACAGCATGGCAGCTGTTCACAGCTGATTTAAAATATCCATCTCATCCAAAACTCTTAAGAAAGGCTAGGAGCTTCAAGTCATTTACAATAACATCTACAATATTTTAATCAAGCAAATTGCAAAGTTCACATTTTTATTTCCAGCAAGAATTTCACTTGTTTTCAATTTTCTTACTTTTCCGTGTTAGTTATTTACTATCTCTTCCTTTTAGCATGTTAAATTTTACATCAAAATGCTGAAATTGGATCAATTTACTCCTTCTGGTTGCTGTCTGTGGGGCTGGTATGAGCGAGTGATGTCCTGCTCCTCAACAGTAATTAAGCACGGTTGAACATTATAAGCTCCTGGACTGAGGCTTTGAATGAAAGAAAGCAGTAAGAAGACTGCAGTGCAAAAGGAACAACAAACAGAGTTTCTCAGTACTGCTGAAAGGCACACTTGTTGGAAAATCCTGTTTCTCATGACAAACACCCCAAGCTGTGCATCCAGTAGCAGCTAGCATGGCCCAGTAACTGCAGACCTGAGGAGAAACCTGGTGCTAAGGACATGGTGACTGCAGGATATACATTTCATCAGGATTTACTCCAGCTTAAATTTAGTCCGGTTCATGGGCTAAAAATACCTTAGCAATAGGAGAACCCGCTTCTGAAATGCATTTTCCAATTTAATATTATTAAGGAAAAAAACCCACAACTAATTAGTTTGTATGGTTGCTGAGACCACACTGTGAACAAACCAAAGCATAATAAATAGTGGCACTGGGGAGAGCTGCTCTAAAAATGTAGTCCTGATCCAAACAAAAATGACAATGTAGAAAAAGACTTTGGAGGTAAATGAAAAGCAATTTTTTCTTAGAAGATAAAATGTGCAGGTGGTGAAAGTTGACATGACATAGACAATTGCTGGAAAAATTGATCCATTCTACAATAATAAAATGGTAGAACATAGACAGATTTCAGACCTCTTTGTTTCTTTTATGTCTTCTACAAAAGATCCCAGTCTTCTCTGTAGGCAGTGACACTTCATTGTGGATTGTAAATTAAGCCACCTTAACAGGATTTGAGATTAAAAAAATGATACTGTTGTCCAAGTGTTATCTCAGACTTAGGAGGGAGATTAACAGGCTGGGGGAGAAGAATCTACAACTGATAATAGATGCAAAGAATGCAGAATTTATGGGTCAAAGGGAAAGCCAACTCAGCAGCTCTGCTGAAATCAGCTCAGACTGGGTAAAAGGTAATTTCTGCAAGAGGAGATAGTGACCAACTCACAGCCCACTGACTCAAGAAACCTGCCAGCTCAAAAGAAGAGAAAGATTTGGCATGGGACTAATTAGCATTAGAATTGAGGTAATAATTTGACCAGTTGAATAAGAGAACTTTGTAGTCAATGAGTATTAATTCTTTTATTTGCTAAAATGTATAATGAGTGAAAACTTTTCAACAACATCAGGACCCCTACCACCTACAAGCAGAGGGTGAAGAAGGACCAACAGGAGGCCATAGAATCCATGGGTGATGACTATCTTCTGCTTGATCTCTCTCTTCGTCTCTCCCTTTCCACCACTATCCTATTTCTTTCTATTTTTCTGTTAAATAATACCTATATCATTGACTTCAGCATATGACCTCATTTGCATAGCAGAAGCATCTCTCATTAATCAGATCTTAACACAAGGTTCCCAAAGGTCTAAGTACAGGATGCTAACAGAGTTCTTCAAAACAAAAGCACAGAAAAATATAGAGGCCACAAGACTATAATCATCATCATCACAAATGAGTAATTACTTGCCATTAAAAGATTGCAACTTTTTGACTAGGGTGAAACCGGTCTTAGGAATCAGACAGAGAAAACACATCAGCTATCCAGGATATACAGAATACCATATGTATAGTAAAACTTGAATATAAAATGAAAATGTGAATTAATGAAGAGCAAGAGGATTGTGTCTAAAAAAAGAAAAAGAACAAACCGAAGTAGATCCACAAGTGGGGGGAAAAAACTTCTTCCACAAGCATCAAACTCCTCCTGATGCTCCTGATGACTACATAAAAAGAATTTAAAGAATAAATATTTGAAATTATAATATGATCTCCACATTTCTGTTCCACTTCACGTTCATCTGTAGTGAAGTTATCTAGTTCAGCTACAGATTAGGCTGTACTTTAAAATAAAAACTTATACTTTATTCCAGGTTAAGAAAAATGATATAAATAATTCAAAGCATTTTTACAAGGATTTAGTACAAAATTGTTAAAGTCTGCAGTGAAATTTAGGTTACTGATAGCCAGATTATCCCAGCAGTGTGTTTATTGTTTAAAAATTGCAGTAGGTCCTATTACACTATGTAGACAGAAGGTGCTGATCAAAACAAATTCAGCAATATATAAAATTTTTCTTCTCCTCAATTGCTTCAACTTATCCTAGGACTAAAAATTAAAAATCAAGCCATTTCTAGTATTGTTTTCATCCTGCTTAAAGTACAGCTGAGAATATACTGCTAGGATTGCTCTTTCAGGAGAAAAAGAGATAATGTCCTGAGTAAAACCTTGATTTTTTCTGATGTGTGAATCTGGAAGAGCAGACAGTGTTTTCCTTAGATGGTTAGGACCTGCACTACTGGAAAGCTGTGCCAAGACAGATGAGAGTGACCACTGAAGAGGTCTGTTTCCATAGTGTGTCTCCTCCTTTTTCTAAGACTTTAAGACATCTGTTTCACTGAATATAGTAGAATAAGAATATTTTATAAAGGTCAGATGAAAGACAATCATGACTGGTTTTTTGCTTTTCCTTGGTTTGTTTCTTTGCTTACCAGGTTTTACTGCATGTCTTTAAAAAGGAATGGTTGGGAAGAAAAATCAAAAAGCTGCTTATTGTCTTTCTTGGCTGCTTTAATTCAATCACATAGAAACTTCTGGAAAGATGGAATTTTGTTTTTTCTGAAATGTCTGAAGGTTTCAGGGTGAGTCTTCTGGTGGGCTTATAGGAAATGAGCCAAAGAATACCACAGGCAATCAGAGGTTGAGAAACCATTGAAAAGAGAAGGACAGAGGTGACCAGCCAAGTGCGTAAGGTAATAGGCAGAACAGAGATTTCAGAGTGCATCAGCTGAAGACTGATAGCACTCAGCTGTTATCTTGTATTGTTACAAAAGACAAAAAGAATGGAGCAAATACTCATCTTGAAAAGAGAGAGCAGAAAAAGTAGAGACTCTGTACAAATCTCACTGCTTTCACTCTCTGAGCCAGCAGGTCTGAGATTTTACAATTAAAAAATATCTGTCAGTATTTTAAGGAAACCTAGCTTTATAAGTTTCATGTTCTCCTGGTATTTGGCATGTAGTCTCTTAAGAGAAAGCATTCTCAAAACCCTAGCCAATTTCTGATGCATTTTACTGATACTGATGAAAAAAAGATGTTCAAGGAGGAAATAATAGGAAAAAATTGAATGAAATTTGGAAATTAGAAAAAAAAGTGATGAAAAAAGGAGACAGAACATATGGAGAGCAAACCTAAAGAATTCCAGATTATCTTGTTCACATCTCAAAAAACTGAGAAACCTAATTTGCTCTGAAAGGCCACATTATGTCCTCACACTCCCCTGCATATATATTAATCATGCAAATTTAGAAAACCACAATGTCACATCATGCCATCATGTTTATCCCACATTCAGTATTAGACTGAATACCTGGGAAGATGAGTGAGCATGATAAACATTACCTTCATCTGACATTTCAGAGGGTTAGTGCATTAAGACCATGGTTGAAAACTGGGCAAACAGCAATTTTTCAGTTCAGGCAACCTCAAAAATGAAAATGAAGTATTTTTATTATTTTTCAGTGCTCAGTTTTTGCTATGTAAACTAGAAGCAAAAAATAAGTCTTTTTCACTTTTCTTATGGTTAAGAATTCAGATACCAAGTTAGATAGTACCATAAAAATTTCCATAGGCAAACAAATAGCACCAAAAAGTTAATAATGGACTAATAACTATCAAATGGACAAACAAATAACACCAAAATGTAAAGTTACCCTCAGACACAAGCAATGTTATATGATCTCAATCCTATGATTAGAAACTAATTCACAGTCTGTACAATAAAGCTTCTACACAATTCTAATTCCCTTTTCATTTCTCAGTCATACTCTTGTTTTGTTTTTTTTTTTTTCCCTCATCCCTCACAATAAAATCAAATAGTTAAAGTAGCCCTAAGACATTATGTCTTGGTTGAGCTACTTGGCTGCATTTGTTTTATGTTCTCTCATTATTTATAGCACCAGGCTACAAGTACTTGAAACAGGAATGTCATTATCCGAAAGTTGGTCACAAAAACACTAATACTTCTTAGTTTGAGTTCTAAGACATAGACTCTTACGTATTGTCTGCTGTTTGCAATTGCCTCAAGACAATGGTTATACTTCATAGGGTCCCCCTTCACAACATTTCTTTTCCTGTTTATAATAAAGCATAACTAAGGATGATTTTGGAATATTAAAAACTTCAAAGGTAACTAAGCTGTATTGACTGAGATACAAGAAAAATGGAAGAATTCAGAATCATCACTTTTTTTTTATTGTTTTAATCTTTTCTGCCCTATTGACACAATAAAGGGCTTCATAACAACTGCTATCTGAGTGGCTGTGGCGCTCCAAGCTATACATTAATCTTCAAAGCTGAAGCATTTTGAGTTGTACTTCCAAGAATGATAGTGTGGTATTAGTAAATCAATGGTTCCAGTTACGTAAACACCCTTATATAATACTTTTTTTTTTCGATGACAAAGGAACATGGAAAAATTTTTGTTTGTAATTTCTGTCCTATGCTTCAAGCTTCAACATCATTTGCAAATTGAGATTTAAAAAGATAAACATCATATATTTACAACGTTTTAAATGTTCCAAAACTGAAATAGCTATCATTTTAAAAATAAAAATTCATGTAACGGTTCAGTACATTTTAATAACTGTTATTTATAATAAGTGCAGTATAGTATTAGACTATTCATAACTTAGATTCATGCTTTCCTGACAGGAATAGAATTGAAACTAACAATAAAACAACAAAACCCACTGCAGATTGACAGAATAATTTATTGTAATTTTTTTGAAGCAATAAATATTTTTAATTATTGCTCAGATTTCATTGGTAATTAAATACATAATGATTAAATATGGAGAACAAAACAAAATATGGAAGATCTTATCAGCAGAGGAAAAAAATAAGAAAGGAACTAATCATCAGAACCTAAGAAAGAAAAAATGATTTTATATAAATATCATTCAAGAAATTATAGCAAAAAAATAATAGATGACAGAAAACTAGAGAATCACAGCAGTGATGACAAAAATTGTAGGAAGGAAGATTCTGAAAAATAGTTCATTTTATAGGGTACATATTCCTGTGAATAAGATATTGCTGTCTCTAAAAACAGTGTCAGAAACTTTGTATTAACAGTGCAAGGACTCAGGACTCTTTTGTTTCCCAGGATTTCCAGAGAATCACAGATTTCTTATAAGCAGGTGACAGCTATTGACCTTATATTAGCTTTTACTTAGCTTTGTGCAATTATATGTTTGAGCATTTATTGTTAGAATACTATCTATGCATTTTTGCATCTATTATTTAGTAACTACAGATAATTGTTCTGTGGAGAATGAGTTATCTATGATCTTAGATGAAAGAAGTGATATCTAGAAGTACAGGATATTAATAGTGTTTAAAAATACAAACACGGCATCATGCCAGAGACCCTAAGGGCTCTAAAAAGAATTGCAGAAAAACAGCCTTGTGAGATGTGTTAAACTTGGTTTAGGGATGACAACGAAAACAAAGAATTATCTCATACATGTAAAACACCGTGTAGCAAAAAAAAAAAAAAAAAAAAAAAAAAAATCAGCTTCATGAGTAAATAAGAAAAGAATGATAAATTAGACCACATCTGCAAATTTACAGGATTAACTTGAGGGGAAAAAACCTCTTCCATGGATGTCATACTTCTTTCAACAATAATTTCATGACACCATTAGACCATACTTTGGAATGAAGGTCAGGACAAGGCTAGAGAAAGGGGTAGAAGGTCAGCATATAACAGTTTTACTGTTTGTTTGTCTGTTTGTTTATATATAATGAGCTGTAAATAACTGATCCTTAAATGCTCATATCACTGTAAACGGACTGTTAGCATCTACTTGGAATTTTTCTTTGTTTGGGGTTTTTTTTTTTTAATTTTGAATGTCTGTTAATAAATATTTGCTGTCTCTGCACATCAGCTGTGTTTATTACAAAAATTACAAATATTTTCCTGGGTATAGTGCAAGAGGAAGAAAGGAGTTCTGTCTCTCTAGTGGGAATGTACAAGATTGATTTGATATGTGAGATATTTCTCCCCTGGAGTCATCTGCCTGAAACAGACTTTCAAGAATTCTAGGCACAAGTGATGTTTTCTCTGTCCTACATGAATACAAAGGGAAAACAAATTGTTCGTGCTGAGACAAAAAGCATCCTTGTAATCTCTTCCATTCCCATTAGAATTTCTGTGTATAGGTGATATAAAAAAGAAGACACCAGGTTTCATTCTTTCTAATTTGAACTGACCTACAATGATGCCTAGTACACCCACATGCCTTACTAAAAAAAATCTCATATGCAACAGCTGTCCTTGTGGATATGCAATGAAATGACTATTCTGCCACAATTCCCTCATTATTTAAGCCATCCTGAACTTAAAATAAAAAGCCACATTAAAACACCAAAACCAACTACAACAAAACTCCTCCAAAACAAAGAACAAAGACATAAATTTATTGTGTCTCATAGCTCACAGGTCAAGTTCTATGCATGTTGAAGACAGAAAAAAACAACCCAGGGAAAAAGATGGGGCTTCAAAGCAGTGACAGTGACTAAAATCTTAGCTGTATTGAAATGAATGAAGTTGTTTGAAATATTCATCAGATAAATTTTAAAGACAGTCCTTAGAGCAGAATCTGGAAACCTGCTTTCATGTATGATTCCTCTAAAGGTGATTCTGCTTCACAAGTGAAGAGTCAGACTTCAGCCAGGTTTTGATGGATGAAAGAAGTTGCTGCTTGTTTTGTACACTCACTAAGACTACTTGCTGCTTTGAGCCCTTTAGGCATGAAAAATGGAAAAGCATGGATTTTGAGAGGTTGATGTAATCTACTTAATATGGGCAAGACTGTGGTATTTCCAAATAGTATTGGTTCATAAGTGGTGACTTAGTGGCTTCAGGAAACCATAGCTATATAAGAAAAAATTGAGAATTTGTGTTTAAAGCTTCTGGGGCTATATGGCACCGGCAATTCATTTTGGGATCCTCAGTGTGCCTGCCATTCTGAACAATTTATAAAAAGGGACTGATTTAGATTTCAAAAAAGAAAAAAGTTAGGAAATCTATATTAAAGGAATAGCTACAGAAATAAAGATTATAAAAGTGGCATAACTAAATTTTGCACTGAGGATAAGGCTACATATTGTAATTGCATTCCTTCTCTCAGATTTTATCAGGTGCATAGTGGAATATAAATGTATCAGTATTTGGTTTATGTTCGGCCTTTCTGGGGGCTCCCCAAATGGCCGGAAAACCTCCTGTAACAGTTCTGTACCAGGAAGAAGGAGATGCACAGGACTTTTTCAGTCTTTAGCTTCTTGTTTATTGTTATCTATAGTTTTGCATGCTGTCCACTACAGGCTCAGCACGCTGGAAAAGCACCACAAAATGACCCTGGAAATGTACAGTTTAAAGGTCTATTAAAGTTGTGTCATCCAATTAACTCTTAAAGCATACATTATTTCTACTTATCTACCAATAATTCATCCCTTGACTGTCCACATAACCTCTACACTGTGCTTTCTTTGACCAATCACCTTGTGCCACCAACACTGCAGAAAATTGAGTTGATGAAGAATAAGACAGGGACAACACCCAAATTCCTCCATCTTGCTCCTTATCTACACCATACTAAAAATCCCAAAACCTAAATTTCTCACCCAAGTGACATACTATACTACTCTCTATTATCTATTTCACACTTTTGTAGACTCTAGTCTACCTTGAAGTCTTGGAAATCCTCTACATAGGTGAAGGTTAAAGGCAGTGTTTCTCTGGGGGTCAGAACCACTCAGAGCAGATAGAAAAATATTCCCTGTGCCCTGGATTCCCACATAAGTGGAACTGTGGAACTGTGTGCATGTTAATGTGAATGCATATCTAGAAATAGATCAAATAATTTAGCAAACTTTAAATGGAAGCTAGAAGTGAATCCTATGATAAAGACTTAAAATATTTAACCAACCAAAATTAACACTGACTGAAAATATACTTGTCCTGAAAAAATAATCAAGAACTTGAATGGTGAGGAGGCAGGATTGCTATTCATGTTCAAGGACAAAGTTTTCACAACAACAAATGTATTTAAGTTGACAGTAAATAATGTTGACCAGAAGTGAGAAGATTTATAATTCTAAAAGAGAAGAGTAACCTTGCACTCAAAAACAGAGGAAAAACCAAAGAAAAAGTGAATTTAGCTACCCCATTAAAAAGACTTAAGATTATATGACATAATTGCGTTTTGGCACATATGCTGTTTTAGATGATCCCTTTCAAATATTTGCACAGTATTCCTAAAAAAAAAAGACACTTGAATATATGTGCTGATTTCAAATGTGTCACACTTTTATAAAATATCTAGATTACTTCTATTTTTTTTCTGTCAATCACTATTTTACCCTACTTTAGACAGCCTTTAACTAATTCCATGTTTTTCAAGGTTTACAGCTCAGCTCAAAAGAAGGTTTCACTGTATTTGAGCTGATGTGTTTGTCACCTTAAAAGCAGGTACTATATGAATAATAAGCAAAAGTTTTCATTAGGTATGTGTAAATGAAACAAATGTACTTGCTATATTGGTCTGATTATCTATAAATTTATAAGAATATGTGTACCAGCATTTATAAAAAAATAAAAAATTGCCTCAAGATGTGTTTAGAGGAAAAGTGTCAGCTAGAATTCCCCTCAATATTTATATTGGAAATTAAAAAACACTCTGCACTCAGAAGACATCTCTTGTTTTCCTCTAAAAAATTAAGATATTCAATTTTCTTGTAAGTAGAGTGTCTGGATATACACACTGATAGCTTTCCTTCACTGAGATGTGTCATCTATGTGACAATCACACTATCAGTATGCACCACTAGTACTATTGGAAAATATCTGTATTAGTGTTGTCCTTCCTGGTGCAGCCCTCCTTGAAGGTTAGCCATACAGACAGAACATAGCTTGTCCCTTCTTTTCAGTTCCTCTTAAAACATATAGCAAATTAGGCAAGACTTTGAGAGAGAGATAGAAGGGAGTATTTTAAATATCTTTGAAGCAATTCTTTATATGTTCACTCACACTGTGGGTGACTGAGGAGGAACTAACAATTACCTGGAGGAGGACCCTTAGAGTTCATAAATAAAGAAAGATTGAAGGATAACTCCCAAAGGCAGCATGATCACAGAATGCTTCAGCAAGTGCATAATGCTTAGTATAAGTATGAACAGAGCTCCAGGAGGCCTCTGCAAATGCCAAGTGTGCAATGTTCCACAGACAAGCCACTGTCACTGCTTAAAATGGCCAAATGAGCCCTTGCAAAGAAGGGAGGTTCTCTACCAGCAGTGTGATAGCATTCATTTGCATATTATGATAACCAGGATGGTAACTTTTGTGAGGACACTGTCACCCCCTGAGGTCTTTCAGGCTTTACACAAGGACATTGAGAAACCTCCTGGAGGAGGTTTTCCAGTGTAAAAGGACAATGAGAATTTATACTCTAGTGTGCAGAGAGTTGTATTTACTGAGAAATCATGAGACTCAGGAGAGGCATGGCAGTCAGAAAACTCCTCTGGTAAAGCCTTGAAAAGCCTGTTAAGGGTTGCTTTTTCCTTCTGGAAATGACACAAGGGGAATTAGCCTTAAGACCCTGTATCTGATCTAAGCTTTCCTGTAGAAATCATAGCTACTGAAAATTCTTTTAATAGATAAATGAGAAGATATAAAATTTAAGGTTAGAAGAGTCTGCACTTTTGAACTGAAAGAGCCCATTGCTATCATACTGGAAAGCAGATCTTTAGCTGTAGGTAAAGCCTATTAGAACTTTCAAACATTTCTCCTGGGGAGTGAGAATGCTGATTAATCTGTTACCTGAGGACATAAAGCCACAATGACTGCTTAATTTGCTGTAACAGAAGAAAATTAAAGGTTGCACATCTTTAGTTTTGAACTGGGAAATTCACTGAGGCTGGGAAACATGACTTATGACAGTACCAGTATGCAATTATTTAATGTGGCAAGTAGATATACTAAAATTTCTTCTACTGTCTATAAGAGTGTTCTTCTCTAGAGAGCAGACATGCTCTAAGACAAATTCATCCAGTATTTTACTCTGAGACAAACTAAATTTTTCTCATGAGAAAGATGCCTTGAGAAGGACAAAGCCAGGGTGACAGAGAGGTGGTATCTTAAATACAACAAAAAAAAAGATGCCAGAATCCTTGCCTGTGATAGCCATAATTCAGTCACCAGAAATTTTAAATTAGGTTGTTTAATGTAAATTTAACTCTTAGTCCCATGAAAGATGCTGGGATGAGAAATTTGATAATGACTCCAAGGGAAGCAACAATTATGCACTTCACCATATCTTCAAAATATTGTCACCTTGTCTCCCAGATGATTCATGCAAAGACAGGCCTGTAGGTAGAGGGCCTACCTGGAAAATAATTAGTGTGTAAAATAAATTGTGTCTGTGTGTACATGGACTTGAATCAAGACTGGAGCAAATTTAAAGATTTCAAGATGTCCATCAAATATTTGTGGGATGCAGTTCATGTCAGTACATAGACTAAACATGACTCTTGCCCTTGGAACTGCAATTCCTGAGATATCAGTGGCCACACCCATGTGCTTTTTCAGGACAGTTCTCACCATTATGGACCTAGCTGTGATATCCAAAGAAGCAGATCCTACATACCATTTTCTCAACTAGGTTATTTATATTATATATACTATATATATATAATTGTTTATATTTTTAGTTGTTCTTCATTGGAAAAAATTCACACATTAAGTTCTATCACATTTTAAACTGGCAGTCTTTCAGATTACAACACATAATCCGAGATTCTTTATTATCATCTGTGAATGGAAACAAGGTCAAGGCCTAACAGCTAACTTATTTCCCTTTTGGATGATGTGCTTCACACTTCTAATAACTATAATCAGGAGTAGAATCATGCCATCTTTCTCTCACTGCACAGTGGAACAGGAAGTACAATAGTAAATTAATTTTTATTTCTTTCTGCAGGGTAGAATGGTTTCAATGTCTGCACTTTGGGTGAGTCTACATTTCAGATCAACAGAATGCTTTCAGTAAAAATTTCTGATTTTTTTTTGATAATCTCCAGCACTGGACAATGAGAGATGCACTGTAGCAACACTGATCATAAACCAGAAAAATACTAGCTTAATACAGGCTGAATAAAAAATACCTCTTTAGAAAACAGGAAAAAAAAAAGCAATATGAAGAATATTTTTTAAAAGTCATGGATGTACTTTGTCAAGTCTGAAGACATTTGTTTACTGATAGTGAATGTATATAGATGAAAGCAAGGAAATGAGAATATATTGACTCACAATGGCAAGTAATGATAGTAGAACTACTCTTTTAATAGTTGCTGCGGTGCAGTGCATTATGAAGGCAACAACAGCTGTTTCTGAACGACTGTTCATTAAAAGTATATGTACAAACTTCCATTTTCCACACCCAATGTGTGCAATTGAGTGGAGAACTGATACCTCTCTGAACAGCTGATATATGCTTCTATCTTCCCCATAAACAGTCCATGCCTTCTCCATCTCCAAGCATTCACAACTGCAAGAGGAAAGTTATAAGTTTTACAAAATATTAATTTGACCACTGGAAAACGGATGCAGCATGCTGGACTAGGGACAGAAATAAAACAATAACCTGCAATCACCACAAAAAACAGCATTTATTTGCACTGCTGGCATTGAGCAGACCTAGACTGAAAATGTATTCTTGATTACTGACAATAGCTATTGACTTTAACTAATTAAAAATACTTTCACATTTTTTCTAATTTGTATATTATTTCCATTGTCCACAAACTCATATTGTAAATTTCCCAGAGAATTCAGAAAGTTACTAGCTATCCAAATAGCAAACAAACGTGAAACAATTCATCATCAGATTTTCACACATCAATAGACATAAAAAAACCTTCCTGTCTCTCCACAACATAAGGGTATACTGTGAGCAGCCCTATGTGAGCAGCAAATATCAACTGAGGGATCTTTTACTAAATAACTAAGGCCACTTTATCTGTCCAGGAAATGGCAGAGGCTATTTTGTGAGGTAAGGCATGCTGCACAGGTTCAGAAGGAAAAAATGCAGGAACTTGTTGTACAGAAGTATTTATTTCTGTGTTAATTTGCTCTTTTTATTTAGGGAAGCTGTGATGAAGACTGAGAACTCGATGACAAAAATATAATGGAAAAAATTGTTTGATATAGAATTTCAGAGTTGAGTCAGAATTCACTTGTTTGATTCAACATGCCAGATAAATTGAATGTAAAACAAAATACTGCATTTGCTAAAATAAATACTCATTAAAATGAATATAACTATAGATAGCTACAGTGCTTACAGAAATAAATAGAGCTCAAACTGAAATAAATGTAGCACATTGAAAAAAGCATGCAACTTTTACAGAACATGATAAAATGAACACTGCACCATTTAAAACTGATTGACAGGTAATGAACTATAAAATCCAAATTGAAATGGAAATGACAGAGAAAGAATAGCACAAGGAATCAAAGCAATAGTCAAAGAGCTGAAAAATGGGAAAATTTCTAAGACAACAGCTCACTGAAATTAAGCAAATTAAAGAATGATGAAAAATCTTTGTGTTCTGATTGAATTAACCAGTTGCTGAGAGACAGAATAGCACTATAATTTAACAGGACTCTTAAATGTTTTCTCCTGCTTCTAGCAAACATCCTCTACAGCTGAAAATGTGACACCAGTAAACCACAAAACACATTCCTTCATATCCAGCCTTTCCTTAATTGTAGCAACATATCTTAACCATATTATCAGTTTACTATCCAAGTATCAATATGGAATGTGCTTAATGAAGCAAACATCAGTTTATTCTGGACTTTCAATCCAGGACTAATTTGCTTTGCACCTCTTTTGAATTTGTCTCAAAGCAAATTTCCCAATCTATTTCATAAGTAAAATTCAGATAGTAATATTCACTTGAAGCATTTTCTAGGAATCCAGAATGGAGTTTTGTTTCTTTTTCCCTAAGATTTCCTATGGTTCCTTTCCTACACAGATCATCATCTTTCAATATTTGTAGTTTGCATTCAATGGACTGCAATCCAAAGCAGCAGTCTCTAGCTCTGGTCTCATTAGCAGCCTCTAGCTAATCTGCAGAATATATCACTTTGAAAATATTTTCCAATAAATGCTGTCATAAGAACTCATTAAAATCATGATAAATTTTGTTACTTAAAAGTGATCTGTACTCAGCTAGAAGTCTGAAGATTACGTTCCAAACTATTCATTTTATTACAACTCTCTGCATTAAATCAAACAAGGAGTCACTTTTTTGTTTTTTTGTTGTTTTTTTTTCCATCTAAGCAGGAAAAATGTCAACTTGAGAAAAGATCTACCTTCAAGAAAATCAAGGAATATATTTCAAAATTGATCAGTCCTTCAGGCACGTTCTCAAAACATCCAATCTACACACAAGTTGATTTTTACATGAACCATTCTACATCCTAATATACTGCCTCTAGAGATAGTCAACAAGAAAACAGGAATTTTCCTGAAGTCTTAGCAACAATTGAAAGAATATGAAATATGATATTCTAGTTATTATATTAGAGGACATTGATTTCAAGATTTTAGTAACTTTGACACTATTAGCCAGAAAGTTCTATTAGGTTGGATGTTCATAATCTTTGTACTAGTCATTCAGTTTTGCCTTGCATTGTGTTTGTTTAAACAGGTTTTCAAAATGTAATTTGTTCTTGCTTTGAAGTCATCAATAGATATCCACTGTTTTTTTAGGGAGGTACTATACAATTTCCAGGATTTCTCTCTGTTCACAAATATGCTCAAAGATTTAACCCTTAGGTTTATCATAAATTAATAGAGAAATGTAGGTGCTCTGTATCTTCTTAGCATAGTCTAAAATCCTCACCCAAATAGGTTCACTGACAATCTCAACTTATCAATCATGAAGGTAGCTTTTTTAAGCATAACCCTGGTGAATCTTTGCCTCTTTGCCTATTTTCTGTTAAGGGTTTTTAATGTTCTGTTCTTCAACTTCATGAAGAAGTAAATTTTAAATACCAAAGACCATGATATTCCTTCAAGAGGCACTCCAGATAACACTTGAAGATAACAGATCTTCAGTTTTCCTGGCCCTTTTCGCCCTGCATGGTATGTGGGTAGCATGAAAAGGAACTAACTACCCTCATTATTAAGCTCCTCTTCTTTATTTTTGAAATCCTGACATTGTGAAACCACCTGGCTACAATTCATCTCTGAATCAGATGTCATGGTATTTCTTTTAATTCCTGTATGATTTAATTTTATATTTATTTGTCACTAAACACTCAGTATTATTGCTTTTTATGTCATTCTCAGAGCATTTCCCAATTTTCATTCATCCTGCACACATTTAATTCCTCTAATGTTAAGTTTATGATAATTTTTCCACAAGTTTAAAGTTCAAACCAATCTCTACTATATTTAAATTATTTCAGAAAAGTAGCTATTTTGAATAATATATACTTCAAATAAGAAAAAATATACATTTTCTTTGCAATATCTGTTTCAGTGTTAGTCATACTAATTTTTCTTTGGAGAATTTTACTCTATTTCAATTCAGATTATAAAAAGGGGAGTACATTTTCTTGAAGAATAGGACGTGACTGCAAGAATGCGGAGAAAGAGTAAAATCCATCTTTCTGTCACTATGCAAGGGATTATTTTTAACTACCGATGGTTTTTTCCTTGTCATTAATACCCTGAAAATACATGTGTCAAATAAACCACTGAATAAGGAGGAATGAAATGGAACAGTTCTATTAAAAAGGTTTAGTGAAATGTGTTCACCGCTCTAGTGCACTGAGAAGAATTTAGTTTGAATTACTTTTACTACACTGTTGTATTGGAATACTAAACAGAAGACTGTAGGCAATTTAAAAAAGTAACTGAACAATGCACTGGGAAAAATTGCAGATCTATATGGACAGATCTCCATCTTCAAAACACTCCTCAGAATAATAAATAACAGGATCTTCCACTGCTAAAATATCCAGATAGAGACATTCCATCAATTACTAGAGAAATAAAAATCTTTGTATCACGATGTGAAATGTAAATCGCTGAAGTTTCTGTGTAACAAAAACTTCATAGTTAGATAAAGATCTAAGAATACTGTCAAGAAATATCAAAATTTGGAATAGTTAAAGTGTTCCTTCAGTGATACAATACATAAAGGCAGTCTGTACAGTGGTTTTTTTTCAGGAGTAACTTTGTCAAGGGCAAAACATAGTATGTGACTGGTTAGTATAAGAAATTTATAACACAATACTCAAGGAAATCTGAAACATTTAAAATGCTTCTAAAGGAAAAAGAAAGGTGCTAAACATATATACATAACCACACAGCTAAACTACATTTTGATTTTGTACTCTCCAATATGCAAGCTGAAACTCATCCTAAAGGAATCACTGTAAGAACAGTACACTACCTAAACATTAAGTTATAAAAATTTCAGAAAAATTTAAAAAAAGTCAAATTGGTACAGAGGTGATACCAAAGATAACTAAGAAAGGCAATTTGCACAGACTAAATCTAAGCTAGAGTTGTGTGATATGGAACTGAACTGAGATATGCTACATGTAAATTTAGTATCTTTTTTTAACAACCTTTTAAAAAAGAAAAGGAACAAACTCAAGTCTTGCTCATTCACCCAACTTTAACAAAGAAACTCAAGATACAATGTTAAGATGGCACTTAAAATGCCAATTATATTGCTTTTCAATCAGCAATTGACAAAGATTTTGTTAAAGGAAGAAAGAAAGGAAGAAGGAAGATGAAATTCAGACTTTAATACAGGGGTAATGGAATGGTAAAAAGAAACTCTGATTTCCTATTGTTACAACATCAGTCATTAACTGCTAGAAAATTACCTAAACAGCATCACATAGAGAGTATGAGATGCAGCAGATGTAGAGAAGTAGTGCTTTATATATTCTTAATAATGGCCTCTGGGATTAATATTTTCTCACAGTTAATGGCTTTGGGGCAAACTCCTCTGGATTGTCATTAATTGTCAAGAAATGCTGACCTCAGAGGTCATTCTTATGAAAGTGCTGCATAATGCATATAATAGTTATGTAAATGCTGAGTATCACTGCAATAAATATTCAAATGAGGTGCTTATAGAATAGTTATAGGTTATTCTTGAGCAAATGCTTTGGCTGGATGTGGGAAGTGGGCAAAGGGAGGGTGTGTGAACATTTACACTCAATAGCAACCAAGCTTAAATGTTTGTATTCTCTGATAAAATGGATCTGGGATTAAGGTTTGGTACTAGCAAAGATAAAGGATACAGAGACTGCAGGATAAACTCCAATTTGGAGCTCTGCCTTTTATGGTATTTGGCTGTAGTTGGAGGAATTTTGCATTGCACTGCAAAAAAAATAGAATCTACTGCCAAATATTCTCATTGTGTCACAAAGGCACATGTTCAGAATCAGAGCATTCTGTCTTGCTCATCCTCCTTAGATGTGGTTGGCTAGTTCAGACACCTCCCTTAGGAGCATAACCATTATTGTGTCGAGTGAAAGCTATGCATCACCAAAGAATATCCCTGAATTTTAAGCACTGAGCCTCCTTGAATTTGCTAGTCAGTCATTGATGGATGAGTAAGTTTTCCCTCATAAATTTAGACAGCAGAAAAACAGGTTTCTATCAAATGTGTCTACTCTGAATTCAGAGCTCTGGATTCTGTAGTGTGGATAGATATATAACTATCACTAGTTGTAGTGGGCAGCTGTCACTCTTTTTGAAATTATAATGTCCGCAGTGAACAATAATAGCCACTAAATATAGAGAACACATGTAGGAAATCAGTGTACATGGATCATTTCCTTCCTAAATATGAGAGGAATTCAAATTACTTCACCAACTTCCCAAGTATCCTACCTTCTAGATTATAACATAGACAGGACTATAATCACTGTCCACAATTCTTATAGAAGCAGGAGTCCTATTTCCTGCATAAGGAAAGCCCTGAAGAGATAAGTCTCTAGATTTCAAATACTTAGCCAGCTCTTCAAGCTTTTAGGTAGAACATTATTCATGAAAAGAAATGTTTGTTTATCTGGTCCACAACCCAGGTTCTGCTTTGGTTTCTATGTTGGATCAAACACTAAATAGGAAAATGCTTGGAAAGATCTCTCTTTCTCAAAACCTACATTATTTAGATGCTAAATCTGTGAAGAAAAACACTGGCCCTCTCTAAGACGTTGGATGCCTGCTCATGATTTATCTGAAGTGCAATGAAGTTTGAGCAAAAACAATATCACTAACCTCTTACAATTAGGCACTTCTGTAAAACATTAGATGCTACTAAACACCACAATTGGGTCATTGCATGGGATAATTAGAAAACAACTGAATATCCAGTCCTTCAGGATTAGAGTGAAAATATCCAAGTCGCTAAATTACTTTGATAGAGGCACCCCAAACCTGTTTTATGCATCAAATAACCCACTTCTAGTTGACTTAAGGGCCAGCTGTCCCAGCTGTGTGACCTCCCAGCTCCTTGTGCATCCCCAGGCTCCTCGCCAGTGAGGTGGTGTGAGAGGCAGAAAAAGCCTCGACTCTGTGTGAGAACTGCTCAGCAATAGCTAAAACATCCCTGTGACATCAATGCTATATTCACCAAAAATCCAAAATACAGCCTCATAATAACTACTATGCCGATTAACTCCTAATCAGCCAAAATCATCACATTGTCATAGATTTCAAAATCTATCCACGGTACACACTAAGAGGGATTAGGCTTGATTACTAGATTAATTTGCTTTGCCAAAGTGAAATAACCCAAACTTTAATTGGATCAAACAAGATCTATATTGATCTTGCAGGTGGAGTTGCAGTTGCACTGGGGAGTGAAAGTAGGAAGCAGCTCAGACTGATTCAGTCTGTGTTACAAGTAATACTAACCAAGCTAGTAAAAATGCCATTTGATTTAAGACAGTAAAGTCTGCCTCTGTTGGCTCCTCAGTCACCTGTCTTAAAAAGTTGCCATCAAGACTTCCCTAAAACACCCTGAAATGCTCATGTTGCGTTTTCTCTCCGGCTGAAAACAAAACTGAAATGCACATTTGACTGAAATCTGAATTTTAACATTGACTGGTGATATGGTTTTAGGCTTTAGTCAGTACCTGTGAGTGCATAAAAAAGAGGGGTAGATAGACCAGACAATTCTGGTAAAATCTTGGTGCTGAACACATGCAAGGATAGTGGAACAAGACTGCCACGTAAAGAATGCATCACACAACCCTGTAACTTTTTTACAGACTGATATAATCAATATATTAGGTATATTTAATAATTCTTTATTTTTCAAAATTCAATTTTCTGCCAAAAGTGCTAGAAAGAGTAATAAATATTTTACTGCATGACTCATGCTGTCTGGAACAAATTTTAATGAATTATATCTTAATGCTGCAATTCAAGCATTAAAGTTGTGATTAATAGAATTGCATTTTAACAAAGGAAAAAAGGTTCTATAAGAGAAGAAAATAATGTTTATAATTACAATGATAGTGGTGTGATAATGATATTGTATCAAATATTTGCTAATAATAAAAATATATAGAAAATATATTTTGTGGAAATAGAGCTGAACTATTTACTTTTGAAAAGCCATATTTGATGCACTACACAGTAACAAATGTCTTACTGTTGTCACTGCAATAAAAAGGTGGAAAAATATTTGCACTAAGTACATAGAAGGTCTACTTGTTAAACAAAGTACTAATTTTCAGGGCATAACTGAACAACACAGTAATTATTTCAATAATATCAAATGTTGAATATGTTTAAAACTTTTTTTTTTTTGTTTTCAGCATGAAAACCCAAACCATTAAACCTGATTGTTTCCGCATTTGTTTCATTCAGCCAATGAACCAAAATATCAATTAGTTGCACAGCCTTGTTTTGATGGTACTTTTCTTACTTGACTAGTCTCAAGGAGAGTAAACATCCTAATGATCCAAAGAGTATTCTACTATCAAAGCCAAATAAAAGTTCTCAAACTAAATACATTAACATATACAGAGAACCCTTACTTCAGACTGATATCTTCTGAAGATAGTTATTTATGTGTATATGACTGTGGATCAACTCCAATTAATTTTATTTTCATCAATTCTAGACACTTTAAAAAGTTCAAACACAAATTGAACTATATTCCATCTCCAGTTTAGAGGAATAACATGGATTATAGTTCCAGAACTTCAATCAAGTATCCATACAATTTATTTGTTATACTGAAGAAACAAATAGAGGCATAGGAGTGAGATTTGAAGCATTTTATCACTTAGATCTAAAAGACTTTTCTCAGGTTGGAAGTATGATTTCAGATTCGTGCAAGACATACTTGAGGATTAGTTAGCTGTCACCCAACTAGAAGTGCTTCTCTAATGTGTCCTGGTTTAGTCTTTACCTTGTGATTTGGTATCAATCCTATTGCTGTGAGGAAGTTTGGAGCAGAGTACACACACAGAGACACAGACAAAGGCACACTCTTTGAGTCTTAATTTACTAAGCCTATAAATAATTTAACACTAATTTACTTAATAGCAAAAGATAGCACTTTTAATTTTACTAATGAGTCTGCAGTAATAAAATGTTTAAAATTAAACAAATTAAAAGCAAGAAGGGTTTTTTTTATCTACAGAAGGTAACAGAGATCCTGCTACAAATAAGTAGCAACATTGCTTTTACAATCATTAGAAAAGTTAAGGAGCAAGAACTAGACTTACTACACCAGAGTTTACCAACAATGAGGCAGGTATTTATATATTGTTTGAATTAATATCCACATTAAATAATTGTGGAACTAATTTTTGTATTTTAAAGAACCATAAAGAAGATCACAAAGACTTCTTGTTAAGTTTAGCCCTAAACTGTGCAGCCATTTTTCTCAAGAACAAGATGTGAGTAACTACTTTGGCCTTAACAGTGGATAACAATAACTGAAGATGATTTTTACTCCCTCCTAGAGTACAATGCTAAATCAAACCAGTGTATTTTTTTCCATATTAATAAACAGAGCTCAGAATCACTGTAATAATGTGCTGAACATGAAATGCATGTAAACAGCTACTCCATTAGTGAAGCAGCTCAAAGGCAGAACCATTTTTGTCTCTAGCTAAACTGTTCAGACACAATGCCCACTAGTCATTAGCATATCAGTTTCTGATTATCTTAAGGTCCTGACTCTGTTTCTATGCAGCTGAGCTCGTCTTGATGAAGAAAATCAAACTCTAAGATTTTTCATAGGTATTTAGTACTAATTTTACCCATTTGACAATATTAAAGCAATACATACACCAAACACCACAGATGAGAGAGATCAGTAAATAAACATCTTTTCTGTGTTGTTCAATAAAACAAAAGAATCAACAACCCCCTAATCCTAAAGTTGCATTTACTAACAAACCTCTGATTTCCTGAGAAAGAAAAAGCTTTTGAAACCTTGTGTGTATGTGTATATATATATATACATCTATATATATACACACACACATGCAAACAGACATATATTGTTTTAGCAGTACAATATGACTACTAAGGTCTCCAAGAGAGTATCTGTTGGTATTTTTTGGGAGAAAAAAAAAAGATCCTCTGCTGTGCTCTGTGAGGAACATTCTTTTTATGGCCTGTTTTGTGCTCATATTAATTTCTATTAAAAAAGCATTATTATTTTTTGCAATTCTTACAAATATTTACATCAAATTCCACCTAGTCTAAAGATTTTTCTTATTTTTACTTTTCTTCTCCTTTTTACTTCCTCCAGTCTAAGGCAGAAATCTTGATATAACAATGTAAATGATTTTTTGATAACTTGACTAAAACAATTGATACCACACACATTACTTAATTTATTCAGATCCTGCAGAACTCTGAGTGTATATCTTGACCAAAATTAGAGACCTTTTGCTGACTCATTTCTGAAATTACACATTGACTTCAGTAAAGTGAATAAAAGCAACACAGTCTTTAATTTTTTTTCTTAAAAAATGGGCATGGTGGCTTTTAGCTCCATGCCATAACTTCTTTTCATAATTAACACACAGATTTTAAATAATTTGGAATATTTAAAAAAATATATCAAAAAGAAGACTGTTGCAATCTTGCATTTTCAATTATCCTGAAAGTTTGGCATCATATGTTTCAGGACACAGGGAGTCTGTTGTCAAAAACAGACTCAGGTTTTTAAAGTATTGCTAAGCCCATATTTTGAGCTTCAACCTGGAACATTTATCAAATCATCATGCCACTCTTGACTTTTCCCAGCAGAAATCTTTAACACAATTAAAATTATAAGTAAGCCATTAAAGAAAAAAAAATTCAACCAAATGCATGTTTCTCTCCCAGCTGATATTTTTGCCTTGTAATCTACATTTTGCAAACATAGGTTTGTTAAACTTGCCAAGTGATGGATGAATTACTCAACATCTTTAATGCGCATATGGCCAAAGAGAAGAAAAATAAAGAGGCAAAATCATTTGATTTTAAAACATGAATATTTATAACAATCACTATTTGAATGTAATGAATTTTAATTTAGAGATTCCTACACTTAGCACAATATATTGCCCTTTACCTAAGCTTGTCATTCTTTTTTAGAAATGATCTTTTAAATGAATCAAAAAAGTTGAGAAAAAGCTAAGATGAATGATATTATCACTCACATTTCTTTAGTTTCTTTTCTTTAAATTTGGTAATTATTCTTGCTGTTAGCATTTTTAAAAATTAGTTAATGTATACCCATTTACTTGTATCAGTTGCACTCTTTAAAGGATCCTAATTTGTTTACATTAAAAAGTTAGAGGATAAAACTGTCAGCTCATAATCACATTGTCGCTATAATAGAAGTATTTTATTTTCTATCTTAAATTTCCACACAGTCAATGAAAAATGTTGCCAGGCATCCAAAATCAATGCCTTCATTTATTTTGCTGTTTTTAAACAAAACAGAAACTACATCAAGCAAATAATTCAAATGTTTGAGGAGCTTCCAAACAGATATGGCAGGTGAAGCTCAAGGAAAGTTACAAAGCTTCCTTCTATCCTGTCACTTGGAGTTACTCACTGGACTTAGTCATCACCACATTACGTTCAAAATAACTTCAGAAGCAGCCCATATTTTTCATTGCAAAGCAGAAAGACAGAAAAGGTTTCCAAGTTTGTTGGGTTTTGTAATACTGAAGTTCCAGTTGCGCCAACAGGAGCCACAAGTACTGATTTCTTGTGCCATCAAGACCGGCAAAGATATTTGGGCAGTTGCCTGCTTTGTGCTGATAGCCATGTGCAGGCTGGAGGTGGCACTTTTTTCTCCCTTCCACTCCTTGCCTCAGCCTCCCATCCCTGAAAAGGTGCATTTTCTATTTTTAATGCACCTTGCTCTCCTGGCATTGCTCATCCTGCTTTCCTCACCATCACAATAGAGGCCCCTCTCACACCAGAGCTGTGCTGACCCATCACAGCACCCATTACACCGTCGTCTTGGCCTTGATCGTATCTATGGGACAGGTACAGCCTGTCTCAATGTCACTGGAGGTTCCTCAACATTGACAAATCAATTAATCTGAAGTTACTTTTGTGTACAATGGTTAATTACTACCAAACATATAATTAGTAACTGGGTGGTAAATTCGGGTCAATGATTGCATTATTATTATTATTGTTCACATATTCAAGGTAACTAATCATGTGAAGACAGTCAACCACTCCCTCAGGTAATAGATCAAATACAGAAAACAGGAAGGTGCTGCCATATTGAAACAGTTTGCACTTCAGCACTGTCATTAGTATGTTCAAGAAACCTTGATATATTGGATTTGAAAAAAGATTCATAGCATTGTACAAGTGTGTAATGTAGGAAAAGGAAAATGAAAATAATTATTTTTGTTAAATATTTCTCTGTGGTAAATTTTAAAAGGATTTGCAGCAAACTTATATGGTCTTTGCAAGACAAATTTATTTTTTTTAAGATTTCTTTTTTAAGATGTCTTTTACCACAGAGCTTTGAAAGCCTGGGACCTCTCCAAGATTTATTTGTGCAGTCTACCAGAGTCTACATGCCCCTAGACAAGGACTACCATCTGTCCTTCACTGTATTCAAAAGTTACCCTGGTGGATTAACCTAGTCTAGCCATCAAGTGCCCACCAAGTTGTTCTTGCATACCTCCTCAATGGGACTAGAGATTAAAAATCCAAATGTGGGTCAAGATAAAGGAAGTTTAATGGGGAAAGGGGGGGAGGGAGGGAAGCAAAGGCTGAAAGCAAAAGCAAAGGAGATTTATTCACTACTTCCTATCAGGCAGCAATGTCCAGCCAGCTCCTAGCAGGTAGGCTCAGTATGCAAAGTGTTTACTTTGGAAGACAAGGACGGTATTTCCTTTGACATCCAGTTTAGCACATAGTAATATCAAGAGGAGCTGTGCTTCAGTAGGAACAACTTCTGAAGTGGCTTTAACTCCTCATAACATGCTAGTATTTCTTTTCTGTTGGGGTAGTGGGCTTCAAAATATTCCTGCCTGATACTGAAGGAAATGAAAACACGTCTTGTGTACTTATTCCTTTAACAAAATGCCCTAGTGCCCTGAAATCTCTTTCAATTTTTGTATGGCTTCTTCCTTCAATCTCATTACTACCAACTTGGATAACTAATGGAGAGTAATAGTCAGTGGGCCATACCAGATCAGAGAGTTTCCCAGTAAAGTCCCAAACTTTCCTGTGGATGTGTCCTGTCAGTATGTTGTGCCTCTCTGAAGGGAGTTGCCTATGACGATCACCCTTCTTTTTTTGCTTTGTAAAGCTAGTAGCAACACATGGGGTTGGCTGACTCACCTTAGGTAACCTCCAGGATGGTTTTTCTCCTACCTTATCATTTTCCTGGCTTCCAGTTTCCAGAGCCTCATATCTTTTCCATGGGCACAGCCAGTGTGGGAAGGGAGACCAAGAGGGGATTTGTCTGCTACCCCAAGCAGGGTCCTGCCTTCATCTTCCCAATCTCTTAGGTCCCCTCCTGCTTGTGAGGGAGAGCATAGGGGATCCGCTGCTTTCTGAGGTGCAGAGGGCTGCTGCCATGCCTCAGGGTTGGTACAGAGCAGCTCCAGCAGTCAATCCTCCTCAGATGCCCTGGTACTCTTTAACCTTTCTACTTCCTCTTGAAGCTGTACCACCAGGCTGAGTAGAACATCAGCCTGCTGACACCTCACACAGCTATTGTCCCTGCTTCCCTTTGATACCAATTATATATATAAGAAATATTAGATACATAAGAAATAATTGTATACTGAAGAATATACAAGAATGAACAAGAAACAACTGTTTAAGCCATAATAGAACATCAGAATTCAAATCTTCCATGGACGTCTGTGGGAGCAGACAGCACAGTGACTAGTCTTACTGAGAACAGTGTTATGCCACAAGGGGAACTTGACCTCTGTACTGACCTTCTCAATCTAGGAGAAGGATCTCTGGGACATGGCATTAGGAATCATGAAAAGAAAAATCACCACCTGTGGCAGAAAACAGCTGCTCTCTTATGGATTAAAAGCCTGATGCTAGAGAGGCTCAAAAGCACTATTTAAGAACATTTATTTCTTGAAATCTTTATACCAAGTAAGCCAAACTTTGTCTTCTTTGCCCATAGATAGGACAGGAAACATCGCATAAAAAAAAGCAGCAGATTAGGAATCATTTGGTCTGACTGAAGGAAAGGACCAGGTTATGGATTTTATGAACATATGCATTTAACATGTAATTCCTGACAAATTACTTAATTCAAACTGTTGGATTTATGTTCCGCTCATTTCTTTTCCTTGGCGAAATACTCAATAAATGTAACCCATTATTTATGGAAAACAATTAAATTGTTTAGAGTAAAAATCAAAGTATTGCTGTTTTGGTTGGTTGTTTGGAAATATTCTTGCTTACAAATTCAAATAGCATTAATACATGGGTGGCATTTGTAAACAATAATCACTGTTAAACATTCATAGCAACCATTAGCACTATTGTGTGGTATCACATATAAAGAGAATAAAAAGAATTGTGACTTTTCGGCATTTTGTGGAAGAGTAACATTTTATTTACGCCTCCAAAGGACATTTGAAGCTGCATATCACACAATTTAGTCAGAAATCAAAGGACATGACTTGTTTTTATTTCTTAGCAAGACATTTCCTGCTCATTAGCAATACAGCACTGAATTATTCTTAGATCATTCTTTCCGTCTACTGAAAAGATATAAAGGTTATGTTTAACAAATTCCTCTTTAAAACGACGACAGTAATTTAGTGGCATATAAGAATAGATGTAGAAAAGACAAATAATTAGAGCTAGTGACATTGAAACCTAACTACATCTTAGTTTTAGTTTTATTTACTTAAAAGAAACTGAGTGTCACTAGAGTAAGGGAGGGAAAAGAAGATGGCAGTCTGCCAAAGCAAATTTCTGCTGGGTGACAGTGTGAGTTTCAAACTAGGAAAATGCTTGTTATTTAAGCAAATTTGCCAATGCATTTTTTCATTTTTGTCATTATGGTGTATATTTGACAATATAATCAGGTTAAAAAGGTATCCCTCAGTAAGATATGCATGTGTCATTATAGTGGCTGTAGCCACTCTCACATTATTAAAAAAGTTTTCCTACTTCATAAGTTCAAAAGCTGATATAAAATATTTATATATTTTGGAAAGCAACTTGAACTTTGTTTCTTTTGAATGTATTTTGAAAGAGAAATGTTGTGCTTCATTTTTTTTTCAACACTGAGGTTTCTAAATCTGTTAGAATATTCTCTTTTTGAGAGTATTTTATGTCTAAAAATTTACTGGTGGGGAATGCTGCATTAGTGAGACTGCTACCATCTACAACTCCTTCAGAGAAAGAAAGAAGTCCCAACTCAGAGAATTCTTCCTCTCCCTTCTCAGCAGACCATGAAATGCATGGAGCTGAACAGGATCAATGTCTACAAAAAGAATTTTTATTGTAATAAATATTGATATTATTAAACAATTAAATAATATTTATTCTTACTATCAAGAGATTTTAAGAAATATTAACTTCATTACAGTGTGTTTGACTAGATTAAGGCAACAGAAGGTACAAAGCTAAAAAACCTTGTGCTTAAAAATATTTTTCTCAAAGACATAAATTAAACTGATTGTTTGGCTTTAGATTCCCCTGGAAAAGAGGGACAATTTCTAGTAATTTTTTTACATTTTTTCTTTGGTCCACTGCACTTTTGATTTCACTGAAACTTGAAAATCTTGTGTACAGAAATAGAATAAAAAGGAAGAATATTTTTCTATTAAGAGAAATTTTTTTCACTTTTACTGTTTTTTCATAGTTTTTTCTGATTTTTACATGGTATGCAAATCAATCCTAAGATGCCCATGACAAAACAAAACAATGTATCAAAGCTTTCAAAGTGACAATTTTATGCTCATATTTACTGAAATATCAAGGACAGTTTACAAATTAATCAGTTTTTATTCTTAACTTGGTTGCATATATAGTCATCTATTGTAAAATGCAGGCAAACCCAATGGGAAGAAATTATGATGTCCAACATCAGTTCAGAAGGCTGAATGATTTCTTTATTATAACTATGCTATAATACATTAATATACTATATAAAGGAAGATACTAAAACTACATACCTACTTTTCTAACTACCATATCTAACTAACTAACAATTTGTGACCCAGTTCGCGAGAGTCCAGACACAGGTGGATCTGACTGGACATCAGGCTCAAACAATCCTCACCAGAATCCAATCAAGCAATTACCCCAGGTAAACAATTCTCCAAACACATTCCACATAGGAAAAACAAGGAGCAGAAATAGAAATTGTTTTCTCTTTCTTTCTCTCTGTGCACCTCTATGAAAAATCTTGAGAGAGAAATCCAATAATATTATAGGACTTACTGCTCAATCTGCATATTTCACTAATCAACAAGCACACTTTTGTGTGTTGCTTGTTTTAGTATTTGAGAATTTATATTTTTTACCAATTCAGTTACATATTTCACCAATCCAATTGAATGTTGCATGGATCCACCTGCACGTGAAAATTCAGGTATATGTAGAGCTGGTTAACCTGCAGTAATATTTTAAGGGCTTTCTTTTAGCAGTACTTTTAGCAGTATTTTAAGGGATTTTTTTTTTCCTTCAACTTCAAGTATTAATTTACATACAAAATACTCTGGGTCTGGGTTTGGATAGTTTGTCTTATCCCAACTGCTGAAGAAGTTATCCCTACACATTCTAGGGTATTCAAGTTTTTAACATTATATCACAGAATCATAGAGTGGCCTGGGTTGGAAGGGACATTAAAGATCACATAATTCCAACACTTTCAGTAGCCCAGGTTGCTCAGAGTCCCATCCAACCTGGCCTTGAACACTTCCAGGGATGGGGCAACCAAAACTTTTTCAGGAAACTTATTCCACAAACCTCACAGCAGAGAACTTCTTAATAACTAATTTAAACCTATGCTCTTTCAGTTTGAAGCCATTCTGCCTTGTTGTCACTACAAGGTTTTGTAAATAGTCTCCATCTTCCTTGTAGGGCCCCTCAGGTACTGGAAGGCCACAACTAGTTCACCCTGAAGTCTTCACTTTTCCAGGCTGAGCAAGCAAAATTTTCTTAGCCTTTCCTCATAGGAGATTTGCTCTATTCCTTGGCATATCTCTCTGGCAGTGTGAAGCAGTCAGTACTGTGCTGTCAAACCACTGGTGCCTATGATAACTAGTATAAAAGCATCTCAGGGAAACATTTTCTAATTTTTATGAAGGCATTCTAGCCAATCTGAGCCTAAATTACCAAATAACTGACCACTAACTGAAGAGATGAAGAACTAAATAAGTTCTGATACCTGTAAAGGAAGAAAGGAAGATGAAAGGGACTGAGGCATCTGTATAAATTCCCTTAAACAGGACCTCAAACTTTTATTTTTCTTAGGCAGTTTATGTACAGGAAACACTTAGAGATTGCTGAAATGAGAAAGGCAGACAGAAAGGTCAACCACATATTCTCCATCAAACATATTAACAAGAAAGAACTGAAAAGTTTTGAAAAGGCCAACATAATGACACTGCCTGCTGGCTTCTCCTATGAGGGGACAGGAATTTATGGAAGATTTATAGTATGTACTACTGTCCTACCAAAGCTGGAAGGACACAGGGAAATACAGACCAAAGAGAAAGCTGAGGAGAGAAAATGAGCCTCTGCCCAATGAAGGACAAAGAAAACTTCTTGCAGGGAAGAGCAAGAGGGGACTGGAGCTCAAAAGGCCAAGATGGCAGTTTGAGATAGATACTGAGACACAGCTAGTAACAAAAAGAAATACCAGTGATAAGTATGTTTCTAGAAGATTCTAGATGGCAAATCTCTGAAGGCTATGAGCACAGGCAAGCAGGAGCAATGTGTTGGAAAGTTCAGAATGATTTTTCCAAGTAAATACTTGGGAGTTTGAATTCTAAATATTTCTGGTCACATGCTGAAAGAAGGGTCAATGGAAACCTTGCAGATGTGTCATTGCTGTACAGCACTAATCATGTTAGTTTTTACAGAAATTACATTTTTTTTGATGCTGCATAGTCCTTGAATTATACATCTGGCATCCGGCTTTCCTACAGAATATTCCATAGGTATATATTTTGGAAATATAGGGAAATGGCTGCATTTTATTTCCACTAGTGCTGAACTGCTACACTATATTAGTTATTTATGAATAACAAGCAGCTATCACACTTTCACTTAGACACACATGTATATTTGTAGATTTCTGTTAAAATGAATGCATGGTGACACTTGGTTTTTGTTCAGCTTATCCCTCATTTCTAGATAGTATTTGTGTGTTTTCATACTACCTTGGTCTGAGTTCAATAATACATTACCAGTGTCCATTACAAAAGGAATATTTCTGTTGGGTTTGTTATTCAGCACAAAAAAATCCTATGAGTAACAGTAAGCTAAAGTATAATCTATTCCTTATAACACTGTAACGAGTGCTGAGCAAGTTACTTAAAACTCTACACGAATAAAGTATTGGAAACAGGCCCTAAGGGAAAGCTAAGGTTTAATGATTATACATATAATAGTGATACATTTCCTGACATACAGCATTCAAAGGAATAGATTCCATGATGAGAGTTTCTAAAGTGGTAGGTTAGTTGGAGCTAAGCAAAAATTGGTATGTTTTTATGACCCTTACCATTTCTTATGGGAACAAATCCTACCTTGGAGCTAAGTATTAATCTATGCTCATAGTAACCATCAAACCTGTAAGTGAAAAGGAAAGTGAATGAAGGCTTAAAAAAACCCCTGTCATTAGTTTCTTTCCACTCTAACTATAATAAAATAGTATCCTGAAATTTTAATAAAAATATTATGAAATTACTTGCTTTTCAAATTGTACTTTGGTGACAAGAGTCACCACTGCACTAGACATAATGGAAACTAAGGAACCATAATTGATTTAAAATTTTGCTAATTGGGTTTTTATAAAAAGAATTCTTTCTTTCAAAAGGATTGACTATTAAGTAACTGACCAAAGGCTCCTATTTAGCATAGGGCTTCCATTACTCTTGACTTTGTATTTATGCATGTCACATATGTAAATATGCCTCTACCTTTATAATTTAATCTTTAAATCTTGTTATATAAAGATATCTCTCTCATACATTTTTGCCCTTACTGTAAGAAAAAATAATTTTAAAAAGCCAAGATTTTTTTCATATAAAGTGTGATTTCATTAACAAAAATTTTACTATATAAGCTTATTCTGTTTCAGCATTTGTCTAGTCGAAGTTAATGGAAAAATTTTACTGAGTACAGAAGCAGAAAGGAAATTTTCAAAATATGTTTGAATTCCAAAAATTCTTTCTAAAAAACTGATCTTTAAGTTTTTTCTAAAAATACGGGTTTATAATGACTGAATTAAAGAAGTAAAAATGTTTGCTGCTTTAAGCACTGGCAGAACTTATTTAGTAGTCATATTACACTGCTGACAAAAAAATATAAAACTCACTTTTTAATTATGTGATAAATGGCATTAACTTGAAGTTTCAAGTCATAAAGTCATAGAATATCCTCAGTTGGAAGCGATCCATCAAGTTTGGAGTCCAACTCCTGGTCTGCTCAGGATACCCTGAAAATCACACTATGTGCCTGAGAGTGCTGCCAAACGCTTCTTGAACTCTGTCAGGCTTGGTGCTGTGACCACTTCCCTGGGGAGCCCATGCCAGTGCCCAACCACCCTCTGGATGAAAAAATGTTTTAGTGATATTTAACATAAACTGCCCCTGATTCAGCTTCGTATTATTCTAGGGATTATTATCCTCTCTTAAAAGTTAAATTTTCATTCAAATATGAATGATTTTGCTAGAACCACCACAGGAATAAGTGAAAACTGAGATTACAATATGAGAAGCTCAATTAGGAGACAATTTTAAATTACCATTGTACAAGCAAGATATGTTTCCTATTTACTTTTCATTTATGTGCAAAGTAAGTAAGAGAAGGACTGTTATTAAGGATGATTCCAAAATTTGATATTATCTCTGTCTCAGCAAGAAATGCTAGAATCAAAGAAAATGCACATATTTTGATATTAAAAAAGCTAATAAATGAAATGTGTCCTACTGTTTCATCTATTTTGACTGCATGTAGTATACTAATCCACTTTTGTTTACAGATGAAAATCATTAGCAATTGCATTAAACCTTCCAAACCTTGATGTTAGCAGTCTGCTTATAAATAACCCTTTATTTTCCATGTTTCCATCTGAACCAGCCAGTATGGTTCCTAAAAATTTTTATAGATCAAAAAGACACAATATTTAGGCATCACCTCAAAAAATGATAAGTATTTTTCCTCTTAATACAGATGGGGTATCAGTGAAGGCCTTTTACAGGTACTGCACAGCAGCACCACAAACTCCCTTTATCTTTTCTGAAACTGAGTCTATGATAGAAAGAAGTCCAAAATGTGTTGTCAGCTTCAGTACCCTTACAATTCCTCTGGACCACTAAGACAGGGCCATTTTGACCATTTCAAACCATTACAGTTGAAAAATCCACTGTACAAAGAAAGTCCAAGAGAAGCAAGCCAGAGTAGTCACAGTAGCTCCCAACTGCTATGGAAAGCAAGCCAACTTCCAGGTTTAGCATGAAATATCAGAATTTTGCTCCAGATTTAACTCCCCTTCCTCTCCTGCTGCAACATGTTTTCTTCAAGATGCAACCAATAATATCTCCACACATATTATGCAAATATTCCAATATTAGCAACAAAAACACAGTATGAAGAACCATCAGTAAGATTTCTTAACAGTCACTGAAAGAGAAAATCAGCCTTACCCTGTCATGTGTCACATGAGTCTTCAGTGTCAGCTTTATTCTGTGAGAAAGAGAAAATAGATTTTCTTTCTGATCTGAGGGCTGCTCTGCAGCACAGCTCAGATGAACCCTTTGTAGGGAATAACATGATAATTCAATTGTGAGAGCAGAGTAGGTACTCTCTCATTTATAAATTCCCCCTCACTTATGCATCAAAAATATTCATATTCTGGAAATATATGTTTGCTATTGAGGGACAGGCAAAGAGTGAATTGATAAATATCACCACAACTGTTTTTTCCATGTCTTAAGTAAGTTCCATAATGAATACAAAGTGAACATTTCAAGATGTTTGGCAGTTAAGATTTATCAAAAGTGAAGGAAAACGTAATGTTATCCTTTCTCCTTTTTTTTTCTTGTGGTCTAGAGCATGAATTCTAATAAAAATCTGGTAATAAATGTACCTATCAATGGATTACAACACTGAACTATAAAAAATTCTTTAATTTTCCCCAGATTAAATTCTATTTTATATCTCAATGTGAGAATTTTACGTTTCCTGCTGGTTATTCTCCTTTCTTCTTATGTCATTTTTCCATTTGCAAATTCTTGAGCCTTTTTTTGCAGTTATTCTAGCACTCATCAGTCCTTTTATTGATCTGATCCAACCTATCATGATAGGAAGAAAATAGCCATTGTCAGGTTCCTTTTTGATTACTTTAGCAAGCTCTTTCAGTGCAGGGTCATAATCCCCCCAGAATAAGAAAAGGAGTCATGATCAAAAAACACAGAGCAAGGAGAAAATTTTTGATTTATCAATAAACTGTCAGATTAAAAAATGAGATATAATTTTATCCTGAACCTTTTCTTCAAAGTTGTTTTGCACTCTGTAAAACAATTACATCTCCATCTGTCTAAATAAATAGAATAATGCTGGTGCTTAGAGTATTTGCTGGTCCTCAGTTTCTACCTACTTTCTGATTTTCCATAAAAATTTTCATGTCTTGTCATTCTTCTCATATTTCCAATACTGTCAAAGTGCCCACATACTCCCTCTTTTGATATACACCATGTCCATTCCTCTGTCTGGTTGTCTGACTCTTAGACCCTGCATCACTGATAAGCCAGAGCCTCACAGTAGCCATGCAGCAGCTTCCACGCACAGCCCTGATTAAGCACAGTTTTCCAGATGACTGCAGCCACATTAGGATGGAAAGTTTTAACACATTGCATTGTCTCAAGCTTTGTTTAAACACTTACAGCAGTCTTCCAACAAAATGCCAATAACCAGAGTCATCCCTGAGCAAAGACTGCTCCTAAGTTAGCAGCAATAACCACTAACATCACAAACTACGGCGGCTACCTGCCACGACCTCAAGCAGTCGAAATGCACCAGCTAGCACTGCCCATGTGAGGCCGGGTGGCCACCACATGAGTGCAGGCACTCCAGGGATGAGCGTCTGCCTCCCTGGTAATGCTGAGTGCTGCGGCGTGGGCAACACAGCTTTGGTAGCTTCACGCGCTGAGAGGAGACGAAGGGACACTTTATTTGCGAGCCCAAAGAACTTTTATTCCCCCATGCATGGTCAGAACAAAATCTCTTTAAGTGATGCAGTGCCAAAATGCCGGAGAACAAAGGGTTACAGCAGATTAAATAGGGGTTGGGAGGACAGGGATGGAAACCCACCTCGCCCAATGGGGACAAAAGAGATAGGGTTTCACAACCAATGGTGACATAACAGAGGTGGGCACAGAGTCCTGGGACGAATAGAAAGGCTAAGGTGGGGTGATTGATACAGGATTGACATGAAGAAGCTGGGAGTGGTTACATGATTGACACCTGATAGGGAGTGAACAAACCTTGACTGACAGAACCAAACAAGGAGAAACCCAGGAGGAGTGACAAGATTGACAGGAAACTGTGGATCCGAGCGGCGGGAAATCTTGGGGTAAACAACTTGGAGCAAACCTCTGTGAGGGAAAAGTAGGGGTGTACAAGGAACATACCTAATTAACATTAATTAAACTCCTGACTAAATCAACCCAAACTACAACACAAACCTCTTGGAAAACTCAAAGACATACAATGTCTGCTACAGCATAACTTAGAATGACTCGCTATTAGTAAAGTACTGATGATCTAAGACAATGACAGAATAATGTGGCAGTTTTGCCTCGGCAACGCATGGTGACACACCTCTAGCTGAGGTAAGAAATATAAGTAGAAGTGAATACTGTTCATTTTAAAAAAGTCAACACTAAATAATCATTATTAAATTGTTTTCTATAAGATTCAGGAAAATTGCAGAGAACAATACTAAATACAGAATCAAAGTTTTCTATTACCATGTTACTTGCTTTCTCTCTTCTTCAGTGATATGGCGCTGACTAAGAAAGCACTTTCAGAACAGTATTACAACCTTAGGCAGTTTAACCATGATTAATTTTCAAGCAAGCTCGTGACTAAAGACTGAAAATGAGCCAAGAACTTAAAGACAAAAAAATCTAAAGCTAGAAAAATGTTACATATCTAGAACAACCTCCCTGTTGCTGAATATGAAATCCTGAAAATTTCTGAGAAAGGAAAAAACCTAATGTCTGGCTTCAGAAATGGGCATCATTTAAAAAAAATAAAAAAATATTAAATAAATTAAATAGTTTGAGTTCCATATAGCATAAGGAAGCATCATCATTATTAGCCACAAGAAAGAGCCAAAAAATGTACACCAGAATTTTTGTTTGGAACAATAATTTTAGCTAGAGCTCTTCTAGAAAGCCAGTCAGAGGGTATGAATTAAGTGGAAGCATCTATCAGCAAACAAAAATAAAGAGACAAAAACTGCACTAATTAGTGCAAAAAAAACCTCAAAAACTAACATGAAATGTTAAATAGTATTCAGCTTGAGGTAAAAAAAAGGTTGTGTTATCAGAAGAAAAATGTAAAAATATATAAACTGTAAATGTAAAATGTGAACATTAGGGCAGATAACTTTGGTAATTGAAAACAAATGGAAACAATCTAGTCTAGTTCTAGCAGAAGCTATACAAGTATATCTAAGCAAATAAGCAAACTTGTTGATATACCTTTGGCATCCTCATTTTGCTGCCTTCTGTATTTAAATGTTGCGTCTGGTTCTTCCCACTGCTTCCAAGATATGACATATTGCTTTCAAACAGAGAAATTTTTGAAAACTTACCTAATATTTCATTAAGCTCTTCTGTAAAAGCACATATCCTTAAAAAATGTTATTGTGACACCAAGATGCTCTTCTGTCTTTTCTTTTATGTATCCTCAGTATTAGCATGCATACTTGTAATTCCTTAAGTCTGATAATTTAGCTTAGTCCTAGTATTCTGTTTGGCCAGGAGAGCACACATCCTAAAGGAGGCCAGAAAACCTTATGCTATCTAGGGAAACCAGGTACTCTCCAGAAAAAATCCTGTAAACTAGAGATTTGGCCCATCCAGGGGGGAATTCCATGGATGGGGGACTATCACGCCATTTATCCAGGCCTCCCGTTGGGGCATCCTTGTTAGATATGCTAATTTGTAAGGTCTATAAACTGTATACGTGAGCTATCGTGAGGGTGCATTGCAGCGCATCCCACCTGTTGAAGGGGTGCACCATAAGTGGCGCATCCTTATTAAAATACTGAGGTAAAAACCCCTTATCCCTTAACTATGTCTGGCTCTCAAATTTTTAAGAGCAGGAAAAGGCATCAATTGCAACAATTTATATACCTCCCGTAAGTTTTCTCCGTGTTTATATGCTTAGCCTTATAAAAGGTGTGGTAGGGATTCTGCAGGAAACTGTATTAACAGTCTCAGATGTTATTCACAAGAAGTTCATTTAAGGGTTGACATTTTATATAGAGTCATTGTGGTACCTACAGCTCTTAAGAGGGGTTTCCTGTCCTTTCACACAGGATAGGTTCCAGAGAATGCCTGTATAAACAAAGCCTGGAGGACCCAAAAGAACTAGAGGGCTACCAGATACTCTATAAAGAGAAAAGAGGGCTCAGATAATATCTTGATCACTGTAGCTTGGATAGTACTGAAAAGCTACTAGAATATGTTCTTACTGTCTGATGCTTTCCATTTTTCAGGAATTCAGGATTTCAGTTACCCTTTCAGAAAGAATATTAATTTGGTTGACATGCTGCAGATAAATCCACCCCCCCCCCCCACTTCTTAATAATCTCATTAAGTTTTAGCATCATGTGGATTATTTATTGCTTAATTCAAAATTATCTTGAAAAATCACTGACACAGGCAATTGGGAGTAAAGGGTTAATGTTCTTGGAATAACGATTAGTATACTTAGAAAAAAAATGTACTACTTAAGTAGCTCTGTTGGAGACATGGAGATACTGGACAGACTCCAGGAAATGACCACAAAAATGATTAAGACACTAAAGCATCTCTCCTGTGAGGAAAGTTTATCTGGGACTGTTCAGGCTGGAGTAGAGAAGGCTTTGGGAAATCCTATCAGTGCATAAAGGAATGGAAGGAAGATGAACTGAGGACTGCCAGGTGTTGCCTAGTGACACAAGGGACAATGGACACAAACTGAACCACAATGTCCTGGTTTCATCTGAGTTAGAGTTAATTTTCTTCTTAGTATAGCTGGGAAAGTGCTGTGTTTTGAATTTAGGATGAGAATAATCATGATGTCACACTAATGTTTTAGTTGCTGCTAAACTGTGCTTACTCTTGTCAAAGACTTTTCAGCTTCTCACCTGCCTGACAGCCAGTAGACTATGGAGCAGAGGAAGCAGCTGGGAGGAGACACAGCTGTAACAGCTGAACCCAACTGACCAAAAGGATATTCTACACCATATGGCACCACACTCCTTGTATAAACTAGGGAAAAGTTGCTCATAGAAGTGCTACTCAGGGACTGGCTGGGCACCAGCCAGTGAGCAATTACATTGTGCATCATTTGTTTTTTATATCCTAACTCTTTTATCATTGTTATTATCTTTTTCTTTTCTGTCCTATTTAACTGTATTTATCAAATTCCATTAATTTTACTTTTTTTTTTCCTTCCAGTTCTCTCCCCTATCTGACTGCATGGAGGCATGAATGAGCAGATGTGTGGTGTTCTAGCCACACATCTGTTTAGCCTGCCAGGTTAAATCACAACACAAAGAGGTTCTGCCTGAATGTCAGGAAACACTTTTTTTTCTATTGTGAAGGTGACTGAGCACTGGCACAGGTTGCCCAGAGAGAGTATGAGCTCTTTCTTCTTGTTTCAAAAACCATCCAGACACAGTTCTGGGCAACTACTTCTGGAAGACCCTGCCCAAGCAGAGGAAGTTGGACCAGATGACCTCCTTAGTCCCTTCTAAACTCATGCATTCTCTAATTCGGTTTTATTATCAACTAAACATATATTAAACCTTGTTTAGCATACTTAACTAGCTCTTGTAACCAAAACATTGATTCACCAAAACATAAATTGTTTATATCAACATAAAATACACCACTACTCTTGAATATCCTAATTCCTGTAGTCCTTCAGCATTTCAATTCACAATTTATTCTTCTGCTGTTAGTTATTTATTTCATTTTATATGCAAAGCTCATGCTGGATTTCTATCAATAGGAAAAGTTTTCTAAATTATTCTCGAAAATTATTCCACAAAATACAGTCCTTCAGCACACAAGCTTCCGAAAAAAGGATTGGTTCTTCTACAGCATTTGCTATTAGCAATTAAATTACATTAATCAGCCCTAAATGGAAATTAAAATTTCTAATTTGAACTGAAATTATATGAATGGATAAGTTTATTACAACACAACATTTGAACCATTTCACAGTTTGGTTCAGAAACTGAAGTGTCTCTGGATTTCAAGGACTTGGTTGTGATCACACAACAAACTTGACAACTTGAGAGGAGAACATTGACAAGTACAGAATAAAAAACTATTAGATTAACTTTCAGATGGGCCCTGTCTTTATTCAAAGACTGGCCATCACTTAGATTTCACCTTACTTTCCTCCTCTTTTATCACTTACAAGTCAATGAAATACCAAAAACAATCAGTGACCTGACGCTGAAGAGCAGGTGCACTGGTAGGAAATCTTTATTTTTCCAGAAGAAAAGTGAATAATGCCATTCTTGGAATTACCAGAACTAGGAAGCACAGAATAGTTGAGGTTGCAAGGGACCTCTGTGGGTTATCTGCTCTATCTTCACTCCTCAAGCAGGGACACCTAGAGACAGTTGTTTAGGACTGAGTCCATATGACTTTTGAGTATTTTCAAGGAGGGAGTCTTCATGATCTCTTTTGGCAACATGTTCAAGTGCTTAGTCACCCTCAGAGCAAATGAGGGTGAATATTTTTCCTTAAACTCTAACTTTCACAGAATTAATGTTTCCTGGATATTTTTGGTATTTCAAATTACTTCAAAGAAATGTTACCATTTTTGTCACTTAAAAACTTTCTGTGTTCTTTTTATTTTCTGCTTTTTCTGCTAATAGCCAACATAGCTTTTCACTATCTAACCTTCTTCTCAAAAGTTTCACCTGTCCCACATCCTGACAATTCTAAGAGAAGTTTAAATGGATTTCCAAATCTTAAAGGCACTATTTTCAACTAATACTCTATTGTGTCTCTGACAGAGGCAAGCCTTTCCATTCTTCAGATGGAAAAGAATTGTAGATCATATAAACAAAATGTTCAAAATAATTTCTAAAACCTACAAAGTTTATATTGCTGTGGATTAATCATTCGTATAGTCTAAAAAGCAGTGAGATTGTCAGAACAGCAATGCTCAGAACTATAAAGTTTTGCTTTTTTGTGTTTCTTTTTTTTGAGAAATAATCAACCTGGGAACATATCAGAGCAATTCACTGTTAAAAAGAGAAGGGAGTGACTTACCAAATAATTGATAGCTGATTACAAAACCAAGATTAGCACAGGGTTGGGGGTTTTGTTTTTTTGTTTTTGGGCTTTTTTTTTTTTTTTTTTTTTGTGGGTTTTGGTAGTTTATTATTATTTTGGAAAAATGTTTAGTTTTTTTATTGAGCCCAGATTTCTAGGCCATGGAGTGATTGAGTGATTTCTCTGTACAACACAGAAAAATGTCTTTTTTCTTTTTTCTTTTTTTTTTTTTTAACAGAAATATACCAACCCTGACTGTTGACAAAGATGATTTTTCAGGCAGCCAAGATCAATTGCATTGTGGCTGTTCCAGTCATGAAAGCAACTAGTTTCCATTATATTTGGAATAAAAGAAAATCCAAAATAACAAGTATCAAAGATTAGCATTTTAAATTCTGGCCACTAAATCAATTGAACATGATTTACATTTCAAATCCTCACCAGTTGTCAAGAAAGACACCATGGTGTTTCTGTTTGGCTTTTTAGTTTGTTTTGGCAAGTAAGAAATAGTTAGTTCCACTCCTTTGGTTGAATTCCAGTTTAGCAATTAATTACATTCTGTCCACTTAAATGATCTTAGAAATTTCACAGGGAAAAGCCCCTCCTCCCTTCTTTCCTAAATGCAACATATTGCTGCTTCCTACTGTTCAAATACCAAACTCATTATATCCCAATTCCATGTCTGAGCAACCAGAATGAATTTTCTAAATGGAACTGTTTTACAGGAAGTGCTTAGGGATTTCTCTGAAAGACAATGTTCTAGACATGCAGCATGAAATTGTTATCACTAGAAAATAAAAAAGCTTTGCTTTAAAACAGATCTCGTTAAATATTTTCAGGCTGTCTTCTAAAGCGTATCTCATTTATTAAAATGTGAAAATAGCTTAAAGTATGCTAAAATGTAAAATAAATTCTGATTACTGACTTTTCTGTCTTTCCTATTTTCTCTGCCATATGTCAGGTTAACAAAGATGAAGGTGAATATAAATATGTGGTTTAGGGTTTATATTTTTTTTGTAATTTATCAGAAAGATAAATTACAAAAAGAAAGAAGTCTTTGATTGTCAGCAACCTGAGTATAAAAAATTATGGTGAAGAAGATTGAAGTCAACCTCAAAACAGATCAATAGTGCAGTTATATTTTCCTCTCTAATAGTTTTTGTGGCATTCATTCCTGCTCAGGTGACTTCCAATCTCAGTCATTCTCTGATTATTTGGAAGTTTTCACCATAAATAATATATTCTGACAAATCTGAAATACAACATATGAATTAATACAATGGAAATTATCTTGCCAGTTTTTCTAAACACTTTATTAGTTGTGATAAAAAGTATAAACCAAACCCCTGCAATTTTACTATTTTTCTGTAATGTAGTATTCACATTACTATTTAACAACATTAAAACACTTGTGAATGTCCTTTGTTAATTACTGACAGAAGTACTCCTCTCATACAATATTCCTTTTGACTCTAAATTCCTTTGGCGTCTGCTCTTTCATCCTTTTCTTTCCCTTTCTGTTAGTCTGTTATCACTCACATTTTTTTCACTGCAAAATTGTTTCAAGTTATTTTATACCTTTAAGTTCTCAAGTGCTTTTCAGAAAGAGAGAAAAAACCGAATTAGATGTTTTCTCATCTAAAATACAATGTATTATTCTTAGAAAGTGGAATCCTAGCTCGTTTAGATAGTCCTAAATGCTTTCTAGACATGAACTTTAATTGCTTCTTGGTCCTTGTTCAGCTGAAGAATGCACATAAAATAAATGGAAGTGTTTAATAATATCCAGTTTACTTCATTTCTTTTTCTATGTGACACAGTGAAACAGTTCACTACATATACATATATTTATAGATAGACAGATATAGATATTTGTATCATCCACAGGATTTTTTATCTTCATTTCTTTGCTGAATACTTCCATATACACACTTTTACCTAAGAACACCTTGCTATTCCACCTTCTTCCCTCTATTATACATTTACAAAGCAATCATATGATAGTTTCTCATCCAATGTAATCAAACTGTAAATACAGATGCTCTGCTTAGCATTCTCTGTTCATATACATTACTCTTGTTCGACTGGTGTTTCCATTCTTCCTACCTATTTTCCACACTATTTCCCCAGGGTTCGGCTCAACTGGTTTTTTTATCACACACATTTTTCTTGGTCTCTGTTTTCTTACCAAGATACAAGTCAAACAATCCATTCCTGTGCTGAGCAGGGGATGTAATGCAAAACAGAGACCACAAAGGAAGGTCCTGGTGGGTGAGTTCCTACTGCTGCCTGAACTAATAGAGAAGAAGAATGTGTTCAGACAAGCAGAGAAGATAAAATGCAGCAGACTTGCTCAAGGATGAAGTAGCACCAAATGACTGTGTCAGCTGAAACAGAACAGAATTGAAGCTGCTGGAAATGAAACAGTGGATGGCAAGGGAACAGAAGATGATGAGATTTGAAGACATTATTTCCCAAGACAGAATCAAAAGGGCTTTCTTTTAGGGTCCCTTATAAAAGCCACAGTGACCATTTGAAAAACTCATTTCTTCATCTTCAGTACATAATGCAGAGTTGCTACATCTTTAAAAAGATTGTACTGCATACATGATTTGTCTTATGCACCACTGGGATAGTATTATTATCATTTTCTGCCTTTTGCATTCAAGATTTCCAAAAAATTCTATTAAACCTGACTTTTCTGAAACATGCAGTTATTTCATACTTCCTGAAAACCCCTTCAACAGTTTATAAAGAAAATGTAGGTCAACAGTTTAAAAATTATCCATGCTTCTGTTCAATTTTGATTTGGAGGGAAAACCTAAGTACACATGTGATCTATCTATAGCTTGAAATTTACTTCAGTGTGGCTGGTAGTTCAGTACAAGACAGAGATAACTGGAGGTTGTGTTGCCCAGCTACTGAATCTTTTTCGCTTGACAGAGTGATTAACTCTCAAAATCTTTTCTAGTGTGGTGGAAATTGTTTTATAGAAGTATAAAAGTATAGAAGTATAGAGCTGTATCATTTAAGTTTTGGGAAAGAGAAGGCAAAAAAAACACCACCTCTCCTGAATTTCACCAAATATTATTTGCCCACTTTTAAAAATTCTGCATAAATATTTCTATTTCGTATCACATACAGTCACCAGTTTTAAATTATAAGTTACATTCAAACACCTCAGACGGCCTTTACTAGTTGAAATTCTTCATATTGGCATAACACATGACCGCCACAAGCTCAGCAACTGAAAAAGATGTGTTGTTATGTTCACTCACAACCCTGTTTGAAATTGCACAGATGCGATTCTTAGCAACTTTTTCTTCTTCATGATAGAAGCATTAGTTATGCCAATCCCCTGATAATGCCAGTTTTCTAGCATACATTATTTTGAAAATGAGTGGAGAGATTGAAGCACCACATACTTCAATTCATGCAACAGCAGCAGAGATGGCCACTGCTCCAAGAAAAAAGGACTGGAATATCACGGCAAATTATCCTCTGAAAAATTAATGGACTCCTCTCAAGAAATTACAAGGAAGTTATTTATAAATTTAGACTACTTAAGTTGCCAAATATTTGAGAGGAGATGAAGTTATTTTATATGGTCTTCTGCAAGAATGGTCAATGAAATGGATTTTTACTATGTTCCAGCTAAAAAACAGTGAGTTTTGGTGTCTACTTATTACCAGTTCAGTCACAATGGGAGTGCAAATAGGATCACTCTAAAAACAACATTCGGCTCCAGAACAATATAAAACACTTCCTCACAGTCAAAATTTACTTACAACACCTTTATCTTTCCCACAATGTGATTTCCTTGGATCAAAGAACAGGAGTTTTTAGTGTTTTCAAAATGTCTACTTTGTAGAAATACTGCTATAAATAAAATAATTTTTGTCTTGCTATGTTGAACAGCAATTGTACAAGAATGGCTTTGGCATGCCAGTCAATACATCTCAAGAAAGCAATAAAGAACTGCACAGTATCCCAGAAATGCTCTATGGAATTCTTTATACTAGGAGTAACAATTAATTTTTATGCTTCCAAAAATTCCAAGGTTTTAATAAATTTCAGAGCAATGAATGCAATCTTCCTTTTTACATCTTATTATATTAACAATTAACATCCAACTAAAGAATCTAACTATAACAATCAAAACAAGATTTAATTTTGTCTTTTCACCAACCTGAATTATCCAGTATTACATTGTACTATATTTTCTGCTAGGATAAAGATTTCATACAAATATGCTTTCTGTATGTATCAAAGGGCTCAAAAGTAAATCAGATATCAGACAGATTTCATGAAGATAGTCATTTTTGCATTTTAAAAGAGTAACTCACACAAATATTTGGATATCGGCTTTATTTTGTACTGGACTCAGGAAAGTCCTTGGGTATATTCACAGTCATGGATGTAGAGACTGCTTAAAGGTTTGCATAATTAAAAGCCATGACTAAGAAATAAATCTTTTAACTGCAACGATTCAAGTGTGCTTTAAATCATCATGGTTTTGTATCTGTGGGAGCAGAAAAAGTGGTACTACAACCCCTCCAGTTTTTTTCCTGCAGTGCCCACAAATGAATTTGATTTTTACCTGGCATTTGCACACAGGCTTAGCACTATAGCATGTTTATCATTGCTTCTTTGGGGACTCACAGTAGGAAATGTGTCTCTGCTCCTCATATGTAATTTGGAGTATGTCACCTTTTTATAGAAAGAGATCTTATCCTAATTTTATTCTTTTGACCTATGCCATACCAAAGTAATACAATTAGTGTCAGTATTTTTAAGAAGTGGAAAATATAACAGTGCACAGCCAAAGTGCATCATTTAGAAAACAACATGAACAGAATAGCTTGCCAATGTGTTAGCAAATATTTGGATGTTATACTTTAATATCTCTACCATAAATGTGTCAGCTCAAACTAAAAGTGCATTGTATACTGCTTCATTGCAAGGACAATGAAAATGAATCCATCTTAATTTTCATTGTCCAAATGTGCAATTAAACCCTGCTGATGTGGTAAATATGAAGCTGTTTTGTCGCTTCAACGTGAGTTGGTTATTACAAGGAAGCCTCCCAGTTTGAGTTTAAATGAGAAATTAAATTGATTAGCATATAATTAGAGATAAACAGGCTCATATAAAAATCTAACCTCATGCAGGCATTGTCTGTTCAGTTAATTAGGGCTCAAACTGAGCTTTCCATTTATAAACATAAATTGGACTTAGTTGAAAATTGCTCTGTCTCCTGGCTTTCAGTGATATGATTCAACATATTTGATAGTCTGTCATTGTGTAATGACATTTAGAACTCTGAATACCAATATGCACTGCACCAAAGACTGCTGAACTTCACTTTTGTAATTCAAGTTTAAGTTTCACATCTGCTGTTTAAGAAGAACCTTGATGGCTTAATGGATAAGATGCTGATCTTTCCCAGTCTACCTGCTAAGCAATGAGCACATGTAAAGTGTTATTTGTGCTTAATCCTACAGAAGCAGGAGGCAGCATCCTGCACAATCAGCAACAACTTTTGAAAGATAGATTAAAGTTTGCACCATGTCCCTCTAAAACTATTTTAATGGATCATAAATTATATTAACCATATAATCAAATACAACAAGGTTTATAAGTACATTCTTGTAAGTATATTCTGTGTCAAGAAAAAAAACCCAGAAGATTTCAGACTTTAATTGGAGACTTTTTTCCTGAGTGAACATAACCAAGGAGGTGCAAACAGATTTAAGAGATATTTACCCTTCAGGGGAAGCTACAAACAGAGAAATGGATTTAAAGTGTTACAAAGATTTATCTTATTTAGTGTTCTTTTGACTTATTTTAGAAAACACTTGTTAAAATAATCTCTGCTAGATCTTATTATAATATATAAACAGAACAAGAAATAATATTTTAAGTCAAAATATTCTAAAATAAAATTGCCACTGCTTACATGGGTCCCACTAGATTTGCACTCTTATATTTAGCAATTATAAAGAGACAGATGAATCATTCAAAATTTTAACTGGACCATTTCAATTCCTTAGAATTAAGAAAATTTGTTTTATTACACCAAGAACTGGGAAGGAAGATTTTTTCATGTTCTGTTTTCCTTAAACATGCTTCAATGCTTGGCTTGTCAAACACTGTTACTAGCCTGATGCAGATCATCTCATACTTTTTATCCTTTTCTTTTCCAAGGAATTAACTGCAGGAAGTATGAATACAGCTTGATATCTCAAGCAAGTAGCATAAGTACACTGGATTAATATTCAAGGTGGGGAGTCACTAAATGACAACTTAAAAAGATACTGAACGTTGTGGACCATTTCCATTACAGGTATTTTACTTGCCAAACACTATATTTTATGCTAAGTCATAATCAAAACTTCCTTGGAAATTGATAAATTGAGTTCAAATTAAAATTATTTTAGAAAGAGAAATGTAAAGTATATGGAATACTCTTAAAATCTCCCTGCATAAATAAAAAAAAAAAAAAAAAGAAAAAAAGGATATTACCCTAGAAAGGGTTTGTAGAGGGGAAAATATAGGCCTTAAATTGATTTAAATTAAAATATAAGATTTTCTTTGCCATAAAGATTTTTTATTCAAGAAATGTTTCACCCAAATCTTTATTTGTTTTGCAACAGATTTTTCTGCATCTCCATAAAGCATTTTAACTTTATTGTCTCTACAGACTACCCAAAGAGCTTATTCCATCTCCATTTTTATAGATTTTCAATATCCTAAAGTTCCTTGCAGCCTGAAGGGACACTCATTTTATGTGTCTAGACAATTCCCTTCTAATCATAGATTGACCTGATGAGAATTATAGGACAGACCATTAGTGGTGGGAAAAAACTACTCTAATTTCTGTTAGCTTTTAAAAAAATATTAAATGTTAAATGAATGACAAAAACTCTTATCTTAAACTTTAGGTTTCATTTGATAATGCTTTTCTGGACTGTGAGGTAATACTGACATCATCTTGCTTGATCACTTAGACTCTTGTGGCAGTGCTATCACAAATATGCAGCCTTGACCTTTTTTAGTCAGTTAGAAAGGCCAAAAAAACAGATTCGCTATTACATCCTTTGGAAAACACCAATTCACTGTGAGACCTCATAACTGAGCCTGCCTTTGAACAGAGAAATGCTTGCCTTTCCCTACTTTCATACTATTGGAGAGAAAGACATTCCCTTGTCTTCCAATCATGTTTCCAATGTTTTCATCCTCTATTACTTGATAATCAGTTTCAGGATTTCATTCAATTTCTTTCTAAGTTTTATTTTAAAAACCAACCAAAAGCCAACCAAACAAACAAAAAGTCCCAATAAAAGTAGAAGTCCAAAAGAGCAGGGAAATACAAAAAAAAAAAAAAAAAAAAAAAAAAGCATTTTTCAGTACAAAAGTCAAATTGATGGTCTAGGAAGAAAAAATAGCATATGTGCAGCAGGAAATGAAATAAGAAAAGACGTCCTTTTGTGAAATTGTTGTTTCCTTCTCAATCACTACAGAAGTTTCTGAAAAAGGATGGTAGTACAGTGAAAAAAAGCTATCTTGTCTGAAAAAGGTGATAATTTTCTTTTCACTGGGACAATAAATAGCCAGTAAACAACAGGAGACCAATCTCTGAGCTTTTGCCCACTGCCTTCAAAGACATTTTGCATTCTAAGGGACTCTCTCATAATAGAGAATGCTGTGCAACACAGGGATAACTGAAGAGGTCTGTGCACAAAGCACTGCAGCACAGTTTTGAATCACAGTGAAAAGAATCTAGCACTTCTGCTCTTCAGAGTAGTTTCACTGAATCAGCATAGAATCACACTCACACTGATAAACTCTGACAAGATCAGCCTAGTCCCAGACCCCTAACTATCAAAGTTGTTGTTAGAAAATTTATTCCATGAAAAGATCCTCATGTGACTAAAATGTTATCTGGATTTCTTCTTGACCAAGCTCTGACATCCAGACATAATTTCCTCTTCTTTTATAGGCAAGGCTTTGAAACAAATTTCACTAACAGAACTTCAAGTCTTAGACACCTAAGAATCTTCACATTTAAATAAATTTCCTAGGTATCTCATTAAAAATATTGTGTTATGCAGCTATATATAAGCTATCATACAAAATGAAAGAATGTGTATTTTGTTAGTATAAGTGTTTATTTTTCCCTTAGTAATTAATATTTCAGTGGAGCACATAACTGTCCTTTTTCCTTAAATAATTTTCCCTACAGTCTTAACTTTAACCAATACTCATCCTTTCAGTTTACATTTTAGTATGTGCAAATTCTCCCCAGGATATGTACTATAAAAATCGTTGAACTCTGCAGGACTCAACACTTGGTGACAAAAATAACAAAGCAGTTCACCTATGTATTCTGCAACAATTTATCCATTGAAGTTACCTGAGATACAGGAGTAAAAAAGCAATGGCACTGGTCATTCCAAGTTGTAAACCCTTCCTAATTAACACCAAATGAGGCATCCCGGACCTAGGTCCTGCAGGGAAACCCACCGGTGGCTGGTCTACAGGAGCCCCAGATGACTAAAAGCGTGAATCCAGCAACAGACGGATTGGCACACGGAGCGCTGCAGTTCTCAGAGGTTTATTATAGGGGCACCGAAGGCAGGAAAAGGCAAGAGGAGCAAAGGGAGACAACCTCTTGAGAGGGGAACTACCCTGAGCACCTGAACTCTGAGATCTGAGTCTCCAGAGTCCCAGAGTTTTTTCTCGAAGGAGGGGACAGGGATTATATCAGGGAGAGAGGATGCGGGGTTAGGGTACATACGGACCAATAGGGTAGGGTCTTGTGGGAGGGACAGGGATAGTATGAACCAATGGGAGACAAGGGAAGGTGTGGTTACAGGCAAATAACCAATAACAGAGCATTGAACAAAGAACCTTCCAGAACCTGGGATGGCATAACTGTTTGACAGACATTAACGGACATTAACTGGGGAGGGCACATCTGATGATGGACATGGGAGAAGGCGGGAATCCTGTCACCATGCCCTTACACCACATCAGTTTCCCATGGCATTCCCGGAAGACCTCTTCCGAGAACTCCTCCCACAACCAAATACCTCTCAGTTTTTGTGTAAGTTGCTGTCATGCCTCAAGAGGGATATGTTAAAGGAATCCAAATAGAGCTGTTATTTTATTCAGCAGAACTGATTATTCCAGTGAAATAATAAAGATTTAGACAAAATCAATTAAAAACTAAAATACAGAGGTTGAAAAGTTATTTCTGAGAAGAGTCTTGTTGTTTTTTCTCATTTCTATTTGGTTGGTTTGTTTGTTTTACACTTCCTTGAAATATATGTTGTGATAGCCAAGGAATAAATGACAGTAAAGAAAACAGTTTTATTTCAGCGAAAAATGATTACTTAAGTTTTATAGGTGATTTTGAGTCCTCTTTCTCTCCTCCCACCTTCAGTTTTCTGTTTTACCAGAATATGTTTTCAAAGGAAGCAGCACTGAAGAGATGCTTATTGCTTGAATGCTGTTGTGTTTCAAATAGCCATTACTGAAGTGAGAAAGAGCAAAACAAACCAACTGCTGTCAAGTTGCTGCATATCATCAGTTATTCTGTATGCCTAGAATAGAATCAGACATTCTATCACTTTGTTCTCCAAGTCCTCTTTGCAATGACAAAATAATATAATTGTAAAATGTTTGTCACTGGGATGAAGTACTCAAGATATAGCAGCTGAATAAAAATTCAGCACTTCTACACTTATGACAGATGAGTCATTGCTGCAAACTCTTTAGGGAAGTAATTATGGAATCTTCATATCCTAAAAAAAAAAACTGTTCCTGAAGTACTTCCCTGACATGCATTATTTCCTCTTCTTCCTGAACTTCCTGTGCAGCCTTTGATATCACTACCTTGCAAGAAAGTACAGAGAATAATGTGAAGCAGTACAAGTCTCCAGACAAGCCCCACACCAACTAACATCATATTGTGGTATCCATTCTGGTTCTTATATTAATCTATTTCAAACCATGTAATTTTTGGTCATTTATTTACAGACAGTTATGCTCTAGTTATTTACAGTTATTTACCTGAGCCTGTTATGCAGGCAAAATTCTTAATCACATAAGATTAATGGCAAACTGACTTATATAATTTCTATGAATTTCCAAAGAAAATGACAAGCCAAAAACCCCCTTTGTTATTCCACAGTACAGATCCATGACTTGCTTACACCTTGAACACTGTGTGCAGCTGTTCTCACTTACTTAAAGAAAGAATATAGCACATATAAACATAAATTGTTCAAAGAAGGGTAACAAAGATGGTCAAACAGCTTCCACATATGGAAAAGGGTGGTGGTCAAATACTTCTTAGCTTAGAAAAGAGATGACTTACAGACTATATGAGAGAAGTTCAGAAGTCTTAGAAAGGACAAGAGTAAATAAGACTAACTCATGTGGCAAGCACATTTTTCTCTCTTTTAAGATTTTTATAAAGGTGCACAGAGAGAAGTGAAAGAGAAAACAATTTTTATTTCTGATCTTTGTTTTTCTCTTGTGGAATGTGTTTGGAGAATTGTTTACCTAGAGCAAATGCCTAGTTAGACCTCAGTGGGTTGTTTGGGCCTGATGGCCAATCAGATCCACCTGTGTCTAGACTCTAGAGAACAGGGTCACGACTTGTGAGTTAGTTAGATATGATAGTTAGAGAAAGTAGCATGTAGTTTTTAGTATCCTCTTTTATGTAGTATATTCATGTATCATAACATAATTTTAATAAAGAAATCATTCAGCCTTCTGAAATAAGTCAGACATCATCATTCTTCCTATTGGGTTCGCCGACATCTACAACAAACTTATTCTGTATTACTCACATGATCTTTGTGTCTTCCATTTGTTCAGACAGATCATTATGTTACTGCTTGAGAAGTTAAAGAACATACCTTACAGCACAATATTAATGGTCTGTTGTTTTCCTCTGTGTAATCACATCACTTTCTATGCATCCTTCTATTTCGAAAATTCTGTTCAAGTTTTGTTACATAGTTGTTTAATTCATAGCCCAGAATGAAAGTTTAGGAATTGTCTGTCACAGGAATGGACAGAGAATTACAAGACATAATCAGATATCACAGGGTCAGAGAAACAAAATTAAGAAAAAAACACTAGCAGTCATGAAAAATTTCATATTTGCATGTTTGATATAATTGTTAAAACTTATGTATTCTCCTGGAAAAAATATTCTGCATATGTTTAACCACATATTTGGAAGGAGGTTGCATTGGACAGAAAATAATTTTCTCTAAGAAAACTTGAGGGAAAACTGCGGTGGCTACCTGCCACGACCTCAAGCAGTCGAGATGCTCCGGCTAGCACTGCCTGTGTGAGGCCAGGTGGCCGCCACGTGTGTGGGCACTCCAGGGGTTGGCGTCTGCCACCATGGTAGTGCTGAGCGCTGCAGCGTGGGTAACACAGCTCTGGTAGCTTCACACGCTGAGAGGAGACGAAGAGACGAGAGGAGGACACTTTGTTTGCGAGCCCAAAGAGTTTTATTCCCCTATGTGTAGTAGGAACAAAATGCTCTCAGGGGGATTGCAGTGACAAAATGCCAGGGAAAAAAGGGTAGCAGCAGATTAAGTAAGGGGTGGGCGGACAGGGCTGTAAACCTGTTTCGCCCAGTGGGGACAAACGAGAGACAGGATTGACAACCCACGGGGAGTGAACAAACCTGACTGATTGGACCAAACAAGGAGGAAACAAGGAGAGGTGAGGAGATTGACAGTTAACTGTGGATCCGAATGGCAGGAAATCTCGGGGTAAACAACTTGGAGCAAACCACTGTGAGGGGAACAATGGGTGAGTACAAGGAACAAACTTAACTAACATTAATATAACTGACTAAACAAACCCAACCTACAACAAAAACAAAATCAGACTTTTTATACCAGTGTTTCAGAGAGAATTTTACTGAAATACAACTCTCTAAAGAAGACATTTAGGAAGAATTTTTTTTTTTTTTTGGTGTTCATTTTATTTCAAGGGTTTTTTTACCTAATAACTCTACTACCAGTGCTTTACCAGCACTTATCACAGACAGATCTGGAGTCACAGAATAACAGAATCATTGAGGTTGGAAAAGACCTCCAAGAGCATTGAGTCCAAACTTTGACCAATCACCAGCTTGTCAATTAGACCATAGCACTAAGTATCCTATCCAGTCATTTCTTCAATAACTCCAGAGATGGTAACTCCCCAAATTCCTGGCAGGTCATTTCAGTGTTCAACAACACTTCCTGTGAAGAAATTCCTCCTGATGGCCAGCCTGAACCTCCTCTGGCACATCCTGAGGCTGTCTTCCTGTCCTGTTCTTGGTTGCTTGAAAGAAGAGGCCAACTCTCACCTGGCTACAGCCTTCTTGCACATAGTTGTAGAGAACAATGAGGTTCAGATTTATCATAGAATATCCAGAGGGGTCTCATAAGGATCATTCAGTCCAACTTGTGGCCCTACACAGGAAAACTCCAAGAATCATACCATGTGTCTGAGAGCATAATCCAAATGCTTCTAGAACTCTAGAAAGAGTCCAGAGAGATCTCATCTGCATTGATCTTGGTTGTGGTTTGCAGCCTGGACCTGAAAGAATGACAATCATCATGTTCTGTATGTGTTGTGTGATGGCACTCAAGATGATCTGTTTCATAACCTTTCCAAGCACCAAAGTCAGGCTGACAGGCTTGTAGATCTCCAGATACTCCTTCCAGCTGTTCTTATGAATGGACATCACATTGTCTAATTTCCAGGCATCTGAGACCTCTCCAGTTAATCAGGGCGGATGATAAACCATGGAGACCTGCTTGGTGGTCTGGAGGTGAGCTTTTATACCAGTTCCCATGGTACTTTTGGATAAATCCCATCTGGTCCCATAGACTTGTGACTAAGTGGCTCAGCAGGTCACTAACTTCTTCCTCCTGGATGGCAGAGTTCTGCTCTCCATCCCTATATACCAGCTCAGGGGGATGGTTGTCCTGAGTTATGTTCTACCATATGAGATATTGGATTAAAACATTTTCTGGAAGGGTTTTAAAAGAGAATAGGTGGACAACACAGAGATAACAGAAAATTTATTAAGTCTTGTTTCCTATTATTATTGTGAAAACACTCTATATAACTCAGTAGAATGCTTCATATACCATGTCTTGCGTAAAACTATTCTATCTTTTTTTTTTTCATTTTGTATTTATTAAAATGCCACAGGCAGCTGCTACACAATAAAGACTGAAAGTTACTTTTTTATTTCCGGCTCACCATGCCTTCAGGAATTCTGTACAGAGATGGGTACAGAAACCTGTAATTTATGACTCCCACTGCAGTTTAGACAGGAGAGAGCTTCCAAACAGATTAGTATTGTCAGAATTTCAACTATCTGTTCATATCCTGCAGCAGAAAATTAGATATCTATAGGATTTTGCTAGGAGAAATTTACATGCCCAAGGAATTGAGCTTCTTTCATGCCAGACAAGAATTCTGAGGATCTATATTTTTGACATTATTGCCCAAATCCCCCCTTATACTTAAATCTTACAAATCTACCCATAAAGCTGAACTGCTATAGTGTTTCTGGGTTTACAAAAAATTAATATCAAGTCAAATTTCCATAATTTTTCCAATTCCAAATTGACTATATATGACTATATGAAAGAAGATCTCACCAAAGTTTTGTAAAATAGATCAGCGATAATAATTGGCAGCAGATTATATATTATATTAACTCTTGGCAGATTTTTTTTCTTTATTTTCATTTTATTACTTAGCCTAAGAGCAGATCCTGGAAAATACTTTTCCTCACTTTGCAGTTATGGTCAAAAATTATTTGGGAGCTGCTGTAAAAATACCAAGAAATGCAGTCTGTTTCTCAGAAAACACACTGAGTTCCATGTTAATTAAAAAATGTTAATCTTTTTCTGTTGCATCCCGGATTTTGGGTTCAGATTAGGCGTTTTGATATGTATTACTTATCCAGTTTTGTGTACCCCTTTGTACACCCCTGTTCCCCCCGCGTTGTCCAGCTCCAGATCAACTCCAGCAACCACCCCCTGCTACTTCCTGAGACTTCCCTGTCAGTTACCCCATCCCCGCAACCCCATTCGCCTCAGAGCCTATGTCCACCCCTGTCGCGTCCCCGTTGGCCACCCCAGTCCACGTCACTCCCTCATAGCCTGCCCCCATTGGGCGAGGGGGGCTTGCGCCTCCCTTGGCCCACCCCCTACAAAACCCCACTCCATTCTGTGCTCACCGCCATTTTGTCCACGCGGCGTTGGAGAACAGCAGCGCTTCTCCATCGCAGCTCCACACACCAGTAAAAACTCTCCAGCCAACCACGCAGACAGAGTGGACGGTTCCTTCCTTTTTCGCCTCGCCCCTCACACCCAGCAGCAGAACGCGGCCAGCCCATCCCCAGTGCGCGGAACGCAGAAGCACTCGGAAGCAAGCGGCGTCCCCAAGTCCTGCCGAGAAGCAGCACCATTCCAAGCTCTCTGGAGCTGCACGGGGCTGGGGAAAAGAATGCAACATCGCAAGTTTTTTCTACAACTCAGTATTAGAAATGTATTTTAAAGCACATTGAAGTAACTACAACTTCCTGTAAAGAAGAAAGCAAAAACACATAATGTAAAAAAGATGGTAGATTTTAATAGAGCAAAATACAAGAAAGTTTGACTTACTATAAGCTTACATTCGTAACCTACAATTCAATTCCAATTGCTATGCACATGTTAAAATATTTTGCAACACATGTTTTTAATGCTTAAATGTTGAAGGATGAAAAAGTAATATGGATGCATACCTGGTAAGGCACCAAGTTATTTAATATTCAGGAAGAGATGACTCTGCTGTCATGAAAATGTATGTTACTTTCTTTTATTTTCTAAGAATAAATTTAAATTTATGTGCAATTGTATCTAAAATACTCACTTCTAAAAATGCCCAAGAATCAGCTTCTCCTAAGACACTTGTATATAAAAGTATTATTTCATAGTTATGATAATCTACTATAAAATGCTGAGAACCCCAAGTCAATTCCCTTTCACTTCACAGAAAAATAACCGAGCCACTTTAGTAATGGCATGAAGTTACATGAAATTTTATCCAATTTTTCCAGTACAGCATATTCAAACTCTTCAATAAAACATGAATTGAAACAGGAGCTTTAGAAAAATAATAATTTTTACTGTACTTAGACACAGCATTGAAGATAACTGGAAATACCCAGTATGGAAACAAACCCCACTGTGTCAAAGGTTTGAGATTCTAAATACTGTGACTTGACATCAGTTTTGCAAGGACATTTTACTTACTAGATTTTTTCAAATGAAGGTGTGATATTGCATGTTTCTTTCTGTTTCTGAAGGATTATTTCTTAAAGGAAAAATAAAAGATACTGCAAATAGATGGCTCCTTAAATGTGCTTACTAAAGGCTGCATAAGGCAGAGACACTGTTGCATCAGTTATGAAAATTTGTCTCTACCTTGCAAAGTCTGAACTGCAAAACCTCTGTTAGTTCATTAATTTTAAGCCTAACTTCTTTCAACATGTCTTCATGAAAAAAGGAAATTGCTGCAGACAGTGGGTGACTTATCTTAAGTAACTATCTTCCCATATCCTTAAAATTCTCCCTAATTTTAAAGTGAGGATAGCATGGACTTTCTTTAACAGAGATATTCTATATCTGTTAGATATTAACACTAGGAAAGCTCAGTATAGCTGTTCTATAAAACATTACAAGGCAAATAAATCCATTTAATAAATGCTGTTCTGGCTTAATAAAAAATCTTGACACTGTTCAATGATTATTAGCATGTGAGAAGGTCTTTTAAAATATTTTCTGAAATAAATTATTTAATGTTAATAAGAATTAGAATTAAAAAAATAAAATTTTCACATTGTGTAAAGTTTCTTTTGTAACTTCTAAAAGGCAAATTTATCAGTCAGTAATGTAAAATAGCTGTAGTGCAAAAATAAAAACTCATATCTGGTGAAATAATTTGAAATGCATTAAAGAAAAAAATCAATCCTGTCAACAATGTTTACTGCAGAAAAAATAGAGAAGAAATCAAAATTGCAGGGGTTTATGTCTGGTCAGTTTTATTCTAAGGGACAAGAGGAAGAATGGCAATTCACAAATACAGAGAAAATATTAATGCACTAACTAAAGTTGATCAGCTCAGGACAACCTAAAGGTACAACCAGTACCTGAATAATATTTATATTATTATTTGCAGTATATTTTCTATGGAAGTAAGACAGTGAGTAAGACAGAATTGGTGTAAGAAGGGAAAGCCTTGAAAAGATTGGGTTTTGCAGCCCAAATAAAGAATTTTTCCCTTGAATGATCATTTTACAAATCTATCTGACCTCAGAATGAAATTTATATATGCAAAACAGTGTCTGCTTTCGAACTTATTATTATCCACTTTGTTTGTCATCTCTTTATTAAAGCACTTAAATCAATAGCCAGTCTAGAGGGAACTGGGAAGAATTAGAGGATTTAATAAAGATGAAAGTGAATAAAAAGCCACTGAGAACTACCATTTGTATTCCATTGGTGTAAATACACAAGCTCAGATGAATTTGTATTTTTTCATCCATACTAAGGAATAGGAAGAAATCTGCATTGTACCATACTTTCTAACATCTGTATCCTGAGATAAGCCTTTCCATAACTGGAAGTGGGAAATATTTCAAACTGGTATAGAAGTTAACCAAAATGAATGCCAACGATTGTTACCCATTGATCTCAACAATTAAGGTTTAAAATACCTGACAGCTATCCAGTACGCTTAAGCATGCCAACCAACTGGCCTTTGAAATTAAAGCAAGTAACACTGCAAATCTGTATTCTCAAACCCATTCACACACACTTTTTAATTTTCCTAGATGCAATATTCCATTGTTGTGATTTAAACCCCAGTGGTCATCCAAGCTCCACATAGCCACTCGCTCACTGCCCCACTTCAGATTGCAGGAGACAATGGGAATGATAAAATTGAGAAAACTTGTGAGCTGAGACAGTTTAATAGGCAAGGCAAAATCTCCACACTCAAGAAAAAATATAAGGAATTCACTCACCACTCCCCAACAGCAGGGCAGTGTTCAGCCATTTTCAGGGAAAACAAGACTGCATCGTGTTTTTATAATGACTTGGGCTAAGAAAATTCAAAGGTCCCCCCACTTTCTTCATTTTCCCTAGTTTTTGTTGCTGAACAAAGCATTGTACAGTCTGGAATATCCCTCTGGTCAGTGGGGTCAGCTACCCTGCGTCCCCTCACAACTCCTTGTGCACCCTCAGCCTCCTTGCTGGTAGGGCAGTGTGAGGGGCAGAAAGGGTCTTGACATTGTGTCAGCACTGCTCAGCAATAGCTAAATCATCCCTGTGATATCAACACTGCTTTCAGCACAAATCTTAGTCACAGCTACCACAAAAAAAAATTATCCTAATCAAAACCAGTACTTCCATTTTAGTTGCTAACATAATCTAATCTGTAAAAAACTGAACAGCTACAATTTATAAATTATCCATAGACATCATATCATAATCACCTGACTGAGTAACACTTCAACATGTGATTGCAATCCCACTGATATCATCACAACAACTAATTTATCAAGAAATGCATGAAACAGATCCTTCTAGAAGCTGTGTTAAGGCACATAGAGGACAGGGAGGTAATTTGAGACAGCCTGTATGGCTTCACCAAGGCAAAGACCTGTTTGAATAACCTAATAGTTTTCCATGACGGAGTAACTACATTGGTCAATAAGAGAAGAGCTACGGATGTCATTTATCTGGACTTCTGTAAAGCTTCTGACATGGACCCCCACAACATGCTTCTCTCCAAAATGGAGAGTGATGGATTCAACAGATACACTGTTAGATGGATAAGGAATTGGTTGGATGGTTGCATCCAGAAGGTAGTGTTAACAGCTCACAATTCCAATGGACTTCAGTGACAAGTGGTGTACCTCAAGGGCCTGTATTGGGACCAGTGTTATTCAATACCTTCATTAAGGACATAGATGAAGAGATCAAGTGCACCCTCACCAAGTTTGTGATGACACCAAGCTGAGTGGTTCCTTTGACACACCTGAAGGATGGGATGCCATCCAGAGGGACCTGGACAGGCTTGAGAAATGAGTCTATGGACTCATGAGGTTTCACAAGACCAAGTGCAAGGTCACCTGGGTCAGGGTAGGCTGGGGGATGAACAGATGGAGGACTTGAGAAGGACTTGGGTGTGCAGGTGGGTGAGAGGCTGGATATGACCCAGGCATGGACACTCACAGCCCAGAAAGGCAAAAGCGTCCTGAGCTGCATCCAAAGCAGCGTGGCCAGCAGAGGAGGGAGGGGATTCTGCCCCTCTGCTCTGCACTGCAGCCTGCAGTGCTGCATCCAGCTCTGGGGTCCCAGCACAGGAAGGACATGGAGCTGTTGGATCAGCCTAGAGGAGGAAAATTCAGTTCATCAGAGGGAGGGAAAACTCCCCTATTAAGAAATGCTGAGAGAATTGAGATTTCTTTCCAGGAGAAGAAAAGACTTTGAGGTAACCTAACTGTGGCCTTCTAGTACTTGAAGGGAACTTACAGGAAAGATGAGGCAAGACTATTTACAAGGGTGTGTGATGACAAGACAAAGGGGAATTTGTTCATAGTGAGAGTAGGTTTAGATTATTATCAGAAAAAAAAATTATCTCTGAAGGTGGTGAGGCAATGGAATAAACTAGCAATGGAATTTGTGGATTCCACATTCCTGTAAGGGTTGAAGACCAGTTTGGATGGGGCTCTGAAAAACCTGGTCAAGTAGAAGATGTCCCTGCCTACAGCAGGGACATTGGAACTAGGTGATCTTCGAGGTGCCCTTCCAATCCAAACCATTCTATGACTCTATGAAGTGCAATTGTTGCTTGATATTTTGCAACATCCAGTATGATGCTGACTTACATATAGTAATACAACCCCAGATAATTCCAGTATCCAGTTTCATTGTAGCATTCCTTCTCTAATTTATTCTGCCACAGTTGTAAATATGTAAGGAAAAACACCTTGGAAATATTTGGGCTATATTCCATGTGTTATTAAATGTTTTTTTTTTTTTTGTCAATTCCTCATGTTTTGGGCAAGAAAAATACATTAGATCTTGGCACAGCTTATCTCCATTTTAATTAGCACTGTCTTCCAACCAAATGGCAAAAAATTCCTGACCTACATGTGGAATGACAGTATGAAATCAGATATTATCGTCGTGGAGGTAGACAGTTATACAAGCATAAAAGAAAATCTCATAGCAATATACTTCTACAATTCAAATACATCTTTCCCCCATGTTTCCTTAGTTTGTTTTTACTAAAATTTAGATTCCTTTTGAAAAAACAATGTAGGACACCAAACTAGTAATGTGATAGTTGCTAATATGTAATTCCTTTAAACACATGCAAATATCATTTTTGCAGGAATAAGAATGAGTGTGAGTTTGTACACAGGAAAATTGCCATGATCAAGACAGATTTAGATGCATTTGAAGGCTTCAGAGAAACAAAAGAGCAGAATTTTGTAAGTCAAACATTCAGTTAAACTTTATCAGAATTCAGATAAATGTAAAAACAGAGTTGTTTATTATTTCAGTTGAATTGTTAACAAGGTACTTAATAAAAAGATCTGATTTGATTTACCATATTGCTGGAACAGAAGTAACGCTGTATGCCTTGCCCATTTGTACACTTTAGTGATGCAGGTAACAGATAATTGTGGTCTGTTATTACCACCAGGAAAAATCAAGAATCTTTTCCTGATTTTTACTTTTTTATCAGACCTCTTTTGGAACTTAAAAGCTCACACTGATGATATAACATCAGAAATGGTTTTAGAAATTTATTTTAATACGATACTTTAAAGGACTGCTCTGTTTCAGAAATAACAGTTCTCCAGTAGCTGTTGTATTTTTTGCCACAGAATCAGCAATGTACAGAGAAGGCACGTATAACCATATGATATGTTTAAACTTATAATATTCATTATTATCTGAAGGTCAGCACTGAAACATTACTCTGTTGGAATTATTTCAGTTGGACCATATGTGCAGCAAAAGTTTAATTTTTTATTTGATTTGACAGTTGGAACAAACTAATTCCTATGACCAGAAAAACAGGATTAAAAATTAACTGCTCTCTGTAAAATCTGACTTAACTACATTTAGTTTCTAAGAGACATATCAATATTTGCAACAAATTTTCAAAAATGTAAAAGCATCAAGTGTCATTTATTGATTTTGGAAGTATATAATTTTCATTTTCATACTAAAATATATTTTTTAAGTCACTTATTCAATAACAGTACATAACAGAATCAGTGAGGTATACTTAAATTTAATACATTTGAAAAATAGTGTTTTCATGGCTGCTGGATATTTATGCTTCTATATTTGATTAAGAGAGATTTTACCTTCCTAATAAAGTACTTAAATAATCACAAAAATTTGAGTCTCACAGAGGTGTATAAAATCAAGAATTGTCATAGAGAGACAGTAAGGGTTAGAGATAAATTAACTTGACTAGTAAAGATGGAATACCATTTATAATCCTGAATTTACAAGTCTTTAAAACACTCAAAATGTTTTGTTTACTTCAGAGGTTTATGATGTCACTTTTTTAATACAAAATTATTTTGTATATGAATAAAGTTTAGGAAAGTGACAGGGCAAGTTAATACTTGGTGGTATTTTGTATGCTTTGCTAATTAAAAGACTGATATTTTGAAGTATCATGGAAATCATGTAACCTAGTTCCACTCCTGTTCCAGAGGGTAGTCTAAAATTAAGAAAGGCTACAACTTGTGTTGAGACTACTTTAAGCTTTTAGAATGCCTAACTTAAGCTCTTAGCTTGCACCCAAAAAAATATTTTAAAGGTAAAGATTTAAGCAAATGACATAACTCATTTATGTCATTTAGTATACAAATCTCTTAGTTGTGGTGTATTTTTTATTAATGAAACATATAATTTTAATTTCCACACAATGACATTTTCTATTTTATATGCTTTATAAATAGAACAGTGTAACACAGGGAACTGATGGAAATTTTAGTTGTTATTAAATGTGTTGTACATTATATTTATGAAAAAATTGTTATTTGTTTTTTTTAATAGAAACTTAAATAGGTATGACATATTGGAAGCCACGCTGAATTAGGCATTTTTTAATATTTCAAGCAGATAAAAAATAGTTCCTTAGTCATAAAAATTAAAAGAAGAAAGAACTATGGCTTCTATACAAGGAGGATGGCCATAGGACAAAATAAAAACAGATACATTATCATTTTGTTGACCAAATTAGATAAATTTCACCAGATGCAGAATGTTTAAAATAATAAAATATTCATCTCTGGCTTTGTGTTCCTGATTCCCCAAACTTTCTTCCTGTTCTGAGCACAACACATTTTAGGTGAATTTCCTGTGTGCTGCAGATCACACAAACACCTTCTACAATCTGACTTACATAATCTGACTGTCTGAATATTAGTCCTTTTAGAATATAACCCCATTTACTCTGAAAGCCCATACAAGAGAAAACCTGCAGTGAATTGTCTGAACTCTCAACAAGAGGAAAGTTGGCAGCATTATAAACTTCTTGTTCAACACTTCAAATCTGAAGTCAAGCAGAACGCTTGAGAAGAAATACAATATTGTACAGAGAACATCACATGAGTCAGAAAAAGACACTTTTCTGGTATTTTTTCCTTTTCTATGACTTTCAGCCTCAAAGAAGGCAGATCAGTGCTGACACCTTTGATATTGCTACAAACTTTGAGTACTTCTGGCTGTCTAGTCAGGTATTTCCATGCAATATTGTCCTGAACAGGAAAAAAAAAGATAGATGCCAGTGCATATATTTGATCATTCCCAGCTGTGAAAACAGTATGATTCTGCTGCATATAACTGCTTTGGTATTTTTCAATCTGTGGGACTCCCAACAGTGTCCTCCAGTCAAAGCAAAGTCACACCTCAAAAGAATGCAGTCAGTGGAAGTCTGTTCTTATTCATTAATGCTGATGCTTCTCTAGGTGTCTTTGGACACATTCATTAAATCCAGTTGAAAGGACAAAGCACTCTGAGAACTGCTAGAGATGAACCAGAATTATTTAGTATGCAAACTATACACTGAAATTTCTAATTATAGAAAGAACACAAATCAAAACTTTTATTCATAAAGATCTCATAAATGACTCTCCTCTAATGTGTCTAGAACCAGACAGGCAAAGTCCTAAACAAGCACACACACAAAATCACATTTATAGGCTAAGAGTAGAATTTGACTAAGACTTTTAACCTAATGAGGAAGATGACTTCGAATAAGTTAAGGACGTAAAATGAGTTGGTAATTTGTATATCAACAGAAAAATTCCCTCTGTCTCCTGCTTTGAAACACCACTACAGAAATTGTATTAAAACTAGAAGAAAGCTTTTTACAAAAGAAGAAATTTTTCAGCAGAACCTTTTCTTTCTGTATGTGTGTATGATTCATTACAAAGGCATTGTATTGGTGGCTTAGCTTTTCATTTATTTTTGCATTGTGAATACTGACCATGAATTTTAACACTTTAAATAACCTTTAGCTCATTGATTTCTCAGACAGTTGATGTTTAAAAGTTTAAAAGCTGAAAAATTTATATTAAAAAACTTAATCTTGTCTGGTTAGAAACTGATGAGCCTCGAACATACATACAATAAATATAACACAGAAGACCTGAGGCTGATAGCCTCACTGTGATTAAAAATTATTTGAGGCATTGCCAATGTAAATTGTATTTCAAACTTTCCCAAACCTCCAGGATTTTATGTGGAATTTTTCACAGTAGCTATGTTCTCCAGTACACACTTTTATTTGTGTCTTTGGCATTTAGTATTATCCTAGGGTGAGGAAAATATTTGTTGTCTTCTCTAAAAGTCCTTGAAATTTTACTCAAAATATCCAAGCTCTGCTTTGAATAAAGGAAGCAACGTTAAATCATTCAAGAAATTTCACTCTACAGACAGAAGTGTCATTTTGCCACACCATTAAATAATCTCTTGATATTTTTTAGACATTTACCAGATAGTTCAACTAACCTTGAACTGTTTAGCTGTTTTAACTTCCCAAGCTGTTTTAACTTCCCACTGTTTTAACTTTCTAAGCTGTTTTAACCTCCTAAAGAATGAAGCAGAACAAACAATGTTAATCAATGTTAAAATGTCCCTGTGTCTTCTTGAAAGCAATCAAGCTACACCTTCAAAAAATCCAGATGTCATTACTGTCACAAGGTGAATTATCAGGAACAGTTTGCAACACAATATTATATTCATGAGCCAGGAATATAATGATACATGTCTCTCTGTCTCAGACAGACAAATATAATATTTGAAAGTCTCCACAAATGTATGTCTGCCAAACAAAAGGTCAGTTCTTTGTAACAGAAGCAAGAAAAATAATTAATAAAAGATAAATTAAAAACTAATTAAATTATGCAGAGTAACCAAAAACTGTCTTTGAGAGCACTCAATTCACATTTAAAATGCAGGTAAGCTACTCACTAATAATACCTTTTTCACACAAGTCAGTTGTCTGTGGTCATGTTGATTTTGACATACTGGTTTGTTGTAATTTCTATAGTTTTGCCACTGCTATGTGTTATGGTTGAAAAACACATGTACTGTGTGAATTTTAAAATAGCATTTCATTAGTTAAGGCTTGTAACTCCAACACAGATTCACAGACAAATCAGAAAAACTGGTTAAGTTGTTCTTACAAATCTATTTAATGTAAATAAATTCTCCAAATACTACTTTTATGTCTTGTTTTTGATTCACAGTATGTTCTTACTGGAAATTCTCTAAATTCCTCCTATCTACTTCCTAGAAATAATCATCTATTTGTTCTTAAGGTACTTTTGAAAACATGATAATTTCTTTTAGCCAAAGAGGAAATTAACTTGTTTTATATGAGTATCCTACTTCCAACCTGAAGAAACTGAAACACCACCTATTTGTTTCTACAGTCTCAACCCCATCACAGACTGTAAATCCAGTGCCATTGTGTCTATTTTGTTGCTGTCGACTCAAAGCCCTTTAGTCATTTGTCAGTGATTACAATTTCAGTCACACCTTTAAATATTTCACTTTGAATTCTAACATTATATTAGATAATAAGGCATGATATAAAAGATAAAACTAATATCTTTGGCTTGCTTTGCAAATTAATGCAGAGTTTTATCTTAGCAAGCTTTGTCCCATTTACTCTCTGTATACAAATGTATGCTGTATTTCTGGCAGTGCCACTGTGTCAGCTGAAGACCTTGGTTACTTTGATTTTTTTACACTAGGAAAAATGTAGGTTGTTCTTATTATCATATGTCTCCAAAAAGAAATCACATCTGCCAAATCCATCTCCAAGCTTTGCAGTGACATTATGACAATGCACTGCTATTAGAACATCTTGTCATAAAGCTCTGCTAACTGAATGGTAATTTGTACCAGAATAACCCTGTGTGTCAGGCTTCTGAGTGAGTGAGCTGTGAAAATGGAGTTGCATTTAATGGAGCAAGATGTTGCACTCTATATTTTCCACTTCTTACTGCTCCTCTTTCTATTCCACCCTTCTTCTAAATATGCACATCTAGATTAACCAGTGGCTCCCAATTAAAGGAGACAGAAATTTCTAGAAATGTTGTTTCAAGGGAATCCCAACAGTATGTAAGTATAACAATTCAAGGCTTTACTATCCCATAATCATAAAAAAAATGAAAAAGAAAAAAAAAAGGCTGTTTTGAGTTACTATATCAGATTTAGGGATACAAGAGAAGTTATGTGGTTATCTTTCAAATTTTCCAAAGTGACCAGGTATGTATCCATGGCAATGTTTGTAAAACTCTAGCACAGAAACGCAGAGATCAGTCTTATACAATTTTAGTGACAGTGGAACACATAGGCCAGGAGGCTCCTCAATGGACTAACATTTCTAAGCAGGTCTTTCTTAGGAGCATCCCATTCAACTCTTTCCCTAACACCTTAACACAGCATCAGCTGTGTCAAAAAAAAAAAAAAAAATCAACAACAACAACCCAAAAAGGAAGCACAGACAATTTCTCCAAGGTGGGAAACTTTGACAACCCACCCAGAAATGCAACCAGTCTAGCTCAATAAAATTATTTCTTTTAATCTAAAAGTCTACTTAAAATCTGAATGTCAGAGTGCTATTAACCATCCTTATCCTTCAAGCATTTCTTTATTGTTTCTTACATTATTTACTACACCAAAACCAGGTTAAGATAAAACACTTAGATATATTTTTCTGAAACTGGGGCTTATTAGATAATTATTTCTAGCTTGACATCGCTCTGCAAAAAGGCTGGGAAGAGGAAGACTCAAAGTATATTTAGGCTCTTTCCATGCCGAATCTTGAAATGAAGATATAAGGCCTGTATACCCTTTAAAAAGAAAAATGTATCAAGGACAGCTGAAAGTATTGTCTCTAGTTTCTAAACACTTTTGCTTCGATGTTTTTACACGTGAAGGACTATGTTATATATTGAAAATCATCCAGTAATTCCTTCCAGCAGAAGGAAGAGTGGGGCGTTCCATTCTGATGACACAGAAGAGTTTGGATAAGAGTGCAGCCTCAGTTTATAGTAAAAGTCATTTCAGACGTATATTTCTTCTTGCTTAATTTCACCTATTGCATAAGTTCTTAACATGAAACCAAGTTATTGCTGATTCTTTGCAAATTTCAAAATTCTATTCAGTAAGAAAATGTTTTAACTGCCCATTTGAACTAGGCAAATACTGTGACAAACCACTCTTTCAGCAGACTTTATTCTGTACTGTGTCAAATGTTCTATTCATCCTTTCAATACCCTTTCTTTCACACCTACGGTCTGCAATTCTGGCTGTATATCTTCATTAAAGATTATTTCAAATCAAGATACAGAAAAGCCTAAGAAAGCTTAGCCCACATTGATGGACATAAATATTCACACACTTCCAGCCAGGCAGACTCAACCTGTGCTGCTCAGAAACACTGTCCTTGAGCTAGTTGTACAGTGCCTCTCAGCAGGAGAATGAAAGCCTATCTTGTAAGTGGAGAATAAATGAAAAAGGCTTTTTTTGCCTAAAAAAGCAAACAGTGAGAAAATATGACTGCTATCTCAAAGCACACTTAAGCTGAAGGGCACAGCTGGCAAAAGAACAAGTGAGTAAAAACTTACCATGAACATGTTCAAGATGCAAAACAAGATTTCTGTCCAGTAGAATACAGAAGCTTCTATTTGCTTTCCAGTAGTGTTTTCCACTCAGTATTTCTAGTTTTATCATGGCAGTTCATAAGTTTATGAAGGATCCCATAAATTAGATGCCCATTGTAGTAGTGGTTGGACTGGATGGCTCTTCAAGTTCTTTGCTTGGCAGATGTGTGAAAAATACTGAATTATCCCATATTCTTACATGCTATCTTGTAACTAGCATATCTACCTATTTTGGTATTGTGGATCTGACTTTGAACACAGACTGGAAGCAAAAGAGGTATTCAAAGTAATATAGTTTAAATGCAGCCTGCATCCTCTTCCCATAGAAATGGCTGTCCAAGCTTTTTAAGTCTCAGTTCATTCAGAAAACCCATGCAATTTGAAAAATCCTTTACTTATTTTTAACTGAAAAGAATACCATGCAATCAAGCTAACTGTACTTATGAAGTATATGTCACTTCCACATCATTATGTGCTGATTGGACAGGTCCAGTTGCACTCTTATTTAAAGCAAATGTGAGAAAATGATGCATCATCAAACTTTTGACTTCAAAACCAATGCACCATTTAATAAAAGTAATTACCTCCAAAGAAACACTGTCATTTTGCCATTAAATACTCCTAAAAATTTTGGCACCAATAGATTTATTCTATAAATAAATAGGTGCTATTAGAGGATGCAATTTGCTATTATTATCATCTAAGAGTAACTAAATGGAAATACATGCAAAGGAAAACTTCAGCCAAATGAGCTGATTGCCAGAGGGCTTTTAAATTTTTTTATAGCCTGAAAAAGCAGAAAGCAAAAGGAAGCTTTTTCCAAAGAAAGATTCAGGTCCACCTTATGTGTCCTGAAATGTCCCTTGAAGACCTGTCTGACCCTTGAAACACTGATGGATCATTAGACCTGAATACAATAACTTTAATATTCCCTGAATATCAAATCAAAACTCTTTCCACAGTCTTAGACCAGCTCTGCTTTTTTGGTCATGTTTTTAGGTCTGGAATAGTCTGATTTTTCATGTAACTCAGGTAATATTTTTGTAAGAGTATTCCATAGCTTTGTTTTGATTTAATCCCAGATGACAACTAGGCACCTCCCAGTCACTCGTTCATTTATCCACAGTGGGGTGAGGGAGTGAACTGGAAGAGTAAAAGACTGAAAACTCTTGAGTTGAGATAAAGACAGTTTAATAGGTAAAGAAGAAGCTATACATGCAAACTAAGCAAGAAAAAAAGGAATACATTCACTGCTTGTCATCAGCAGGTGTTCAGTCATCTCCAGGAAAGCAGGGCTCTATCACATGTAACAGTGACTGGGGAAAACAAATGCCATTTCTTCTTCCTGACCCCATACCTTGAGGTGGGATGTTTCCAGCACACAGGACCTGAAATGTGGCAAGGAGATAGTAAGGACCCCATCTCTCTTTGATTTCCTAAATGGTATGATACCTCTTTGACTCAGGGAATCCCTGCAAATTGCAAAGAAGTGTGTTGTATAAACATTTCTTATAAAATATATAAATAAAAGGCTGTCTATTAGTGAGTCCAACTCAAAAATACCCCAAAATCAGTAAATATTTATTGCTGATATAAATTGTTCGTTTACTGCTTTAGATAGACTTTAGTTATTTTATTTATTTTTCTATAAATACCTGATAGGATATTGTGAGCTACTGGACTACTGATGATTAATGACCCAAAACATTTGCCTATTTGTGGAGGTGGCAGTGTGCTTTATTGAGGCCAGGTTTATATCCCTTGAGAGAGGTAAGGTTTTGGATGTGCAATGGCTGGACTTTTCTCTCTTTATTTCTTTCCTCTTATGCATTTTCTTAAGTAATATTTTTATATTTTCATATTGCTATATTTCTGTAGATAATAACAAGCAAAATGGCTACATACCTACTTTCTACTGCAAATAATTTGTTCTAGAATAAACCCTATATATATATACACACACACACACACAGACACACACACATATATATATATTCACAAAACAAATCATGCAACATCATTTCACTCTAGTCAGCCCCAAGGGAGCTGGTAACATGTGTTAGAAAGTATTTCATTAAATACAGAACAGTTGGGGAAAAAACACATCACATGTTGCACTAAGGTTAACAGAAAGCAAGGTGCTTTCCTCTTCACATGGAAAATTAGTTATGCAGAATAGCAGGTCTGAATACAAGTAGTAACACTTATAAATTTTAAAATCTTAGATTTAATCTAAATCCAGTCAGACTACCATATGGCCCTTTGCTTAAAAAACAAGGATTTTTGCTACCATTCTACAAGTACACACATCTCTGGAGAAACCTTTAAAATTTATTTCTCTAAAATTTCTACTGTTGTTTTGCATTTAACTTTGCAATTACAGATAACTTTCTAAAATATTTCTGCAGTATTTTGTAGCACTTTTCTTATCAATTTGAAATTATTTATTTGTGCGCATATAAATACTTTTACTTTCTTCTTTACCTTGTTCTAAATATTTTAATTTAGGAAAAAAAATCTATTCAAGTGTTTCAGAATTCATTCTACCTTGATAAATTTGAATAAGAGAGAAAAATATCCCTAGCCATGCTCAGAGATCTGAAAAAATAGTTTTAATCACAATTTTGCATCAAATTTGAAGTACTTCCCTAATTATTTCACTTTTTCTCATTAGTTCCATGTGTGATACAAGCATCTACCTGAAGGATATTCAAGAGCATGAATCAATTTTCCATGGGTAACAGATATGAAAAAAAACAGACTACAAAAGGAAAGAGACTACTTTTCAGTGCAATGAGAAAATAAAGATTGTGTGTGTCCATGTGTGACAGGATCTAAATCTTATTTGTGGATCAAATTTATTATTCTTTCTAAAAGAAATAAAAATTCCTCCTTGTTTCCTATGCTTCATCCTGTTTTCAGAGCAAGCCCTGTCAGCTATGAGGCACAGTGAGAGCAACAGTCATCTTAGGCTTCTACTATCCAAAGATGGAATAATCACAGTAGAGCTGGAACAGATATCTCCTCTGAGATACATACAGGTCCTTATTACTTATGTTCAAATCACAATGTACTTTCCAAATGGTGCAAATTGAGGAGATTTTTCACAGTTTCAGTAGAAAATTTCTAGATGGAAAGGTAATGTCTTATGTCTACTTTGTGTTTCTTACCAGAACAGTGCTGTACTTTCCTTAAGATTATCCTGATAAATCAGCCAGCTGAACATAAAAAAACAGTCCTCCAGATTATTATTAGTAACATACTTGGAATGCAATATTTTATCTCAAATTGTTAGAGTTAAGTAGATGTTTATAACCTTAACCTTGTAATTAACAGTATACAGCAATATTAATAAAATTTTCACTGGTACATCCAGGTTCTTTTTTATTTTATAAAGGACTTCACTAACAAAAAATATTTTTTACATAGGAAATAGGTAAAAGAAGCAAAACTGCTTTGAGGAAGTGCAGGACACATAGATCTGCCTTCTAAATTAGGCTTTATTTTTAAAATTTTGCTAGGCAAAACCATATTATTTTCTTTTGTGATATTTTATGCATATAACTTCCATTTATCTATATAAATAAGTGCCTGGTGTATAAAATAGTAATTCAGTAGCTACGCAGTGTCTAAGAAGAACTTAAAATTCGTTTTCAAGCTATACATCAGTTTATTGCTTCAAGAGTATTTGAAGTATTGAAGTCAAAGTTTTAGGATTTCTTTCCAAAACAACACTGAGCTGTCATATAAAGCTGTGTTGCTTGATATAATATGGCAAATTTAAATAGTACTATTCTGATCTTATATGAAACTTCAGCTGCATTCAAAGTATAGTCATGTAAAATATTGACTGCATTTCAACTACCATTTAGACTTTTTCTCTCTTCATCAGAGCAGTATACCTGAAAACTGTCTTACTTGGATTAACTGTGAACATTTAAAAATTTAACCTAAACCAGATGGCTGAGAAAATGACTGAAAACCAATAGAACGATGTGAATTGCAATAGACCATATCAATCACAATGACATTGCCAATTACTCACTTTAACAGCCTATATTCATTTGGCATTTTTTCCAAACAGATTTGATTTAGAACATCACTACATTGGAGACTACATACACATATTGAGACAGGAGGTGAGACTGAGCCCATCCGGTCTTCTTCCCTCTCCTGCCAAAAAGCAGTCAGAAAAATCTCCCTTTTACTCTTCTGATTTGGAGCAACATGGCTCTAGTTTTGTTTTCCTTCCCACAATTCTTGTAGACAGATATCTTTCTGCAGATTCAATTTTTTTCACCTATTGACTTTTGAGGTTGAGGAAAAATTTAAACTAAAATTGGCTTAGACCGGCATGATAGAGTCTTGGACGAAAGAATGGTTGCTGGTTTTGGCCTCTGTTGTAGCACTGCTTCACAGAAATGGAAGTTGATAAATTATCAATATTAGGATTTTGACAGAAATTGATAGTATTTTAGAAACATTGACAGAGAATGCTGAGGCCATTTTTCTGCAAGCCTACAGGTTACTGATGGAAAGAGAAATTAGACAGTTTAGGTCAATTAATACTACAATTTTAAATCACCATAACAATATGGTATGCATATATTAAATTTATTACCAATTAAAATCTTAACATATTAACTAGAACAATTGAGACATTTGGCAAATATATAATCAAATATGTTTAAAAAATATGTAATGAAAATGTAAAATACACATTTACAGGGGTGGTTCTCTCAAATATTTCCAAGGCTGCTGTTTCTAGCCCTCATAATATTGTACTCCTGCCAGGACATGCTAAGATGAACAAGGTGAAAAACTGATTTGAGTTTAGCAATCCAGCCTCTACACAAAAGCTACGTGATTTTGCTTGAGTGATCTCCTGACACTAACTAAAGATAACATGAGTTAATTGGGCCCTGCGCTGTCTTCTTTAGTGAGACAAACAATACCACAGGCAGCAATTCCAACTTTTAGCACTTAGAATCACTAATTTTTACAGGCATAAAATTACAATATTTGCTGAATCCTGTGTGGATGCAGCCAATTCTGACATTCCTGCATATTCTCTGTGTATAGTTGTGTTTGTCTGTATTATTATCACCTAAACTCATTGTGTTCTCTTCTTTGAGCTGCTGCTGAAGTCTTCAAAAGAATTTTACTTTTAATCTCTGTCAGTCTCACCTAAATTGCATTGACTTTTCTGAAATGTACACCACTGTTTCCTGCCAAAATATATAAAAAAGGTCTCCTCAGCAGTAGTCAAGCTACTCACCAGCTCACTGAGAAATGTGAAGACACTAGTGGCAATACCTCGCAGAGTTGTCTCCACTTGTACATGAACTGCTAAAAGCAAGACATTTCTAGGAAATTTGAAGGAACAAAAATAATTACTGAACTTGGTGTCTGTCCTGTACACTCTAAAGGCTTTGAATGAAAGAGAAAGCACAGTGCATACTGAAAAATATATTTGATATATTCTTGTCCACAAATATCTAAACGGATTGTCACTGAACCACTTATATGACAAAAAGATGGGTGTTTCTCCACTTTTGTAAGCTAGAATCTAAGTGGTATGTGTTGAGACAAGACAAGACACATTATTTTCTCATCTTGTCAGAGAAGAAAAACAAATAAATGTCAGGTGCAAAACCAATATAAACAATATGTCACCCATAGTTTAAACTTCAAGATGTGGAATTACACAGAGATGTGAGATACGAGATATGAATGAGCTATGGGGGTGGAATCTCTTTAGGCCAGCATTATATTTGAGGTAATTAACTTCTAAAAATACTTAGTAAACTGGTGCTTCAAATTTTAAAATGTATTGCTTCTTTTGAATAAGCCAAAAAGTGATTTTTTAATATGCAGGAAGAAATAAAGGAGATCATGGACCTTACAGCTGATGCAAAATTTGGCCTCAGGAAATTTTTATTAATTTATTATTTTTATTATTTTTATTATTTTTATTATTATAAAGTGTCCTGCATAGTCAGACAAGAAAATTAAATTTGAATCATGATCAGAGAGATAGTTGATTTCTTGGCAGTTATGACTGACAACATAAGTCTAAGTCCATTACTAAGGGATTTTTTTTTTTTTATTTTAAGGGCAGAATAGCCACCAACATGTGACAGAAGGCTTACTAATGAAATGTGTTCTGTCACCAATGTCAGTAACTGCATATTATAATCTCTGAGATGTGTGATCATTTTGACTGTCTTTAAATTAATAACATGCTGTTTGTCAGATTGATGTACCCTCAATTAGCATTAAAAAATTGCTGAATTTTGCTTCGCTTAGGTGAAATTAGGATATCTTAATTAAGAAGAAAACTTGGCATCATTAACATCATGCAAGTGCAAAATCTAGTTTCTTCAGATTCTCAGAGTTAATGTAGGATTTATGTTTCCTTCATGTCAGAAAATGAATGTTCAAGTTGAATTTCTGCTCATGTAAATCTCGTTGTAGACATATATGAATAAAAGGGAAAATCTCACATGGAAGTGTACAGGTATACATAAAACTTGGCTCCTCAGTTCAAGAAAATCTTCCGTTTGAACTAATTGAATAAAATAGCATCTACACATGGAGTGAAGATGCCTAATTTAGGTTTTTAGGCTAAATTAGAGGAAGTGAAATGCTCATTAAGGAAGTGTACTGATTGCGAGGCATAAGTGAAGCAATTCTGGTAATTTGATCTTCTTTTGGATTATGTTCTCTTTCAAAGATATTTGGCAGATGTGGCTGCTATTGCCTACAATATGGATTACTTCTTGTTTCATGATACATATGCACAAAATCCTCTACAGAGAAGTTCCCCAATGCCCACCATCACCCCCAAATGGATCCATCAAATGAGCAGCCTAGGTTTGAGTAGGACTTTTATTGGTGAAAAGGAGGCTGAAAAGTTTCAATCTTTCTCTGGTAGTAGCTACTGAAGAATCAGGGGGTTTAGGATTGTGATCCAGCCTGTCTGTAGAGTTTTTGCTCAAATAAGGACATCCCTTCACTGACTTGATTAAAAGTGAAGATGCTTTTATACTGACCAGCAAGGATACTTATAAGTCCAAAAATAAGAGACACTCCAATGACAGTATTAACAGGAGTTTTGTGTTGTCGCTATTGGACATGAAATGAGTACACAGAAGCTTGGTAAGTTCAAAAGAGGAAAAAGAGAAAGTTTTATTTGAACATCTAGTATTTATAGAATTCTAAAGGTGACCGTGGATTGGAGGATGGAATTACCACCTCTCCAACCACACTGGTCAAACCAACAGTGCATCTATTCTTTGCTCCTACAAAGAATATAAAACAATCATTATTTACATGAACAGTGTGTGAGAATTCCAGTAGAAATATGTAAACATTATCAGAAGGCTGAGGAAGTTTTATGAGAACGTTAAAACTTTCAAAACAACTATAAAAGAAAACTAACACTTTTAAAAATCAGGGCAACAATGTGCCACTATTGCAATGCAGTGTAGCTGAACTCTCCAAGCAGATAAGAAAAGTTTTCACCATGTGGGGCCAAAATCACCCCAATGACTACTACCTTCACTATAGGGTTTACAGCTGAGTTTTTTTCTATTTATAATTAGAACTCTATGATGAATCAACTTAAGGGTGTGCTACAATTTGTCTGCACTTGTCATTTTGACAGACCTTGCTCTTCTTTCTTGTCCAAGCAGAAGAAAAATTGAATACCTGCCCTGCAGAAATAATTGGTTATTGCAGGCAGATACTCCAGAAACAATCCTTATATTATAGGAAAAAAAAAGACCTCTTATTGATATGGCAAAGTTTAGGGAGAAAAATCGTGAGCAGAATGTAGAAAAATATGCCACCTGTCACATAAGAGAACATGTATATGTATGACTATATATAACCATCTTCTGACATTTAGATTTTAACAAAAGCCTGCTTCTTAGATATCTTTTAAAAAAACAAACAAATAAACAAAGTGTCCCCCAAACACAATCAAAAATATAATTTGCTGCAATACTTCTTGTGGAAGGACTACTGAGATGGAATGTGCCACTCCTGCTGAGACTAACATCTAAGATTATACATCTAATTCAAGTGTATTTGGGCTGATTGCATCTTTTTTTTCCAAACATGCACTTCTTCTCTCTAAAAACCTAACTTAAAATTATTTTTATTAACTCAAGTAGTTAATTCATACCTAGACATATTTATGGGTTTATTATACAATTTTCTGTGTTTACTACAGCATTAACATCTTATAAGTCACTGTTTAGGAGATCATTTGCAAATTTAATGAAGATGATTGCTGCATGTTAGGGATGCTGAACAGCAGTGATCTTTTAGAAAAGATGTATATATTTACTTTATAAGGAAAGGCAGCTATAAAACACACTTATCTCATTTTAATTTTCATTTTCTTTGAAAATTGCTCCATGTATTCAAAGAAAACCAACCTGGTTTAGGTGATGGAAAGTGAAGGGGAAAAATTAGTAACCAAGTAAAAAGATTAATTTTTATTATGCATAAGCAATCTGTTGAAGGAAAAAAGTTATAGATAGACTAAACATATTTTATGGATGTAAATTCTCATGGGTGAAAGCTGTAACATGCAGAATTTTATCATCAAATACAAGCTACAGTGGAGCCAAGTGCCACATTATCTACAAACAGAATTACAAGGACCATTGAATCATTAAACCATTAAAGTCATTATAAAGCACAGACTACAAAAAAGTTAATAGAAGTTAATTTTCTTGAGGATCATGAGGCAAACCCTCAGGTCCAGTTTCTGGCTTTTCACTTAGGAAGGAGAAGGATTTCCTGTTCAGCCAATGTGCCTACTGCAGTTTAGAATGCCCCAGAGGGAGCTTATGGGGACAGGTAGCAGGCAGTCATTACAAAGATTAATGGAGCTAGCACCACTTTTTTCTGCACTCTGATAGGGAAGGTGCCTTTACTGCCTTTTCCCTCCTCTTCCAGATACTAAAGTTTTGTTTTGCCCTCCATTCAGGTCAGCCATTAAGCCACAGACTGGGGCACCAAATCTGTAATGATCTGCAGGACCCCAGAGGAGAGCATTTTTCACAAATTGATATCAGCATATTGGAGGTCATTTGCATCTCTGACTGAGAAGATTCATTTAAGCCTTTTACCAAATCCTTTGGTCTTCCTGTAGTCATCTCTCTCCAGTTCTATTGTGTCTCAGAAAGAAAAAAATCACAGAAAACTCTATATAATGTGTTCTCAGATTCTTTCAAAGTACTCTTTGCTGTCTAACATTCTGAAGATTAATTGTATATACTTGCTATACTAATACTTTTAAGTAGACCATGGAGACTACTCCTTTTTGGAGAGGCCGTAGATAACATATTTGAGCATCAACTGCTAGTTTTTCACAAAGGCCAAGTGTTCCCTCACAGTTCAGAATCCCTTGATCTCACCTATAAACTTGCTATTGCTGCTTGCTGTGCTGTAATTTCCCATACATCTGCGGAAACACCAGCAGTATATGTGCAAGAGAGCAATAAGCTTAAGAAAGATCCCCAGTGGGTCCATCAATCTAGCTTAGTGGCATTCTACCTCACAAAAGGACATGAAAAAGTAATGTAGAATGGCTATGCCTTCATTTTATAACCTGTTTGTGTAATTTAGGAGCAACATGATAGAGCTCCTTCCTTACTTCAGGACAAATAATTGCATTTTTTTCCTTTTCATGTCATTATATTTCAATTGATTTCTCTCTAATAGTCATCAAAGATTTACATTTAGGTGAATAGATCCACTAGTGTCTGCTCAGCTAACACTTATATCCACTTTTACAAGGACATTTAAAAGTCATGTACTGAAATTCAATAAAAGATAAATACATATGTTCAAATATACATGTTTTAGATATTTTCTTCCAAATTTAGCAAAATAATTCTGTCCACAATAGGTTTCAGTGAGACTGCATATGGAATGATGTACCAGTGTCAGCAGATGCAGGTACAGTGTATTTAAAGGGTTCAGTGTCACTCTTCATTTAGCTGTCATTGTGTAATACCTTGTATCTAGCAGGTTATTTAATGGGGGCACTCTGTTGTGTGCGATGTCTGTCGTCTGTTAAAGATACTCTGCAGTACCTGGTTCCCTCAGGTTGTATCTGAGAATGTAGTGTTCTATTCTTATTTTTATTTCTCAAAATAATGAAAATTATACAAAACAATAATAAAAAAAATAATTTTTAAATAAGCCCTAGAGCAAATTTCTTATCTCGGTTTTAGAAGAAAACATGAATACTGAAAAAAAAAAAAAAGAATTTTTGATTTTTGGGCTTTCTCAAAATGCTACAAATGACTGAACAACTTCAGAATTGCACTGTGGTGAGAAACCAGAGGTACTTTGAGACATTGATGCCTTTCCATGAATAGACCACTGCAACCCTTGAAATTTTTTCTCATTCTTCTCCTATTACTATAAAATCTGTTAACTCATTTGATAGCGAGTTTCTTGACTTACCTTCAGAACAAGTTAACTAATATACTATTTTATGTAAATTCTTTTGGTATTTGATATCTTAGACAATACTAATGTTGAAGTTTAAATTAATGTGATTACCTAGTAATTCAGTAATTGCTCTTTTTAGAATTTCATACAGGAAAGTAGTCTGTGGACTCTAACAGTGCTCTACAATTATAAATTTTGAAGAAACTGAAGGACACAATAGGGATTAAAATTGCACTTTTTAGGAAGTCTGATATGTGGGGAAGAAAGTTTAGAAAATTGAGGCTATATTTTAAATTGTAATACTTTTTTTTGATCTATTGTTAAGTGACATGGGAAAAAAAAACCAGAACCAATTGTTAGAATTTAAAGTTTATGTGCTTCATAATCCCTACCACAAATAATGAACTGAAATCTGATTTGAAACTCAGATGAAAGTGTAGTTGCCAGGTTTTATCTTGTGATGTTTATGTCAATATACCCTGCATAGAGAAAATTTCTAGTAGTCACCGTTCTCCCTCAACTGTTGGTTTGACTAAACAGAATTTAATTATGATTGCTTCATAAATTTTGGTTAGCAAGAGATGTTTTCTTTTTTCATGACAAGGAAGTAAAAGGCATTACCCAGGTAGTAAAGAAAAAAAAAGTTTTCTGAGACAGCCAGCATGGCTAGAAACAATGAAATTTAGAGCTTGGCAGCTTGTCAAAATCTGTATGTGTGCTGCAAGACTGAATGAAAATATCAGAACTTGCTGACATTGCCAATACTGCTGATATCAGCAACTACAAGACCACACAATTTTGTTCACTTTTGTCTTGTTTTCCTGTGTACATTACCCTCTGTATTCAAACTCTTGCCTGTAGAGCAGTCAATCATAATTTTCCCATGGAATTGTCATATAGAAAACAGTCAAGTACACTGATAACAACACTAAAGTTAATTTTACTTTACTCAATTTAAAAATGTAGCCACACTAGATTAGACCATTTATTCACTTAATCTGGCAGCAAGCTTCTAGCAATGGGTAATGTCTGTTGTAAAAGAATGTTCTCATGCTGCAAAAAGCCAAGTGTGAATAACTACACTCACATGAGAAACAATTCCTTCATTACCAGTACCATGATTACTCTGTGTCTAAAAGAAGGAGATTTTAATATCTTTGGCACATGCTCTGCGGTTCTTCATCAAGGAAAACTGACTTATAATTAGTGCTTGACCTAACAACTGGCTAATACAAATTTAATTGCTTAGAAGTATGAAATTAAAAACTGTGCTAGTAGGAGAAACATATGAACTGGTATCTACCAGGCTTTTACTAACCTCTAACTCAGAAAAAGCAAGTGCATGAAATTATACCAATTATACTTGAAAAGGCTTGCAAGAAAGAATTCCCTCTGATGCGTAGAATATATTCCCCTGAGTAAAGAAACTTCATATTTCACTGTTTTGAAGGAAAACTGTTCTATGTTAGGCATAAACTGGAAATCTGACTGCCAGATTTCTTATTGAAAATAGCTAGAACATTAGCCTTTTAAGCAGTGTGGACGCTGCTGCCACTCAAACTCAGGATAAGTAATTACTAACAAAAGCTTTCTGCCACCAGCTGCTGTTTTAACTTCCACCTCTATCCTTCCCACCACCTGCTTCTGAGATTCCTGCTTTTTAGAGAAACAACTGGATGGCAGTGATGTGAAGAGTTAGACAGAACTATGGGTGATGACTCCTTTCTATGTAGTGACTTCACCTGCATAGTTAAAAGAGATAGAAGTTTCTAGGTTCAGAAAACCTGAAAAATAATTATGCTGTATGACTTTTAATAAGGAACATGGGGTTTAAACTTGCAATAAAACCCTCCCATATTATATGGTACTGCTGGAAACTCCAATGGAAGGATAACACACAGATGATGATGTAAGAGAACTTGAAGAAATTTGGAAATACTACAGAGAAAGTAAATTTCATAATCTGGATTCTTCTTATAGTTTTGCAGCCCTGTACTGTCTGAACAGGGAAACAATATTGAAAGGAAAAATTGTTTTACAAATCCTATCACTGCATTTATGTTTCTGAGTCAGCATTAAACACATGTTTAACCTACACAATAAAAATGATACAATTAAAAACATTAAAAATTGTATCACCTATTTTCTGGACAAAATAAACCTGAACCAAGTATCCTAAACTGTGCAAGAAAACCTAATAATCATTAAAATATAGTAGCTTTCTTTTTACCAATGAGGGTAACCCATCTTAGTTAATATGTTTCATGTAATGCCAAAAATATCCTTATATAAATATTTTCCAAATTCTAAAATTACTTTCTTTCTGAATTTGCAAGCAAGCCCTAAACTGTCTGTAGGAGTGGACTTGATATAAAATTTAGGAAGATCACATCAAAACCATTCTTTAACAGTTCCTGTCAACTTTTTTTAATCACAAAGCTTGTGAAAGTATATATATGGCTTTCCCAGGCAAGTTCATCCTGGTTTTGGATGACTTTAAGGACATAAAATGACTTTTCCACTGCATATTTATCAGTATATACTAAATTCCTCCTTGACTGTCCTCTATTACTTTCTAATGCTCTTTCTCCTTACTAGAGTACTGCCTCATGTTTCTTATGCATTTAGGAAGTTAGTCTTTACTGTTCAAATTTTCCACTGGAGTGCATGACTTGAAGAATTGTATATGATCTCAGTACTCATTCATTATAAAGAATTTAACTAGTGCAAATGAACTTTTGAACTCAGATGTTGATAATTCGGGAACTTTTTATGGATACTAATTGCCTTTATAAAAAGCTACTAACAACATTTAAATAGTAAAGAGTTTCTGCAATAGTCTGATCAGATAGTTTTAAGACAAAAAAGTGTATAAAAACTAGGATGTCAGACCCCTAGATTAACAAGCAATGCACGTCTACTATTTTCTTCCTTTTCTGTTCTATTAAAACTCTAGTTCTTTTTGTAATACTTTTCTGACAGCTTGCTTCTCATTTCTGTTCTGGTCCACTCAGAATGACACTTCTGGTAAACTGGCAATTTAAACTCTATTATTATTCCACATTAGACTGCTACAGAATGCCAGTCAGATATTGCGATTTTTTTCATCCAGCTGTGCTGAACTACGAGTAGATATGAAGTAATTGACCTTATTGTTCAACAAATTGTACAATGCTTTGCTACCTACTGTTTTGTGTCGCTCACTTCACTTCATGTATCTTTTCAAGTCATGACCTTTATGGGGAATATTACTCTCCAACATAGACAAAAAACACTTTTACAAAAGTAAAACATTAACCACGATCAGCACAATACTTAGGCAACAGAAAGGCCAAGCAGACCTTCACTGCTAAGATTAGAGATTCTAGATATTATTTTTTCCTAACATGGGAAAAGGAGAAATATAATTGCTTTTATGAAAACAAACAACTGAAAAATCTCCAGTGGATGAGTTAATCTTTCCTATTCTCCCAGAAAGACATGGTGGTTTATTTTGTAGTCGGAAAAGCTAGGCATAATGAATGTACTACACAGAACAATTAAAAAAAAAAGGTGTAAAAGCAGTCCTGGCTAAACTGGCTAAACTCTATAGATTTCATTTGACGTCAGAGAACTGTTAATCCATTTCAATAGTATAGACAGCAGTTCTGCAAAAAAACAGAAATCCACAGATTGTTCTGCAAGGGACCCAGAAGGATTATTAAGTCTAATTCTTAAGTGAATGGCCCACATAGGGATTGATGACCCTGCTGTTACTAGCACCTTCTGGGTCCCTTGCAGAACAATCCGTGATAATATTTCACTATTAAATATCATAAGTAAAAGAGAATAATATTACTAAAAAGACACTATCATGAAAAGAAGAGAAAATGTTTCTCTGTTTGATCAGTTTTAGAGAACTTAAGGAAAAAAAAAACAGAAATCACACTTTGCATGACAATATAAAGATAATTATGTCATAATTAAACTTTTATTTTTAATATCAGTTTATTTCATCATGTCCTTAAAAGTTAAAAAAAAAAACTGGACAAAAATACTTTTCTTGTATGATATAGATAATTCTGTTGCACTGCAGATTCCAGATAAGGTCATCTTAGTCCTTCATGGTCCATGATGTGTTGAAAGACCTATCTTATATATAGCATGCTAGGCAAGTTTGTCATGCTTCATTTAAAAAAACTTGAGGGATAGTCAAATCACATAGGTAGCTGATTTTTCTTTATTATTTAAATAGGAAAGGCATCTCAAAAAATCTCTTTAGAGTGATCTGTTAAATTACATACTTTGAGATTTTGAGGTTTAGCATAAAACTGCAATATTGGAAGGAATGAACAGATAGAACAAGCAGAGTTCAAACTGACTTTTTGGTTTTTGGCATAGGTAATTGGTGTTTAAGACTATGTGTGTCACCCTGTCTAGTCTGGATGACTCTTCATTAAGCTTTTAGGTTTAGAAAAATCCTCCAATGCTTTTGCATTATGACTTGTTACAAGAAAAATAAGAAAGATTCCTAAAGTCTCTAAAAAAAAACCAACCCAAAATCAGAGCAAAAAAAGAAAGGCAAAAAAAAAAAAAAAATCCCAGGGGAAATAGGCAAGACAGAAGAACTAGCAAAGAATACCATGTTGGATTTCCTATTCATTACAAGTTTTATAAGAGAACCTAAAGTATTCTTGTGTGTTTGGAGGACTGCCTGAAGCATATTTCCACTAGAAGAAGGCAAAAGAACCTTGTTCTAATGTTGTAGGTTATTCTGTCTTCACAGACTATCAGATGGCAGTACTCACAAAGCAAAATCTAATGCGCAATGTTCCACCTTACATGGGACTATGAATGAGAAAAAGCATTAAGAGATAAGTAAGTACTTCCTATTCCAATTCTGTCTTGCAGCTGTTCTCAAGGAAAAACCACTTTTTTCTCAGTTCATACTTACCAAACACTGTTGTGCAGAAACATTCTATAATATCTAGGACTCTGCAATACCTTTCGAAAACAAAGCTCAAGGTTTGATTTATTTCTGTGCTCTAGTCTATAATCCTGTGTATCTAAACCACAGAAGCACAGACTATTCTGATTTGGAAGGGACTCACAAGGATCTGCAAGTTCCACTCCTAAGTGAATGGCCCATACGGGGTCAAACCCACAATACTTTTCTCAGCATAAGAAATAGTTAGCTGGTTTTTGTTCTTATTGAACACTTTAAACACTAGTTTAAACTCCTTTAATATTTTCTTTTTTCATCAATCATTTGAAAAATATATTTTCTATGCAAGCACCAAATTTATGAGACACTTTTATAAGTTCATCTAGATTTGTTCCTTACAACAATATAAAATTTAGTGGCTTCATTTTACTTCTTTCCTTGAGGGTTCTGAGGCTCTTAAACTCTCATTACTAGTAAGAACTGCAGGGCAAACCACAGAGATACAGCTAGTTACTGATCTTCCAATGATAATGTCATTCCAAAACTGTCTGGGATAAGACATGATTTATGATAGCAGCAAATAGCTTTCTGTTATGAACACATTTCTGTTAGTAAATCTGTACTTTATAAGAGTACTTTTATCTGTTTATAAACAGTTATACATATAACAGATTATACAACAGTTATCTGTATATAACTGTTATACAGTGCTGCTATCTGTACTGTACAACAGGGCAAACTGGCACCTGGTCAATCACAAGAATTAAGAGGTCAAAGGTAGATTCACTTTTAAGGTATTGCAATGAACAGTCCTCTTCCTATTTTTAAAGCTCGGTCATAACAAATTCTTAATAGTAAAGACAAAGAAAATCTCTATCTGCAACATCTAAAAAAACATCATTAGAAAAATATAGCAAAGAAGCCATTTAACTAAAAATGCATTTACTAAATGAAAATATGAAAGTATGTATAAATGCAATAGGATGCTTTATTTCTTTTGCTAAGTAATATCTTTAAATAAAAGACTGCTTTTGAATGGTTCATTATCAGTAGTAGTGTAAGTCTAAAAGACCATCACCCATCAGCCTATGAAGAGTTAATAGAGAATTTGATTCCATATCTTAGAATAGCAATAACATAACAGACAACTGATATAAACGAATATCCTCTAATGTTTTACTTACTGAAATAAGGCAATAAAAACTTAATCTTAAATTTTCTTTGGCTTCTTGGAATGCTATTCCTTTTCAAGGAATGAAGGACTGTGGTCTCATAGAAGCAAGAAGCCTAGGAAAGGCAGATTAGGATGGTTCTGAATAACCACCTACTCTTTATGCTGTTATCTTTTTTTCTTAATTTAATGGGAAAATTGCTTGCCTCAAAGAATCTATCATGTGTTGTAGTTAATAAGTGTTAATAAAATGCTTAGAGTCTCAAAAAAGTTCTATCTAAATGCCAAATATCATGATAAATAGCATTCTTCATTTTATGCAGAACATTATATTCAAAAACTCATTTCTCTGTAGTACACTGACACATCCAATTTCTAGACTAATAGTATTCTATATGAAATTCCTAAGTGCTCCACAGAATAAAACAACACATTATTCTTTTCCTTTCAAAATATGTCACACATTTTTACAATAATTTTGACAGAACTCAAAGGGTTAGAAACATAACATACTTGACCATCTCCTTCTTATCATTTACCACATGGCAGATTTATCTGCTCTGAATAAACAGATCTGATGTTCCCAAAGAATGCAGACATGAAAATAAATTAGCCTGGAGTAAGCTGCTGCATAGAATAATAATGTGGCTACAGGATGATCCCAATGTTTAAAACCAAGGCATCAATTAAATAAAAATTAATGTCATCTTAACAAAAGCTGCACTTGTTTAAAATGACAGCACTAAAACTGCCTGGTAGTAATATTCACATGATGCCCATCATGTTTATGTATGTAAAATATATGGCTTCACAGAAGCATCAATTACTTCTTAATATCATTTGTATGCCATTCATTTTTTTTTCAAGGTTTTAAAATCAGTTAGAGCCTTATACTTTTAATATATCAATAGGAAAATTGTTCAAAATCACTGGTAAGATTAGCAGGTTACCAGATTTCCTTTGAAATCTTTGGTAGGATTGTTGTCTGGGTTTCTAAATGATGCTCCGGTGGGGAAAAAAGAAGTTAATATACTTTTAAAATTACCTGGAGAAAATTTTTGTTTCTCAACTGCTGATCCTGAAAACTTTACTAAACCCTGGAGATAATCCTGTCCCTCAGATTCAGTGAGATCTGTTTTCAGTATACTTTACAGTTAATTTTCTAGGAATTCTTTCCTGTAGGAAATATGTTTTCTTTGTGTCAGTGTAGGTGTCTATTTATATACACAGACATTTAGTAGGCTTAGTAAAATATTCAGATTGGAAGTCATTGGACAGCAGTGTGAGCACCTCATTCCAGAAAAGGACTAAAGATGAGGGCTCATTCCTGTCTTAGTTCTTTTGCACCCAAATCATGGAAGCTGGGTTCAAAAATGTGTCCGTGCATGTGCCAGGGTGTACAGGGAACAGAAGATGTAGAAACATGCACATCTCATTTATATTAAAAGTAACACATTTTGTTCCTTGAATATATATTCCCCTTTCAGCAATTCCTAAGCCTGAGTGTTTAGACTTACACATGAACTAAAGATTAAAATTCAAAGTTGATTTGAAGTAGGAAATACACTGTAATGATGAATTTATTAATGGGTGATTATGTTTATTCTCAGAATGTTATCATTGTACTTGCAAAGAATACTTCCTGAAGAAAACCAAAGTCATGGTTCAAAACAAAACTGTGGGTAAATAAAGAGGACTCTCACAGAGGGGAATATGTAACTGGAAGTGCACTTTTATCTCCTAGACTATAGTCTTGGGGATAACAAAAGGCTAGTAAGTACCTTAAAGGATAATTATGATTTCCAGACAAAACTTAAATAATTTTTCTCCTGAAAACCATTTTTGGTCATATTCATTTTTTTGGTTCTAAGGCAACAAGGAGTATCTTCTAACACAGTACTCTTCTGCAAAAGATAGAATATAATTAAATTCCTCTATTTAGTGAGAAATGAGGGAACACTCTTTTATAATTTAAAACACTCTTTGACATCACTGCAATTGAACAATGAAAATCATAGGTGTTTCCTAAAAGGAAAAGACATATAAGGCAGACTGAAACAACTGCTGAATTACTCCTGAAGAACAGTTAACTCTAGCAGCCTAGAGATAAGGAATATAAAGAAGTGAAACAGAAGTTGAAGAGCTACTGTAAAAAAAATTTCCACTACAAGTCATCTTGCTTCTTACAAATGCCCTGAAACCTTTCTCCTACTCATCTCTTCTAGTGCATGAAATTTTGGGTCAGAATTTTTTTAACAAGCTAAAGCAGATGGTGCTGTTTTCCCAGCAAAAGTATGTCATTCTTCTTTAGTAAATACTATCTGGTGTTCTCAGCCTCTTGCATTATCCAACGTACTAAGCAGAACAACTTCTGTTGAGTCAGCCTGGATGTTACCCCTATTGAATTTGCCTGCAGAATATGTAGATTTGTGAAAAGTTTTCTTTCATCAGTATTAATTATATTCATATCATAACCTTGCAGACCCATAATACCCTATTGACATTGTTAATAAAGAGATTGCAAGCTTTATACCCTCAGCACTGGTGTTTGACAGACTTTTTCTCTCTCCATTTTAGCTGAACTTCCTGATTTAGCACATTGGTTTTTTAGCAGATCTTTTTTATTTAACAATTGGCCAGGTGGCTCTGGCTATCTTATCTTTATATGTCAACACCACAATGATTTTATGACTGACATAATGATGCTGTATTGAGAAATACAGGCTTGGTATCATACATGATACCCTAGGGAGGGGAGACACAGGATGTGGCACAGAGGTTCACCTACACAGGATGATGAGTTGAGACACAGGGTGGCACTGGAGACATAGTCAGCTATTGACTTCACCCATGGTACAGCTACTTCAAAACATAAAGCTGGAGCAAATGAATCTTTAGACTAATGAAAAGAAAAAAGAAAAAGAAATAGCTTCTGACAAATGTAGATGGAAATATGCATGGTAAATTCAGATGTAAATTGCAGATGCAGGCCAATGAAAAAAGAGCCAACTTCTAGAAAACATAGAAACAGATCCTAGACTGAGAAAGAAGATGACATCTACATGAATCAAGAGAAGACCTCCAAGTGCTGACAAGTTATCATAGCATTCATGACACAAACATCAAAATACAAGTACAAATGAGCCCTGTAGTACTGTATCATGATAGATTCCTAGGTAGGGATTTATGGAGAAATAGCAATAAGAAACAATAGCAAATAGAAACAAGAATAAAGAAATCAATTCCTTTACTGAAAAACAAAAAACAATGGATGCACTGAAAACTAAATTTATACTTAGGCTAAACTCAAGCTAGCAAACTATTTCCCCAATAAAATAATTCCAAAAATTAGAAAAAAAACATGTCAAAGTAGAAAAGAGGATTTAATCTCTATCCATAATTAGAAATCTGTGAGAACTCAACAGTCCTGTCCATGTCATGTCCTGCAGTCATGACTATTGAGTCTCCCTGAAATGGCACCTGATACTTAGATTTAGGCAACTAAAGGCTACCTCTACTGACAAGACAGCCAAACAACTTTCTGGAAGCTACTGCTATGTACAATTGCCATGACACAGGATCTTCAAAAAACCTACAGCCTTCAGTAAAGACTGCTGGAAATGGGAGGTATCAGCACTCAAGGGCATTTAAAACAGCATTTGGCACTGATGTAAAACAACTGAATTCTGCCATGAGTGACCTGTAGTATAAGATTAATAGTTCTTTATTTGGGCCAATAAATATAGATATTTTATTCTTGAAGAGAATTTCACTAAGGAAAAGAATATTTGCTTTAAATAAGCTTTGATTTTTTTTTTCTAAGCTGGAACTTCTATTATTTGTAGTTTCATCAATTTCTCTGCTCATTCTTAACCACAGCTATGCTCTTACATAGAAAATTGTAATTCATATTAAAATAATTGACAGCTTTACATGTGAAGGGACTTGAAAATGTACATGAAGAAGAGCTTCAGAGAAATAGCTTCATTTTCAAATGCATTTCACATATTGTTTTTCAAGCAGTCTAACACAGAGGCTGCAGCTATTGTCCAAACAACCAAACCAAAGGTATTTTCAACAGAAACATTAAAATAAATCCCCAAAACAAACTCCAAAGAAACAGTAAGTCATTGGATTAAATCTTCCTTCTATACAAAAATCTTCTACTGAACAGAATTTCACTATAAAATCAACCACTGGAGAAAAACCTGTGCTACAGCAGTCAGGCTAGGGATGAGTAATAGCTACATAGAATGTGTGTGCACATTTTGGAGAGCATTTTCTCGTCTTTTAAAGATTCTACAGTCAGTTCAGCACAGTTTCAAATATGTAAAATGTGTTTTATGATTGGTTGCATTCTCATCCTGAAGCAGCATTTTCCTGGCTCAAAGAGAAGGAGGATCAGAACTTTCCTAGCAGTGGATCTGAATTATTAACTTGTCTTATGCAATAATGCATTAATCCAAATACTTATTTAGTTATAAAAACTTAATAGACCTAGGAATTAGGTAATTAGGTAATTAGGAATTACCATATTTTAGAACGTACATTACAGGGCATTATCAATACAATTGATGGGTTTACTGGTACTATGGAAATTTGTATCTTTCCAGAAAGACATTAATTTTTTAAATACTTCCCTCAAAAGACTAGATGATAAAAAAAAAAAAAAAAAAGTTTCAGCTTTATCTTATTACATTTGAAAAAGTTTCTGAAGGCTAATTCAAGTACAAAGGTAAAAAGATTTAGAATTTGAAGATTCTAGTGTATATGCGAAAAAGGAAAGCAGAAGGGCATATTTCAAGTAAAATGCATTAACAGAATACAAAGGTAATATTCTCATCTGATTCTGCATGTTAGTGTGATGCAGAATCACATTATTTTTTTTTTTATTTTTCTCTTTCCCTTTCAGGAGAATGATGATGAGCTGAGTTTGTGTTTATAGTCTGGTTCTTAACTCTGGAGGCAAAGGCTGTTGATGACAGACATGCCTAGGGAAATATGAGTAGCTAGCATGCAGTTTTCCTAGGATTTTGCTTCATAGGCATATATGAAAGGTCTTAGTTTTCAACATAATTTAAAGAGCTCAAATTTGTATTTATATTGGATATGTTTGCAAAAGGATCACAGAAAAGAAATGTATTAAATAAAAGGAAGGACAAAGTGTCTAACACAGATCTGTATGCATAGGCTATAGGGAATAACCACATGCATGTGTGGTTCTTACTTCCTCACTTCCTCAGAAGAAACGTTTAAAGGGGTAACTCCCATTTCAATGGTGATTCCTGATTAGGAACTTGACCTGAGATGCCTCTCTCCTTCATTTCAAATGATAATGTACCTTTTTCTCAAGGGAGTATCTCTCCACTTCACCTGAAAAAAAAGATACATTGGAAGAGGAAAAAAAAAAATTAATCCCAACTTAAACCTCATTATACTGTGACCATTACTGTTACCTGGAAATATGTTTCTTAGAATCTGTGCTTTCTGACTTCCAGGGAAGCAGAATGGGTTACAGGACAGATACTAACAATATATTAAAAACAGAATCTATTGAAGAACAGTAGATAATGTGACAGATCGTATCATTTTTTTGCATTAAATATCAAAGAATCCATAGATATCCAGAGACACAATTAGACACTTTTGACCTCACTTGTTTGGATGCATCTCAGTAGCAACATAACAGTGACAACAGAAGCATCATTTCACTTGATAGGTTAAAAATGGTGAAGTGCTTTAACTGAACCTTTTCCTGAAATACTATTTAATCAAGAGGTGGACATTTAATTCAGTTTTCTTGCTCTGTGATTAAATTTTTAAACATAACTCTGATTAAATTCTGCTTTTCCTGTGTCACTGTTAGCAAGGCTCAAAAGAGAGTGTTTTAAAAGGTTTAAGAGTAGGATTCTACACTGGAGAGAGTTAAGGCATACAACAGGATCAAATCTCTCCAATTCATCAGCAAAAATATTTCAGATAAGAAAAACAACAACAAAAAAAAAAAAAAAAAATCCCCAAAAAATAGAAGAAAAATGGATGACAGTCCTACCATTATTTTTTTTTTCAGGAAATAAAAGCAGACAATAATACTGTATGATTAAAGCTTAAAAATCCACAATGTATTTCAAATCCATAACTGCAGTAATCCAGCATAGTCCTCCTAGGGTAATAATCATAATTTTTTTTAACATGCTGTACATCAATGAGGAGTTGCACACAATTCCTTAAATTCTAGCTTCTAATGCAAGTTACTATTTTATTCAAAGTATTGATACTGCAGGTAGTTCCTTCACAAATTAAAAGATAAACAAACAAGAGGACTATTCTTTCTCCAAAATCATAATTCTAACTAGAACAGCCAGATTACATGAGCTGCTAGGAAAACAGACCTCTAGCAGTGAGAAAGATGACTGTTAAAAATGTCATTAGCTGAAATGTGTCCCAGCCCATGGCAGTGGGGTTGGAACTGGATGAACTTTGAGGTCCCTTCCAACCCAAACTATTTTGTGATTCAGTAATTGTTAAACATCTAATTATCTCCAGTACCTTAAGATTAAAAAAAAAAAAAAATTAACTGGATTTTCTGCCTCCAAGATTGTTTGCTATGCTTAGACACTGGTGTTCCCCTTTAATCAAGACAATATTGACATAATTACTTAAAAACAAAGTTTGAAATAAAATATAATTTGGATATATCTACTTGTCTCATTTACATGTTTTTTCTAGTTAAAGATAAATATTTCTATGTACTCAACATGTTTTATTCCATATTTACATCAATTCTTGTTAGAAACTACAATTTTGGAAAGTTGTACTCTATCAGTTCCTTTTCAATTTTTTTGTGAATTTTTTCTCCAGATGAACTTATCTCCCATTTTTAGGAGTCATTTCTTGTGAATTAGAAAGACAATAAACAACTCCTCTCATTAGGGAAATATTTTGTTTCAGAGGATAGAATATTGATTAAAAATTAGAACCTCAAAATATTAGAAATAATCATTAATTACAGTTAAATATTAATTCAGTAATAATTAGCTCATTATGATTTACCTCTGCTTTTAAGAGCTTATATGTAGTAATTGGCAATCTGAAATAATTTGCGTAATTATGATTCCAGCAGATTCCTCCCTGTATCATTTCATTTAGAAATTGCCAGATACCACACATCTGATTTTTCATTTTAGTATCTTTGTCTTAAATGCAACTGGTCTTTTTATTACTGAGTACATTATAAAACTTGAAGATAGCAATTTTATAGAAAATGTCAACATTTCAAGGTTTTTCACATCTTCTGAGGAGTACATTAGAAAAGCATTCTGTAAAGGAATGAAATTAAAGCAAATGTGATTTCCAATGGAAATTAGAATCCATGTATTCATTTTTACTGCCATAATTAAAGACTGTAAAAATAAATAAAAATATGCAATAATTCCTTTTATTCAGTATATTTCTTCCACTTTTCTCAGTGAACTCACCAAAATCAATTTTGTTTCTGGCCAAGAATCTGACTGCAGCAAAATATTTCAGGAGAACTTTTCTGATCAGGTCTAACACAGTAACAATATGTCCCTGAAAGCAAACTACTGTGCACTAGATAGATGGTCTGTATTTAAAATAACTGATTTTCCATTTCACTTCAAGTTACCTATGAGATTTTCTGCCAAAATATAGGAAATAGGCTCACAGTGGGAAAGCCGGCAGAAGCAGAGATTAAATCCTACACTGCCTGGCAGAAAGGAGACCTAAACCTCCCAGGATCCAGTGCAGTTGAAGTTCTGCAGCCTTCAGGCACAATCTACCACCAGATTCTTGGCCATATGTGTCTCAGAAAGTTTGTGGGTTATGGCTACAAAGATGCTATTATTTCTTGATACCAATAAAGCTTATTCATGTGCTGATGAAATTATATTACATTGTTGTTAAATTCACCAACTTTTTACTTATACATAATTATAAGCCAAGTTCAACTTGCTTTTAAAAAAGGCATTAATAAAATTACATGCTGCCAAAGTAGTCTTGTTTAATCAGTGAATAAAATGGCATCAGCTACTGTAAAAAATATTTTTAAAAGGGCAAATCAAAATGACTTAGAGTATTATTTGAGAAAAAGTGTAGCTTACTGTGAATCTTTCATTATGTGATGCATAAATCATTGTAGAAAAGCCTGTATTTTAGGCTAACTCAGGGGATGTTGGAAAGGTTAAAGCCTAGATAAATAATGAATGAGTGAAAGGAAAAAATAAAAACTTTTCCTTGGTGAGGTAAGGTACTGTATCATGACAGATTTTGCATAGAATAGATTTATTAATATCTTCAAGCAAAATTTTTCTAAGGATCTTACTCATTAAAGGGGAAAAATGGACTCATGCTGTCATCACCTGCTGTTTCTACAGATAATAGATATTCCTTAGTCCAAGGTTTCTCTAGATGTCTACAAGTGAAAAGTAACTCTATTACTCTATTTCCTCTCTTCTTCCAAGTGTTCTTTCCTCTTGGTTCCCCTGCCTCCACAGGGACAAAAAGACAAAAAAAAAGACAAAAAAAAAGACAAAAAAAAAAAAAAGAAAAAAGAAAGAAGACATAGCTCAAGATTTTAGCAGGGTTATCAGGGTTTTAGGGTTTTAAAAAGAAGTATAGAATCATTCTGCATGACTCCTACCTTCCAAGTTGAAGTCATTGAAAAAATCTGGGTTTTTAAGAGATAAATAATGGCTGAAAAAGAGCCCTTAACTTACTTTTGCAAGTTATTTATTAGATATGTCATGCTTATTGTTAAAGCAAACATTCCTATAGACTACAAAAATCTATGCAGATACAACATAATGCTTTCTGATGCTCAGAATGTGATCCTTTTCTCAACAGTTATAGTAGGAACACTCATTTTTGATAGAAAGAAAAAAAAATTATAACTGCTTACCTCTGATTCAACTAAGGAATATTGATATACATTAGAAAAATGTATTGATATACATTTTTACAAAATTACATCATTTTAATGCCTCTTATTTCAGCTGAAGTATTTTGAATTCATCGACCTTGGAAAGAAATTTACACACAGCCTAACCAAAATCTGATCACAGAGAAGACAAGATTAGGAATGTATTTTTAAATTAAAGATAAAAGGAAAATTAATAAAAATACTTTTTTTTTCAAACATTGTGAGGAAAATATCCTAATTATGAAAATGATGAAAAGAAAAACACAGTGTTAAGTAACCATCCTTCTAGGAGATGCAATGGTCTATCTGGACATCTCTGTATTGCAGAGTTCAGTGCCAAGATGTGATACATTTTACTTGCTGGGTCAACTTGAAAGTTTCAGATCGGTTTTTTGGCCACACTCATCATTTAGTCCCATCAGTTACATGACATAATCCAAGCAGCTAAAGTCCATGAAAAGTGTCATTCAACTGCAGACGTACTCCAGGAACTGTGTTTTTTTTTCTAGTCTGACTGGCCTAATGTTACCTCACTCCACCCTCCTATATTGTTGGTACCATCCCCAAATTTGCCTTAGTCCTTCCCTTTGTTCCCCTTTCTCTGTCTTGTAATACAGATAATGATCTTTAGCCTGATTGTGGGCCATGCTCTCAATCTAGCCTTTTGGCTCAGCATTTTACCTCATTTCATTTCTAATACTTCTGCTTAGCACCCTCTTATTTTCCCAGCTTTTGCCTGCCTTACCTTAAGCACTAGTATGTCTTCTGCTATCAGCCATCCCTAGGTCTTGGTTACTCTCTCACCTACCTTGTAGAGATCCCTCTGTTTTCATATTCCATAATATCAAAGAGCATAGAAACCCTGGACCTATATCTTTTTTTGAATCCATTGAAGAGAATAACAGAAAGTGTAACACAATGTATCCAGTCATCATGATCTCTGGCTATTTTGAAAACAGAGATGGATATAGGAAAGAAAAACTATTTAATGTATTATACTGTAGAGATTCTGTAGAGGCACCCCAAGCAGATGAGCACTGAGAGTCCTAGTGTGTGTATATGGTGGGACTGCCCTATTGAACAGAACAAAGCCAATGGCGTCATTAATTTACGATGCTTTGCAAATGGTGCAAAACACCACGTCACTACAGTGTACATGTCAGTGTTAGGAATGCTTTAAGGACAAAATAAAAAAGCTGCATTATCACTGAGTGTAGATTGTTTTTGGAGTGTAAGACAATATATAGTAAAATATTAAGGTTTCAAAGCTTGATTTTTGAGTTCATATAGTTGTTCTACATGACATAAATCAGTTGTTTACCTTTGGCTCAACAGATACTAATTCTATATCCTGCTATGTAGACCATTCACTTCAGATGGTGAAGAACTTTGTTCATAATCCAGCTTTGAATCAAATGCACAAGCCCTTGTGCATAAAATAGCTTTCCGTCATAAACATTTCCAACTTTTAGTGGCTTCCCCATCCAACAGGCTATAGTTTACTCTCATCTGGGTCCATAATACCACCTTAGGGACACTTCTGTGGCAAGCAGGTATGTAAAAGGTGAAATTCTTCCTCCATTTTGAATTCAGTCAGTTCTAGAGACAGTTTTCTCATTCCATGAGAAGTGATGCTTTACTCAAATAGTAGGTGAAGATAGAAAAATATTCCTGCATTTGGTTGCATTCTAGGTTTTGTGTTTATTTTCCAGGAAACTGTGTTTGTTTTGTTACAAAGGCATGCAAATGAATGCACAAATAAGGTCTCAGAGGTTCAGCAATTCATTTGTTAAGAATCCTTTCCACAAACACTTACCGGAGGAATATTTTATGTCCATCTAATGATCTAGGTCATAAAAATGTGCTCATTAGAATTCATCTTCAGTAATCAGAAATATTAAGAAGTTATATCCTGTTACACAATGCAGGTTGAAGCCTTTGCAAATTCAGTCTTTTCCCACAAGGTGTTTATATTCATCAGTGCAGACATGCTGAACAGTCAGGCTAACATAAATATTTGCTAATCCATTTTGATAATGCCAGCATTATTTAGGTTACTCAAATCATTAGCTAGACAAAACAGGAACTGCAAACATGTGGGGTCTTTTTCCACCCTGATTAATTTTCTTAGTACTTAATCTCCGAGGTTTAAGAGATCCTACTTATTTTCCTTTTCAGTGATTAAAAATACGTCATTAAATATTTCTGTATTTCAGCATATTTCATGTAATATGATGACTTCTACTTATCATATATTGTAACTCCCTTTTTATAAGGCAAACTGGCAGCTTCTTCAGCTCTGTTATGTCAGCATCTCCTGAAAGGAATGTAACCTATGACTGTGGTGAAGTTGTTCAGTGTGTGTAGTAAAACTCCCACTAACAAAATAATTGTGGGCACACCTAAAAAATTTAAAATGCTTGAGCAAAAACAAAAAAGGGGGAAGATCTGCCACTTCTTAATGAGCATTGATAAAGAAATAAAAAAGCAGCAAGGAATATTAAAAATGGTGAAAATGTGAAAAACTAGGAAATAAAAAAGTTGATGAGAATTGTTAAGCAACTTTATGATGGGACAATATTCTGAAAGATGAAGCGTTACCATTCCAAAGTGCCATGTAGCAATTTTAGCACATTCTCACAGAATTTGAAGTTTCTGTAAAGTGATTGTCCAGGAAGTCTCCTTGCAAGAAGATTTAGAAACCTGGTAGGATATGGGTAACGACAGAAATTATAGGCCAATTTTCTTAATTAATTCACTCTGCAAAATACTCACACAAGCAATAGCAAAAATTATTACAATAGATTCTTACCAAAATTAATTCATAAAAAGAAACATTCAAACAATAACATAAGACTCTCCCTTGACCTCATTAATGAAATTTATAATAAAATTAATGAAGTGACAGGTATAGTATCACCTAGAGCAGTGGGACCAAATTCAAAGTTTAATAGTGCAGTATGTTTTTACCAGAGTACAACCAGACAATGCAAAGGAAAAAAGAAAACTTATTTGTCTGGAAACATATTTTCCTAATTAGCTTGAGCTACTACTGAGATCAAAGATATTTATCAGCAGAACAGAATTCTTTGGTTTTTCATTTATTTTTGACAAATAAAATCAGGTAATCAGAAATTTCCATTATCCTTGCTAGTTTTCATTTATCTTGGACACAAATTTTTAGAAAAGACTGATTAAAAATAAAAAAAATCAAACAGAATTACAAGATAGGAATAAAAGTTATAATCTTTCCCACTCCCTACAGCACAACTGAAATTACTGAAGCAGTTAAGATCATTAGGCCTGAACAAAATTCCACTGAATCCAAGAAGATTAAAAACAAACAAACAAACAAACAAACAAACAAACACAAAGTTTGTGAAAATTCCAGAGGATTTTTGATCAGTATTAAAACTGATATGCCCTGATGTATTTGTGTACCACCGTGAACATTACTATCATAATTTCTTATGGAGAGTTATAATATCAGAAATAGCTGATATCTAGTGTTATTAAAGAAAAACATCTATTTATAAAATAGATGAAAGGAAATGAAAATGGAAGGTAAGAATATGTGAAAAATATCTAACAAAATAAAATATTTTACTTTTAGACCTCATATAAATATTTGTTGACTTTTCAGTCTCATTTTCTAAGAAACATAGCAATTAATCTGATTCTGTATTGACAGATACTCTATTGTATTAGAAATAAAAGTTCCTGGGGGAAAATAAAAATTCAAATGGCTTCAGAGTTTGTTTCCAATTGAGCAACAAAGCCACTAGTAAAACGAACAATTATCTGAAATTTTAAAAGTGGTTCCATTTTTTATTACAAAGAAACTTTTCTATTAACAGGTACCTCTCTCTCTCACTTTAGAGTTGTATGAAAGCAAGAGCAACAGATTAGGAAACTTTGTATAAACTATTACACTGGTAAATAAAAATATAATAAATATTGATGCAACCCTAGAACATGCATTAAAACACGGATGTACCTCTAGAGATCTGGTATTAGCTAGGACAGATTGGTTCCACTTTGTTGCATTTTTTCACAGTTATGCTGGCATGAAGTGGATTTAAAATTAGTTCAAAACACAGCATGCAATTATCCAGAACTAGTACCATACAAAGTCCTAATCCTACTTTACCAAGCACAATCTATTACCACTGTGGCAGCAAAGCTTAAAGACATTTAGATATGAAAATTTTCTCTTTAATTGTAACTTAGGTTATTGGAAAATCATTTTCTGACATATGCAGACCTCTCTTTGTCGGAACAGTTTAGGGAAAACTTCAGGGGAAGAGAGAACCTCTGACAAAGCCATCCTCAGAGAAGCTCTATTGTAACTGCAATACTGAAATCAGGTCATTTCAGCTTGTCTCCTGCCAACAGTATAGGTTAAAATACATCCCTGCACTTTCCTGCTTGCCAGAATCTAAATGGGTACACAATATGGCTTCACATGATGCTGCACGAGGGGATGTTCAGATTTCACATTAGCAAGAAGTTCTTCACTGACAGGGTGGTCTATCACTAGAACAGTTCTCCCAGGAAAGTGATCACAGCACTCATGACATTACAGCTCAATGTACAAGGTACAGTTCAATAGACAATCCTTTTAGTCATATGATTCGATTTTAGGTAGCTGTGTGAGGAGCAGAAGTTAGACTTATGGTGATTCTTATGGGACCCTCCCAACCTGAGACATTCTGTGGTTCTACATAATGCCCACCCAGATCAACTGCTAAAACAATATCGGACAAATCGTGTCTGCCTGTTGTAGCCATATTGAGATGTCTGGAACAAAAGTCCTCTGAGGAGCAGCTGAAGAAGCTGGGATATTTAGCCTGGAGGAAAGAAGGCTCAGGGAAGACTCTATCATTCTCTGCAGCTCCCTGAGAGGAGGCTGTAGCCAGATGAGGGTTGGTCTCTTCTCCCAGGCAACCAGAAATAGGATAAGAGGACACAGTCTTAAGCTGTGCTAGGGGAGGCTTAGGTTGGACATTAGGAAGAAGTTCTTCATAGAATTGGTGATGGGCATTGGAATGGGCTGCCCAGGGAGGTGATGGAGTCACTGTCCCTGGAGGTGTTTAAGAAAAGACTGGATGTAGCACCCAGTGCCATGGTCTAGTTGACAAGGTGGTGTTTGGTCACATATTGGACTCTATGATCTCAGACATCTTTTTCCAACCTACTGGATACAGAATAGATCTGATGTTTAAGAGAGCATCAGACTCCTTCACACATTATAAACATCATGTTATGCTCATCTAGGAGATTCCCAGTCCATATAAGGAACCCTGCTACTACCCTACTGCATCAATAGACTGTCTGGGAAGGCCTGAGTTAGGTACAGATATATTCCTAAAATTCCGTATTCATAGTAGTTCCTCATTCAACAGTATTGCTTCAGTACAGATTGCTTCAGCACAAATTGTGGGAACTGTACGATGCATTTTTGTTTGGCTAAGAAGATGGGAACTTGCATTATCCTTCCTTCATGATCTGTAATTAAATACAAGTCGAGTGGAATTTTTTTCTGCCTGTCAAAGGATAGAGGAACATATTTACTTGTATTTGTCTCTGTCATTTAATCTTGCAGGAAGGACATTCAGCAGGAAAGAAAAGTATTTATACTTTTAAAATTATGATCTATCATGACAAAGACACAGGAGCTGTCTCCCAGTTTGCAAAAGTTTGAAAAAATTCAAGTTTCAAACTGAAACAAATTCTCCATAATTAGTATTTTAATGTATTATTGTAACAGATGACCTAATAATGATCAAGGCCATGAGACATTTTGATGCAAACTAAAAATACAGAATTAGGAAGTAAAGAGAAATCAGTCATGGATCCTGTGCTATTTCCTCCCAGTAGTTCCCTGTACACTGCCAGCTCCAGGCTGCTGGAAACAAGTACTACAATGTTGCTGTGCTCACTCTCTCAAATGGACTATGCAAACAGGCTAATGAGGAATTTAAAAAATTCATTTGGAGTGTACTAATAAATAAATAAAAAATCTCATGCAACAAGGTACTGTCTTTGAAACTTCCCAGGCTTGTCAAATCATTTTGACAGAACATCATGCCCTGTTACACTGGCTTGTTAGCTAAGGGTGAATGACAAAATAAAAACTCATGACAGGCAATTATCTTGGCCTGAGAATCTTCATAACATTCAGTATTTCTCCAGTATAATGAAATGTTATACCAAATAAGTAGCAAAATGGCAGGTATTTATGTGCAACCATGGAAAATTTTATATTTCACACAGATTAGAATTTATTTCCAAGAGTACTAACCTTGTATTTAATTCCAAAACCTGATTGTTATAAGTTCTGAATGTACATGAAGCATAGGCTGATTAAATTTATTTCAGTAATGATTTTTTTCTATTAGTAGGAATATCAAAAATAATTATTAGATAAAATATACCATAGCACAGATAACTCGTGATGTTTTTCCAAAAGCTTTGAAATTGAAAGGTTTCAGCTGGAATGAGGTGATAAGTGAAGATCTTTCAGTAAAGACTGTCTTAATTCTGTCTATAACATGTTTCTGTGACACTTTAAAAAAATTTTCTGCATTAATTCCTTCCCTAGATAGTTCCCCTCAGTGTGAAAGGATAGGTAGTCTCTATTCATCAGTATTTTGCCCTAACATTCTCAGTCACATTTGACAAGGCTCTGCACTAGCAGTATGTTCTCTCTACTTCCAGTGGATGGCTCAGGAGCCATTCAATTTAGTGGAAGGTCATTAGTATCACATGCTTGCTTGCTCCAGCTACCTACATTCAAGCCCATGCCAGTGCAAGACACATTTAAAATGAAACATATGACAACAAACTCCTATCACCATAGGGACAGTTTTCCATTTCTGCCTTTATAACTGTGGCTTTCTGTTGAATCTAATTGCTCCTCTTGAAAATTAATACCTTGCACAAGGACACCAATTAAATGAAAATTTTGACTTCTGAAATATAATTTTTATCATAAACAAACACCTTCCAAAATATGTATACCGAGATACGGAAACCTGAAATCTTCTTTTATTAATATTCAAATCACATAATTGCTTAAACAACATGCAGGATTAATGAATGCAAAGAGATACAAAAGTCAACGATAATCTGTAATTTTATTTATATATAAGCAGAATTAAGTATTTATTTAAGAAAAGTATTGAGAAAATTTGAAGATGAATCCCCAACAACAGCAACGTACAACAAGAGCTACAACAAGCTGCTTTACAACAAGCAAAAAGCTTCTTGAGGTTTAATGCTTAAAAACAAATAAAATGTAAACAGCCATCTCCTTACACCTGGAAATATATATTTCTTAATATTAGAAATAATGCAAGTAACATTAGCAGAAATTACTATGAAGTTGCTTACATATATTTAATTCTTGAAATCTTCATTTGCCATGCTCTCAGGATAATTGTTGAAATCCTTGTTTCCATTTCCAAACTGGGAGATATTATTCAATGATAAAATACAAGCAATATTCTCCCTGTCACTGGTACCTTCAATACTTTTGGAGCAGTCTGTATGCTAATAAATACATACTTCTGTTCCACAGCTCCAAAGGTTTTTCTAAGAAGCCATCCCTAGTATGACTGAACTACTGCACATGAAATTTTATTTATTTTAGATGAAAAATTGCTGAGCAAAAGAAAAACCTGAACATTCACATCCCATAGGAAAACCTGTTAAGGTGGTAGCACTTAATAACAAGGATTGTTGAGTTTAATCAGCAACATCAGATAACATGTATATGCTTGCAGAAGGAAAATCTACAAAGTCTTGTTTCAGAGCTTATAGAATCTCACCCTTAAATTTCTAAAATCATTACTATTTTTGAAATTCCATTATTATTTGCTACAGTCAACAGGAAAGAGTGTTGATATTGATATCCATCCTATCTGCCACCTAGCAAAGATGGGAGCTTGAGTTTATAGAAATACTTATAGAATCAGTCTTCCTAGCTAACTTTTTTCACTCAATGAAATAACACCTACAGAGGTAATGATTCAACATAGTAATCAAAATCTATTTGCTTCAGGTTGAACTCATTTTATAACCTATTAATTTCAGTGATGTTTAAAGTTCAGCACATGTTTTGAGTACATTGCTGAGCTGGAATTCCAGGTTAGCGTGCTGGCATGTATTATGTACATCACATGGCAGTCAGGCATTCATCCCTGACAATTGCTGTCAGTTCAGTGTTCTGAAATATTAGACATAACAGTACCATGCTGTGTGTACCTCCATTTTAATGTTAAAGACATGCAAATTTCAAGATCAATTTACACCCCTTTTTCTTTCTAGCAGAAACATATACATATTAAGATACATAATGAGTTTCCACTATTCTAATGAGTTTTAAATGTTAAACATTAAATATTGCCTGAGGTCATTTCCCTAGCATATTGCTGGTACAGGTTTGCAATTGTCTTCAATATTTAGAAACAAGAATGATCACAAATCTGTCAGCTTTTCAGAACAACCTACAACTGGGGAAAACTGTCAGTGTTCTTCAATGCAATGAAAAATGGTTTAACAGTTAAAATTATGATTAACAACTTGATACTATTGATATCATTAACATCTGTAGTTCTAACACCTAGGCTATATTTGTAGCATATCCTTCATAATGAGCTAGAAAACTGGGAAGCAGTCACATAAGAGTGAGGTCTGCCACTCCCCACAGACCATAGCTCAGTCGTTTCTGCAGACCTACTGGTATCGGACAGGGTTCCCAGCACCAAATTATCTACTGCTGATGAACCTCTTCAGGAACCCAGTGGAAAAAGCCAGAATATGTCCAATATATTCACGGCCTTTCAAAAGTTGCACTCAAAATGTGTTTTTTTATTACTACTCACTATGGCAAGACATGGAAATACGTCTTGCTTTTTATCAAGTATTTTGTTTGCACGGATTTCATGATGGCAAGTTTGGCAATGGATGGAGCAGAATTCTCCCCAAAGACCACAACTGAAAATATCCAGAATTACACAGCACAGGTATCCACCTTTAGAAATTTTTATGAGACTAAGAGGTAGGAGTCTATTTCAGGTTGTGAAACATGGTCTTTCACAGATATGTTCTGGTAGAAGTGTCATAAGAGAGTGAAAAGTGCAAATATAATGACCTTTCAATATATTTTGAGCACTATTACTATGCTGCAGGACAAGAAACTAGCCTGATGAATCTGCACATTTGCATACCATTTAGGAAAGTTCATCAGTGAATGCTGTTGTAATTCTCCACCCATTCTGTGGGGATGATACCTGGACACACAGTTGCCTCAATTTATAAGGCTGGAAGTTAACAGAGAAGCTAGCTGAGGTAGCAGAACTTGTTTCAGCTGGGATAGAGTTAAGAGTCTTCCCAGTAGGCAGGATGACGCTGTGGTGTGAATTTAGCATGAGGATAATGCTGATGACACACTGATCTTTAGTTGTTAGTCAGCAGTGCTCATCCTACATCAAGGCCTTTTCGGTTTCCCATGCTCTGCCAGTGAGCAAAAATTTCACATTTTTTCTCTTGTTCTGGAAAACAAGGTGTGTATTAATCTTCCTATAAAACAAGAATGCAACATATTTACTTGGGAAGCTATACTGAAAATATTAACAAAATCAAACAAAAGTTTCTCATTTTAACCTTTACTTTAGGCACATTTTCATCAAGAATTAATAACAGAGTATAAAGATGTGTTATTTATAGTAGACCAGACTAGGTACTTGAAATATATGGTGGATGTCTACTTTGTAACTCTTTTCAATGGAAATTTTAAAAAGAATTAAGTAATTTTATAGTCAGATGAAAAAGTTACAATGTTTCATACCTGTCTGCACTACAACTGTTATTTTTGGGCTACTTGCTAAGTAGTTAAAATTCTTTCAAAATAATTACATTGGTACAAATCAACTAAAAAATCCATACCTTCTTCAAGTGTGTGGTGGGGATGGGGAGGAAGGAAGAAAGCTTCCTCTCAACACATTCCTCTTAAATCTCACAGAATAATTATTAAAATAATAAATCTAACTTGCATTTCTGTTGCTTCCTATGCAAAGCAGATTACATTAAAAAAAGGAAAGAACACGACTAATAGAACAGAAAAGTCAAGGATTATATTAAAAAGGCCTTTGTCCCTTAATGTTACTAAACTTACTAAATAGAAAGGTACAAAAATAAAACATACTATGTGACAGATTAAGTGAAACACGTTTAAAGCACATAGAAGCAGTACACCTCTCTCCACACCATGAGCAAAAAGGCATATTTTAGATCTTTTTTTTCTTAAGCTAGTTTTGCATGCAAAGACCATTTTTAATAATAACAATAATTATTTCATACCACTTTTTGTAGAAGCAAGGTTTATTCAGTATAATTTTACACAAGTTTGTGTCCTATTGCTGACTAGGGAAACCATTGAAAAGAGTATGCAAATATCAGAAAGAAAAAGATAATTTTTCTTTCTAAGATTTGGTATTGAGGAATATGTAAGTCAGCAGCAACAGCAGTTCTTTGGGTTATGAGAAGGATTACTGAAGTGTCAATCTTGAAGTTTGAGAGTAAAATAAGGAGCATTAAAATTTTGAACATAGGGAAGAGATAATGTACATTCAAATGTGTTTTGATTTCATAATATCCAATATCCACATTTACTATAAATTACAAAAGTTTGCACATAAAATTCACTGTGTATTTTATGGACAAACTGGAAACTTTATCAGTTTGAGAATGAAAATGGGGGAGAGGAATAGGAAAAATATACATGAAAAATGTTTTAGTTTGCTTATAAATATGAATCTTCTTTGGAAAATTCAGAAAGAGTTTAGGCCTCAACTAGTGGTTTGAAACCAATTCTGGTAATTTATCCAAAGGATAACTAGTTCCTACTAAGACACAATAGGTGTCCACCTAAAAGCAGGTCTCCTACAGGCAGCAATTGTCAGCCCACATCTGTGCTTGAATCAAAACTCCAGGCTTGAGCAGTCAGAATCTGAAATATGGCAGGGAAGAAAACTTCAGCCTGCTGTAACATTCAGAGTCAGTTTAAACTTGACTTGACCTATCTCATCAGCTCTGCGGGTGTCAGCTCTCTGGCCAGCTGATTCCCTCACCACATATGCCATTTTACATTGGAGTGCTGTCATAAGGTTAGTGTAATTCAGAATTGTTGCTGTCCTCTGCAGCTGCAGGGCAGGGTGGAAGTCAGGAAGTACACTGTGCTGTAGCATTTATGTGTAAAGTGTAAAAAGTGCTGCCACAAGTAACCTCACTATGATAAATACTGATTTGTTACCTCCTGTTAGTCAAGGTTAGTTATAGAATAAAATTCTACTAAGTCTTTGACAGATAGGTCTTCTCATCACAAATTTCCCTTTGTTGGGTGTAGCACTCTACATCGCAGACCTTTCTGTACTAAGAAGAGAAAATGATCACAGCACTGACAAGTGAATCTTTGAGCAACAGAACCAAAACCAGGGTGTCTGCATATTCATGTCTCATGAAGAGATCTCTAATGTATAAAATTATGTGAGTTCTGGCTGAACTTTCTTATAGGTGAAGCATTTATAGTATTGCTCTCACACCTCACACTCAGCAAGAGGTAAACCATCAAAATCTGTTTTCTCTATTTTTGCAGGAAAGGGAGAAAATACCTCCCTTAGGATAATTTGTGAAATTTCAGAAACGAGGAATCTCAAATAAAATCTGGTCAAACCAGTCTCTTACTGAAGAGGACATGATTCATTAAGAACAACTTCTTTCATTACACATTAAGCATCATCCAGGAAAAAAGGAAAAAAAATCCTCCAATACATAGAAATCACTTAAGACTTTTTTAGAAAATATTCAAAAGAAGAGATCACACTTGATTAGAAAAAAAATACAAAAATCAATGGCAAAAATGATAATTTTAATGAATGCAAATCAGGGACTACAGATTCAAGTAAAAGTAAGTATAAGGGCACAAGAGGAAAATAGCACAAATCACATATGAATCTGAGGAGAGTGTTCTGAATGTACACATCAAGAAACAGCAATCTTTATGACTGCATTAAAATACTCCACAGCAGAAGGAGAAGATATGATTGGACAATCATTTCAGCTTTCCTTCTTGTGCATCTGAACACCATCTTTCATAATATTTTAGTAAGAAATGTTTCCCTAGTATAGTAGTTTACATTATCTGTAATACTTTCATAGCTGTAGCTCTCAGCAATAGCTAACTTTGTTATGGATATTTCCAATCATAATATCCTTAGAACACAATCTGCAGTATTGATTCTGGAGTTTAAGGAAGTAAGCAAGATTGACAGAAGGATTATAATCCTGGGCTTCAGAAAATCAATTTTTAGCCTCTTCAGGTACCTGCTTTTCAGCACGGCACTCTAAACTGCCTCAGGAGGCAAAGGTGTGCAGGAGACCTGACTGATTTTCACAGTCTCAGAGCAGAGGAATGGTCCTTTCCAGTGTGCAGGAAGGCGAGAAAGCACCACAGAAGACCAGCATGGGTGAACACAGAGCGACTGCCTGCACTAGGACTGAAATCACATGTGACCTAAGGTGAAAGCAGCAGCACAAAGGCATTGTCTGCACACATAAGAACAGAACCAGGAAGGCCAAAGGTCAGCTGAAACTGAAATTAACAAGAGAAAAGAAGAAAAGCAGAAGGAAAAGTGTGTGCATCAGCAACAGAAGGAAAGGTAGGCAAAAGGTACTTGAAGAATAGTTGGGCATCACTTAATCCACCTGGACATGCAAAAGTCTCAATAATCAGATAGGTGCCAGGAATTAATGTTTTAAGTTGCTGAAAAAATTACTGATAAAGGTACCTCTCCTGGATGAGAAAAGTATTCCTAAATATTATAAATTCTGTAACACATTAATTAATTTATGGGAGGTGAAATTTTCAATGCAATATTAAATTTTCTTATTGAGAAGCATTAGGAGATCCTAAACAGGAAGAATTTCAGATCTGGAGCAGACAGCTCCCTTTTTCTGGCTGGTCCTAATTTGAAGTCAAAACACCTAAAGAATATTAAAAGACAGAAAAAATCATGTCGATGCTTATAGTAAAAGTATAAGATGATCCCAGCTGGTTCTGTTATGCTTTGCTAATTTGGTTTATTCCTAGGAAGATTAAAAATGTGTAGGAACGCTAACATCATAAATGCTACTCTTGCTTCCACCATTGTCTTTTTTATGTTTTAGAGAGAACATCATATCACCTGTATTCTCTTCCTTGATCAATGAAATAAATTTCCAAAGGTGAAATTTGCATAATTACACATGCAGAGCAACAAAGATAAATTACTGCATATCTAGCAGAAGTGCTCTCTACTCCCACTGTTGCTCTAAACTGTTTGGCAGAACTAAATAGGAATGCAGTAGCCCAGATGTTGTAGCAATGACAGGGTTCTCTAAGTTCATTTTAAATTTAATAGGCAACAGTTACAGGAGTTCTTCTGCACTTATGCTTGTATAGCTGGCAGCTGCATGAGATGACATTTCAAAAGGAATTGCAGGTTTTATTGAACAAGAAAGATGAGAAAAAAGAGGAGGCTATGTAGGTTCCAGGCAGCATAAGGGCTCAAAATACTTAAGTAATTTAAAGGAAGCTCTAAAAGAACACAATGTTATAAAACAACCCTCTTTCTAAAGTTTACAAAGAAATTCAGTCAGATACCTGATGGAAGTTAAGCATGTAATCTTTTAGGATGTCATTTCATTTCAAAGACAATTCAGAGGATTAGAGTGCTCAGGGTTAGTTGGTGTAAGTCATCAAAACGAAAAGCCATAGCTGAGAGCAAACATTTCCTCACAGATACTGCACCTTGTTGCAGACTCTTCTAGAAGTATATCCTATGATTTCTTTTTTGCATGATTTGTTCCAGTTTCCTTCCAATAAACTGTGAAATATCTTGTCAGTATTTCTGGACACTTTGGAAGGTGATGGAAGAAGATGAGAATTGAAGTAATTTAGCTTGTGTTATCACCAGCAAGACCGAGTTACCAATGTGTGTAAAACACTTAAACTACATCCTATACATCTCTGCTGGAACTTCATTCTATACCACGGCCTTACAGGTGCACATAATTTAAAATGCAAATATACTGTTGGCTAAACAGTCCACGCTGTCACTCCAGAACAGTGGCATTATTGCCTAAAGCACTGAAACGAACACGAGGTCAGAACAGTTCAATACATACTTGCACTGTATATAGATCCACATACGAATGCACACAGCAAATGAAATATTTTACAAGAATGGAGCTCTTCTTAACCAAATATTTTCGCCAAAATGGTATTCATAAGAATATGCATGTGGTTAAATATAGCCATACCTGCTGGGCACACTATTGCCCTAAGCCAGCTCTGAGCCAGAGACCTCAAGCTGCAGCTAACACAGTACTGCTATCTCCAAGATAATGAGCCCATGGAGTGCTTGCAGGTAGGAGCAAGCTGTTTTACACATGGCCAGTCTGAGCTCATTTTATTTCCTGAAAATAAATTTTCAGGCACTTTTTAAGAGTGAAAGTTCTATGCTCAAAACTAGCGCCACAGATTGTCATACAATTGAATCAAATCTCTCCAAAATACCAAATAACACCCACAGATTAAGGTGGTGCAAATAGCCCCACTTTACTGAACTCAAGAACAGGACAATAAAAGAGATTCTTCATTTAAAGGGTCATCAGTTGAAAACAACAAAAGATGGAAATTCCTAGATTTTCACAAATGCAAATATAATGAAGTAAATAATGTTCAGAGACTACTTTTGTTAAAAAAATGAATTAAAATGATATACATACAAATTATAGTGTCATTGCATCAAAATATTCTGTTTACATCCAAAGACTTCAGAAAGTTACAATATTCTAGTGTATCTGTTACAGACAGAGTTCCCTAGGAGATCATAAGGTGCATTTCAGTTCCAAAACTGATATTTAAAGAGAGGAGTTGAAGACCCTGACTCATTTTCATATAAACATTTTGCTATAATGAACAGTAAGCTGGTAAAATTATTTACAAACAATGAATTTCATATTTAAGGTTTTTCTTCCTCAAAATTTTCTCCCCTTCTCTTGTGATTAGTTTAACAAAAGCTGCATTTGAAGCCATTTAAAATTCAAGGTGAATGCCAAGTTTAATCTCAAGCAATTCCTGAATCTGTAGGTTCTCATTTCATATGTGATCCTCTCCAGTCAGCAACTGCTATACATATGAAGATAAGAAAAATATATACGGTTGGATGACTTGAAAATTTGTTTTTCCTACACTGTAAAGCTGATGAGTATCCTTAAATGCTTCCTTTTTCATCCTTGAAGAAAGATTTTTTTTTTTTACTTTTCCAATAATTTTTAAGTTGACATTTCGTATTCCTGTCACTGCAGCTCCTTCAGCCTCTAACTGTTAAGATGCATTGCTAGAAAGAAAAAAATCACAAAACTCTAAAAATTGAGCTGATTTGTATTAATTCTTCTACCTAATTCATGGGGAAAAATGTTCTTTATTAACTTCTTCTCTGAGGAAAGAAATGCCTCATTAATTTTAAACACATCAATCGGAAAATGCTATCCATGTCAGATAGAATAATGACTGACATTACAGAAAGCACAATAAACTGCACAGAAAATACAATCACCCATTATTCACTGTCATGTGAATTTATAGTCATGTGTGTAAATACACATGTTTTTTTGTACTATGAAAGCCCTGAAAAATAGAAATTTTAAGAATAACTGAAATGCAGGGGAGAGGAGAGATAAACAACATGGATTTAGAAATTTATATTGAGACCGATGAAATACTGACTTTTGCATATCTTTGAAATAATTGATGCTATCTTGCATGGACTGGTCAACCTAGGTCCACAGACCAAGAAATCTCTTCAGAGCTTGCAATCAAATTGGTCAGGTCTGATTTATTCCTGGTAAATCCATGCTGGCCTGTTCCCACTTACTTGTTTTTCTCACTTCTGGAAATGACTTCCATACAGCTGCAATGTTATGTTATGTTACTGGTACCAGTCTGTTAAGCCTATCTAGCTGTCCTACTTAATTTCTGAAATCTGGTAACTTCAGAAGTGCCTTCTTTCTTGAGATTTCTACAACAGAAGTTGTCCTTTTGCTTTTTCCCTCTTGTTACACATGGCGTGGAAATGCACAGACAGCCTGACTGATTAAACATCTGACTGAATGGAGTGAAGGTGGGGAAACAAATAAACATAATACATGCAAATGTCACCTAATTAAGATTTTTGAAGATAGCAGCTATGTGAATGGATATGAAAGAAACAATCTATCAACATATCTGTTAAATCACACCCCCACACCACCTTTTTGTAGTCCCTATGGAAGCTTGCTCATCTCATCCAACATTAATAGCCACATTGTGTTACTTGATTTACTGTGACTAATTTAAGTTGAAGGTAAAAACGTCAAAGGGGGTTAGAAAAAAATCTAACCTGATCACCTGACGTATATGAAAAACAGAAAAGAAAAAAAAAGAACAGGGTAAAATACAGTTTATGAGAGGAAAAAAAAATGAAGTACTGTTATGAGGTACAATACCCAAGTTACACTTGCTGTTCTGCAAGCACGAGTCATTCTTCTAGTCTCACGTCAATATCTACTCATTTATTAATTTATATATTACTAAAAGAGGGTTAGCTAACCCGTCAATTGATATGAAGGAAGATCACAGCAGAAAAAACTTGACTTACTAAGGACTTATAAATTGTAATTGTTTTTTTTTATTAGCTATTACAGCTCTATTTTTCTGTTAACAGTGGTTATCACTTCTCAGCAAATATAATCTTTAATGCCTGACAACTAAGGTCTATTCAAAGAAACGTCTAATGCAGATCTTTCAGTTTTCTCAAACAGAACCTCTTATCAGGCTAAATTACTGTACATGACTTTTCTCTCAAAGTATATCTGTCCCTATAAGTGGGAGACTAGATCCAGGAGGAGTCTAAAAGAACTTTCAATTCAAAGTGTACATTTGCCCACCTCATACTGAAATGAGCTTTCCTTTTTTTAGTTTATCAGTATTTTTCCAGGTTCTAATCTCTAAACTTCTGGCAAGATACAACATTGGTTAAAACATTTATGTGTGGAATACACATAGGCTACTCTAAATGGATATAAATATACTGCGTCCCACAATTAGTATGATATTTGACCCTATTTCACAATAATGTGAGGGACTCTGAAGTGATGAAAAAATTAACAGGTTCCACAGATTCTATTCACTGGCAAAAAAATGAAATCAATTTTTGTTCAACTTTCTTCTCCCATATTATTTTTTCCACACACGTCAAATTAAAAAATGGTGTGTGGCATATTCTACAAATAGCCTGACATTCAGTTTGTAGCCTGACATCACATTTGTGATGAGGCAAGTGGGGAAAACTCCAAGCTGACAGAATTTTTAAAGCAAATGATTGCATCAAAACTACTTTTATCAGAAATCCACTATGCTTAAATATTTCAATATAGAGTGTTAAAATAAAAGGCATAAAGATTTATTTAAAGATGCAAAGAAACTGCACAAACATTGTGCCAAAAGAAAAATCACATGTAGATGTATCCCTTTTTCTTAAAAAGAACCTCACACTTCTCTTAAATAATTTTCAAGACCCTTTCCTGGACAAAAGGCAAAGCTGATTAGCTAGCAGTTCCTCTATCATTATTTTGATTCTTGGAAAATGAGTCTAAGATTTGAATTTTTGCATTTATTAGGGATTTCCTCAATCTGCATATCATTCTAAAAGTAACAGGGATTTCTGACTTGTTCAGCCTCCATTGATTGTTCTCCTCTGATTGGACTCTGTGTCTAGGCATAAAGATTTGTGGGACCTTCTGGTGAATATGTAGGCAAAGGCACTGATGTGTCTACCTTAACTGCATCCTCTACATCACTGAGTGACTGACCCATTTCATCACAAACCCACATTTTCATTTATTCTCTTACTGCTCATGAAGCAGTAGAAGATCTTTGAATTGTCTGCAACTTCCCTTGTCACTTCAATTCTAAATTAGCTTTGGCTTTTCTGACACCACCCGTGCAGGCCCAAACAGCGTTTCCAAGTTCCTGTTGTGCAGCCTGTCCTCATTTGAATGTCCAGTCTAGGCCCTTTATGGACTGGAGCCTGTTTCTCCTGATACATGTCTGCACATTTTTCTAAGTGTTAGGATGACCCACTCTTATACTTGAAGATGTGTTAATTGTGTATGGGAAGTCTCAAAGAGGGGGGAAAAAAAAAAGTATGAAAATTACCCAAATTTATTTTCTTACAACTCCTTTCTAGTATACATGTTTCACCACCTCAGGCCTAGGATAAATTTTACCTAGAATGTATTCTTCTTTTATTTATTTTTCAAACTTACTGCAAAATTAAAAGTAGATTTCATATTTCACTAAATATAATTTTGTATGTCCTACAGTGTTTATAGATCTGAATCAAATGTTTATGAAATTCACTGAATTCACTTCAGAGAATGTCAGATGGGAAACACAAGTGATGAATAAATAACAAAAATACTTAAAGCAGACAAAGTATTAGAAATTCAGTTGTAGGAAAGATGTTGCAAGATATCTAGACTTCTTTTCACTCAAATAGTTAGAAGTTATTATTCTGATTTACAATAAGAAAGCTTATACTGTTTGTATACTTTCCAAAGAAAACCTAAACCATTAAATTTTTAACAGTGGTAATATATTTACAAATTCTGTTTAGGGTGCTACAGAGAAATAAGAATAAATAATTATTTCTTTTTTTAAATCCTAGTATTTTGTATATTCAGTTTATCTAAGACTTGGTTTAAAAGAAAATAATTAGTTACAGGTCTCTCCAGAAAAAATTGAGTATGATCAAGGCCTCTATGCTATGACTATTCCTATGATAATTTTCATCAAAAAAATCCTTGATTTTTTTTTTTTGCTATCAGTTTTCCATAATTATTCGCTTCCTTCATGTTTCAAATCCTTTGGATCTTGGTGAAGTCAATCAAGTGAATGTCTTCTCCAGTGTTTCAATTAGTAAGCTTGTATTTTATGTTAGCTTCTTAGCAACAGGCAGTTAGACATTTAACTTTGCCTAGTATAATATATTAAAAATCAAGACTAAAGTTCAATATCTCAGCACCTGATCTTGTTCAGTTTTCCCTTAATAGACTTGAGTTAATGGACCATAGCTGAGGTCTTACTCATTGATTTGCTTTCTGAAACTCCAGAACTGACACAAAACTGCTTTCAACTAGATTAATCTATTCTCTCCCTTTTCCAAGTAATTTGCTAGTGCTTTTTGATATTGCCTAATTGATAAAATGATGCTTTTCTTTTATGAAACAGTCACAGGAATCAGCTTTATGAAAATTATAAATAAATTTTATTTTCCCCCTTTAGCTCTTTGATTTAAACAGAATTTACAGATAAGCATCAGTAACACATCTGGTTATTTTCTTAAAAAATACCTCATCAGCTATTTTTCCTACTACTCCTAAAAGACATTTTTGAATAATCAAGCAAAAAAAAAAAAAAAAGTTAGCTGTTGAGTTCATCCTCCACTGCAGAGCTCTTTGAATATCTTTTCAGATAAAATAATGGGTATATAGCTATCTGATCTTTGCATGTTCATATAGAAAGACTATTATGCAGAATTCACATTTCATAGTTCTTTCAATTTAGAAACACTCTAATGTAATTAATTATATACTGAGTTTAAATAACAATGTTAATATTCAGAAGTACTGTTCACCAACTCAAATACACCATTAAAGAAAAGGAAAAAGAACCTGTATTTCTGATGATAGGCTTATGCCAGACAAGACAATAAAAGTTAAACAAAACAAAACCAAAATACCCCCCACATACTTTAGAATAAAGACTCTTATTTTTATTAGATATCTTACAATAACAGTATCTCTAAAATGAAGATGGTCTTTTCCCAGAAGATCAAAAATGAGACTTGAATTTAGCCTTTTCACCTCACTGTACTGCTCCATACAGGGATAACAGCTTCCCCTGCTATGTTAGTGAAAACAAGAGCCAGGAGCTACTGTCCAAGATTTCTACCCAGCTGAGGAAGCGATGAAATTATGACAAACCTTTTCTGAATGGTTCAGTGAGGCAACCTCTGGGCAGCAGATAATGAACCTCTGCCAGCACTGTCTGTCAGAATTTGAACAAATTTTAGTATAGGATGTGAAAAAGGCAAGATTTGAAAAGAAATACTATCTTTTTAAGACAGACACATGATGATAAGAAACATTAGTTGGAGATGCTGTATACTCAGAAAATATTTCTGTACAAAAGAGGAAAATTGAAGAAAATTCAAAAGCATCTTTTTTCTCTCACAGAACTGAAATTTGGTTTTATATCATTTATATAATTGTTCATCTAAATTGCTCCTTTTTCAAAACAAATGCATGCAAGAACTTAACCTTAGCAAATTACCTGGTAGGTAATAATTAAACTGAAATTTCCATCACTCTGGTGCTCTAATGGAATATTTAAAAACTTGCTTTGGGACATATATTTGAAATTAAATACCAAAGGGAAACACTGAAACTGCATTCGGGTAGTTTTTTCCTCATTCTTCTCTCTCTATCCAGTGGTTTTGCCCTTTCTTAAATGAGTTTGCTCAGGGGCATCATCAGGAGTCCTTAGGAGTCCTGCACACCAGATCCTGCTTCTGGAGGTGTATAGTGAGATTTTGTCCAAAGACAATGGTATGAGCCAAATATATAAAACTATCTGAAATACACCCACCTCAAACTTATTGGTTTTGGAAGCCTTCATACAGTTCAGCACTTTGACAAACATTCTTATGAGCAGTAATGACTTTTTATTACAAAATATTGTTAAGCAGAATTTTAATACACTTTTTCTGGAAAGCTGTAATAAATACAAAGAGAGACACTAAAACTATGTTTTGCTCAATACTTAGAATTCACAACACTAACTGAAAAATATTTATTAACTACACGAGCTTTTTAACCCCAAAGACAGTTGGAATTTTGAATTATCCTGTAAAGGGTCAACAGAATTAATAATTACTGCTTTAACTATGGGTGATGAACTATAATTAGGCCTTTTCTAAATAGTAAAAGTATTCTATAGAAAGGCAAACTGAAGCTTTGCTACTACATGCAACAATTTTTTTAAAGGTGTCACATCCCATAGTTTTCCATTAATCCACATTAATTTTCTGTTCTTCAGTGCTCTTTTATTTGGTCTGTACCTTGGGTATATAAATGAAAAGTCAATTATGTGTACTTATTTCATACTGTTCATCTTTCTCTCCTAGCTACTTTTAAAAATCAATATTTTCATACAAGGCAAGCAGAATGCCAAAGAAGAGTCAAAATATTGACAGCATGACTTGTCCTTAAGATCTAAGATTACTTCTGAACCTCTCACAAGTGTTAATCTTCCTGCTCACGGAAGACAGACAACAATTTTAGCCTACTGGACAGCCAAGAACCCCATGTAATTGTCAAATGGTTTAAAAGGGTCACCATTAATTTTTTAACCACAGCCCAAAGTAATTCCTTTGAAAATAAAAATGCATCCTCTAACTTGCCCATTACTTCCACATTCCTTCAAGGTTGACTCTTAAGAGGACTCTTGAGAGTTCTATTTTCCAGCCAAACTGGCTCCACTGACAAACTGATTTCATTAATCAGAGAAAGATTTGGCTTGGAAGGAAATCCAAAGATCGCCTGATTCCCCCCACTCCTGTCATGGGCACATTCCACTTGATCAGGTTGCTAGATAGTAAACATCTCCAGGGACAGGGACTCCACAACCTCCCTGGTCAACCTATTCCATTACTTCACCAGCCTCACAGTAAAGAATTTCTTCTAGTATCCAATCTAAACCTACTCTCTTTCAGCTGAAGGCCATTCCCCCTTATCCTGTCACTACATGCTCCTGTGAAAAGTTCCTCTCCAGCTTTCTTGTAGCCCTATTTAGGTACTGGAAGGGGCTATAAGGTCTTCGTCAATCCTTCTTTACTCTAGGATGAACAACCCCAACTCTCTCAGCTTGTGTTCATAAGAGAGGTTCTTCAGCCCTGTCTTCACCTTAATGGTCCTCCTTGGACTCACTCAGGCAGGTACATGTCTTTCTAGTGTTGAGGATTCCAGAGCTGGATGCAGCACTCCAGGTGGGATCTCACAATAGCAGAGTAGAGGGGCAAAATCCCCTCCTTTGCCCTGCTGGCCACACTGCTTTCCATGTAGCCCAGGTTGGAGCTAGCCTCCAGCAAGAAATTTTCCAGTTTACAGAAGATTAATCTAAGTGAACATTAAGCACTGGAATAAGTAAGAGTTAAACAAATAAATCTAATTTGATATTTCCCACAGAAAATGAAGACCAATGCTAATAGTCTGAAGGACACTGTCAAGAATTTTTATAAACCTAAATGGAAAAATGAGAAGTAGCAGCTCCTTAATAAATATTTCTTTCATCGAGCAGTTTTATCCAGTACAGGGAGGATATTCCATGAGATGCACATACTAAGATTTTGTAGTGTGTTTCCTTTCCATACCTTTCCCTTAGCTTCCTTAAAAAAATCCATATGGATACATCTTTAAGCAATGTGTCTATGACTGGTTTATAACTTGCCAAAATTGTGTTGCAGATCTTGTTATGTTGCAACAAATTTACTTGCAAAATGAAGTAAAATGGAAAGATAAAACAGCACAGTAGATAAAGATGTTTAAAAAAGTCAGTGAATAGTTACAAAAAATTATCAAATATGCGATAGGCAAGTGAATGCAATATGTCACATACAGGACTCAGTATATCTGTGCATGTGTTTAACTTGTTCTGTGCCTCTGATACTTAGCTGAGTTTTCAGCTGTAATCATGTAGACAGCTTGACTCTGGCTCTGACTTGTAAGGTTCTGGAACTTAATTGCTCTTGGGAAGCAACAGAAAAAGATACCATCAGCCATCACTGGTCCAGAAATAACCTCATCTACCACAGGCATGAATACTTAACTTCAACACAAAGAAAATTTATTTTTAAACACTTGTATAAGCCAGTTGGAAGCTCCACATAGTATTTATTAAACAGACAAATATCTAAAAGTTGGCAATTTGGAAAAGAAAATAAGATGTTTATTTGGAAGAGTGAAGTGAGTTTACAAGATGAAGCATAAACCTGCATATTCTCATCAAGCAAAATAGCAGAAGCTGCAACAAACATATTAGAAGACAAAGAGACAAATGAGTACTTCCACCACTGGAGTTTAGAAGCCACAAAACCTGACATGCTCCAGTCAGAGCCTAGCTGTGGAAGGGGCTAACAGCAGGCCTGTTAGCTAAAGAAGGGAGAAGAAGCTGAGAAGCAAAAAAGAAGCTGATAAGGAGCTCTCTTCAAGGCTGTTACCAAGGAGACCAAGAGAAGAGAGGAACTGAAGAAAGATAAGGAGGAAACTTTGCAGCTGGACAAGAAAGTTAGCTAAGTCACTGTTACTTTTCACCAATGGTGTTATGTTATTGTGGCCAATAGTTAGGGTACAAGAAGTATAAACAATTAGAAAGTGTATAAAAGGTCAGCCATTTCCATAATAAAGAGTTGCCATCAGAAGACTGCTTGATATCTCTGCTTTGTGTCGTGACCACCTCAACAACACCCTAGCCATTACTTAAACAGAAAGCCACGGGGACTCTTTAGCACTTCCAACCTAAATCTTTGCTCTGGGAAAAGGATTTTCTAATAAAGTATAATGTTGTGGTGGACAAACAATAGCATGACATGTTTGCAATCATCCAGCCATCCCTTGAGAGCCTACATAGTGTAGAAGAGAATATGTGCCTTTTGGGTTAGGGAAAGGGCTTGGTAAGGACTAAACTGCAGAGTCAAAAAGACTGTAGGGCTGTGAAAGGCACCTAAAGATCACAACGCTGTCCCAACAAGCTGCCCAGACTGCAACTCTATTAAAGTTCTAAGACTCCCACTGAACTGGCTCAGCATTAGCAGCAATCAGGTTTTCTCCCATAACATGCCAATATCACTTCCTTCATTTTCAAGTTTGTCAGCCATTAGAATTGCTGTATCTATTTTGCTTTTCCTAGACTTCAACTCTGCTCCAAAGGCTGGATATGTTCCAAAGATCTGGCCACCTGTATGTCAATAAGTGATCAAGTTTCATCTAAGGTTTCCCTCTATGAACCTTTTTTGGTATTTCACATTTCTAAGAAGGAACATTTTAGCCAAAACCTTTGAGACTTAATTTGATGACACCAAGAACTGAAGAATAGCTCATTTCCTCTGATGCCTTATTCAGATGATGGACAAGTGCCCAAATTTCAGTGCTTTAGCTCAGATTAGGAGTGAGCTTTTGAAGATCTCCCAGTCATCACGACTCAGAACACATCAGTTTGCATTTCAGAAAGGTCTTGAAGGGTATACACTGTAGTCTCCTGTCTGAAGCCATATTAGAAAATGTACTCTACTAGTGGATCTTCAAGACCTGAAACCTTTAGTTTCATCTTTGATCTTGCCCTTGCCTTTGAGGACTACCATTTGAGAAAGCTCAAAAAAATACATAGGAAGGGTTTTTTAATCATTATTTTCCACTGACATTTAAAGACAGTGCCACAGATAAATTTCTATATGCAGAAAAATTAATAGTTAGATCCAGTATTTTAATAAGTATTTTCATTATCATGAGACAGACTCAAGAACATACAAAAACCATGATGCACCATGAAGAGGAACATGATAATCAATCAGAGATGCCTTAACTTATAAATGCATTTTTCAAGATACATATGACTTACTGATTAAAGCCAATCCTATATTAAACAGTAGTAATTCATAAGAGAATAAGAAAAAATCAGGTAGTTTCCTATAAATATGCCATTTACAATATTTCTGTTTACCCTTCAGTGAATGAAATTATTCAAAATACTCATTTTCCTAAATCCTTTAGGATACTCTATGAAAATGACGATACCACGATATATACTGGTTACTGAAGCAATGTGTCTCTCATACGCTAAAAAAAAAAAAAACCAACAAAAACAAATAAAAAATATCTCTATTAGTTTTTCACATTTTCTATCTCTTATGAACCTTAACAAATATAATAGACACTAGCCACTTTTAAGACTGAGATGTTTCTGTTTAGATATGAAAGCTAGATTTTTTTACATTGCAGCTCCACAGAAACCACAGTTATTGGTTTATCTTCACTTAATGCATTATCCAATAAAATAACCTGCACATGATATGCAAATCAGGCTAGCAGGAACACCCAGAAATCAGAAAAAGGTAGTAAGAAAAACTGACAAAGCAAAGTCTAAATTGAAATAGGAATGGAAATAATCAAGAACTGAAATAAAAATTATTTTTATAAAATATCTATTTATAAAGTCATGCAAGGGCTGGCACTGGTCCTCTGGGCTCCGCTTAATCACAGGTTCTGAGTCATCTGAAAGAACTACAAAAAAAAATCACCTGCTTCTCTACCCCTCCTTTTCTAATCTCAAACATGCAAGATCCTGCAGTACCACAGTCCAGTGACAGTCTAATGAGTGCAGAGAAAATTCACTTTGTACTGATGCTGTTTTGTGCAATCAGCAGACCTTCTACAAGTGAAATTGATTTAGCTCCTCAGGTCTAAATTACAGGATGTTGGGCAAAGAGGAACAGCTCACAGGAGACTACAGCCAGGCTTTCAACATATATTCTCTCTAGTGATATTTAGTACAACACAATCTGATGGACTCTGACTCGTTTTTACTCCACCTATTTTCTCTGCTGATTAAGGGTATTGGTCAGACCCATTACAAAAGAAATTGTACTCATGACTTCCCCATGATGCTTCAAGGAAATCAAAACAAGAAATACTTAGTGAAAGGTAATTTATTTTACTGTAGCATCAGATGGAAAATTTAACTCACCTCTGTTCCCAAGGTAAGATGCAGCTTTCTTTAGAAGTCCTAACGTGCAAATCAGCAGTGACTCAAAGAACAAAGCCTAAAAATCTGAAGTGAAGAAATCAAAGGGAATAAGGAAAAGGCTTTCAGTGTTAAAATATTCAGCATTTTAGCTATATTCAGGGAGATAAATAACTGAACTAAGGACTAAAATACAAAACCCTTCAGGAGAAGACAATTTTGTCCAGAAAAAGCTCTTGAAGGATGAGGACTTGAAATTTTTCTCTTTTGCCAGTATGTATATAATTTAGGGAAATTGAATTGATTTTATATAAATAACTATTGTTATGACTAATAAAACAATTGTTTTATTCTTCTTAATATATACTGACATTTCCACAGTGCAAAACATTACGACATATAATATCCACCTATACTGATATTGTCAGGTGGCAGATACACATACAAGATATTCTTGTTTAGTTTTAGTACCCCAGGAAAAGTGGCCAATAAACCTTTCAGGGCAAATGCAGAATGTTTTGCTAGAAAAGCAACATTAAGTTACAGAGCAGATCACCAGTCCTTCATTTTTGTGTTTACCCCACGTTTACTTCCTTCTCTATTTATCTGAAAATCATCATTGAAATACATCCATAAAGATAAGACTCCTTTATTAAATTCCCAGGGAAAACGCTTAAGAAACTGTGTTTCATGCTTTTAGTGATTCCCACTTCAAAAAATTCATTGTAGGAAGGAGACACAAATGCAGATGCAGGATCCATGCCTTTCTTCATACTGAGCTAGATGTGGGAGATGGTGGGAAATAAGGAACAAGGAATAGCTGCATTTTCAAAGATGCTGAGGTTAGGTATTCTTGCCCTACAATACCTCTCACTTGCCAGTCTAAAGGGGGAAATTTTAGACATCACTGCAAATGAAAAAGCCACCTCCAGCCTTGAGGTACAAACTAATTTCATTACATTTGACTGTAGTTGCACTATAGCTGGATGAAATATTTCAAGCCATTTCTGATCACACTCAGTCTATTACTAAGCAGCATGATAAATTGAACTGGTAACACTTAGTTCATTAAATCTTTATAAATACATAACAGATGTAATGTTAGGATATGAATGAAAAATTTCATAGAGGTGTCCCATCTTATCAATCTTCTCATCACAGAAACTTCCATAACTTTCATAGCAAGGAAATAAGTCACAAAAGAAAACCACAACTAGAGTTGTATTAGAAGAAATATTACACATAAAATTCAAACTATAATGACACAGCAGATGATCATCTATTTCAGCTATCCAACTGTCATTTTTGCTCTCAGATCTGTTAATATCAGTTAATTTACATACATTTTTGAAACATGGGTAATTATTTGCAGTGCTCATTTTTATGTTGTGAACTAACTAGCCAGATGTTAAACATTTCACTTGTGGAATTTCCACATCATAAGAATGGAAATACATAGGCAACAGTGTCTACCTTCTACCTTTTTACATCGCTAATATGAAGGTTAAATATAGAAATGACAAGGCAGACTTTGCTTTTTCCCTGATATTTTAACTTCTTTTTTTCATTGTGAGTTGAAGGACAGGATTCATGAAATACGTGTAATAAGATAATCTGTGTTGCATATAGGTAAAAACCTTATAAAAGAAAGGCCTTGTAAAATCAGGCCTTATTGCTAGTTCAGCTGAATTAACAGCCAGCTTGTTAAGCTCCCATGAGAAAGAATCATAAAAAAGAGAATCAGCTTGCATAACAATCTATTCTTGTAAGAAGACAGTTTGCATCTGTTAAAAATAAGAAGTCTATCCCATGAGAATCCACAAAGGAAAAATGTGAACACCTGTGTAAAGAGAGAGCCTTAGCACATACACACACAGGCACCTTCTAACCAATGAACTGAGTGGCAAGAAAGTCACTAACCAATTACAATCAAACATGATAACTTGGAAAACTGATAAAATAGGCTATAACATTAAAGTGGGGCTTTTGCCACTGAAATTTTGAAGTGTTATGCCCGTCATTATTCACTGCTATAGTTATAAATCTGTATCTCTGAAACACCTGAAAGAGGAATAATTTTCTGTATGGTTATCTCTAATCTTTCTGACTGTCAAAGTACTAACAAAAAAGAAGCTGCTTTCCCCCCCACCTCCCCCTCATTGAATGAATATAACATCTCTAAAGAAAGCACAAACAGATTTGAGAAAATTATATTATTTTTAACTTTTATGAACTTTAAATTCATATTCTGGACAACAAATTTTCAACCAAATAACTATGATTTCGAAACTTTTTTTTTTAAAGTTTCTTCCAATTTTCCAGAGCTTGCAAAAGGAGAAGCAACATTGGATGGTCAGGAGAAACTCTACAGAAATGTTTCTTGAAGGAGGAAAAGAGCACCCAATATCATCGAATTATAGAATAGACTGAGCTGGAAGAAACCTTAAAGATTATCTAGTTCCAAACCCCCTGCCATAAGCAGGGACACCTTCCACTAGACCATGTTGTTCATAGCTCCATCCACCCAGCCTTAAATACTTCCCTGGGCAGGCTATTCACAATTTCTGTCCCTGAAACTAGGTTAATGATTTTCATTTTCTACTAAAAAAAAAAATCCAAAGTAGAAGTAATGAAGGAGTTGAACAGCAAACTGAACTGAGAGGTTTCAACACAATTGTATCCCCTGATACAATTGCCCCACCTCAGGGGGGCCAAACAGACATGGCTACAGTGGGATCTCAAGATGATGGAAGGAGGGAGCTGCTTAGTGTATATGCAGACAAGGAGAATGAAAGATCAAAATACAATTTCGAGAGTGTCAAGAGCCATGGCATTCTGGAATGAAATATACTAATAACACAAGAAAGTATTACAGATCTGTTATTCCAGGTGTCTTGTTGTCAAATTAACTCCCTAGCTGACATACAATTTTTGTATAGAGCACCAAGTGAGTTTTTTTTTTTTAAACTACCATGAAGTTAAAATCTAAGGTATACAAGTCAAAGTGCAGCAACCATTCACATTCTCAAACACAAAGAATAGTTAAGTAGCTGTTTTCTTAAGCACTGCTCTTGATTGATGGGCTACCTGGAATAACAGTCTATCCTCTGCCTGTGGAAATAGAAATGTTTATTTTGCAGTTACTATGATTTCTAGCCTTCACAGCTGAATTCTACAAGTGATGCTTGCCCAAAAGCAAACGTTTCTATCCTTCTCCTGAAATCTCTCATCTCATGGTCTTGCAAAATTTTATTATTCCCTCCTGTATTAAGAAAACACAATGACAAAGTACTGATTTTTATATACATATATACGAACAACAAATAAGAGGCATGACAAAGTGTAAACACAAAGATGAATCCAAATAATTTTTCTTCATCTAAATCCTTTTTCTGCTACACTATAACATAGTCCACTACTCAGCAAAATATAAAACATAACAAGCATTTCTACTGAGTCAACATGAAATTTTATTTAGAGATCTAAGCACTCAGTAGTGACTTGAACCCTTCTAAGGTGCCATAAATACATCTAGCTGTATAGAAGACAAAACTTTCATAGTCCTGGTCTTCAGCTATCCTGTCCCAGCCAAAAAAATTTCACATATGACCTTGAATAAATATTCAGCTAGAAATTTCCATTTTAGAAGAATAATTATTTTTGGTAATTGATCCCATGCAGATCTTTGGCTGACATACAAAATTAATTGCAAACCATTTACACACACTACTACATTTTCATTTGGAAAAGAAAAATAGAAATATGGTGATAATGGATTATTTCAAGATGTAGAATGGGGACTAGGGAAGGAACACTTAGTTTAACTGCATTTTAAAACACTTTAAAGATATATGACATGTAAAACCCAACAATTTTATAATATTATCAGATCTTTGATATAGGGTATAGCATAAATAATACTTGCCAGAGACTTCTAACAGCCTACACTTTCTTCAAAACATTTTATTATCAGTTTTGTGCAATTAACATTCCTATGGTTGTGGGGGCACCTAGTGGCAAACTAAGCATGTTTATATATAAAGTAGCTGATCGTCAATTATCAGAAACCTGATTTATTTTCAGAGAACTATTCACTTGCTTGAATAAAAAACATTTTTTGTGTAAGATTAACTTCAACACAAAGTCACATCAAGAAATAACAGCTGGGCATAACACACTGGCAATTTCCCTGACACACTTCTCTTCCCTACTCCTGTCTGATATGTGTCTATAGGAGCTGAAAAATAGACTTTGAAAATAAAATCCCTTTTTATTCTGTATTCCCTGTCAGAATTCATTACTCTCTGAGCAGCTTCTCTCAGACATTCCACATGAGAAGGGTTTAATGCTTAATGCTAAACCTACTTATTTGAAGATATTTCATGCTACACTGGATTTTGATTTAGCAGAGGGATATGACAGAGCAGTGAAATCACAATGCAAGCAGAACATAGCAATTCAACATACAGTAGGATCACAATGCAAATATAATTCCTATTACTGGTCCTTGTGTGTTTGTTATGATGGCACTTGGTATCCCAGTCACCAGGAGGGAATAGTCATATTGAATCCAGCTCAAGCCTGTTTCTATCTAAGTTCATTTTGCTGCCTGTCTTTATATACTCTGTTGAGCAACTTACACCCTTCCTGCATGCTAGTCAGGCAAGCTTGGGAAAACACTCACATTCTTCATTAACTTGGGAAATAAATAAAATAAAGTAATCAAATACACAATCAGTTGATCCTCTCAACAGGTACAGCCAGCTGATCTAAACCGAAGTCCACCCTCCAGTTCTCCTCATGCTGAGCTAAAATCAGCTTTCTTCAAATAGCTGTTGTCAATCCTTTCTTCCCTGAGCTACATGAACCAATTGCCTGCACTCACCTCGTCTGAGCAGTCTTCCACAGCAGCATGAGTGTTCAGTCACGTCACCATCTCTTTTTCCTTGCCTCCATCAGGAGGGGACCATGCAAGGGCAGATTTCCAGTTATTTCAAAGCTGTGCTCAGATACCACAAGGAGATCACCCAAAAAAACAGTTTTCTCTCTTTCGTCCAAAGACATGTAACATAATATCTGCAATAGGTACAAAGGTAAGGAGAAGTTCTTCATTTCCTAAAATTGGATACCTTGGTCATAACAAAAATTAAACAAAACAAAAAAGGTATTTTAAAATATTTCCTTGAAAAATAAAGAATTTTATGTGAACAGTGAATGTCTCTATGGATGTTTTATGATTTGTTTCATCTGTTCAAATTTCACATGCAGCTTTCCAATAAGCTTCCTGAGTTGTCCTCTTTAAGGCTTTCTCCCTGATCAGTTGAGCAGATTCATCTGTCAAATTGCTTTTCCTTTCCTCATTTTTGTCCAAGGCCCATATGAAGAAAAATAGGCAAGCAGTTTGGCTAAGCCTTCATTCTATACAGCAAAATCCAGTGTTCCCAGAGATGCACCATACAAGGATGTTTTACTTGCTCCTCACAGAATCCTTGGCACTAAGTTTTGTCCTACACTTTATTTGATGGCACATTCTGGATGCCAAAGACACTGAAATTTTGATTATTAATACTTTACTACTCAGAAGCTTCATGATCTAGCCTTGTAATTACAGCACTAATTCACAAATGCCAGCTTTAACTAGGTTTGTGGGTTGGTTTGGGTTTTTTTTACTTGCTGTTTAGTTTTGGGGTTTTTTTACCTAGATACATCCAACAGCAAGCAATACCTCCATGCTACCTCTGCTGGGCTGTGCAGATACTGAACAAAGTCTTCAAGGCTGGTAATAGGCAGTGCAGCTCCTCTCTAGAGAATTGGAGAAGCAAAAAAAACTAAAGCAGATTTTTCCATGGGACTACAACACAGTTTTATCACACTTAGGAACAGAAAAGGCAAGGTGAATTTACAGTCTAAATCCAAATACATATCTATCTTTTGATCCTGTACTGGTACCTCATGGGGTCTACCTCCAGAAGTCAGATCCTTCCCCAGAACTCAGTAACCACCTCCCAGCAGCCACAGAGCTCTGACTATTCAGCCTGCTCCTCACAAGAGAGAAAGACCACTGATCCTACTATCCTCAACGACCTCACGTAGCTCAGTCACCAACATCATTTTGACTAACAACTCTTATCAGCTGGATCTCATTATCAGCTACAGAGAAAGTTCACTGAACTCATTATAGATAGCAGATGGGAATCACTTGTTCATCTTTTTGTCAGGACACAGAAATGCTGTGCAACTCTATTGCTGTATTATAAGTTTCTCTCTCTGTAAAACTGCACATTTTGACATGTCTCACTTAAGCTAACATTTTTTTTTTTAATGTATGGAAATGGATTCTTTTGTTCAAAACTATCTCTCACCATTACGCTGAAGCATTATAAAGCAGGAATAAAATAGCACAGAGTGAACTGCCCTCTGAATCTCTGGGACATGGTCTTGCAACTTTATCTAGGACTTTTCTAGAAAAACTAACTGCATTTAAGACTGTTTAAAATCATAAAGTCAGTCTTTTCCAGCCCACATTAGGAGAGCATGAGTGAGTAAACCTATTAACATAAACAAACACAGGAAGAGGTTAGTCAATTAGTCAACCTGATTTTCAGTGTTTATACAGCTGTAAGGCAGTAATTTCCATGCATGGATGAAATAACTAAGATATGCTCAGCCAGAGAGGGATGGCCATAAATGTACAAAATACAAATATTTGTGTGGATATTTTGCTATAGTTTATATATATATGAAGACAATGAATTGCCTCATCTGTGACAATTAAACTGTTTTTATTGTATCATTATTATAGTGCTGAAATGATAGCATTACTCTCAAAGTGACCTGAAAAATACTTGCTGTACAGTTAAAGTATTAGAATTAACTCTTTCCCAGATTATTTGTATCAGAGAGATATCCTTTCACACTGGCAACAGAAAAGGGAAATATTATTTTTACCTATTATGATGTACAAGCATGGAAAATCATTGGAAATGAAAACCATAAAACAGATGAACAAACTTAGAAAATTTACTGACATACCATAGAAATTTCGAATGTATCTACAGGGTCTCTATCCAGTATCATTAGAATGTATTTTGTCATTGTAATCTTTTCATCTTTATTTGTCCATATCTAGATGTCTTTTCTCTGTTTAAGTGATGTATCCCCTCTATACCCTCTTTATTGTCCTCATGCTACAGTCTTATCATTTCAATACTGAAAGCATACAAGATAAAGTTGACTTTCATCACCCAAAACTAAGATACCATTATTTTTGTAGACCACAGGTAAAGAAGGCATTCTGGTAAGGCTTATTTTCAGCACTGAGGATTTATTCTGGAGCATTCATTCACACACGGACCAGGTCACGTCCTAAAATGCCTTCAAACTGATGATGTAACTTCATTTTTCTCTCATGAATAGTCATCTGTATTTATTGTTATCCCAGAAAGTCCAGCTAAGTTCACCCATAGTAGAACATAATAAGTACTCTCCAGGTTAGGGAACTTGTCCACCTAGCACAGTATTCCGTCTCAGACAATGGCAACAGGAGATTTCAAGGAAGGAGGCAAGCCTGAAAACTTCCTTATGTCTGCTTCCCCTCTAGTTTCTCAGGACCTGCAACTACTATATTTGTGATACTAGAGGGTGCACCCTTACCTAATCTCTTATTTTCCATTAGAATAGCTCTTTTCTATAAATGTGCCTTTTTTTTTTTTAACTGATGATACCCTCTGCTTCTATGGCCTTCAGTAGTAGCAGCTTTCAGATTACTGCCTCATCTATAAAGAATTGCTTTCTTCTACCTGTTCAAATCAACCTTTTCTAGTTTAAATGCCCTCTAATTCTTTTACTGTGGGTCTTAGAGAATAACATCTCCAAATTCAACTTCTTTCTCAGCCTTCTCTGAACTTCCCCTCTAACCTGTGGTCCCTGTCTTTCCTCTTTGCCTTTTTCTAACTGTTCTTGTCCCCTTACAGAACTTCAATTTTATCTTGATGATACTCAATATCTTGCTGACCGTTTTGATTGCTGCCGCATTTTAAGACAATGATTTTGGATAACTGTCCAAAATGACTGCAAGATATTTTTCCTTAATTGTAAGCATCAATTCAAAATTTGACACTGTGTCAACCTGGGTGTGTTCCTTATATTACTTACTTTAAAGTAGTTCAAAGTGAACCTCAGCTGCCACATTTTGTCTAATCTCTTAGTTTTGTAACATCTTACTTGAAGCCCTTGCCACTGACATGGCATTTGGCTGTTCCACAAAGTATCTACTGCAATTTGTACAAAAATCTAGCAGCTTTCCTTCTACTGGGAGATTGCTTATGAGGTAAAAATGTATTAGGTTTTGGAATTTCTAATTCATTTCATTTCTCTTTTGAAGCCATGCTTAAGATTACTATGCTCATACCCATCTCTACACTGATTAGGTTAGCTACTAATACAAGGAACATATCTGATCACATCAAGACCACAGGAGAAGGCTGATCTGAGTAGTTCTGGACCTTCACCAACACATGTTCCTAGTTCCGACTGCCTATTTTGTGGATCTTTGTTCTCACCTGGGCCTGGGAAGGCTTCATCCCTTTATAAAGGTCTTTCTAAGCCTGTTCACACCTTTTTTGCATAGCCTTGAGAGGCGGGCACACAGCAAGCCTTCAGATTTCGGCCTTTAGCAAATTTGCCAACTGCTCTTCCGAAGTGTAGGACTGCTACCAAAGAATCATCCTGTGCTCCCAGGAGGTATATACACTCCCTGAGTTCTCCTGTACTTCAAGGAATTCTTCCTTCTGTCCCTGCTGAGCAAAGCTGCTGTGCAGACTGCCTGGCTAGCTATGGTTTCGTCATCACTCAGCTACTGCTTTTTATCATGGTCTGACCAAGCTTAATATTTCCCCTTAGAGGGTTCATTAACTCAGAGACAGTTCCAGTTATCACTCCTTACCTGAACATCTGCCAAAAATTGATCTCAGCTTTGCCATTTAAACTAATTATCATTAAACAGTTAACATAATTAACAGAGATATAAGCAATCTACAGCCTGAAGCTGAGCTGATATTTCAGTTTCTATACCTTTTTTTCTGTGCTGAGTTAGGCAGTGCCCACAATCAGCCTAGCCCACTTTGAAATGTCTTTCAGACTAACATGATTCACTCAGCAAGGTTTGTCTACGTGATCTTAAAATAAGTGTTGAAAGTTTCCTCAGGATTTATGCCAACCAGGGGCCAGCCATCAGTTTCTGGCTTCCCTTCTCCCACCAACACAGACCTTTTCTAATCAGTAAATACCTGAAATCCATCAGGTATGGATTCAATCCAACCTACAAGTCTGTATGCTTGTGTGACACATCGTCTTCTTACAGCATCTTTTTCTTCTGGCACTATATATGTGTGGGAAAGGCCAGGATGAAAGATGCAGAAAGTGAATTTGCAAAGAGAGAGGAGTATTATTTCAGGGAAGAAGTAGTGAATGTGCACTAAGATCCCTTTGATTTAAGCAGATTGTGCAAGAATAAGTAGGGTCACAGAAAACTGCTCTCAACAGTAAAACCTGGGAGTAGAAAATGAAAATTCCTAACAAAAGATGCTATCTCAAGGATGTTTTTGTAAATGCAGACCAGTGGAAGATTACAAAACTGACACAGATATGTTTTACTAGAAGAGGATTAGAAATATCAGGTTGACCAAAGCACATATTCACATCCAGAGGTGAAAATTCTGCAGTCAGCCATTAAAAAGACACGCATGTGTCAGACAGAGGAAGAATATGCTTCTAATTTCTTGCTTATAATCTGTTTCTGCCAAAAACTTAAACACCCAGATGGATAGTAAAGGGAAGCAATCTACTACGAGAAGGTAAAGGCAAAATATTGATCCCTAGGTCGTTCATTTCCTGACCTTGAACTCCATCCCTACACGCTTTCCTAACTGCAGTACTGAGAACTACTAAAAATGATACAGTTAAACTTGCACATGTGCATGTAGTAAGAGATTTATGCCATTATTTGAAACATTTAAAGACTGAAATAATATTATTAATAGATGTTAAAAGAGAAACATACAACCTTAATTTGAAAGTTCCATCTTAAGAATATATTTTTCACTAATTTAGGTGAAGAGACAATCAAGAAGTGTGGAAAAATAAGTGGTTATTTTTCTCCAGTAAACATTACATTTTTGAGGAAAAATAAAACAACCAGGTTTTAATTATTATTTTTTAACAGCAAAAATTAAATTATTTTGTTTTCAACTGATTTTGAAATTGATTGATTATCAAAGCCTTATAGTTTATTTTGTTCACATATGTAATTTCATCATGAAACAAAACTTATTAACAAAGCCTTGCATCCTGCAAAAATTTATGTCCATGCTTACAGTTAAAATATTTGGTTACTCTCATTGATTTTGATAAACCTTTTCAATATCCAGGATTTTCTGTGTCTACACACAATATGTATTTCTATGTGTGAATGTAAACTTCTTCTTCTTGCATTTTTAATTTTTCTGCCTCTATCCAATGTTAATCTTTCCAATTCTGAAGTCAGGAAAGTCTGTACATCAATTTTTTCCTGCCCCTTAAAACATTTCCAGAAGAACTAATGGAAATCAGACAAGAAGCAGACAAACAAAAGATAGTTTCTCTAGCACTGACAATGATCCAAGAATGCTGCTACCAATACCTGTAGGATTAAACAATGCCTTTGTAAGTAAATTTAGCAGCCTAATAATTCTGTCTCAGACCTAAAGCTGCAGCCTCCTTAGTTATTTATAAGATAACTACAGAATCAAACAAAAAGATTTTTTTTCCTGACTTTTGCAGTAAGATATGGATCCATGGTAGATAAATATATCTATTATATATACCTTATAAAATCAGCAGATTTTAGTTCAATTGAAGTCAAATCAATTAAGACTGGATTACAAGAAGATTGGATTTCAAGAAGTGCTTGAACAATGCTCTCAGGCACATGGTGTGATACTTGGGGTGACCTGTGCAGGGCCAGGAGCTGGACTTGATCCTGATGGGTCCCTTCCAACTCAGGACATTCAATATCTCTACATTTCTATTTTTTTCCTAATTCTTGGTCTGACATGCAAATTCATTTTTTTATACATAGTACACAGAATATCTCATATGGAGCAGATAAGACAGACAAAAGATTCTCTCTTTAAAGGTACAAGATCAAAATTAAAAAGGTTTAACAGCAAGAACATGAACACGGCTGCTCTTTACTTTTGTCTGCCCCGGTCAGCTCCCGAATGCCCGGCTTGGGCTTCTCAGCTTTTCGTCGGGGCCGGGGCTCGCCGCAGTTTCCGGGCGCTTTTGCTGCCGCGCTCCGGGGTGGGCTGTTGGCCGCGCTTTGCCGTCGGCACGAGGGAAGAAACAAAGAGGCAGGGAATTCGTCCAAATCCGTCCGCGTGGCGGCTGGATGCTTTATTGGCTGCGAGAGCTGCGATGGAAAGGCTGCAGCCGCTCCCAGCTTCGCACGGACGCAAATGGCCTCGAGCATGCCGAGGAGTGGGATCAAATAGGGAAGGGACAGGGCGGACGGGGAGTCCTCCCGCCCAATGGGTACAGACATCGCGGTGATGACATGTACTACAGCGACCAATGGGAACACGGCAGGGGCGGACACAAGACTTTGGGGTGAGTGGGACCACGAGAACGGGAACACAGGCACGGAAACCACAGGAGTAGAGGAAAACTCGGGGGATGCACGAGGGTACAGAGAACTGGAAAACTAACAAAGGAAAAACCCATAATGTGAACCCAAACCTGGGATGCAACACATGAACTCTTTTAAAAGATTTCCTTAATGAAATTCCATTTAAAGACTTTTTACCACTTCTGTATTGAAAAGGCTGCTTTTGTCTAGTTTTTAAGTGGCAAGTACAAAAATACAAGCATTTGAAAATAAACCAAGATTTTATAATACAGTACCTCTTGTATTCTTCGCTATTCAAGGTATTATTCTATATTTTACCTTCTGTCGTGGTTTGACATGGAAGTGATTTTTTCAGGAAGTTGGGTCAAATCAATCAGTGGTCAAGTTTGGATATTGGCACCTGAAGTGACCACTGAAGATAGGGATACGCCTCTGAGAACACAGGGGGTTAAAAGCAAGAACTTCCAAGAGCTCGCTCTCTTTGGTTCCAGTCAGGGTGCTGTGCAGACCTCCCCTGCCCAGCCATGGGGCTGGGTGGGGGAGGGGAAGCCATGAGGCCTGGTCGAGGTGAGCCGAGGGGTAGAAGGACTGGAACCGAGCCAGCTCCTGTGGACGGAAGGGTGGAGAGAAGCGGAGATGTCTTTTTCATTCCCCCCCACAGAGGGAAGAGACAGAGTCCGGATGGCACCTGTAACTTTGCCGGTGCGGAGGAGAAGGGGGGGGGGGGGAAGGCGCCCAGCCTTGGCCTTGGGAATCGGCTGCTGGGCAGAGATATCAGCCGTCCAGGGAGTCTGAGCTTTTAACCCTTTCCTGAGAAATGAAGGCTTTGTAAAATATTACTCCTCCTTGATTTGAAGTAGAAGAGAGACAGTCTGGGATGCGAGATGATGGAAAAAGAAATTCTTGAGATGGAAGGAGATGATGGAGTGGCTTGTGGCTGGACTTCTCTTATTAGCCATAGACTGAACCAAATTCTCCTGACAGAAGCTGCACTTAAGGGGCGTGTGTTGGTGAGCCAAGAGAGCTGTTTCAGTGATTACCAGCAGAGGAGTAGAGAGAACAGAGGAAAGCTGAAGAGGGTGTGGAGAGGCCCTCTGTCTTCGAGGAAGAAGAAGAGGAGAAGAAGACCTCTGTTCTTGGACCCTCAGCCCCAGGGGAAAATGGGGGGGACTGTAGTCCCAAAATGAGAAACTGAACTGTTGTCTCTTTTGGTCCATGGCAAAGCATCCTTAAAGGAGCCCTATGAGCAGTCTGTCCATGCACGGTGGTGAGAGCACTGTGACATGGAAAGGAGAGTGTCACCATGGCAGATTTTCTCCGGGTGGTTGCCATGTGTGACATGGAAACACAAGGGTGGCAATTGTGTTTCCTGGGGGGTCTGTGGCACAGGAGAGACTCCTGTCTCCCTTGAAAGATTGAGTATTTGATTATCTGAAGGGTGGCAACTTGATCAGGATCCCAGGTGGTGTCTCACTGTTGAGTTTGTTTAGAAATTAGGTGGGAGGAGGAGGGCTGTTTTGGAAGGTCTTCGTCCAGGATTTAGTGTTTGTAGTTTTTATAGTAGTAGTAGTTTAATAAAGTTCTTTTCTTTGTTATTAAGCTTGGGCCTGCTCTGCTCTGTTCCTGATCACATCTCACAGCAATTATTTAGAAAAGTACATTTTCATGGGGGCGCTGGCATCGCACCAGTGTCAAACTGTGACACCTTCTCATAACTCAAACATCTTCTACATAACAATAATAACACCACCCTAAAGATCCACACAAATAGTTGGATTTGTCTTCTATCTAAAAAAAGATGTTTTCTTCTTTTTTTATTTTCATAGTGTATTTTATTTCATTCACAATGAGAGATTTCTGGCACACATTATCTTCTTCGAGAAAGTAGGGATACTATAACTGAGTCATTTCTGCCAGCGAAAACTTTCTAAGAGAAGATCTGTTCACTAGCCATTTGTCTCATTAACATTCTTTGTGGGTTACTTATAGATGAGGAAAGTCAGGCAGAACCACGGATGTTAATGCAACTACCCTCAGCCACTGCAATGGATCTCATGGCAGTATCAGTTAAACTAATTTTTAGGAATTTACACAGCTGCAGTCAGTTTTAGTCAAGTTCAGGCTGCAACATAATAATTAGATGTTCATTTCAATCACTAACCCCACATACACACTGTCAGATCTGAGAATAAACTACAGCTGAGTAAGAACAAAGAAATTCACTCCAAGAAGATGAGGAGAGTCATAGCAGCAATAGTTACAGTCATATCAGTAGTTCTCCAGAGGTTTGATTTATATATGTCTAATTATATTCAGTAGATATTCAGGCTGAAATATAGCAAATTGAAATTAACTGACAGTTGTCTTGCACTGTAAGTTGCCCTTTATACGCTTTGAACATGGTCTCTGATGCCAGTTAGAAGGCACTACTAATGCCTAAACAGGAAGACATACAAAACAGCCAGTGTTACTTTCTCAGTATCATAGTTTGGGCACCTTGGACGTAATGAAGAGACTTAACCTCAAAGTTATAATTACCACTAGCATCTGCATGGAAGAGACAAGAGTCATAGTTCTTCATTTGCTGGATGAAATATTGAATTGGTGTAAACACTTCAAAAATAATACATTATTGCTTCTCTTTTTTCAAATTGTATTACAGTGACTTAGTGATATAAGAAATCATTCTGCTTCAGCATGCTGGTTTATAACTGTCTATTTTATCTGGAGTATTGTATCTGCAAAGCAATTGTAAGAGAATAAAGAAAGAATAAAAGGCCAGAAGGGGTTTCTTTTTATTTACTTCAGTAGCATTTGACAATTCACTGGGCTGCTTTTTTATGCACTAGACCTTGCAGACCACATCAAGGCAGCTTGCAAACGTTTCATTTTTTATGTAAGCAATGTATACTCAATGACTTTAGTATCTGAAGTTTCATCTGAATTAAATTTTGTGTAATGCCAGTCTTGGTTTCATTTCTTTTGGAATCTGGCAGAAAAGAAGTCACAGAGGGGAAAACAACAAAACCGCACATTCTTGGTTTATGTCCTTTCTCCCAGCCACATTAGAAGCAGACTATGAATTAATTATGAGTCCATATGAAGCCAATAACTTGGTGGCTAAGGATTTTTACGTGTTCTGATGTTTTATTACAATATTATACTCTGTGACTGTATTTCCCTTGTTTTTGCTTACATTCAGACTTGCAAAGATCTATGTGCATGTGTTTCTCAGGGGTTTTTTAAACAGAGGAGTTATCTGAATGTAGTTAATTTTAGTGCTAAATATGTTCATTTGGTACACATTCAAGCAGTTGCTCTGAAAAAACAAAATTAATAATACCAAAGAGGAATGCTGAATAGCTTATTTAGACCAAAAAATTGCTATTCCCCTGCAGGTCCAAATGAGCTATGGGAATTAACATTTTTTTTATCTCTGGAAATAAACAGAGACCTGTGACATTAATTATGGATATGTCTTTATGGAAAATATGGATCAAAAGAGAGTATAAACAAATAATTATACAGCAAATGTATTCAATACCATCCCAGAAACAAACGTTAATCATGCTGTAACTTCACAAGACAGCAGTAAATAGTCAGAAAGTTATTGTCATAAAATAACATGAATCATTGAATAAATTATCACAGGGCTACAATGTTTGTTACAATATAGAGAAATACTGGAGACCTGTGTCCAAAATTCAGATGCTTATGTGCTTAGTATACAAGTCTATTTACTCAGAAGGGTTTCAACAATCTTATAAGTAACTTTCTCATGACTCACCAAAACATCTTCTAAAAGAGGTAGAACAACATTACAAAATCTAACAAAAAGAATATTGAGTTTATGTGGAGCATCATCATGTCTCTGCAAAATCCAACACTACTCAGATTCTCTACCTTGTCAGTTCCTCTGAGGTGAACTCTTGATACTGCGAATCTCTGCACACAGCTTCAACTGACAGTGCACAGCTATGTGGCCAAGGCTTAGATCTGACAAGAATACTGTTGTTAAGATGAAATCAAGTTACTGAGCTAAAGTCACTTCAGATTACAAAATTAAAAGAGGATTGTATTTATTGAGATAGTGAGTGGCTCAAGGATTCAGGAGGAAAAATACTCACATGAAAGCATGTAAAGCTCTACAGTTGTGTTTCTCCTGTTTTTATTGTGCGTATGAAAAGACCTCAAACAAAAGTGACCTACTGAGTTGGATTACAGATAAGATCCTACCACAAGTCATGAAGGACTTCAAGACTTAGAAAGTATTTGGGTTTGATGTAAGCTTAACGTAAAATCTGCTATCCTGTCATACTGAGGAGGTAAGATTACATGATTTAGAAATACTTTTTGAGCTTAATTGCATAAATTTAAGTTCTCTCTCAAGTAAAGGATAGTTTTGATTTTTAAAGAGAATGACAAATAACATTAGAATGCCACAGTGCTAAAAGCAGCATCTTGCCTAGCCTGTCAAGGACCATGCAGAAGGGGACAAAGAATAGTTTTGTGAATAGATGCCACAAAAATACAGGATTGTGTTTGATGGTGGTATGAAAGAAAGTTACACTGAAAAATGCCTTAACTGTCTGAAATAAAGGGGAGTTTTTTAATCCAAGTTTAAAATATGTCTGTATATTACTTTCCAAAAGTCAAAACAACATGCCAGAAGATTCAGCTCACAATGATAATAGCCTAGACAATGTTTACGTGACCCCGTATGCCCCATATGGCAGGACTGAAGGGGCAAAATGTTTCATATTTTGGTAAAAAAAAATCCTTCCTGGTTGACATATTTGATTTTGTCAAGAAACTTTGAAAGTTCAAATGAGCCACCTACAAATTCAAACTCTCAAACCTTTGAATTGAAAAAGTGACTTAGAAGTGAGCTAGAAAGAGCTTTTTATGAAGGAATTTTCAGAAGTGCAGAGATGGGACAGCAAGGAATGCAGCAATTTATGAGAAAAATACTAAGATAAAAGGGTAAAATCTTCAAGGGGAGAAAAAAATACAAGCAGAGAAAAAGACGTCAATTCAACATGAAGAATTAGGCTATACAAAAGGGCCCATACCTCTCTCACTTGAGAGGCAAGTGCTGGATTAGCAAACTTGCTTCATTGGATGTGGTGAGTATATTAATATTCAGCCTCCTAGCCAATTAATCTTAGCTATCTAGCTCGCTCTCTTGTTGAAACACCAACAAGCAATTGCTGCAGATCCTCTTTGTGACTGGTAAAAGATCCCAAATTGACTCAAACTGGGTGGAAAGAGAACTCTCAGCAGTCACCTGCTATAACTTATTTTCTCACAAGCTAAGTTAACTCAGCATTATTTAAAAAATATGAGATCAAAAAGCCATATTGTCCACATCTTTTTTATTCAGGTGTTGGGAAAGAAGTCAGTAGCACACTGTCACTACATATCCTCCCACAGCAGTCATGCTTTGAAAATTGATTGATTAGCTCTTATCGGTCCGTTCAGGGAGTGCTGAAAAATCTTTGTGGATTACTTTCTTGATAAGATTGTACTTTCTGAAATTTAAACAGAATCACATCTTTTGCTGAAGAACGGTCTGACTTCAGCACTAAAGCTCCATGGAATAAACAGATTAGATGTATTTATTATTTCCCACCAGCTCTAGATTTGGGCTCCAACTAAACTCGTAATTTTTAAATTTACTTTCTGAAGTTAAGTCCCAAGTCTCCCAACAAATGGTATAAAGATACTCATCAGCCTTCACAATCTATCCAAGACCATGCACCTTATAGTTTAGGATCTTGAGTGTGTGAAATTACTGACATATGCAGACTGGCTCGATGGGGAGCTGTATGAGCAGAGCTTGAGGTCACTTGGTCTTTTCAGCCTGGAGAAGAGGAGACTGAGGGGAGACCTCATTTTACAACTTCCCTGTGAGAGGACAAGGAGGGGCAGACACTGATCTCTTCTCTGTGGTGCCCAGTGACAGGACCTGAGGGAGTGGCCTGAAGTTGTGCCAGGGAAGGTTTAAGTGGAATATTAGGAAAAGTTTCTTCCCTCAGAGGGTGTTTGGGCACTGGAACAGGCTCACCAGGGATGTTGCTGGTCACAGCACTAACCTGACAGAGTTCAAGAAGCATTTGGACAATACCCTTGGACATGTGGTTGACTCTTGGGGATGGTCCTGTGCAGAGTCAGGAGCTGGACTCAAGGACCCCTGTGGATCCCTTCCAACTTGGCATATTCTACCATTCTGTGATTCTTTTGGATATAGAATAACAGATTTTTCTAATTTCAAGGACAAGCTATCAACACTAAGATAAACATATATACATTAAAATACACACAGATAAAAATGTCTTGAGTAGTATTAAAAGTCTTCTTACTTCAATTTACAAAACCATGAAGATAAAATTCACAAACAAACAAAAAAAAAACTGCAAAAAAAACCCCAACCAAACAAAAAACTAACCAAGTCAATCCTCTTTATTTCATAGAAATTTTAAATATTTATTACAAATTGGTAAGATTTAATTACTTGGGGAATCAATAATTAATTAGTAGAAATGTTTCAGATATCTTATAAATATCAAAGTCTTTTAATAATTACTTTACACATCCAGATCAGCAGAAATCATGAAGGCTTTAAACATTGTGGGAGGTGGAAACAAGCTAAGAAGTTGAGTACTATAAAAATTATGAAAAATGAACCAAATACTTTTTGATCCTATGTTGTAGCCTTGTTATGGTGAACATTAATACTGAAAGCATGATCCAGCATGGATCTTTTGATGTTCACTGCAACTAACAACAAAGCTTTCCCAGCCTTAATGATCCAGAACCAGACCCATAGAAATGTTACAGTATCGATCATATACAGTTCAAGTATCAATAACAGCACTTCAAAGCAAGGAAGCCAGCAGTTGCCATAGGAAAATAAGCTTGCTTTTGAGTCTTACAAGAAAGTATATTAATGATTTCCAAGTACCATTTTATATGAGCAAATTAATAAAACTCTGGATAACTAAGTTCAATTTTAAAAAACAAAAAACCTCTCCACTCCATCCCAGGAGACTGAAAAAAAGCCAGCAGTAAACCTCACCATGTATTCTTAAAGAAAAGCCCACTGTTTCAACTTTAGAGTCAATGTTGGCCACTTCTAACTATGGGAAAAAAAGGCATTTACATTAGAAAATATTACTGATTCCCTTGTTCTGACAGCTGTCCTGTGAGCACAGCATATCTATGATGATTTTTTTAACTCTATGCAAAAACAGGAGTTTTAATTCAACTACTGCATAAATGCTGTGAAATTTTCTGTTGCAATTCTTGATACTGATGTTTACATAATGAAAAACAAAAATCCCCAAACATTGGAGTAGAAAATCTTGTCCAAACTTTAATTTTTTTATTAAAAATTGAAGATAAATGATCTTCAAGGTCCCCAACCCAAACCATCCCATGTTTCCATGAAAAATAAGCATGTATAGTCCATTACTCTCTCATTGGCAGAAGACAGAGAATAAATTGCAAATAATCAATTCACTATTGAGTATGTGATTCCTTGTATAATATAGATATGAAAAAAATCCTGTGAAGCTGTAATGACAGGAATGGATAACAGACTGGTCTGCACCAGAACCAGATGACAAACAGATCCTGAAGAACCAAAGGCATTATTATCAACTATCCCTCAGAAGACATTTAAATCCTATGCTCCATCTCAAATCAAACAAAACACAAGGATATAACTTTACTGGTGTTTTGTGATACTTGAATTTTTTTCAGACATCCAACAGCATAAGCTATGAGACTTTTGAAAAGACAGATATTCCTCAGATAAATCATACATGGCAGTAAGTTCAGCACTAAGTTCACCTTTGATCTGTGCATACTTAGCAAACCTGAAACATCAGACATACTCAGCATGCAATAAAGAAACTCTCAGAAATTGTGTAGTATATCTATCCCTGCATATAAACACCTCCAGTCAGTAGGCAACAGGATTAAAATAGCTGGGGGAACAGAAAGGGGCTGGTAACAAGTGCAGTGAAGTGCAGAGATACAGAAGTCTGAAGAAGTCTGGACATTTATTCTAACCTGGAAAATTCAGTCTATTTGTCACTTTATTTAGCTGCCAAAAAACCTCATTACTATCAAAACATATCTTGCTACAAAAGCATGCAATTTTATATATCACTTCTTTGCTTGCAAAAGGCGGCAAAAGCATTTTTCTCTACCACATACTGTTACACCTCAGTAGTTTCAATTTACACCTAATATTTGGAGTTTATGTACATTTCTTCATGCAAAGTTTGTAAGGTGTTAATAAATGGGCATATAATTTAGACTGCATGCTGTAGTCTGCCATGTTTAGTTAAGAGAATGCAATTAACTATTGTATCTGGCATAGATTCATCCTGTGGATTTAACAGGAGGAAGAAGAAGAGAAAATAGAGCTATACTAAAGCAGCTGGATAGAAAGAAAAATCAATCCTGGTCATATTACAGCAGTAGTACAGGATGGCTTTAACTCTGATTGTTCAGGAAAGCCACAGTCTGTGGCCTACCCTAATTCACCATCAATTCTGATGGAGAAAAGAGCACACTGAGATGTTCAGTGCATCAATGCATTTAGGAGGCAGCATTTGACAGTGGAGTTCCTGCTGGCATCCCCCCACAGCTACTATTTCTTGATGAGAGAAGGTCACTCTGTTCTAGATCTACATCCTGGTTCACAGGAATATGTGGGTTGCCCCTACCAGTCCCTACCATAATTTATTAATGCTAACACTTTTATTTCCAGCACATTCCTTTGCCCACTGTGGATACCATGCAATGAAAATTAGTCTTAATCTTCTTAAACTCTCAAGCTGACATGATACAATAGCATTCTGTTCATGAGTGATTCATTCATAGAGCAAAGGCTGGCTGGACAGAAAGTAACATAATTGCAGTGATTGCCTGAGAGACCTCAAGAGGCAGAACCTCACAAGGCCTGAGATTTTAAACTCATAAGATATAGCTGAATCTTGCAGGAGAAAATCAGCAAGGCCAGAGAGGATTGGCCACAAAAGAAATGTCTTGATTGTTGCTGAACAGTTATTTTTTGGCAAAATGAAGATTATGTCTCATTTACTAAGTTCTGAAGGGATAGCGACAGCAGAAATTTGCCAAAAGCTGGGTACAATAATGCTTTCTCCAGTACAGAGTATCAAGGGCAGAGCATGGTGAGAAAGAGTAAAACTTTGACCACTACTTAGTATCTCAAAGTAAGTGATTTTAATAGCAGGATTTGTTTGCATTCAATGACCACAAATTATAAACAAAGTTATATTCTGTTTAATCTGGTTCATTTGATAGCTACTCTCTATGATTTTAGCTTTTAATCGTCTTTCAGAAAGAAACCAGCTCCCAAAAGAAATGGACATATATTTTTGGATTTTGGTACCATCTTGTGTAAAATACTGTTTTGACTGCCAAGAAACTTGTAGAAAAAGGGAAGAAGAAGAGTGACAAAATATCAATGTTCCTATAAGTACAGTGAAAAAATAGGCAAGCAACTACAAGGGAAAAAAGACCCAAACTCCCTTGACTAATTCTGTCTCCTATTCCTAAGTCACAATAAGTACTTATTATTTTCAAAGAACTCACAGAGCTCCTCAGTCTCAGAATGCATTTCGAGGAAAAGCTGTTTAAAATCTCAAGTTGATCCAAAAGCTGAATACAAAAGGCAAACCACAGTACCAAGAAACAGAAGATACTTCCAGCTTATGTAACAATACAGAAGGTCTGCTGCTTTCCAGACATTCCATGCCTAACCAGATCCCCATCCAGCTGTACCTGAGGACATTTCCCAATATATTTTCACTGCATCTACGTGACATCTCATATGCCTGTTCATGCTTGGGGTATGCATAAAGCAGATATTGCCAAAGGGTCAGGCACTACATAAATCAATATGATTTGAGTCATCCTGTGGCTTTTTCCCCCATGGTGACTCTTCTTCAGCTACTTTGACGCCAGCATTTCCCAAATAACTTTTGTGTTTCATCCTTGGTCTCTACCTGGCCCACATGCGGCATTTCAGTTATCTTGGTTACACTTCAATTAACAAAATAATGTTGCGGGTTTTTTTCAGAAACGAGGCTTAATCTTCATGATTTCTCAGTCCTCATAGTTTGTGGGAGGTTACACTGAGACATCACTTCTTTCCCATCAGCCTGAACAGCCCTGTAGGGTACATCACCATCCTTGGATTGTGCCTCGGAGAGCAACTGTCAGATGCTGAAGCCTTTTGCCCTACCTTGAGTTTTCTCTTTGTCAAATTTACAGCACAGACTGTGAAGAAAACTCTTAAGACCTGGACAAAAACAACCATCCTCCCTGATACCCTTGAGAGTGGTATAGCTGTTCTCCAATTCTAAGGGAAATTCCTGGGGCCAGATGAGAGAAGAGAAACCAGAGAGTAAAGTGTTACCTTACAGGGAAGGTACCATTTACCCTATCAGCTTCACATTTCTACAGTTAAATTCCATTAGATAAAGAAAACCATATGCAAAATAAAGAAGTCTTGTGCATTTACTCCCAACACAGCAGAGAGACTGAGCAGGATGCTGCCACTTCTCATGCTTCATTAACAAGCTTATTTTTTAAACTCTGCGAAGGTACACCTCAGCAATTCTGACTGTATGACCCGGATTAACCATGGTGCTGTCAATAAATTAGTCAGAAGAATGGAGTTTGCACAGGAGCAATAGAGAAGTTAATTTGATCCTTTCTCATTTTGGAATATTGATCCATCCTTGCGAAAGTAAAATAAAACAAAAAAAAACTTCATATTTCTAGAGGCTTGGCTGACAATTTAGTGCCAACAGCTTGTAAGACTGGGCAAGGGGGAGGTTTTGTTTTTTTAAATGGGTTGCCCGTTATTATTAGATTATTCAGTGGTAACGGTTTTTTGGTATTTACATCATTTTGCAAGAGTAACCAGAAGGATGTGTAATCAGGAGGAAGAGTCTCCTTGTGACACTTGCTTTTAATCGTCCTTATAGGCCATGACTGAGCAAGTTATGATGAGCAGGCTCTCTCCTGGACAATAGTCCTCCAGGAAGTAATTGAAAGTTAAATTGCAGATATAACTTGTGTTATTATTGATTTATAAATGCATGCAAAGAATCATTTCTAGTTCAATGCTTCAGTAGCTGACAAATTTCTTTTATGAGCAAGTACTGGCAAGAAGTATTAAGTAGGGAACCTGACAGAAGGCTGGTGCTTAATCTGCCAGAAAAAAAGAGAACCTAGTTTAATCCTTGTTATTTGTTTTACAAGCAGGAAAATGTTACACTGCAAAAGCCCAAGTGGGTAAACTGATCTCTTAACAGTTGCCTACTAAAGGTAGAAAACATTCATCCATGAAAACTAGATAATTTATTCATTTAAATAGCTTTCCAAGCTGACCACACTAATATTAAACTTTCTCTTCATTTTGGAAAAAAAAATTTAAATCTCCATGTTACCATACATTTTGCTTTCTTTCCCCCTGTGTTATTTGCTCTTTGTATTTGCCTGTACCAGATAGCCTGTGTTGGCTGTTCAGTGTGCTCAGCTCCCCAGCATGGTGTGCTCAACTCACAGGATAGTTTGCAGAGAGGAACACCAATTAAAAGCATTAAAGCATATTAAAGAATAACAAAATCCCAAAACACTGAGCATTTTGACAACAGCAGTGAGGTTAGTTTTCAGGAAGCCTTCAGTTTTCCTAAAAATAGAATATTTAAGCAAAGGCCACAGGCAATTTTATCGGATTGAGATTAACAATTTAAATTAAGGCAGTCATCTTGCCAGTTCTCATCCTAAATCACAGTGCTCACCAGCTATGTATCTGATGATTTTTAGGGTAATACTAATATTACTTCATTCAATAATGTCTTCATACACTATCATCTGCAAGAAGCTAGGCTTCTGAGGCACAATTCTTTGAGAGAACTAAGGACATGTCACCTTCTCCTTAGTATTTTCTCCTCTGATAACCTGCAGCTGGAATGAGTAATTGTGAGAGCAAGAGGGGGGACCGGGGGGTTCACACTGATGATAAAGAGGACAGGTCTCTGTGGGGAAGACTTTCCATGCCTGTGCTGGACAGTGGCTGGTGCAGTGTGCTTGCAGAGTCCCAGACCAAATTTCAAGCTGTGCACCTTGGGGGGAAACCTGATTGCAACACCACTGCCTGCCTGCCTTGCAGGGTTCAAAAAGAAAAGCTAGTGATAGACGTTGGGAAGAATAATCTGACCTTCTAATGCACCTTACAGGACTCTATATTATCTGCAATTGCAGAGGGGAATAAAGGACTTGGATACTTCTGTGAACAAGTCAATAACAGTCTCTGTTCAATACATGGCATCGATCAAAAGAACAAATGTTAGGATGCAAACAGAGTGATGTTAAAAACAGTATTGAAAATGAACACCATCATAAAAATCAATGAGAGAGCTTCATCTGAACCACTGTTCAGTGCTGACCACTTCATCAAAAAGGGACGTGGTAAACAGTTTACAAACAGACAACAAAAATTAAGAGATGCTTGGGTAAACATTGATTATGCAGTGAATTAAATGACTGTGACAGTTCAGCTTTGAGAAGTGCAATTTAGGGTGCCATGAATAATACATTCACTAAATTGAACTTACAGAGAGCTGGGAATTTTCTAACCTGGTTCCAGTAGAAAATATGATTTTGTAAAAACAGAAGTGTTCTGTCAGAATGTACCATTTCAAAAAAACATTTCAAAGGAATAACAGCACAGATTACTTCATGTCAAGGGCTTTTCTCCCTTTAGAAAACTGATTTGTTTCCTCCAAGTGTGCTGTCTGGTATCCCAATTTACTGTGGCAGATGTGTGTCACAGAACCCCTCAGACACAGAGAAAATGATAAATTAGCTTCAAGACTCCAGGACAAAGCCACTGTAGGGACAACCAAGAATTTCAAAATCAACATTTCCAGTGCTCTGAAAGCTCTAGATGTAATAACACTGGGCTCATAGAAAGGCAGAAAATCCTAAATCTCCCCAAACTGAATCACTCTGGATTTCACAAGTATGAGCTGACCTCACAATGTCCTTAATTTTTATTTAGCATTCTTCATAAAGGAAATCAGGAGGTACACACATACCATAATTCAAGGGGAACCAAAGTGTACAGGCACTGGGCTACCATCCTGAACAGTTACTCCTGAAAAGCATTTCAGTTGAACAATGACAAAGTCATGGGGCTAATCTTAGGCAGAAGGCCTCCTCTGTGCCCTTCCACATCCAAAGGTCTGCCTGTAGGTCATCCCCCATCCTTAGGAAAATGTTGCCTCACAAGCTAGACATTGCATCATATACTAGACATGATCAACTAGGTGGAACACCCTGTCACAGGAAAGAAATAGGTTTAACAGACAGGACTTCCACCTCATGAAGCTGCGACTGATGACTATGTTATTCTCCAGGTGTTTTTTTCAATACTTCCCAGAGTGATTTTTCCATGTTTTTACCAGGCACTGAAATGAGTCAAAAAGGCCTAGCATTTCTGAGATCCTTCTTCTTGCCCTTCTTGAAAAATCAGGATAACACTTTCCAGCTTCCTGTCAGCTGGGACTTTTCCAGATTTCCAAGACCACTCAAAAATCTCAGCTCAGGGCACTGAGACTCCCTTGGTCCATCATCCATGTTGAAGACAGAGGCAAAGAATGCATTAAACACCTCTGCCTTGTCTCTGTCCCTATTCGTAAGGCAAACATCCTCATCCTGTAATGGGATGATGTTATTTTTTACACTGCCTTTTGCCGATAATATATTTGCAAAAAAACCTTCTTTTTATTGTCCCCGACAGTTCTGGCCAGCTTCATCTTCAACTGAACTTCGGCTATGCAATTTTTTTTCACTACAGTGGCAAGCAGCATCTCTGTATTCTTCCCATGTCACCTGACCTGGCTTCCTCTGGGTGTACACCTTTAATTTCCAAATGAAATCTGTTCAGCCAAGCTGGCCTTCCGCCTCATCTGCTTGACTTACGACACATGGGAATTGCTTTCTCCTGGGATCTTAGGAGGTGATGTTTGAAAAGTTAGCAGCACTCATGAAGGCCAGCACCAGCAAAAATATTTTCCCATAGGATTTCACTTACTAATCCTCTGAGTAGACTCAGGGCAGTTATCCTCATATAAAAGTGCAGGATTGAAGTTTTTCTTGTATGTTTCCTCCTGTCAAAAGAGATTTTAATCTCAACAACTTTGTGGTCGCTGAAAGGAAGGATGCCTGAAAGGAAGAATTTTCTTTCAGGAAAGGGAATAAAATCTTGTGATTTCAATGAGGATTAATTGGGCAAGCTTTGCTCCATATTCCTGCACTTCCTGTAATCCCATTGGCATTTCTTGTTTTACCCAGTTTGGTGGGTTTTTTTCAATTTCTTGAAATTGAAAAGAAATTTCAATTCTTCTGTTTATCTTCAGTCTCTTTGTTTACCTTTCTTCCCTGATTTTAGAGATTTCAAAGGGAACAACTTTGGCAAGTTTTGGTCCTTTTCACTGCACTCCATTTCTTCTCAGTTCAATTGGTTGTAGTCACTCCCTTTCAAATTTTCTGGATTTTTCAATTTCAGTTCTGATTTAAGAATTTTCTTTCAGGAGAAGGAATGAAGTCTTGCAATTACAGTGAGGATCAATTAAGCAAGCTTCAGTCCATGCTACCTTTTCAAATGGCCCTGTCAATTTAATATCTGATCTTGCTTAACATCCTTTTTTCTTAGGAAGTAAAAAAGGAAAGAGGGAGTAGGATTTTAAGCACAATGGTTGTGGTCTCATCTGCCTCAAATTTTATATATCACAGCAGCATGTTTCTATCACTGTTTCCACTTGTAAAGTACCCCAAATATGAAGTGAAAGGCATGGTAAAACATCTGAAATGTTTCCAGACTGGAAAGATTAAAGGAAACTCTCAGTCTAGAACATCTCTTTTCAAAGACTTCTCAGTTTCCCTGAGAAGCTTGTGGTGAAAACTGTTCAGAAGAGGATGTCCGCGTCGTCGCTGCTTGGCACCAATCAACGGTGGATGGGGACTATTGAAATGAACAGGGCTAATGCCTTTATTAATGTTCAGCTCTTCATTAAAAAGATCAACTGGGTAGGCGGCCCAAACGGACCTTGCCCCCGTTTTTGTAACTTTCCCAGGTGGCAGAAAGGAAGGAGGCATGCAGGGTCTGTCACTGAAGCCCAGAGCAGCAGCTGTCCCTTCTTCTTCCCTGTGGCACTACTGGTGGCCAAAGGGTGAGGAGGCATGGATTACAGAGTCTGTTGCTGAAGTCCAGAACAACAGCTGTTCCCACACCTTCCCTGGTGGCAGCCCCAGGGGGCTCTGTCTCTTCTATCTTCACTTGCCATAGCCCACTCTAGTCTAGTCTCTTTTAGGTGATGGTGACAAAAAAAAGTCAATCAGTTTCCCTCTTCCTCAGCTAGGGTATTTGTCTATCCCCCTCTGCTGTATTTAGTTCTTTACTTAGGGGTGTCTTTATCCCCAAAAAAATACTCCCACGATCCCAGGGGGTTTTCTTATTTGCATTTTAGTCCCAGAATGTCGAATTAGTGGGGGGAGGCAGGTTATCTCTAGGTAGTTTAGAGAAAACAGAGCAATTAGCTAATTAACATTACAATATCGGTAGCCAGCAGTCATGCCAGTGTTGCCATAGGAACTAGGAAGGCCCAGTCTGCCTCTCTGGGGAACACCTGGAAACTTTGTTCATTACAACTATCACCATCAGTTTATCATCCCACTGTAAGACTTTCATACCTTCTCTCTGTGAGTTCTCATGTGCAGCTCCTCACAGCACTGACTCCTTTTCTCTTCCTTCCACATAGCCAGCTGACTTCTTCCTGGCCCTAGCATGACCACCTAACCCTTCCTCTCCCTTGCAGCATATACAAACCCTTTACTGTCCCTAGCACAACTGCCTGACCCTCATAGCACAGCCAACTGACTCCAACACTCCTCTCAACCAGCTGACCCACTCTTTTATAACACCCATCCTTATTGAACCATCCTTACTGGACACAGCTGTGACCTATTAAAGGCAAGGCTGTTCCTGCTCTTTGGTAATTAGTACAGCTGCAACTCCTCAGGGGTAAGATTGCCTTCAGCACCATCTCTCTTCCTTCACAATCCATCCTCCCACACAGGAGATAATAGAAAACACCTTTTGGAAAGTGTGTAGAAAGAGAGGGTCATATCACCATTCTGTTTTATGAGAAAAAAATGCTATTTAGCAATTTTGTACGTAGGTTATTGTAGTTCTCCCCCAGCTGGCCGTAAGAAGACTGTTGTGGCCTTTTCTCTGAATGTAAAGCCCTTGCAGAACATAGCAGGGAGGCTTTAGCTCCAGAGGGAGGGAACCAAGCACACACCAAGAAAGGATCCTGGTGGGTGTTGTTCAAACCCATTCCTGGGGTTGCACCGCTCCCTGGTGGCTGCACACACAGTTAAATAATTGACAGACTCAGTTTTTTAATAAATTTATATATTTACATAATGCACTGTTGTACAAGGGAGCTTTCATCAGAAAATATCTTTATTGGGGAAAAATGTCAAAATCCTTATTTTTAAACAATGTCTACAATTCCCAGAGTAAATAAAAATTTACTCCATTTTTATTTTACAAAAACCAATGTTTTTCTTGTTCAGGTGCTAACTTGAGATAGATTTTCCTACCTTAATTAATAAACAGAATATTTAAAATATCAGTGCTGCTGAGATTCTGGGAGTCAATGGTATTAATTTAGCCATATAGGTCTGTAAAGGAATGCAGGATCTGAGACTGGAAGCTTTGCAAACTTTTGTCAAAATACAGGTGGTAGCACTGTTATTCTATTTACTAAGGAATATGATTTACCTAGATTAGATGTCTGATGTGCTTTTAGAAGTATCATCTGGAAAAACATTAACATATTTTAACATGTCTAGGATGAAAGCAACAAATCACTTATTTCCCCTGGACCTTCCAATTCAGCAGCAGATTATGGCCACGCATACTTAATACCAGGGCAAGTTCAACTGTGCTTCAGTGGACCTTTGCCTCTGATCTTTGGCTCATTATCTCAGAGCTTATTTTCAACCACTATAAGTGTAAATCAGTGGTGGAGGGGGGGGTCTGTCATGCAGTGATTATGTGGAAGTACAGAAATGCAATCAATCTTTAAGGTTTTACTGCATGAAATACTGAATATTCTCAGTTTTCTTTGGCTCCTCTCTGGGGCTTTAATGACAGAGAAAACCAGGCAAGATTAAAAAATATAACAGGGAAAGTGTCTGTGATCTGGAAAACAAACTGGTATTTTTATTATTTTAGAGAACCTTAGTGTCTTTGAAGCTGTGAAAGGGAAATCTTAATTAAGATTCTATCACACAAAGCACTTGATCCCTTAATGTTCCTCGATTTCTATCAAGAGCAGCTAATACCTCACAGGAACTGCAAATACCTTGTTGAGCCATATATTTAATGTGCAATGCTGAGATATTTTTTGGTATCTGTGAATTCCTGGGTTGAGCAAGTGATGACTAAAAGAACCGTATTTGTAATTTCTCTACAGGAAGCTCCAGTGAAAAGAGTACTGAAGCTGTAATTCCACAAAAACTGGGGATCAGTCCAATATTACCTTCACGACCACATCCTTTTCTTCCTGCATTTCCTTGTCTTTCCCTTGAGAAGAGCCTGACAGCCCAACCATATGCTGGGATATTTGCATCTTAAGATGCTAGAAAATTACTTTCTTTTGGCTTTGGTTTGTTGGGTTGCTTTGTCAGGGTGGGGAGGTGGGTTAAACTGTATAAGGAGGTGCCTTGTTCTTTATGACCCCAGTCAGAAAGGTGCTCAGATTCTATAAAAAAACCTCTTAAGATCCTGATTTTTTGAGACCACACTAAAAAGAAAAAGATAGTAGAATTAACCATGTGACCCTTCAGATGCTGGGAGCTCCAAGCCAAATGGGTCCTCTGACCACAGCCCAGCACACCCTGCAGATTTCACCCATGGGAAATTACGCTATTTTGGTCACTGGAACTCTTACAGGATTTTCCCAAAGAAGCCAACTCTATTCCCCATTTGTACTGTCAAACAGAAAGGACATCCACCTCAGAACTTGCTGCACTGCTAAATAAAGGTGAAGCCCAGCAGAGAGTGTAATCACCTGTACCAAGCAGGAGCTGCTGATTTTCTCCTGTGGTAAGAAATCTGTGTAGCACAAGTCAGCAGGCAGCACATGCAGCACAGCACAGTCTGCACTTATACATACATATAGTAATAATATCAACCAGTTGCACAAATTGAATATTGAAATCCTTTTAAACAGAATGCTAAAATCAGACCAGCATAACAACATTTGCCCATGCCTATTTTTGGTCTTATCAAATTTAATACTCTAAATTGTGGAGACATTGGACAAATAGCAAACGTAAGATTTATATTTCTTTTATGTGAAAAAAAAAAAGGAATTAAAGACCTTTATCAAGATATTAAAAAACAACTTGGTACAACAGCTCTCTGAATTGAGATTTTAAATTGCCTCGGGCAGACAACATGTGAAATGTTGCTTCAAGGCATCATGTGCTACAGTTTGAACACCAATGTCTAATTAGCGGTGGAGGGAACATTTCCAACACACCCAGTGTTTGATTTTAAAAAGATGCTTCTTGTTTTGTACATTATTACTTAGCTAAAGCAAATCCTCTAGGTTTTTTTATTCTTCTCTCAGTTAAGAACAGTGATGCGTAACTGCATACATGCCTATAATCAGTATAGCATGTTCTAACTTAAATGATTAAAAATTAAATTTCAAAATAAAATAAAAATTACACCACTGTTGAGATAATCAATTAGGGCAGAGAAACATATGACTATATTTCTCATAGAACAATAGAATTATTTCAGCCAGAAGTACCCTGGAAGGTGTCTGATCCAGCCTCATGTTATAAGCAGTCACAGAAGAAAAGGCTCCAAGGTGGCAAAATACTTTCATTCTCACAGTTATAGATACCACCAAGATAATTACTGGATCCTAGTGTTACAGAAAGAAGTTTGAAGGGCTCTGTACAAAAACTGATTATGTTCTAAGAATGACCAAAGGTCAAGTAAATGCAAAAAAACTGAAAAAAAAATCTAAGAAAAAGACATGAAGTTATGTATATGCAACACTTCAGTAAGAGGTTTGTTTCTCCAGAAAGCAATATTAAAGTATCCTTCTTATCAGTCATTCTCTCAGTCTTTAGACAACTCATCATATTTTAATTTGAAACACATTTAAATACATATTTCAGTTAATTCTGAATTTTCTTGTAAATTTCATTTAGTTCATAACACAGTTATGAACTTCTGCTCTGCTAAAATTGCAAAATCTCAAGATCAAACTCAGACTGAGTCCCCAAACATCTGGCAAAACAGCTAAACCATGTAGGAATCTGGCTTTTGTACCAGCAAACTACATTCTAGAATGTATTACACTATTGCTGTTTACATTAAAAGTCCTCTGAAACTGCTAAGTATAACTAATAATATTTATTAATATTAGGAATTACGCCTTAAAACATTTATCAAATAAAATAGGAGAAGACTCTGCTTAGGGATTTTTTTCTCTATGAACTATCAGTCTATGGTGTGGAGCCGTAGTCTGTAAAAATAACTTCAACTGCCAAAATTTTATGGTAGATTAAACATAGTGAATATAGATCTTTATATGTCACCATGAAGAGCATACTTTTAAGAATTTTAACCAGTTTTGAAACATTAGAGTGTGCTTCCTTCCTGCACCTTCTTTTTGGAATTTGCAGTTTCTGCATCTTTGGATATTCCAGTTGATAATTTCCTTATTTCCCTTTAGATGTTTCTTTTTCTCCTTTTTTATTCATTTCCATGTCTTCTTTACTCTGCTGTCAAAACAGATGTACACAAAATTCTGTGCATAATTTCTTACAGTAAAACTACATGCTCCCTCAGAAACATTTTAAGAAGTAAAATTTCAACATGAAACACGAGATAGAGGTTCAAATCTCAGCTTTCAAGGCAGCTGTAAAATGTATGAATGGTCTTTAGGGTATCTTGCAAACATTTTGTAGCCTGAGTCCTTTCATGGCTTCAGACCTCAGCTGGTTATTGTTCAGCCATTGCTGAAGCTTCAAGAACAATCCAGCAAAGAAACAGATCAAATTCATATGGTCTCTACTGTGTTTGTCTGGTGCTAGAATCCAAAACTTGCCTTTTGTAGCACTTTAGAGTACATACTTTTTTTTCATCTAAGTACTATTGTTAAAAAAAACAGAAATCACAGGCTAGTTATTCAGGCAAAGGTATATGACTGAAAACAAATAAAACTATTAACTACTCTTTCAGCGACTCAGCATTGATCAGAATCTTGCAGGTTTTGAATGAGGAAGTTTTACAAGCACTTTTACATTTTCTAGGTGGGCAGAGACATGCCAATTCCCCTAAAAAGGCTGAATTGTAACCATTTCTATCAGTTACCTGTGTGGTTATTTTTAATTTAGAGAATGGTTTTGCTTGTGGATTTCTTTTCCTCCATGCTGGTGAATTAGAATATCCTGAAGTATATTTGCCTGTAATAAAAACATACACATTGTTTCCTAACTTCAGCCACAATTTCAGGAAAGAGTCTCTCAGACAGATATGTGATTTAAATACTGCATTAGCTGAAGTTTCAATGAATGTATCATATGAGTCAGACATTGCCTCTGAAATACAAGCTAGTTTTAAAGGCAGAACTAGAACTTTAGTTTGCAATATTGTAGCATTTCCATGAGGCTCATATGATATTCGAAAAGAGGAGATTCTGCTACGAACATCCTTGGTTGTAATGAAGGGAATATTACTGGGCTGAAGACCTTCCTAAAGACATCAATGGCTTCTGTTTTATCCCTCCTAGTGAAAACCCTATATATAAGGCTATATTATGGGTTTTTTGCTAGACAGTTGATTGTGCCTCAGAATATGTTGCCTAACCACAAACCATTTTCTTTAAAAATTGATTAAAAATTAATATTATGAATATTCTTCTTTTAATTCCATCTTAACGTGATTAATTAAAATTACTAATTTTGTAATAATCTTGCAATTTTCAGTTTATACACAATGTGTAAATGTTACCATAGTGTTCTGTTTGTGTCCAAAATCTCCTATTGGTGTCAGGCTGATTCTTTTGTTTAGAGCCTTTCTGACCATAGGACTCAGGTACTGCTGGAAAGAAAGGCAGCAAAAATGTTAATGATTGTTCTTACAACAAAAATTCTGATTCCCACATTTTCAAAAATGTTCTATCCTTTTTAACCTGGAAATTTAATAAAATTCATTCTTCACATAAAGAATGTTCTCTCTATAATCTCTATACCACCTTGTCAACATTTAATGAAAGCAAACATTCAAAGAAAAAAGAAAAAAGACATAACTATTTGTCCTCAAGACAAAGCACCAATGTTGGGAATTTGTTTCTCTTTACTTTATTCACCTTAAAGTAGGCATTACTCTGTCTGAAGGAGGTCCCTCTTGTTAGAAATTAAGACAGGAAGGCATCTCAAAAGGGAGAATGAACCCATCTTAAGAGAGATGACTGAAACTGGCAAGATGAAATCACTTTTTTGATTTCTGATTATTTAAATTATTTAACACTAAATCTGCTGACAAAATGACAAATGAAAAAACAAATTATCCAGAGAAACCATGGACACAGAAACTGAAAATTCAAATAAAGCCCAAATGATGTACTAGATTGTATGAGGCTAAATATATTAGCAAGATAAAAATAAAGCAAAAGGTGTAATAAATCTGAAGCAGATTGCCAGAAAGAAAGATGCAAGACTCAGAATCCCACCTGCAGGTTTCTTGTCAAATTGATGATATAGCATGTACCATCAAGAAGACAGTAGAGTAAGATGTAGGAAAGTACCATCCTTTATGAGCAGCAGAAAGAATAGATGTCCAACATAATTAAGGTGAAAAAAATAATACTAATGTTAAACACAAAGATTTACACTGCATTCAAGTTGATAACAGAAGTGTGAACAAGACAAAAACCCTTGCTTATTCAAGACAAAAAAAAACCTAAATAATGAAAATAACCACAAATTCATAATCATGAAAACTCCAGTGAAATCCCAGTTATGGAAATATATGCTGCAAAGCAAGCAGCATATTTTTCCTACTGGGAAAAAGAAGGTTGAACAAGAAATATTTCTCAAGACACAACTGAAATTCTACTGCAAAACATACTTCTACTATAAGTAGTTAGAATGAAATAAGAGCTTAAAGGTGGAGTTTTCAAGGTTTATTAAATATTTCAAAAGAACAAGTTAAATAAGATATAGTGTAAAAAGTGAGGATCGCTATATTTGTGCACATAACTACTTCATTGCATCCATGAATTCGTGCTGTAATGATGGCTCAAACATTGTTAATGAATATTCTGTCTGACAAACTGCAAAGTTTTATAAATCTTTACATTTCTGTCTATCGATATGGCTGAAATCTACTTGTGAAAATTATGCTTGATCAAATTTACTCATGCCTGTATTTAAGGATAAATAACTTATTATTGAGATGAAGGGACCCAGTTGAGTGCAGCACAATATAGACAAGCATTTTAAGAATTCTGTGCACACAGGAACCCACCTGTAGATCCACTGAATTTTGGTTTTTGAATGACAGTCCGGTAGACTACATACGCTGATTGTCGAGGTTCTGGAGAATTTAAATGAGTGTATCTTCCAGTGTCTCTCCCATACGGACTGGAAGAAGCAGTTTCATCCTCCTTACTTTGACCCCTTTGTTGATAACTTGGTTTTACTTTGGGGTCTGGAGTGTGAATTCCTAAAAGTGAAAATACAACCAAAAAGGTTGTCCTATTATTCAAAATTTCACATAGTGCATACAACTGGAGACCAAAGAAGATTTAAAAAATGTTCTTTGTAGATAGACCAATTCAAGTATGGACTGTCCATATTTGACACTAAGAACAGAGATTTACTAGATAGTGCTAAATCATCTCACAGTTTAGTAAATAGAAATGAATAAGCTGATGATTTTTTCAAAATACCTTTGCCAGTTCCTGCATTAGCTGAATTTCTTCGCTCCTCAGAAATCCTTTTATTTTCCTTTACTTCCTTAAAGTGGTGGTTCTTTACCAGTTCAGTGTAGTTTGTTTCTGAGGGATTAAAATAACAAATATTCACTTTTTAGAAAGCACAAAAAATGTTCACAGCCAAAAACACGGTGGTATTTTTATTTTATAATCTCCTAATTCATAAATAGGTCCTTTTGGGTAGAACATGGTCTCACACTTTAATTATTCTAAAAGTGTCATTCCCCAGAAGGAAAGCAAAAGTGTCTGTATTTCCTCTAGCAGAAGAAATCTTGAAGACCAACTCAAAAATTAACTCTAAATACAAAAATCAGATCATCCTTTCTCTACACTGCATAGGCGTGAACCTCTGGAACACCCATGGCTGAGCCCATGGAGACCAATCCATGCACTTCATGCCTGGCTGTACTGTGAATGACTTCTGCCTGTAGCATCTGGATACACCCTGGACATGTGCAGTGGATGCACATAACAAAATACTACAAATGAATGAGATAAATTTGCAACAGCACTGGTTGCATAGGTAAGCCCACTTCAAACTACAAACTGAACTTCACAGGGAAAGTTGCATTGTAAAGTAACCACAGTACTCCTCTCCTGGCCCTGCTATTCTTTGGGAAGATGGGGCTTTGTTCTCCTTTTTTTCCTGCTAACATAAATAAGCACTTTTCGTTCCTCTCATTTCAGGCCAAAATGCAGTAGAAATGCTCAATTTCTGCCTCAGTTTATGGGATAGTTCAAAGACCAAAATCTGTCCTTTTTCTCCCTTTTATCCTAAAATTGCAAAGAAATAACTGGATAACAATCTACTCACAATAACATTTCGTAAATTGACAAAAGTATTCTGGAACTCTCCTGTGAAAAGGATGAAACTTATCATGAAGGTACTTTAGTGTAGGTATTTTAATTTGCCGTATGTGACTAGTTTTTGATAAACATACTCTATCAAAAGTGTTATGCTTTTTCCTTAACTATATTTTTATTGGTTTTATGAAGTCCTGTGTTCTGTGAGATACTACCTAGCATCAAATCTGTTTTACTTGTCTGAAGTGGAAAGTGCACAGCATTCCCCATGATGTAACATGAGCATCAAAGACATTAGTAATTCAGGGCCTCATAAATGAATCTATCAGAAGATGAAAATTGGCTGAAAGAAGCAGAATTAAATCATAACATACAACAACTGCTGTCATCTTGCAGTGAAAGAATGTTAATGGAAATTTCCACTGTTAATGGAAATTTCACTTCAGATTGGTTTTACACAAAATATATAATGTTCAACACACTTGCAGAGGAAAAAAAGTAATCTAGTCTAAAAATTTGCAAATATGTAATAATGAAGTACCTTTCACATTGGAATACTTTGATGTAATTGGTTCTTTTTCCTGAGGGAGTGCCTCAAATCTGTTCCCATCAACAAATGTGTTCCTCTGCATTACAAAACCACCACCTCCTGTAGGAAAGGAGTCTCACAGTTATCTATACTTGAGAGCACCCTGAGAAAGGTGAACAATGCAGAGTCTGCTTTTTAAATTGCATGTTTTTAGCTGAAGTGAGTAGAGACCAAATAGCTGATTTAATAAAGCCCACAAAAATTAGAGAAAGTAGTCTGTTAATCAGAGCTGTTAAATAGTCTGTTAAAAGCTTTAAATACATATAATTTTGAACAGAGATTCAATTATTGAATTGTGGCTCAGTGGTAAATGTTTACACAGACATAAAGGATATCTAAAAAGAAAGATACTTTTGTACATAAAGATCATAGGAAAAGATGTAGAATGCAAGATTAATTTCTACTCTGCAGTAGTTCTGGAGCTAGCAGACACACTTTGCTGCAAGCTAGAGCAAGCAGCCCTAGCATGGTATTGCACTATTTTTCCTTGACAAACTAAGGGGGAAAAAAGAGTACTACAGTTATTACTGTTTTTATCATTAATAAATATTTATGAAAAAAGGATTGAATACCACAAAGTATTAAGCAAATTCAAGGAGAATGGGGCATTCTTCGACTTTAATGACATGATTCAACACTGAACTCAATTGGTCAAAACAATATGTCTTCATTAAGGTGAACTAAGTTTATGCAGAGGGATCTGATAATATTACACAAGTTGCAGGATTTCAGCTTTGCTATTTTTCTGTAGGATAGCTGAAAAATACAAAGCTCATTCATCTTAAATATGGATAGTCTCACAAAAATAACAGGTTTTGAAAGCATTTTGACTTCAGACTCACAGTCACAGACTCACAATCACAGAATATTCTGAGTTGGAACGGACTCACGAAGATCATCAAGTCCAGCTCTTAAATGAATGGCCCATACAGGGATCAAACCCATGTCCTTGGTGTTACTAGCACCAGGATCTAACCTATTTGTCTGCATCTCTATGCTTTTTCATAACTCCACAGAACCCTTTCTTTCCCAAAATCAACTATAATCTGCATAAAGTATTTTTTCCAGTGCAATCCTAAAATAAGCATAGTATATACTCATAAACAATGTTAATGATTTATTGTTATAATTAATAGTTCAGCATGAGAAAGTGTCTAAAATATAAAGAACATATAATAACTCATATGCAAAATGGGAAAGTTTAATGCATTCATATTTAGTTATTTTATTTACCACATGACATGGAGCAATGAGAAACTGATACTACAGTATATTACCTCCATTGTCAAAGGATTTATGATCTGTTCTGGGAATACTCTCTATTGATACCCTCCTTTCTGAACTCTCCTTTTCTTTTCTTGTATTATTAAATCTTGTAGGAATTGTGTTTCCATCACCTGCAAAGGCAACAGAAAGCATGTTTAGCTATATGTAAGCACAGGTAATGGCACTGACATTCTCTTTCTCCCACCCCTATGAGCCATTGATTAGTTTAGCGCAATTTCTCTAAACCTCTCATTTCATAATCTTCTTTCTCTTTTATTAATTATTTGAATCCTGTCTAGTGTAACAGATGTCAATCTTTCATGCTATGTAAGAAAATATCGTAATTCATAGACTAAAGAAGACTATGGCTCCAAAGTAAAGACCCAGCTATAAATTACCTGCTTGTTCATGAGCTTCCCACTACCCATGAATTATATTTATTAATCCTATTTAATTGAATTTATGTCATTTTCAGGATGCATGTCATCATAGTACCTGAAGCCTCAGAGAACTCAACTGAAAAACTGTTTTAGAGAAACATATCAATCTTTTTCTCTTAATGTATTTAATGATAAATAAAGATACTTCTTAAAAGGTATGTTCATGCATTTGTCACTGAGTCTCTCATCTATAGCCTAATATATCTATGCATTTGTTAGAAAGAATTTATCAAAACTATTTTAATAACAAACATTTCAAATTTAGAAATTAGAATAGAATAGTAAATGAAAAACCAAAAGAACTGGGGTAAATGTTTATAAATTTGTATTCCTTCAACATTAATTATGTTGGATAGTCCAGAATTAAAAAAAAAAAAAAAGTAACTCTTTTGTTCTTCTCTTTTACAAGGCAATTAAAAGGTATTTAATTAAATTTAGTTACAGAAAAGTTTGATTTAACACTACATTTTGACATCAAGACACCCAAGATAGCCAGCAGAGATCATGGAGCACCTCTGAAAAAGTGGTTCATCTCACCCTTTGGCACTGCCTGGTGATTCAATAAAAAGGAGATTCATTGGAGTTCCTGTCTTGCATTTTCACCAGAGGGCCTAGATGAGAAATTCAAACTACATTCCTAACCTTAGGATGGTTAAAATTTAGACTACATAAATGTTTATCATGAAATTATATTAAATACCTATGTTGTGTATATCAGAAAAGATTGGGTTAATAGCCCATTTCTACCTTTTCCATACACAATTGATGCAGGTCATCAGCACAAGTGTGACTATATATATGACAAAAAAAGAAATGAAGTTTTTTTTTTTGTAATTTGCTGACAAATACAAATATATTTCTGCAATATCTTATTTTCACTAAATTCAAAAAGCAGGGAGGAAGTGCAAACTATGTAATACTTTCTCCCTGTTACAGCAGTTTTAGATAAGTGGTAAATACAATCCAAAGAAATTAAAATACTTGCCTTTCTGCAAGTTTTGTTCAGTAGTTTCCAAGGGTAATAACTCATCTTGCCATGGTGAAGACACAGTTTTTGTTGATTGGTGTTTGTAAGGGTTCTGAATCCCATAATACTCTCCTACACATTCCCCAAGAGGGGGAAAAAAAAAAGCCCTAATGTTTACTGTATTGGAAGCATTGCTTTTAAGGAAAGAATGATTGATTTCATATTTACCAGATGTATAGCATATATCCCTTATTGCTCTTTCCTCTTCAATATCTGTAACAGTCTTAGGCATCCAGGTAGAAACATCTGCAGAAAATATTTGTAAAAGATTACAAGATAACTAGACAAAGACCTTCAATAATTCTTAATAATAAAATATGATAGTGACTTTAATTTTTGTCATTGGTTATTTTTGGTTTTGACTGCAACTGTGCTTCTGGACTGAAAAATTATTACTTAATATTAGGTATTTTCAAGTGCAATGGGATTGCAGTTAAAACGCAGTTTAAAAAGCAAATGTTTGTTAATTCAAAAGGATTCAAAAATATCTCAAATATTCATTTTCAAAATAATCTTTCATTTATACCCACAAGGAAATCGGAATCAAGGTGTCATCAGAGAGTGCTTGTCTCAAAACCTCTGCCCAAAGTTACTACCCTGTAATGCCTGTTGGCAGAGCTGGTGAAGTGGGTGCTCCAGATCACTCAGTTAAAGCTATGAAGATTAGCAGAGTCCTACTTTTTATACTGTTTAAGTGGCATACTTAGGCTGAAACCAAGTTAGGAAGCACAAACAGGCTGGTCTACCAGCCAAGCTGATGGGCAGTGGGAAAGTGAAAGGTGGGTTGGCACAGTAATTTGCTGAATGCATGCCTGAAAGTAGTCATTCTTTCACTTTTCACTCACCAGGAATGTGTAATTTGTTCTATTCCTATGAGTCTCTTATCTCTAAGTGAGATACAGTCAATGGTTTAACTGTATTAACATATATGTCACATATATGTAAGAACATTCCGTTCAACTAGCAGAGAGTTTTGCATCAATTCTCTTTGCTAGATTTAAGAGTAACTGTCTCTAAAAAAATGACTGCCTACAGAGTTTGGTAAATCAGCTGAAAAAATTACTTAAGTTAAAGTCACACAACTAACTTTTGTAAAAACTTGTGACTTCACCTTCACTGATGAGTGTATGTAGCCCTTGTTCAAAAATGTGTTTTCCAGAAACAAACTATCTCCTAAACTTGTAATTTCATCCCAAAATTTTGAAGAGTTTTTGATGGCCATTTGAATTGGATTGCAGGCATTAGAAAATACTTTGTTGCTCAGATCTGGTGACTACCAGTTCCAACATTTTAAATATTAGCTGAAAACTATTTCAAAAAACTTTTCAACAAGCCTTTTCTAAAAATGTCATGGTTATAACAAATCAGTTGTGAGGTATGTTGCAAGAGCTGACAAAACCATTCAACTTGCTTATAAAAGAAAACAAACTGTTTACAGTTGTCTTCCTCATCATCATCCTCTTCATCTTCCTCTTCATCATCCTCTTCATCACTGAGGTTTATAATCAGTGGAGGATGAATTGGTACTAAAACATTGTCTTGATTTCTGAGTGAATCCTGGCGATGGGCTGGATGCAGAATGACTCCTTGGACATCCTGTTTCAATGGGACACCTGTAGACAAGAACATTGAATTTCTTTTGTTAGAAAGAAACTAATGTATCACATTCAGGCTGACAGCAGCAGGGACACTTCTAAAAACATTATCAGGATAAGACATTATCTTGTGCAGAGGTTGGCAAGAGAGCACCTTCCTACTCCAGAAAGTATGAAAAACAGAGGTGCCAGCTCCTCTGAATGGACACAGACACTGCTGAAAACAGACTTTTGAAAAGAGGAACATTATCATCACTGCACTATTTTAAAAAGTTGCAAACATGTTATATCAATCCAGCAACCATTTTGAACAATTTAACAATGCTAACCACAGGATTGCTCATTTTAAATTTGGAAATTTTTTCTATGCAACTAAATCTCAACTCTCGTTACTAGGTACAAATGTAGATTTTGTGAAGGAATGTGAAGATGAAATAATTTACACTTAATCAGAAAAAAAGATCAGAAAATAGGTTATTTTCCTAAGGAATTTATCTCCACACATAATATTTTCAGCAAAATGGTTTTATTACTGGGATAACACATTCCAAGAGCCAGGAAGTACAATGGACTAAAAAGAAAAATTATGAAAGATGTTGAGTGTATAAGAATTGTTCAAGCTGACTGATTTTAGACCACAGTATTCTGCACATTATATTAAAAATATTGAAGTAAGATATATTTTCCAGTCTAAAAGAAAGTATGTGCATTTTTCTATTATTCCAGGTTTTTTTTATTCATGTGCATCTCTTGCATGCCTATGAGCAGCACGTATATCATGTTAAACCTTTTCTCATAACATGATTGCAAATTAAATTTGTTGTTGTATCTCATGTAAGAGACGTGTAAGATACAACACTAACTTGAGGGAGCCTTTTTCAGTGTTCAGAACAGGCTATTTTTAGCTACAGGTAGAATAAGCCAAATTAAACTTAAATTAGTTTAACAAGATTTTTAAGTATAAGAACAAAAAAAATTGCAGGCTTAGTATCTGCAATGCTATTGTGGTACACACAGGCTTTGAACTTGTACATATTTCAGTAAAAAGTAATTGGTCTGTTTTCTAGCTGTGATTGTCGGACATTGCTCTTGCACAGGATACCCTGGCCCACAGTGTCTTTTGGGTACGGTCTCTGACTTGCACCACAGCCAAAAGCATGCTGTGTAAGTGGGAGCTGTGCTGAAGGCAGTATGGGTACTTGGAAAAACAGCACTCCAGGTCTTGCCTTGATCCTGTGTGCTTAGTTAGGCTCCACATGCCCAGATATGACAGCCTACATTTTCCTGAGGTAATTTCAGGAACAGCAGGTTTCATGGTGACTTGCTCTCCTCACTCCTGCTTCTGACAGTTGTCTTTGTTCCTTGCCCTGGACTCTGACCCTCTTCAGGTTTCAGCTGCCTACTGGGATTTCTGGTAGTCAAGAGCTCCTCTTAGAAACGGATGAGGGAAAAAACCCAACTCGTTTCCACAAATAGAGTGCTGCCTTACACACTATTACTGTACTTCAGTAATATTTAACCAAAGCTCAAGGCCTAATTTTTTTATTCAAAACAACAAACTGGAAATATATCTGTACAAACAGCTCTGTAATCTGATGTTATCTCTACAAGGGGCGTCTCGTCCATACATGTTGTGCTCTATCAACAGATATTGGTATCCCTACCAACCTCCTCCTCCCACCACACACACTACTTTTGATTTCTCTTAAATTATTACCTGCATACTAACCATTTGAACTACTAGAGAGATTTAATCTAATAGAAATTCAAGCTAAGCAACATTTTTGTTTCATGGATCTCAACAACCTAAATGTGACTTCATCTTTTATATCACTAATAGGTATGAAGATTCATAATATGACAGCTAAAATAATTAAAGTGGCAATCTTATTCAAATTCCTTTCTTTCCCTTAAACTTGCTGGGCTAGATCATACCTGATTGATTCATCGTGGTGCATTTCTTGACCTTAAATCAATGCTTTCTTATGCTTTCTTATATGAGCAATGGAAGGATATTTTTGTCTATTTCGCTACTCTAATGAACAAATTGTTGAGAAAATATTTTTACTCACTGTTACTAGGTGGCAAATAAAGTCCATTTATATTACGGGGTTTTCTGTGAAAGAAGTCACAGCTTATCCTCCTACAGCCCACGGGCTCTGTCTCCCAGAAACAGGAGAACTTGCTGTAGTTTTGCTGCAGGAGAAAACAGTTTTCAGGTGTTTTAAATATAACAATCAAAATGGAATAAATGAATTAGTACATGCTGTATGAACATAGGATTGAATATATGACAGTTCACAGTGCTATAAACATATGACCAAGATTTTGTGGGACCATATTCTTATAGTTTACAACATTTCAAATTATCTTTTATGACTTTTGTCATAAACTGTAAATAGCTCTAAAGTTACTGAGTTAAGACAATGGTGTTCGGTGATGTAAAATTGTTTCTAGATTAGAATAGGGGTAAGACAGTCTATTCAGTTTACTGCAGACTTTTCATGAGCAGGTGGGAAGGAAAAAAATCTCTTAAGTCATTTAACTGACATGTGGCTGAGTTTACTTTTCTGTACAATGGAAAAATCAGATCAATCTCCAATGAAATGTGCTGTACAAGTGCAAATCTTGTACTTGTACTGCCTTACTATTAAAGGACATGAATCTATGGGGAAAAGTGGTAAGAAAAAAAACCCAGAAAGATTCCCAACAAAAACTAAAAAAAAATTGGGATTTGATGTTGGCACTGCTGCTATTACACTGTTCACACCATCTTTCAGCTCCAGCTGTTTTTAAAGATGACAAATAAAAACCTAATGGGAATAATAGTCTGTCTACATGGATTTGTTAAATTATTGCTTCTTTACTCATACTGCTGCTGTCCCTCTATTGATCAATGTGGCACCAGCTAAAAATGCTGCACAATATTGCAGAGATAGAACTTTCACAACAGGATTCACTTCTGTTAGTCACACATAAAATTGTTGTTCTGCATCTCTGTCTTACCAGAGTTCGCAGTTTTCAGCACCATCTCTGATGATACAATTCACTTATCCTTATAACCTGAGGTATCTTTCTCAAACATATGATAAACTTGTAACTCCAAAGAGGCAAGGGCTCATGAGATTTACCCCGAATATGTAAACTCAGGCTTATATCCTGTATGTGAACAGCATCCCGCCTGAGAACTGTAAATGCCAGGTTGGGGGTTATTTCTGAATGAGTTTCTGAGTAATTTTTTAAATGAAGACAAGGCCGTACTTGAAAATATTGGACTATTTGGAAGCAGGTTTCTCCCAGTTCAAGACATTAACAGCTATGTCTAAGAGTAACATCTCGAAAAACTTTTGGATTGTAGTCATTACAATTGGGCCACCCCCTGAGACACAAAGCCTATCTCCCAGGCATTAACACCTAACATCCTGACCCTTAAAAACTGATGGAATAACCAAGAGCCCTAAAACCATCCCTGGATTTTTACTAGGTGGAATGCAAGTACTTCTTTGATTTAAAGCTATCAGCAGTCAGGCAAATAATCTTATCCTTAAATCAGTTTTCTTCCTAATGCCAAACCTTCAGATGACATAAAACTCAGTGGATAGTGTAGCTAAAACAAAAAATAGCTGAAGGAAGCAAGTGGTACCTTCTCCATGAGGCTGAACTGTTGAACTGAACTGAGAGCAGTTGTTAGCCAGGATGGAATGTTACATTTTAACAGCTGCCAACTGCTCTTCCAGCTTGGGACATCCGCATGATGCTGCTGCATGACCTGTCCAGGCTGAACACCTTCCTTTCTCTCTATTGCATCCAAGTAAAATATAGAATATCACAGCATTACAAAGAGTTGTCCATTTTGGTGCTTTTTTAATGTGAAATGGAGCAAACCAATTTAGCAAAGCTTAAACAATACCCAACTTCTTGCTGATGCAACTGTGGTCTTAAAACCAAATCTCTGATAACACAAAGATACCACAGCTTGCTGTGCAACAACAGTCAGATAGAGGATGAGAATATGTGTGAGAGAAAGAACCCTCGGCCACCAAGGTCAGGGAAGAAGGGGAAGAAGGTGCTCCAGACGCCGGGGCAGAGAGTGTCTCCTGCAGCCCTTCGCGAAGGCCATGGCGAGGCAGCTGTGCCCCTGCAGCCCATGAGGATCCACGGTGCAGCAGAGATGGACCTGCAGCCTGTGGAGGGCCCCAGGCCAGGGCAGGTTGGTGCACCCAAAGGAGGCTGTGACCCATGAGAAGCCCGCGCTGGATCAAGTTCCTGGCAGAACCTATAGACTCAGGAGTCCATAGGAGTCTACTACTGCAGGAGCCGGCGTTGGAGAAAGCGCAGCTGCCCCGTCGCTGGGCCTGATGCTAGACGGGAGGCGGCCCCGCCCCGCGCAGCAGCAGCGCCCCGGCGGCGGCCGCGGCGGACTCCATTTCCCGTGGCGCAGCGCGGGCGGGCGGGCGCAGGCACGGCGGCGGGCGGCGGCGGCGGGCCGGGACCATGAGGCGGCGGGGTGCGGTGCAGCGCAAGGTGCCGTGTCTGTTCGTCACCGAGGTGAAGGACGAGCCCTCGGCCAAGCGGGAGCGACAGGTGGCTGGGGCAGCACCGGGACGGGAGGACGGGGGCCGGGCAGGTGGGGCTGGGCCCGTGCCCGAGCCCAGGGGAAATCGCTGGGCCGCGGCTTGCTACAGCACGGACTGTGTCAGAGCCCCCAGCCGCGGCCGAGTGGCGAGAAGGCCGGCTATAGATCTAAGGGAACCTCACGGGAGAGGCTTGCATAGGGTTGTCCCGCTGAAATGCGGGGAGGAAGGCCCGTCGGCGTGCCGTGTCAGCTCAGCCCCACGCTTTTCCTGGCAAGTGCATACAGGTGTTCACCCTGATGCTGTGTTTGCTTTTCTAAGTGAAGGCCACTCCAGCATGACCGCACGTGGAGCCTGTGTGAAACCATCCTGCCATTGCCGCCTGTGAGCCTCGTAGGAAGAAAAATGAGTATCCCTTTTAGTTTTAGTTTTTTTATTTGTTGTTGTTTTGTTTTTGAAATATCTAGCTTAAGACAGAAGAAGAATGAGGCTGCGAGATGTGGACAGATTGGGGCGGCACACCCACCTGCCTAGCTGCAGACCTCCAGCTTGTGTTCCCTGATTTTAGTAGCAGCTGTGTAGTGAGATTGAATGCAACTGTGGGTGACCTTCTCCCATTGGTGATTGGCTTCTGGATGAAAGAGCTGAAATGGTTGCCAAAACAACAGTAACATAATTGTTCAACTCAGAGTTAAACCGTCTCAGTAATGGTAATACAAGGGTACCTCCCTACACTGGTGATTCTTCACACAGATAAACATACAAGAGTAATAGATCTGGAATTGGCACATGCTATTTTTGTTTGGTTTGTTTTGGTTTAGGTTTTTTGTATTTTTTTGTTGTTGCTTGGATTTTGTTTTTGCTTTGGATTTCAAAGTTCAGGCAAGGATAAAACGTGATTATGACTGGTAGGGAAGAAAGGGAGTGGTAAAACAAATGGGAATGTTTTGTCACTGCCCTGAAATTTTTAATGTAATTTTCATATATGCTGTTTGTTATGGTTACACATCTTATAATATGAAACAGTCATGTCATGTAACACACAGGTTCTCATTTTATGCATTCCACATTCTGTTTCAAGACTTCTGCAAGACAAGGACTTGCTTTGTGTTTTGCTAGCAGAAAGAGTCCAGATTAAAAGACAAAGTTGACTGGGGAGAGAAGAGGGAGGTATGATGATTATAGAGAAAAGGATTTGAATCCAGTCACAACTGAGTGCATGTTTGCAGTGAAACTGTTAGAGAAGCTGTACTGAAGTCCTAGAAATTTGTACTAGGTGGCTGTTTGTTTAAGATCTACGGGTCATGTATTTCTTTGCTCTTTGGAAGTGCGAAAGTGTTTAACTGACATTGATGATCCTAAGTGTTTAATACCAGGATGCTTTTGCTACCTTGCAAAAGCACACCTGCTCTGTATATTGCACTAACATGGTGCTATTGACTTTCATCTCCAAACTGAAAGCTGGGGAGAGCTAGTCGGGAGGAATTTCTATTGCCACCCTAATGCAGCAAGAAGGTGGATCTCAAAATGTTGCTGTGTTCGACTGGAACCCTTCTAGTTTATATGCCCTGTTTAAAGTGGAAAGCAAAATGATCTCTAAATAATAATCAAGGATGGGGAAGAGGGAGAGACTTTACAGATTGCCCTAGTTCTTCTGTCTTAGAGTACTTTGCAAACTATCAAGTTTTGAAGAAACTATTTGAAATCAGCCCTATAATGTGTAATGCTTAAACAGCTGGATATATAGAGGCCAATTGTAAAAGAAGCAAGAATCTGTATGAGAGCAAGGCAGTAACGTAGCCACTTGTCTTCTTTTCAGCCATTTAAAGTTTTGGCAACTGACACTCTAACTGGAAAAGCATTAGAGGCAGATGTACACAATGCAGTTCCTACTGAAAAAGTGGATGGAACCTGCTGTTATGTAACAACATATAAAGGTAATAAAGGAAGATCCATTTGCAGATTTCTCATGCTGACTAGAACTCATTTTACTTAGTTTTTCACCTTTTTTTGGTATGATTTATCTACAGCCGTTGTGAATTCAAGTGTCATTAAGCATCTTCACCACAAAATAATAGTTACCATAAACTTAAAAGGTGTTTCTATAGTTGTTCTAGCATTTACTCTAAAACATATGAAGTATGATTTAAGTGAATATGAACATCCAGGAACTATTCCAGTTTTTAAATTTCCTATTAATAAGTCTTTCTTGCAAACTGGGTCATGTATAATAGAGTGTCTGATTTCCTTGGGGGAGATTTATAGAAGTACAGAGGTTGGGAGGAAGTGAGAAGACTGTGGTTCATTGACTCAGTGGGGCTCATGCCTTCACCTGCAGTTGTAAGGGAACTTTGTATTCTGCTAGGCAGGACTGTACATAGAGTCTAAAATAGATTTGGAAATTCACATAGTGTACTTTGAATTTAAATAGTGGATGGCTTTGCTTATAAAATTTCTCTAGTGGCAAATGGGAATTCCTGTCTTGCCTGTTATGTAGTTGATTTCAGTACTCTGCAGGGTATGGTCACCTCAGTAAAGTGCTGGTTTTGTCTTTGGAAACTCCTAGGACAACCCTATCTATGGGCCAGGTTGGATCGAAAACCCACCAAACAAGGTGAAAAAAGGTTTAAACGATTCTTGTATTCGTTGGAAGATTGCAAAGGTTAGTGAAGATTTCTTTCCTTCTTTTTGGCAATGTAAGTTAGCCAGTTAGAAAAACAGCTAGGCTAACACAGGAAATAATCAGTTATCCTGCTCCAGTTTTTTTAACATCACCCTTTACATTGAAGAGCTTTGAAATGGAAAAAGTAGCTAAATTTTTAATGCTAATTTTGAACCTTTAAATTTCTTAAAGGCTAAATGCATCTTTAAACTATTCTGATGGTAAACCACTTGAGTGTGACAGATGTTGGTGGTTGTACAAAGTAACTGGGACAACTGTCTATAAAACAAGGTTTAGATCAATTGTATTTTGATAATTGTATTGAAAGACAACTAAAGCAAAGTTGGTTAACAGTTTACCAAAACCAAAGTGTTGCATTTATGTCTAGAATTTGTTTGGAATGTTGAAGAGGATTTCAAGCCTGTTCCAGATACCTGGATTCCAGCAAAGGACATAGAGTTCTCTAATGGCAATCCTTTGCCCGATGAAAATGGACATATGCCAGGTACCTATGATGCAGCACAGGTAAAACTGGGGAAAGGTGTGTGTGAATTTCTGAAGTGAATTATAATTAATTCCAGAGTTAAAAATAGTAGTTAACGTATCCAGAAAAGATAAAATTGTAATGTCATTAATTCACTATCCAGAAAGGCTTTGTTCTTCTGACACATGGAAATAATTGCAGTTTGCTGTATAAACTTACAGGCCTTCAGCTGAAGGCATAATTCTCACATTTGCATTGTTCTGAGAGAGAACAGTTTTTTCTCTTTCTGTTTAGTTAACTGTAGGGTTTTTTAAATGCCTGTAACAGCTTTTAGTATGCATTTAATTAACATCAGATATGTACTTTAGTAAAATGTAGTGTTTTCTCATAGGTTGGGTGCCCGTGGAGAAGAATAGTCAGCAGTACTGCTGGCACTCATCTGTTGTAAATTATGAGGCTGGAATAGCACTGGTATTGAAACACCATGCTGAGCCAGGGCTTCTGGAAATCAGTCCCGTGCCATTATCAGAAATTTTAGAACAAACATTGGAGCTTATTGGAACTAATATCAATGCAAATCCATATGGTAAGTTTACATAGTCTGTTCTTAAATACCTTTTTTTTTTCTAAGTGGTATTTTTGAGGGAAATCAGTGCATTTTCTTTGTGTAAGTTTTTAAAAAGTTTTCCAGTAGAAACCTTCTTAGAAAGGAGAGAAGGGGCTGGCTGAAGAAACTCTCACCCAAAAATACTCACCTTAGAAAGCTGTGTTGTCATGGGACCAGTTATGTCTATTAAACCTCAGTTACTATAAAAATACATTGCTTTTGTCTTTCAAAAAGATTTTGACTGGGAAAACTGTTATAAATATTATTATTAAAATACTGGTAGAATTCTTAAAGTTTGTTTCTTGGCGCCTTCACTTTTTTTTTTTTTGCATGCACTTTTGATTAATTGAGGTAGAAAACTTTATTGAGCCATTGTTTGGCGTCCCTAAAGTTAGTCACAAGTTGCAATTTTTAAATTGTGAAATAGGAATTTTTTTTAAGAAATGTAATTTAGGCTAAATTTCAGTTGTGGCTTCTTCCTTTAAAGGCCTTATAATGAGAAACTAATTACATATGAGCTCAAGTGAGTTCTCACTTCTGTGCTTTGCTGTTAGGATAACTTGCAAGGATGGATAGGAAAAATAATCCTACCTGGTCCTAAACATTTCCTCGGTATGTACAAGAATTGCAACAAAAAGTTCTAATAGCTGTGTCCTTAAATGAAGATTTATGTTAACAGGAAAAGGCAATGCAGTTGTTAACAGCCTGGTTTTAAGTATTCATGAGACGATATGCCAGATTTTCAGGAACTAAGGTGTTTGTGCCATTGATTGTGATCTGAAGCATGAAGGATTTAGCTGGTAACTTTCTGGTGACTGGGGAGGTGACCACAACGGAAAACCAGACAACTGTATAAATCTGTGTCGTGTTTATTTTATACAAAGGAGGAGGAGGTTTTAATAAACATAAATTAAAATGTGAGGAGAGACAGCTGCATTTGATACTTAAAAATGCAATTACTGTTCTTTTAAAGGCAGGACAATATTGTAGTATCTAATAGAAGTTTGCCTTTACAGAGTGCTTTAAAGATGTCTGCAATAACAAAAGTGAGGGAACACAGTAACTAGGAGGAAGGTATTTGTTTCTTTAAACGTAGGATTGGGAAGCAAGAAGCACCCTCTACATCTTCTGGTCCCACATGGAGCATTTGAAATAAAGAATCCACCTGCCTTGAAGCAAAATGACATACTGTCTTGGTTTGAAAGCTGTATGGAGGGTAAAGTTGAAGGAATTGTGTGGCACTGCTATGATGGATGTTTAATCAAGGTAAGTATGTGGATGGACATGTGGAAAACACTGTAAGAATTCATAAAATGTGAAGTACTGTATTCATTTTTTTTCCCAAATTTTTTAATGGTAAATGTTCTCCAACAGATGAGATGACAGTACAATTAGTAAAGCTACTGAACTACAATAACATAACATATTGAACTTTTTCATTCCCAACATGCTTATAAATTAATTGAGAATATATTTTTGTGCCCCTCTGTATAGAAATCATTCGTTTTAAAGCTTAATTCCTCTATTTAAAAATTTAGTTCTCATAATGTTGACTAATAGATCAAGTATTATTAATAAGAATGTGATTTCTGATTAATTAGCAGGTTTGTATTATTTCTTAAACTGTGGAGGACACCTTGGTTCTGGTTTGCTTTTTGCACTTTGTTGTTCATGTTATAGAGATAACTAATTAATGGTTTTAAGTGCCCTGATGCAGAGGATCCTGGAATCCACAGACACTTCGAAGCTGGGAATTGCTGCAGTACTCTATCAAAATGGCTGAACTTATCTTCTTTCCTTTTCTTTTAGCTCCATCGCCATCATCTTGGTTTACCTTGGCCACTTGCAGAGACGTACCTGAATTCTCAGCCTGTTGTAATTTCTTTTAATAGAACTAAATATGACTATGACTTTGAACCAAAGAGTTTGTTTCACCATTTTTCAATGTTGGATGGACAAAGATTTGACAGACTCAAAGATATCAAGTTTGATGCTTGAAATTATTTTTTCCTTTTAAGTTAATTGTTGTATGTCCTGCATTCCTCTTACTTGTGTCTATCACAGAATTCTTTATGAATACTCTTCAAACTTAGGCAACAGTCAAGGTAATACTGTATCATTTTAAGTTTATCCTAAATGACTAACTTTAAATAACAGAGATATGACAGCCAGAGCAGAGATCTAGCTTCCAGCATGTTTATTTTATGAAAAATCCTTAACTTTTGAACACATTCCTGGAAACTGTTAGCATTAAGTGTAGGAAGTATGTTTTCTACCACTGGCTGGTCCTAAAAGCTTTTTACTAATGAGTGCAATCAACTGGAAAAGTTACATAGGTTGTGCTTCTACAAATGTAATTATTATGACACTGTTGTATGTTGGTTTGAGACTTAGCATCAAGCTTCTTAACAGTAAAAAGACATATTTCAGTTGGGACCAGAATTTGTCCTAAAATTCGACAATTTTTTTTTTTAAGTTGTAACAGTTTCTTATGGGGGAAAACTTCCTGGTTATCATTTAACTGTACATCTGGAGCATTATGCTATTATTTAAAAACCCAGTTAACCTGTATCCTTCATGCATTTGCACTATTTTAGGACAAAAAGAGTAAATAATAGAAAATATGCTAGTTTTGGAGAGCCTACTAAGTGGAAAGAGTCATGACTTTGCTTAGTAATTCCCATTTACAACTGTTTCTCAATTAGGAAATTTAATCACAGGCATATTAAGTAAGATAAGGTATATAAATAATAAAGGTGAGACTGAATGATCATTTGAGTTGGCTTTATTTCATTTCTGCTACAAAAGTATACATCCAGCAATATAAAATAAACAAAATGAAAACTCAATTATGTACAAAAAGACCACTGGTTTGGCTGAAATATTATAGCCTCATTTTCAGTTCTTTGTTCTTGGATTTTTTAACATTGAAGTAAAATAACCAGCACACTCATCCTGAGTTCAGAGTTAAACATTATGGTTGCACAAGGCAACAAGAGGAAATTACTGATCTGGGATTTAGCATACTTAGTATGCTGACAGTTTAAAGGTTTATTAACTTTTAAGAGAAGCCCAAAATTTCAATTTCACATGACACCTTATTACCCAAATTAACAGTTCTGAATGAAAAGATATTGCGCAGGAGAGGTAAAACTTGCTTTTGTTTTGATTGTTGTATATAAATACTGACAATGAACTGTTGAATAATCCAATTCTGCACTCTTAGGTGTGTGCAAGCTAACATAACTTTAAGAGACTTGTATAATTCCAAGATAAACACAGACAATTTTATTTTTTATATCAATGATGAGGATACTGAACACTACTCTAATCAACAGAAATGTTGCTTGGACTATCCTGAATGCCAGATTCTTCACAAAGCTGCTTCAATCTCTCTTCCAAGATAATATTTTTTTTTACTTCTTCCTTGTAGTTATATTTTAGATCCTCAAGTTCTTCAAAAAAGGAAGGATTATAGGTTTCTAGTTCTCTTCTCAGCTCTTTTGTCTCTTCCTGTTGAAAAGAATGAGGGAGTACCACCTTTATCCAGAATTGTGTTAATACCACTATTTTAATACCTTTTTTTGCCTTTTTCTTGAGCGACTATATGATAAGAGAATAATGATCTTGTCTAGAAGCAAAAAGGTCTACCTATAAACAGTACCTTCATAAAGACAAAATAGGCTTTGTAAACAGAGTTTAAAAATAGACTTTGTCATTAAATATTAATTCAGCTATTAAATAGCTCTTTCTAGCTAACCATAGTTTTGCTTATTATCTTGCCTAGGATGATCCTCGCAGCTCACCTTTAATTTCTGTTTTTCGAGCTCTGAAACTTCCAGTTGTGACTGGAGGTCATCTATTTCCGTCAGCAGTTTGTCAATTTTATCCTCTACCGTTTCATTATGTCCTGCAAAAATAATGATTTTTTAAATGAAATTTTAAATAGTGAAAACCCATGGCACAAATAATCTTGTTTCAGTAATTATGCATCTCCTGAAAGCTGAAACAGTTAAATAAAACCAATTAGGATCACCAAACATTAAAGTCACCTGGGCTTTTCCTTAGTTCTTGTACCAGTTAGGCAGTGGTGCCTAGTTCCTGTGATTGAATGCAGTAGCCCACTGGCCAGTCTGTAAGCAAACCTTTGAGAAATACAACTTGAGAAATCCTCTGAATTAAATGCAGGAAGTTTGTAAGTACTGTAAGGATCTTGTTGCATATATTCATAATTTCAATAGGGTTAGTTTTGGTTTTTTCCCTCCAGTCATGCGGCAGTGTGCTGCTCTATAGTGCTCTGCTTTTCCCATGGACTGATGCCTGCTAGGTCTTAAATCCTTCACAGAGCTGGTAACTGGAAATAAACAGTCATTCTCTAGCATCTTGGAACCCAAAGCCAGAGGTGTAGGAAAGAGGATTTCAATGAATGAATAACATCTTAAAGTCTTTTGAGGTTAATAAAGCAAGTGGGGGCAGGAACTACATACCTTCTTGTGAGGGGAAAATCATATAAAGTTCACAGCCTGTTGCTCAAAATAATTGATTATGGAGATTTTTTTACTGAAAATTCTCTTCAAAAAGCTTGTATATGTACTCAAAAATTCAATACCTTAATCTGCTTCAGTTTACACTACTTCAGCATTAGTCTACTTCAAATAATTCTGTAGGTTTATTATCACTTTGCACACAAATACTAAGTAGTTTTGACCTTAAATACAAGAATACCATTATTTTAAGGTATGGAAAATTATTACCAGCTGCAGGACTGTCACTTATAGAGGTGTGTCTTTCCTGCTTACAAGCCTTCATCAGATGCACTAGTTCTGCTTTTTCTTTCTCTAATTGATTATTAGTTAATCTGGAATATTAAAAAAAATAGATTTTTTAAAAATTAAAGTATTTTAAAACATAAAATATTTAACTGAAAATTGCAGTGGCCATTTCATGATCTTCTTATTTCATGTGTATTTACTGAGGTGTTTAGTTAGTTTAGAAGTACATTACCTTAAAAGCTGAAGCTCCTTGATGATGTTTTGCTCTGTCCCTGCACCTTCAGGATGATGTTTAAGATGCTCAATCTTAAAAGAAAAATTAAGAAAGTTTTATTCTTGAAAACAATATCCATGGCGATGCAGTTCAGATAGAGTTCTCTTGAACACAAGATTAAAAAAAGAATGAAAATAGTACAAAGGATGTAACCAAACATTAAGCTATCAGAAAAAAAAATGCTCCTGTACAGTTTTTACACACAAAGCTCATTCTTGATAGCCTTTCCAAAGTTAGTAAAGATCATTGCTATGTATTTCATGAAGGATGAAGAAATAATTGTTTAGACACAGACAGTTGGATACATAACTACACCAACATACAGTATACCTGTGCATAAGGAATTGATATGCCTAAATGATTTAAATGATTTAAAAATATTATTGATGTGCTTATTTGCATACCTGGTTGTCCCAGTTCATTTTGAAAGATTGTATGAAAACCCTGTGATTTTGCAATGACAGCCAATGAGGGTACACTGCCTAGAGGTGACCTACAGTTAAGTTAGAAGAGGTCCCTGACCAGAGAGGGAGGGAGCCTCTGAAAGAGACACCTGGTTCAAGATGCAGGAGCACAACAGTGGATTAAATAAGTGATTATATACAGTTAATAAATGCAGTGACAGTTCATGAACTTGCTTGAGGCTACTGGCAATGATAGGTTTTTGTTCTGTTACTACCAAACATGGTAAGGATTTGGATTTTTTTGTTTTACACAATCAGGCTCTGTTTTTTGAAATGTAGTTAACTTTGAACTTTGACCTCATCCCTTCATCAGTACTTGAGACATGAAAGAAACTGGAAAGTATGTTGCTTCCAGAGTAATATCACAAAATGAAAGACTTCTATCTCTGTGTTAAATTTGCTGCTGTATATACTTCATGTTAATAACACTGATGTTAGAAAAGGAAAAACAGGGAAAAACTAACAAAGTAATTGTTTTACAGGAATCAATTCCAAGTTCTATTTACTGAACACATCTACTTCCTTACATAATATATATATGACTTCCCAAATTGGAAGTTTTGTATTTGATATCTTACACTGAGAAGAGTGAGTACAAGGTGCTTGGGGAAGAAATCTGCATATAAATAAATGAGAAGATGAAAGCTGATGTAGGCGCAGTGCTAGGACTGCACCTCTCTACTTTAAAAGCCAAAATGTGATACATCTGTCCAAAGGTACCTGAGTTCAAAATTCATTAACTCTTCCACATATACAATAGTACTTGTAGGACTACTGGAGTCTGCATGTAAGAGGCCAGACTGGAAACAGAAATGAGGATCCAGTTTAGGATAGCAAACTGAATACTCTCCTGCCCCCCACCAAAAAAAAACCAGACTGGAGGGAATAGGGAAGTCTCTGCAGCAACCTCACTGCAGAACAAGCTAGAAAGATTGTAAGACCTTTTGAAGTATCTCTCTACAGGCTGTCATGTCATCACTGAAACTATAAGAAAAAAAACCCTATAGAAGAGCACAGTAGAAAAATAATAGTTTTCCTCAGACTGCAAGTCAAGAATATATATTGATAATATGTGGTAAACCTCATTAATTGGCTAAAATATGTAAATATAGCAACTATGACTGAAATAAAAACCTATAAAATAAAGGATTGGAGAAAAACCAAGTATTCTGCCACTACAGACATTACAAAGACAAATTAAGCATTCTATTTTCAGAGTTATCTAGCTAAATTTTACTCACCTGTTCTTTTAGATCTTGTAAATTTTTATCAGCATTGTGTTCACGTTCTGTTGCTTCCTGAAGCAGCCGTTTAAGGTTAGCAATGCTTTGGGTTTTTTTAGCAATATCTATTTCCATTTCCTTCAACTTAGTTTCATGCATTCTGGCAGTATTTTTATTTAGAAAAAATAAAAGCAAAACTTAACACTTATGCAGAAACAGAGATTAAAATATCTTTAGGAGAATAAATGCTGTAAAATACACACTAAAATATGTTTGGGGCATTGGCTTTGAAATAACCAGTGACCTTATTTTGCTGAAAGATACATAATGAGAAACACATCTTTAATCCTAGAATTAATAAAGACTATTCTAGATATTACTTCTGTGGTTCTCTTTTGGTGTCTACACTTTATTAAAAGGGGACAGGAATGTTTTCATGCTATTGCAAATAAACCCCAAACACCTGCTAAAAGGATCCATGTTACTGATGCACTATGTACACCAGTTGGACCTTACTTCAGTGTTATACCTTTTAAAGTATTTTTTAATGATTTAGTAATTTATGGAAAATGTACTGAGAAAAGGGCTAATACAGATGAAGAAGATGAAGACTCCAAGGCCAAAACTATTCTGCAGTAAGTTGTTTACCCTGGAGGAAGAGCAGTCTGAGGAAGATTCCATTTTGCTTTGAGCTTTACAAGGCTACAAAAAGGTTTGTGTAGAATTTGAAATGTTGTAAGGTACCTCTAGAGGTCACATAGCCCAGTCTCCCATCTGAATCCATCTGGATTTTCTGATAGCAATGCAGTGTCCAACACCTTGCTACCTGACAGAGTCTTCTGAAGGGTCACTGGGATGACAGCCCTTTGTCTGCCCTACGAAACGCTTACTGTTGTTACCATGCATATGCATTGGTAGATGTGCTGGTTGAGGTGGATTGTATGTTGAAGTTCCCCAAGCAGCTTCTCTAGGTTAGTAAGGTCGTTATGTTATTAACTTACGTTAAATTAATGTTAAAGTAAATGCAAATAGAAGGCTTTATTCACATGAGTTGAAATGAGCAAGTACAATTAAACATGACCATGTATTTTGTACCTATACACAATTATGTATTTCTCAACTAAATAAAAGCAAGTAGAAATGTTTCTCAAAAGAGGTGAAGAACAAAAAGAATAAATGTATGAATACTGCTGAGCCAATATGCCAGCTGTTAAGGGCCTACCATCTTCACTGCATGCTCATATTCTCTCTCTGCTGCGGCCATTAGCTACTTCTGTCCTGTTCTGCTGTCGATTTTGCTCTCCTTCCTTAGACAAATTATGGCTGTCATTGGACCTTGCATAGAGACATTTTAACTCACTGGATAGTCCAGGGGAAGGTTAAACCAAATGTGAAGTATCAAAGAAGAAACGGCTCAGCAATATGTCAGAGTAGCACTAGACTCCCCAAGGGGTCCTGTGGGAGTGCAAGACCGGGAAGGCAGTAAAATCTTGGACATCAAGAGTGATCTGACTTAAGATGAAATTAGACAAGTCTCTCTTCTGTCCAGCTGATTTTATGCCCTAATAAGTTTACTGCCAGATTTTGTAGATACCTTCAATTTCTGTTTATTAAAGAGAACTTTAAAGTATTTATTTATTTATTCATTTAAATTATATTTATTTAAATTATATATTTATTTATTTAAAGTATATATTAAAGAGTAAAGAGCAATACATCAAGTTATTTCGCCCTGAAGTCATCCAGGAGTCCAGGACTAAGTATTTCTTAGCAAAAATATGCTCTCTTCTGTCCTTATGCAGGACAAAGGTTGTTTATTTATCTTAATAGCATAAGCATTGTATCATTTTTCTGTCCTCTTATTACATTCTCAATTCCTACCTTGTTACAATGGACTTCCAGTTTCTGCTATCAGCTCCATCAAATTGGCTCTCAGCCAAATTTAGCTTCTTAATGGTTTCCTCCAGCTGTACATTTAACTTCCCATTTAATATCTCCAAGTTATTCTTCTCTATTCGTAGCTTCTCTCCACTGTCAGCTTCCTATTATTCAATAAAAGCAAAGCTTTATGGAATACTTAACCTCACATGAAGCATGGTATTATTTCAAATGACAGTGAGATAGGGTCAGTGCTGATGTAGAGGAAAACTGCATCCAGACTACTAGCGCTACAACTTCCAGATTTGATCTTGGGCTGGTCTTTGGATATCTCCTCTCCACATACAGTGAAATAAATCTGTCATGGCAATATCAGAGTTATATCAACCATTAAGAAAAATAAAAACCACATACTTACCATTACCAGTGCCTACTGGAAATAAAGGGATGCATTAAAATGATCATACCTTTTTCAGTTCTTTACGTAGTCTCTCATTTTCAGCAATGAGTTTTTCCATTCCTTTGGTTTTAGATTCATAACGCACATTCAGCTGGCCCTCCAGATCAAGTTTTGTTTTTTCCATTTCAGACTAAAGATCAAACAGTTTGTAAAAACACATTTACATTACTTAGTAGATTTCAGATTTCCATTTTTAAAGCACACCATAGTTACAGCTACTTCCCACAGTGAACATTTTATCACATAATTAAATATATCCTTAAGATACAAAGTACCTTAAACTGCACAGTATGTTATGCTAAAATGAAGTCTTGCCTTTCTGTTCTATATATTTCATATCTGGCATTTTCAAAACAGGTTTGTGCCAGTCATCATCAACAGGCTTACTACTCCATTTTGTTACTAACTTGCATATAAACTGTTACCGAAATATAGTTACTGGAGACAAATCTATACCTTTAGCCTCTCATTTTCCTGCTCAAGACCAAGTAATTTCTCATTAGAAACCACAGCTGGAGCTTTTTTCAGTTCTTCATTTTCTCTTTGGACTCTCTCTACAACCTTTTTCATCAAGCCAATTGTTTTTTCCAGTTCTGGGACTGTCTTTCCACTTCTACCAGCCTACAGAAGGGAGAAGGAAAAAAGTAAAAGTGAGCAAATAGTTCATCTTAACATTCTGAGATACTCCAAATCTTACTTTATTGCTTATTTTCCCATTGCAATTCATATTTATAGGAAAAATGATGCTTTATTTTGATATGACTTGAACCCTAGAATTTCTAGCATACTTATCTTTCCAAAACACCTAATGTTTTAATGTTATTAATTCCCCAAGTCAACAAATCAACTTCTTCATTTTCTACGTAATCCTAAAGAGCTGCAGTTAAATCTCAAAATCTGCTATACTCGTCAACTAAACTGAAACATTAGGAAAATGAATCAAAGAACTATTTAGTTTATTTAGCTTTTCTTGTAGAAAAATTCCTCAATCCAACAGAACATGCAATTACTACTGGGGAAAAATGCTGGGCTGGGAGCTTGAGGGAAGAAAAGAGGGCCCTTTTTTAGCAACCCTTCTTCTCCTGAATTTGAAGTGACAGAAGAACTATATATTAAAGCATAAGTAAATCTCCCTTTCCAAAGGAATATATTCTTCTTGCAAAATTATAAATAAATAAATGTGGGGGAAAATCTTGTAAGTTCTCTATTTTTCTTCTTTCACTACCTTAATTAATGAGTTAGAAAATCTGTTGATTTTCTAATGAAAAGATGCTGCTGATTCTGCTTCTCAGGCCATAAGGAAAATGGGGAGGATTTTACTCTCTGGGCTTCAACATAAATGTATATAGTGACCAAATTTACAGAGTAAAACTATTTATTTTTATTCTCTAAAATAATTGGAGGGATTAGGAGGTATGTGTTGGTACACAGTAGAGTTAAAGAAAAACCTGTCACAGATTCCTGTGAATGGAGAAAGATGCAGAATTTGCTTTCTCCTCAGAACTTTTGTGTGAAACAGTTGTAAAAACTGAATTTTCTTGTCCAAGAATACCACTGCATAAGAGAGACAGGTACACAAGCAGTCCATGCAAAGCATGAGTAAAAGAATGAAAAATATCTGATCTTTTCCAGGTATGCAGAAACAGAACTCAATTCTCCTTGTATACTGAGCTACAAGGAGCTACAAAGTCACTTAGGAGCTTTTATTAGATCAGCTTTCTCTAGAAGGTCACACAAATAGTTTGCTAAGTGAGCAGCAGGAGATACACTGCTGAGTACTTTTTTCCCTTTAACTTTGGAAATATTGTTCTATTCAGCTAGGGTAAAATTTAGATGTGTCACCTTCCATAGTACAACAAACAAAAACCTTCACTATCAGTAACTTACCCTTTCTACAGCTGCATCAAATAATTTACATAAATACATGAATATAATTTTCATTATTATGGCTATAACTGCTATTTATTGTACAAATATGCTTCTGAAGGTGACTAATCCTAATGACAAAATAAGGCCATGATAGTGCAAATATTTAATAGTTTAGCTCTAGTCATTCTAATGGTCCTGTTAGCTTAATGTCATTAATTAATTATAGCATTCTGTCAATAAAATAAACAAGAACAATTCATGTTTGGTTTTGGTTGATTCTAAATGATTTTGCTCCAATAATACATAGCTTTTTTTGTTTGTTTTTTTTTCATTTACTTATGAAAGTGCTGTTAGAATACTCACCCCTCTAATGATGCTCAGCTTTCGTTCAGCTTCTGCTTTCTCTTTTTTGAGAAGTTCACACATTTCTTTTAAGTCATCTACTTGGTCCTACAAGCAACAACAAAAAAAATAAGTAATAAGCAACTTCGATCTCAAATTGAAGTGAAAAACTAGTGAACAAAATTACAGTGGTTTTACTTTGAAAAATTTAAGAGAAAGCAATTTCCCATCTCAATGACATTTTCCACTATTTCTACCAGCTATTCAACCTTCTCATCGTCTGTAAAAACATGAAAAATTTACAGTATGTACAGAAAAAATATCCATTTCTTTTTAAGCAATTCCCTGACCAGTGTGAGAGTAAAGGGGACTAAAGTAACATGTTACCTTTAGTCTTGGCAAATCTTTATTGGCCTGCTCTAGTTGGAATCTTAGCTCAATGTTTTCAGATGACAATCTTAAATTTTCCTTTTCTTGTTCTCTTCGATACTGATCACTTGATCCTATTCCTGATGTCTTGAGAAAAGGGGGGTAAAAATTATTATTATTAAGTGGTAATGTACTAATTCAATACAATTATCAGTTGTAGCTGATTAAGAGCAACAGGAAACTAGTATTTTTCACAGAAATTAAAAGAAAAAGTATTATTACCAGTTTTAAACTAATCTGCTTTGATTTTACCACCTTCTCCTACATTTCTTAAACTTGCGTAGCCTTTAAGGAAAGTTTACAAATCAGTATAAATCAGTAAAAATTTTGTCAAACCAAAATTACTTCTCAAATTATTCTATAGAAGTAAACCTCAAAGACTAAAAGATAAAGAAGTTACTGAATGAAGTAAGGTGTGACACTGTACCTGGGAACAGCACCTAATTTTAAGGGCATACTCTGGTAGTTTTTTAAGTAGCACATATGTCATAACAAATTTCAATTATGTCAAACAGATCAGAGAGCAAGCCAGGAATAGTAGTATGTATCTCTCATTGAATCTCTTAGTTCTCAAAATCTTAAGTCTTTATCCATGGAGGATAGTGATTTCAACTACACAAAGAGAGCTTTGCATAATTAATAGTGCCAACTGAAAGCATAGAGATACAGTAAATTATTATACCTGACTAGTAAAGAGTAAAACCTTTTAATAATTTAATAATCAGTGTTTTTTACTTATGTAATTTGAGAATGAACTGTATAATTCATTACTTTATCACTAATTAGAGCAATCAAGTATCTGCTTCATTAAAGCTTTTATTATTTTTTAGTGTAAATAATAACACATCATAAGTCTCTTAAAGAATGAAGGACGTCAATTAGCTCCATGTATCTTTAGGGTTATTTGTAAAATCTTTGGATCAAAATTTTAGAATTGACAGTAGCTTACTTGCAAGCTGACATGCATGCTATTATGAAAGTATAAGGTTTGCTTTATGGACCACTTGGTAAGTACTTCAATATCCCTGCAGACCATGCATAGAAAGCACTGCTTTATCAAGATAAAACTATTCTATTTCTACATCATTTGTACTGAAGAAATGCTAGAGGGCCACTACAGTATCAAACCTCAGGCATTTCACCAAATTCTGGGGTAGTTTCAACCCCTTCTGTACAGCTCTGGTCATTTTCCTGTTTATTCTCTGCAGTGTGTTGATTCATTTCATTAATCATATTTATTTTCTCTGCTTCACAGTCATTAGCTTGATTAGGAGGTTCCCCTGAATCAGACTGATTGCAGCTCATTTTATCAGTATCAGGCTCCTCTACACATTCTTCATCCACATTTGATTGCTTGATGATTTCTTGCTTTCTCTCTTCTTCTTCACATTTCTCATTAACTTTTCCATTTTCAGGCTGGGTTATATTTTCTTCTTTTTCACCACAGTTCTCTTTACCAGCTTCAGCTACAATTTTGGTTTTCAGTCCTTCCCTAGAGATCTCTGTGTCCTTGCATTTCTCACTATCTTCAGGGTGTTCTTCAGGAGACACTTCTCTGCTTACATCTGCAGCAGCCTCCTGGCCTTCATTAGGCAGAATACATGTTTGCATGTCTGTGTCCTCATCTACTTCACTGCCATCAGTAACTGTATTATTAGTCTGATGTTTGATTTCAGCCTTATTTGAAATAGATTTCTTGTGAAGGAAATTCAGATACTTTTGTTTACTGATAGTGATAGGAACAGACTTGGTCAGTTCAGTTTGGTCACATATACTCTGAGTCAAGTTGAAGATAGAGTGAAGCGTGAAAGAAAAGCAGAACACAGTAAAAGAAAACAGGAAATAAAGGAAACAAGAATGTACTGTTAAGTCTATTCTTGAAAGATTAAGAAAACTTAATGCAACATTTGCAATGTAAGCAGCCTTATAAAAATCAAAGTGGGACAAAAACAGCTAATGTAACTGAAATGAAACTCAGTATTTCCCCAAACTCTGTGCATCCTTAATTTTTAATCACTATATAATATAAAAGTAGTCTCTCAGTTGCAGACTCATATTTAAAAGGATATTTTCCTTATTTCTCCACATATGCTAGGATGCTGAATATTCCAGCTTCTACCTGTAGGACACAGAAACTTTAAGTTTGGGGATTTGGAGGTTTTTTGTGGTTTTTGGTTTGTTGGGGATTTGGAGGTTTTTTGTGGTTTTTGGTTTGTTGGGTTTTTTTAAAACCACTAAAAGCTGAGCATATCATACCCTGCTGTAGAATACTGTCATTTAAATAAAACCAGCTAAATGACATAGAATAGCAAATAGAAAACAAATACTTTTCATAAATAGTATTCTATATAATATGGCTACATAATTAACTTACCGAGGGTTTCAAAAACGTCTCTCTTGAACATTGTCTCTGCAATGCATGAAGCTTTTCCTGGAGGTATTGATTTTTGAAGTGTAAATCTTCTACAACAGAGTCTCGTGGGATTGCTTGCAGTGTTCTACATCAAAAAATGAATCAAGCCAAAATAACAAATGGATATTAATGCAGACAAACATCCCTTAATGTAAAAGCACAGTGGAATTCTGGATTTTTACGCGGGATTTTCCCAGTATTTCTAAGCTAGTTATTCTGAATCAACGTTGGCCATATTTCAATTAATCCCAATGAATGGAAGATACCTGCTTTGGCAAAAGGAATCTGCTCTTTTCAGTGTATACACTCTCTATTACTCAGGTACATCATCCACTGTGATTGTGGACACACTGGTTAAGCACTTCCCAACTGCACCTGGCAATTCCAGTAACTTTCACCAACTCTAAACTGTAGATAAATTTTTTCACAATAGAAGCCATATGTTTTTCATATTATTTAGCTTTTTTAGAATAATGAACCAATGCTTCATATTCTCTGAACATGCACAACGGCTCCCAAATACTTTTAAGTTTGCTCATCATGGACTCTAAGAAGAAATTTTAAAAATCCCGTTTCTTTTTTTTCCTTCTTGAATTACAGTTTGCTTATTAGTGACTATCTCATTCCACATATTTTTTTACTAGTTTAGGTTTCTCACTTTTTATATTCTTTTTAAAAGTCTCTCACCTCAAGTGTGCAACTTCATTTTCTAACTCTAGATTCTGTTTTCTTAGTTCTTCCACTTCTTTTTCAGTTTCTGTGGCTCTTACTCCAATAACACGGTCAACGGTGACACCAGTAGTTTTCAGTTTCTTCTGCAGAGTAATTTTCTCTTTTTCACTCCTGCCACATCCAGTAAATTTACATTTTAAAGCTTATTTGCTAACCTGCTTTCTTGAGGAGAAAATATTTTCTGTCTTAAAGAATCACATTTGCATTTTATCTGCTCACTGAACCACACTCCCTTTCCATTTATTAAGGTTACTGTACAGACACTAAAGCCTTACCAAAATCTCAACTCAAAACGCAAAAAAAACCAATGGACATTAATTCAGTATCATGCATGTCATAAACCACTTGTTGGTCTTGCGTTGTTCTGTGTGAAATTCAGGCAAGGCTTGCTAAGAATAAGAGCCATTTTGAAGCCGTTTCAAATCACAATTTAGTAACATCTACAATCACCACCACATCTTTTATCAGTAAAATCTTGCCATTACTTCACTGAAGTAAACATCTGCAGAGTGTATGGACATATGGTTGTGTCCTGAAAAGGCTTCCAACTCATAATCCTAGAACTGTCATTACTGCAGTAACACTACAAGTATCCAGTCCTAGCAACCTGGTTAAATAACATCACTGTGAGAAGCAGCCTGTCTTCATAAAGGTGCTATTTGCTTTATGGGAATCATAGAATGCTAAACCAGGAAGCATAATAAAGAACTTAATTTTATCTCGAGACATTTTCTTCTAATAAAGGTAGCTGGCTTCCACAAGGGAAAGAATACTAGAACAGTTAGTAGCCTGCTGCTTGAAAATTAACTAATCCTTTTAGTTTCAACAGCAATGTCAAATTCTCTCCATCAATCTTATAAATGTAACAAACTGCAATAATTACTGTATGTCAAACATATCTGGATTTCCCTTGTGTCATCATTTTTTAGCTGAATCAATTAAAACCAACTCACTTTGTATAAATTTCCTTCAATGTATTCAACTGTTTGGATAAAGCATCTGCCTCTTTTTCCTTTTCCCTTAGTTTGTTCCGCAATCCTTCCATTTTGATTTGCCATTTTTTACCTTCATCCCATCTAATTATCTCCTCTTTGGAGGTCTGTGAAGAACATAAATAGATTTTGTATTTCCCTTTGATTTCTTCTCTTACAGCAAAACAAGAAAACACATTAGAAAACTAAGAATGATATAGTCTTCATTTATCTGTTTAAACCAGGAAGCCAGAGCAGGCATATATTATTTGCCATAGCTAAGTAGTAGGTTCAGCTGGATACACTGCTGTGATTGCTGGATAAAGCAAATGCAGTTGATTGCTCTCACCAAATTCTTCCTTAGATTTTAGTATTCATTTTACAAAAAACAGGGTGAAGCATTTAATGAAATTAGAGGTGCTAGTGCAATGTGTCCTTTTACTTCAAAATACACATTAGATTTAAGACAAAGTAGGCTTTTTGCATTGCAATTTACAACAGATCTGTCTTCTTCAGCTCACCAGGGGCTTGCATGCCCCTGCTGCACAGCTTCTTTTCCTTCAAGAAATGGAATCTCTACTTAGAGTTAATAACTCAGTAACTATAAATTATACATTGGTTGAAACCTGTACCTATAGAATCACTAATGGCTACTGAAAAATCACAGTCAATATTCCTGTAAGAAATGTTTGGCTTGGTTTGGGGTTTTCTTTCTTTATTTTTAGTCAGAATGTTTCCCTGTACTTCATTTTCTGTTTTTGTTCTACACAGTTACAAACAGTTATGAAGCAATGGAATGAAAGGAAAATCTTGGAAGGCAGGAAAAAATGCATGCCAAGTGTGAGAAAAATATCTCTAGACACAAAGCAACAGGTATTTAAAAGATTTCAAATTAATTGGAAGCATTCGTGCAGTTCTAGAATAATATTTCACATCATACATATGATACATGTCTGACTCTCATTACACAAGTATACTATAATATTCCAGCATATTTTATAATTAATATAAGAAGCCACTAATTAGTTACTGACATAGTAACAAGCAAGAAAACAGCAAAAAACTTATAAATTAACACAACTGTAATCACTCGGAACTTCTTGTATGCAGAGATCACAATTGTCAAGAATAATCACTTACAGAGACATCATCCCTTTCAAGATTCACTCTTTTGCTCCTCAGTATTTTATGCTTTTACTATTGCATTGATTTCACAAAAGCACATTTGGCAGAACTCATGTAATCAATTTCACCGCTACCTAAAAAATCTTAGTTTTCTAAGATTTTGTAGAATTAAGCATCCATTAGAAAAAGGCAGGAAAACATTAAGTAACAAGAGCGGTAACAAAGAGCATGGCAAACATGAGAAGTTGCAGCCATGAAACTGCTTTTTTTCTGATCAAGTTTGGCTGGTAGGTTTTAGAAGAAATAGGGAGAGGTGAACAACCTTGACCTCAGCTGATGAGCTCTTTCAAAGCCATGATATAAATATCACATACCTTGTCTTCTCTTAGACCCTTTTTTTCTGTTTCTTCACACTTTTTCTCAAGTTCATTTTCCAACTTTTTAATTTTTTTCTGAAGCACATCTATCAGATTTTGTTCATCAGCTTTGCTCTGGAAAATTACAAATTTTTACAGCTTCACATTTAGTGACTACTGAGTTTTTTTCTCTAGTCAAAAAATAAGGATTTTAATTCCAAATTGGTCAAATTAGTTTAAAACCTAAATGATCTTTAAAAACTATCTTTAAATTAATAAAATATTGGAATGTAACTTTTCCCTCTGAACTGAATAATCAGCAGCAAGTAGCTGAATTTTAAAAAATAGATAGATGATTCCTCTGTAAATCCCTTACTTTTCTTGTAACAGGGGAAATAAGGAGAGCCAGGAAGAAGACAAAATACTATTTTTCCAAGAAGCTATGAAAGTGGTTATTCCACTCCTCAGACTCTTTCAAACATATTTCAAGAAGTACATAATTCCTTTTTTTTTTAGCTGAGGCAAAGAAACAAGCTAATAGCTTACAAGCAACCCAGCTGATGAGGAAAAAATAAATTTTTTAATCAAACGTAAGATACTTAAATCTTTCATCCCCCAAACAAGCTCATCTATACAGAAACTTGACCAAGATTAAACAAAATTTGAAAAGTCACTTCTACCTGAATGCTGCTGCTTAGCCTCCTAATCCGGTTCTTCAGCTCTTCATTTTCTTTTTCTATTTCATTTTTTTCCCTCAATATTTTAGCAAGTGCTTTTTCTTTCTTCTGAAGCTCTTGGTTTGACTCATCCTTTTCATCAGACAACAAAGCTTCCTTGTTTTTACTTATTTTAAGGTTCTCTGTAAGTTTTGTAATCTGATTATTCAATTCCTCTATCTGTGCCTAGAAGAAAACAAACAAGTCAGCAAAGGCTGCAGTGCAGGCTGAAGTCTTTTTCCCTAATTTCTGTAAAACACAACAAAGCAGTACAATGACATTACTTAGTACTCACCGTAAGCCCCTTGGTTTGTCTGTCAACAATCTCCTGGACATTCATATTTGCCTCTTTTTGTGATGCAGCAGAAATAATTTGCTGTTCAGCATTGGCAGTCATTTCTGCTCGGAGTTCTAGAAGTGCTTTACTCAGAGCCTGATAATAGTTAATTCAATTTTTTTGTAAGTGAAGATGCTGCTACTAAGCAAGAAAAGGCAGTTATATTTTACTTTGGCATGTTCTGCAGTTACATTATATCTCCTGCTCAGCTATACAAAGAATTCTTAAGCATTACGAAAGATTTAATCTTTAAGTGACATAGAGATTAATTTTTGTTGACTAACCTTGTGCTGGTTCACTTTTATGGCTAACTGGCTCTTCAGCTGTTTCACTAGGTTTTTCAGTGTTGCTGTGGGTGCTCTATTATTTGCTTCTTTTTGGAACTCTAGTTCAGCTTTAACATTTGCTAATTCCTTCTCCTTCTGAGATAATATGTTCCTCAGTTCATTTGCTTCTTCTTTGATTTGTTCCACATCAACTGCGTGCTTTTCTTGAAGCCTAATAAAAAAATAAGCATTAATAGGGTACAGTGTAATAATTAGCAAACTCTAAATACATCACATAGGACACAATATTTTATTTTTATTATTATTAAAGAAAAAGACACTTAGATTTGGAAACAGCAAAGAATGACTGACTCAACTAAGGCAACCCTCATTTAATAGAAGAATTACTTATGAAGGTCAGCAAAATGACATTACAGCATTGTTCATTTTCATTCCTGGCCCTTACAGGTAAAGAAAGCATCATATTTTTTTCCTTTTAAACATGGGTTAAACTTTCATGAGTTTAAACTTGTTCAGCAGCAAACCCAAATGGATATGTCGTGGGGAAAAAAATGACAGAACACAAGCCAGCAAATAATATAGTAACTTAAAAACAACTTTCTTTTTAACTAAATGGCACAAAACTAACAACTAAACAGCATTTTTCCAAGCCACAGTATTAGCCCGAGTGAAGGACTAAAGATTAAAAATAACTTTCAATTGTCAACTATAGTAATGCTTTTGAGATTTTTTTTTTTTTAGCTAAATCTTAAAGTCAGCAAAAACATGTTCAATTTGATAGATCAATAGCAGCAATACATAATTGACTTGAACCAATTTGATAGCTCAGTAGCAGCAATACATAATTGACTTGAACCACTCCAATTGTGACTGATGTTAATAGTTTAAAAACTTACTGGGCTCTGATTGTCTCAAACTCATTGGTTTTCAATATAGTAATTTGTTTTTGTTTCTCCAAATCAGATGAAGTTTTCTTTAATTTTCCAACAAGTGAAGCAAGAGAATTATCCTGTTCTGCTACAGTTTGCTCTAAGTGATGAAAATATTTGCTGTTGGATAGGGACATAGAAGTCTTTTTCCCTAACTCCTGTAAAACACAACAAATGCAAGTGATAAACATTTTAAGCTTTAAGCAAAAAATAAGCATTATTGATGCATTTTTAACTCATTTCTAAATATAATCAAGCATTAATAGCTATCATTTATTTACTGATGTGATTCCTAGTTCACAGAGGAATGGGTCAGCCTTGTTTGAAAAGAGCTTTGTACATCTATTGATCAACAGAATACAGCAAAATACAGGTTTCACCTTATCATAAAGTGCAGAGAGGAATTTTGAATTGAAATGGATTAGCTTAATATAACCATACAATGAATGAGAAAAACAGAAAGCAATATATAACTCTCTGCCCTAGAATTCTCCATAAATTAGGATGATATGCAAAGTGCCCATAATCCAGAGCTGCTTTTTACACTTGACTTCTAATGCCTCTCATGTGAAATCTCTCAAATACAATACAACAATTATAAATCAATCACCCTTTTATTTTTCCTGTCATCAGTTATTACTCACTTTTGACTGCAAAACTGTTCTTCCCAGCAACAAAGTAAAAAATATGGGAACAACTTCTACAAATACATGACTCACCAAAGCAGTCTCTTTGAAGTTATTAAGGGAATTGTCAGTGTACAAATCTAACTTCTGGTGTAGAATTCTTATGTCTTCTTCATGCTTCTTTGCTATTTCCTCTTGTTCCTGTTAGTTCAAAATAAAACTCTAGTGATGTACACTATCACAGAAAATCATGAAACTGCAGTGCCTTCATGTTTTTTGTTCACTCTTTGCTCAATAATGCTCCCCAGATTTTCCTCTAATTCTGTAAGTTTCTAAAATTCTTTTCTTCTGGCTATAATAAATGATTTTCTTTTTTCCTTTTTACACTACTGGGGAAAAAATCAACTCCTGCATTTTTAAACTATGTAACAAGTAGTATGGTGTAACAGCACAGAAGCTGGAGAACAAAGCAGTTGGTGTTGGTCTTCACCAACTGTGACTATCAACATGGACAGTAATGTCCACACCAGGTATATCTACTTTGGACTACAGTGTGATCCAATGCATGGAATGCTAGCACACAGAGCACAACAGGCTCATTTTAAGACTGCATGTTCTGGGTGTTTTCCAAACAAAACCCCTTGATTTCTCCCTAAAGAAATAGCTCCATGTGTTCATCAAAGCACATTAAGTGAAGACGATAAAAAGTCTGCTTTGGAAATGTGCTTCTGATCCACACTAAAACCAATGCATGTTTGGTCTTGAAGCACCTCTTTGACAAAACGTTTATACTTTAAAATACACTTTATGGATATAAAGAAAGAACAATATGAATTATGCTTAAATAACATAAAGTATGCTTAGACACGCTGTTTATGCTTTAAAAATGCTTTAGTTTTAAATATGCTTTAAGAGGAATGTTATCCATAAATGTATGTCTTTCTTGTACTTCCCAAATTCACTACCAGATACAATCCAGAGATCTGCTGCAAGAAAATATATCTCCCAAAGAAATATACAAAATAGACTGAGACCACTTCAACAGAATTTTAATTTTCTTCATGTCACACTACTTTAATTCCTAGACAGACATTATATACATAACCTCTTGACTAAGCAAATCTACTATTCTAAAAAGCTAAAAAATTCTATATGAACTTTCCAAATATAAAGTAATTCTCTCTGTTCTGTGTGAGATCGGAAACTTTTGTTTTTAGATCTCATTGGCAATGAGAAAACAAAGAATCAACTAAAACAACTTGAAAATGGAAGAAATTTCAGAAAAAAGGTTTAACTACCTCTCTTGCTTTAGCAAGCATGTATTGGTATCTTTTTAACACTTCCTCCTTTTGATTTAATCTTGCTTGCATATTTGCAATGGTTTGATGAGCAATTTTAATGGCATGATGGTACTCTGAGTCATCTTCTTGTTTGCTTAAGTCAGCCATTATTTTGTCTCCTGATGTTGCAGGTAATCGAAGTCTTAATTCATTAATAACTTTGTCTCTTGATATAACATTTTGTTCAGCTTTCCACAGAGCGGTCTCCTTTTCTTCTAATTTCTACAACAAAAGGCAATTTCTGCATTTCCAGAATTCATACACTGAAAAAAGATCTTACTTTTCAAGAAATGTACCAGAAAGATTTGTCTAAATGTACTTAAAAACACAAAACACTTTGTACTGGGTTCCATCTGTATGGGGTTACTATTAGATGAAAATGTCCCAGAATATCATTACTATGTCTTTATGTATTATTTGCTTGGCACATGACTCTTAAACAACTAATTTTGTCCAACGAAATGAAGAAGCTGGTGTTTTACAAATTATTTAAGAACGACAAAGTACCTTCTGTAGCAGAGTAGCAATTTAACAACCCAAAATAAAAGTATTTTGTAGTACTTACTAAATTTAACTAGGTATAGTCAACTGAATTTTGTACAGCAAGAGACATCTTAACCTACTAAATGGATGAATAAAAATATTAGAAAATTCTCCTCTATGTTTTTTTCCAATGGAAAAAACATTTCATTTTATTCATGGTGTGACTGTATTATTTACATTTTCCGAGTGTTAAAAATGTCTAAATGACATTTTAAAAAGGATATTTTTCATGGGAAAAAAAAAAAGTAGAAGAGTCACTTTAAATTATAATTTATACATTAAATTACCTCCTCCAGTGATCTGCAGGTTGCCCTAGTTTCCAGGATTGTTCGAATTTGTTCCTGAATCTTTCTTAAAGCCAACTCAAGTTGTTGTGGGATTGGCAAACTAGGGTCTGGAACTGAGCCTGTAGCCTCTTCAACCTGCACAGAAAGATTCATATTCATGTAATCTGACAGCTCTGAAAAACATGCTTATGTGTCTACTTTTAGTGCATGTACCTTTAAAGCTGTGCTAAGTATTTCAGTTTGTTGATGATCACACTGGTCTAACTGGCGCTGCAGCTCTACTTCTCTCTGGTCCCAAGCCATTTGCCTTTCTTCATGAAACTGTAACAAATGTTTGATAGAAGTAGTTTATTTATTGAAGGCAATGGGAATTTTATAGATAACTTCAACTGAAAAAATAGTTACCAAAAAGTAACACACACAAATGAGCTCTTAAAAGGGATTATGAAACCAAGATATAAACACCTGTGTTAAAAGTTATTAGAAAATCACTTAGTAAAATTAGGGAGAGTGTATTTTTTCAATAGCATGCAGGAATACATACCTTGTTCTGCTGTACAATTTCTTCTTCCAGGTTACTGATTGTACTTTCATATTCAGAAATTATATTACGCAAATACTTCACCTCTTCCTTCTGCTTGACTAATTCTCGACTAAGTTTAAGTTCCTGCAGATGGAGTTCCTCCATTTTCATGTGCCATACAATTACCTTGCAATGGATAACACACAGTATATTAGAATTTACCACAGGCCAACTAGATGTAGCTTCACTCTGGCTTTGAGGCAGGATGGAACTTCTCAAACTAACTGGAAGACACATCACATGTTCTGCCTTTTTCAGCTTCTTCACTTTTCTTGAGAGAGGAAGCATGACAAGAGTATGAAACTGCAAGGGGAATGACTGATAAGTGCAGCAGCCAACTGGAGAGTCAACAGGTTTCCCTTACACTGACAAAAGCACATTGCAAACAATTTTCAAATGATTCAAGTTATATCTTATGTATCTGTCCAGACTGAACAAAAAAAAGTATGCAAGAAGTTTGGTTTGTATTTTCTAAAAGAGCAAGAGAATTCAAAACTATTAAAAATGTATGTATTCAAAAAATGCACATGTACTAAGTATAACAGACATACTTATGTCAAAATGCTCTAGAAAAAGATTTGAAAACTGACTTAAAACTAAAACATGTCCAAAACATTACAAGCATTGCTTACATGCAGACAACTTTAGTCACAACAGATACAATCATATTATCTAACATACAGTGATCTCAAAGAGAAGTGAGAAAGCATTCTTAAGATTTCAGAGGGACATTGCTTATGGTTGCAAAATATGCTTAAGCAGAATTACATGAGCATAGTAACATTTCTAACTACGCTGTCTAAATTACTGCCCCTGGATTTTTTTTTTTAAAGACATGGATCTGGAGTGAAGATTTCACTGCAAGCTCATGGAACAAAACTTCAGAATGCTACTCTGTATTTAATTTAATATATTTCATTATTTAATTAGATTCATAATTTAATTCAATTTAATATAACTGCATTTATAGTTAGCATCTAGTTTCTATGTGCCTTACTGGGAACAAAAGAAGATAATTAATACATATAACTTCACTGCCTTTTACAGAAAACAAAATATGATAGCTGTCATATTCTAACAGTATATTTTGAAATCAGTAAATTTTACATTAAAACATATATTTAGAAAACAAACTCAACTGAAACTTAATTTAAATGCAGATCAGAGAAGCAAAGCTATTCAAAGCTATAAAATCACAAACCTTTTGAGCTCCTCTTGTATCCTTCAATGCGCTTAATAATTCTTCTAAACTTTTCAGTTTCAGCTCCAGCTCTGCTGCTTTGTCTTCTGCATTTCTACGCTCCTGCTGGGCATGCTGAACTTCTTCCAAGATCTTCAGTTTGTCATTCTGTAGCTGAATCATTGTTTTAGAGAATTTTTCTTGCTGTGCTAAAGGCAGAGCACCACTAAACTGCCGCCGCAAAGACTGAACCGTCTGTTGTAGATGTTTGGCTCTATTTCTTCCTTCAAGTCGGGCAAAATATAAGGCTTGATCTCTCTCATCAAGCTTCTGCTCCAAACGTCGATTATGGATCTCCATCTTCTGTAGTTTCAACCTAAACTTTTCCAATTTGTCTACAGCAACAGATTCACTACCTTGAAGGGCTACAATATCTTGATGCAGTTTTGCAATAATTGCTTTTTCATCTGACTGTGCCTAAGAACAAAATTGATAGAACAAATTTATTTTTCATTTTAACACAGAATATGTAAACACAGTTTATATGTAAATATAAACAAGCTATTTTAAAATATGTATCTGTTTTTATTCCATGTATTTTATTCCACAGAAAAGAGTAAGAATCAGTCTCTAACAGGCTTTTAATTTTTCCACTGTTGTTTCTACAGCCATGTTGTATTCCTCTGGGAAATGGGTTCCCCCCCTGCTCCCCAGCGAACCCTGTAGCTGTAACCATGTTAGTTTAACCCTTTCTTCCTTTCTTGACCTAACTGGCTGAGAGCCAATTATCTTTTCCTGAGCAGGAGTCTAGATAAGGCCCTGTTCTTCCTTGTTCGCCCTCTTTCCCTCTTTCTCCCCTGGAATAAATGTCTTGGACTACACGGTGGTTAAGAGCCTCTTTTGGAATCTTTTGCCTTGACCCTGAAATATTCCCCCCAAAGCCCTCTCAGATCTGGGCTAGTCTAGTAACTCCAGGGGGCTGTGGGGGTAATTATTTCACAGCCACATTATAGAAGTACACCTTTTCAGATACTGATCTTAAAAATGGTCTCTTTCCAAAATGCCAGAAACTGAGGAAGAAATACGTACCTTAACTTAGAAAATATGGTAATGTAAAGCTGACATAAGTGTTAGATTTAAGGTTTCAAACCTTTCTATAATGTGAAACCAAATTCCAATGAATTGTTTTAGCTAATAACAAAACAAAATAGTAAACCTATCGCAGATCTTCAATATTTACAAGTAATTTCTCACTTTGCAAAAAACGATCAGACTTTCCTCACCCTGAGTTTTTCCTTGACCATGAACTATTAATGATACAGGAATTAATATTATGTAAACAACATGAAAAAAGGTCAGGATCTTTAATAGTTGCACAGCTAGAAATGGAATAAATGGAGAAGGGAATAATTAATGTAATACAGAACTTCTGAAAGGGTATGGGCACTATAAGGACTAGCTTGCTAAGATTCTTCTGAAATACTTCTTCAGTTTTCTAATTAATTTCAAAATTACTTCATTTCTTCTCACTCCAGGGAAAAAAGAATCCAAACTGAAGTTTTAATAAAGGCTGAATTTTACCTGATAATCTAAAATTTGCCTTCTAAGATACTCCACTTCTTTATCTCTGTATTGCTGGCGTGCCTCCAGAGCTTCAACTTGTATTTGTGCTACATCAGACAGTTCTCTTAACCTTGCAGGGAAAACAAGAGAATTGTGTCAATTGAAACCAGTGAATAACCTATTAAGTTTTTCTACACAGAAAATACTAAGAAAAGATACTTAGTGTGTTTCCTCATATCAAAACATTTGGATTTCATTCTCCTCAGCATACTCTTCTCTACTACTTAGAGTTCTATTTAAGAAAATTCTTCTGTATTGCCTCTCAACTTTTTCATAGGACATTTTCCTATACATTATACAAAAGTTTGCTAGCAGTGACCTACTCTAGGAAAATAATGCCATGGGTGTTTTAACTGACCTAAGCATCTCTCTGTCCTCTATTTCTCTCCTACTTCAGTATATAAATACTCAACATTTTCTAAATGCTCAAAACATTTCATTCTCAATTCTCTTCTCTGCTTCCCCAAATCTAATAACTTGCTTGCAGAGCCAAAAACCTCTGCAAGTATCCCTATAGATTTTGCTGGTTTAGGCATATAACAGGATTACATTAATTACTCAAAGACAAATGTTCATAGCAACATATCTAAAAAGCTCAATTTTCCAATTTCTGCAAAGGTAATCTCTTTTAAGTAAATGGAAAAACTCCCTCCTATTGTACCTTAATGTTTGAGATATGAGTCTGTCAAAGAAAGAACTGCTTTCCAATTAGTTCTATGAGATTTTCATACACAGAATGGGGATTGTGGCAAAGAAACACAATCAACCTTAATTAGTGTAAAAATACTATTATAAGTACCTAATTACACACTTACCCTATCTATCCCAGCCAGCACTTAATTCTTTGTTCAAATTAAAATGAAACAAATTGCATTATTTATAGTCAGGAATTGAATGCTTCATTTTCAATGCCAAACTTGACATGTATATATGCCCAAAAATCAGGCATTGAAAATTGGATCTTAGTGATACACAAGTAGTGTATTATGTAAGACTAGTATGCCTGAATTTTCACTTATTTCTCAACATATTGAAATCAAAATTTGTAACTTCAAGACTTACTTTGATACTTCAATCTTGAGCTCCATCTCACGCTTCTCTAGGTCCATAATTTGTCGTCTATCTGCATCACTTACTGACTTACTTACACTCTTTGACAGTTCATCCCTTAAATCCTGTTCCACTTTCTGAGCCTCAAGATTGATTTTGGTGAGCTTAAAAAAATCAAACCAGAAACAAACAAACAAAATGGTATCCTAAGCACATAACCGCTCAAACTCTGCAATGAAATAGCAGCATCAAAAGTCTCCTGCTAGTAAAAAATAAGTATCTATAAAAAATTCAAAAATTAATAGTGTGGACAAAAAAACCCCTAACGAGTTTAAAAGCGATAGGACAGGAATATCAAGGTCCATCAGCTTCAATGGCACATGACTTCTATTTCTATCACTATGAACAATGTGTGGCACAGGACATAGCCAGTCCGTAACAGAATCACAACAATACCATTTGCATGAGGGATGTGAAGTTCTAACCTTTTTTTGAATAATTGTTAATTTTAAGGAAAAAATTATAAGAAAAAGAGATCATATGGATTAGACAAAAGAAATAACAAGTTTGGAACAGAATTTTTTCTTTCAGTCCGCTGACAAAACTAGGAAAATATCTGTAAAGATGCTCATCATATATTTTACTATTAACTAACTTTTAAAATAAACTAACAAATTCATTAGTTCTATTTTTACCAATGTCTTCCATATGCAAAACTGCAGCTCTTAAAGGCTGCAAAACTATTTTTTGCATTGTAGGCTTATTTATACGCTTATTTATTGGCACAAATTGATATTTTTGATATAAATAATTTTTGAAAAGCTCAAAAATATGTTTTTAATATGTATCAAATTCTGTTGTTAAATCTCAGCACATTTACCTCAGCAAATTTTGTTTCCAATTCAAAATTACGTTCTTCTATTTGCTTTACAGTGCTCCTTAAGTGCTCATACATTTGTTGTGAATGCTCTGCTCTCTGTCTTTCATTTAGTTCCTTCATTTCCAGCATCGTGATTTTCTTAGAAATTGACAAAATTTCACTGTTGGTTATTGCTTTTGTGGCTTTATCCATGGCATTGTCATCCCCTACATGAAAAAAACATTTAAATTAAGGAATACACAAACTGATTCAAGTATGAAAATTATTTCCACCACGAAACCAAACATGAGTTTTGCTTTTTCTGTGTCAAGTAAACTCTATCATAATATCTGTGCATCTGGATGCACGGTTATCTTGCCTTACTACATGTTTGAAAATTATGCAACTCGAATAAAATACTACTATCAATTATGAATGCATGTATCTGCAACCATGGTTATTGAGACTGATAGCTATTTTCAATGTAGCCTTTCACCTTGTGTTTAATACAACTGGCAAACCTTCAGGAAATTTAATTTAAAATTTGTAAAAGAAACAGGGCTGAATAATGGGAATGAAATCTATACAAAGGAACCCCACCTATTAAGAAATAATGCTTTGTTACAAGGCATGAAACCAGCAAAATGAAATTACTTTCTTGACAACCTCTGCAAAACTATGACTGATAAACAAGTTAGAACATATTAAGAAAAATAAATTCGGGTGATGTTGCATTAAAAGCTTTTAAACCCTTGACCCAGTAACCCAAGAAAGTCAAAGTGGAAGAGTTTCATGAGAAAAATAATGAACTTGCTTTTAGTCAAATGAAATTTACAAACAAAAAAATTCAGCACAAAAATGGACATCATTACTGAAAGACATAAAATAGTGATGATTTTTTGTTATTTTCATTATTTTAAGACACATCAATTTTAAAATATTTTGAAGTATTACTTTTATACAGGATATACCATTTGGTGTTTAATGTTGCAATATATCTTTCATACTTGCCCAGTTTAGTCATCTGTTCCCAAGCTTGTTCTACAGTGTGAAGTTTTTCTTTTGTGATCTCCAGTTCCTTATTCAATGAAGCTATCTGTTCTTTCAAGGATTCATTCTCACGCTATATGACAGAAAAGTTGCAACATAACAGCAAACTATTTCATTGTAACAGATTTCATGTTTAGTATCTACAAAATCTTTCAGAGTAACAACTTTACCTGTGTGCGACCCATAACTGACATATATGGCAACAGAAGAGTAGATGTTTGTAAAGCGTAGAGGTTTGTAAAGTCTAACAATGTCAGTCTTCGTCCTCTGTATCTTACTGTCACAGCTAGTAATACTGTGAATATTTATTACCAGCAACTGTGATTCCTACAGCGGCTGGAATTAGATGAGAAAATCTTTGCTTGTCATACTAAGCAACTCATTAACAGTGGGAAAGAAGTACCTCTGGAGGATTACTTCATCCCACAAAGAATACTTCATCTTGCACATAAATACCTCTTTGAGACAGATCACATTTCTTTTAGTACTTTTAGGCATCTAATATGATGCCAAATGTTACTTTTGTAAATGTTCTTTCACTCCTCCAAGTAGAAATACGAATTTCCACATTAACCAATAAAACTAATTGAATACTTCATAGTAATTTTCAATTTTAGTTTTCTAGACACGTTTTTAGTTGATACATTATTCTCTAGCTCTATGAAGTTGCTGAAATAGGCAATGCAAGTTTCCATACACACAAAATTCCATAAAATAGACATAGGAGTCCTTCATTCTTTATGACTCATGAGAAGTGGGAGGTAGTAACATATCTTTGAAGCCAACTTCACAGTTCTTGAGAAGAAACTCTCTTCTACTTCAGAATAAAAGTTTCATGGGAAGAGTTAAATATTTGCAGTATCTACAATATTTTGCAAGCACATTGCGAACAATCTTTGGCTTCTTTTATGGAAGTAAAATTCCAAAGCTTTACTCTTCTGGGAACTAAACATTTCATTCCTGTGAAAGCTGGGAATTAGTAAGAGCACATACTTTGAGAGACAGCTTTGAAAGTGTTTACATTCATTCTACTTTCCTTATGACCTCCAAAACTGAAGATGATAGCAAATATTTCTTCTGCCAGCCTTGTTTTAGTAATCAAAGAACTAAAAATAATTTCTGAGAGAACATATCCAAAGCTTAGTTTAAAGAGCAAACAAACAAAAAAAAACAACCAAAATGAAATGCTTTTCTGTCCGCCCATTTTTTCCCTTAGAGTTAAAATGTAACACAAACATTACCTGCATGTGTTCCATGTTTGTTGTCCGTTGCACAAGCAAATTATCTTTTTGTAACATCTCTCTGTATTTAGCAGTTAATGCATTGTACTGCTTATTGGCCACTTCTAGCTCAGACAATGGCACAGTACCATCCAGCACTTTTTGAAGAGCTGCAATCTTAAAGCAAGCCATTTCCTATGAAAATAATCAACACAATAGGTTAATAAGTTCACCTAGAAATTGAAATATAAAATTACTCCACTTAAAAAGAATAATAATACAGTGCTTTAGAAACTAGTATTTTTCTAAATAACTATTCATCTTTAAAAATCACCTGCAATAACAAAACTTCTCTGATATTCCAACTCTCTGGGTAATTTTATCAATAGTTGCCTCTCAAGGCACAGTCAAAACATATCTTATAAAATTAATACAGGGCCTAGCAACCTGCAAGACCAAAACGTAAGATTTGGTTTCATACGATGATCACAGAATCACAGAATGGCTTGGTTTGGAAGGGCACCTTGAAGATCATCTAGTTCCAAATCACCCTGCCATGGGTAGGGACACCTTCCACAAGACTAGGTTGTTCAGAGCCCCATCCAACCTGGCCCATCCAACGTGCCCCAGGGATGAGGCATTCACTAATTCTCTGGGCAACCTTGCCAGTGCCTCACCACCCTCATAGCTAAGAATTTCTTCCTAATATCCAACCTAAATCTACTCTCTTTCAGTTTGAAGCCTGCCCCCCTTGACCTGTCACCATATACCATTGTCAAAAGTCTCTCTATATATTTCTTGCAGGCTCCCTTCAGATACTGGAAGGCCAGATTTAGGTCACCACAGAGGCTTGCTCATTTCCAGTCTGAATTCTCTCAGCCTTTCCTCATAGTAGTCTCAGGGCTTTGGATGCAGCCCAGGACACGTTTTCCTTTCTGGGCTGTGAGTGCCATGGCTGGGTCATGTCCAGCCTCTCATCCACCTGAAGCCCCAAGTCCTTCTCAGCAGGGCTGCTCTCCATCTGTTCATTCCCCAGCCTGGACTGGTACCAGGGTTTGCCCTGACCGAGGTGCAGCACCTTGCACTTGGTCTTGTTAAACCATGAGATTCCCACAGACCCACTTACTGAGCTTGTCCAGGTCACAGTACTTATATAACTACAAAGAATATTTCTGCAATATTTGTAACAGCAATTAGAAAGCCTTTGTAAAATGCATTCAAGAAACTAGTAATAACTCCATTTAAAAACAAGAGTATTTCTTTCCCAACTGTTAAAATAAAAATGTGTGCTATTACTACTGAAAACTATACCTTGAATCGTTGCAAGTTTCCAATTTTCCCTGTAACTGCAGTCTCCATATGTGTTATTTCACCCTTTAGTTTATCATTTTCTTTTCTGAGATGCCGTTCCATTTCAAGCAAAGTGGTACACTGCCTTGTTAGTGACTTTTCATTAACTCGTAGAACAGTTATTTTTCTATTATTTTCTGCAAGTACTTTCTTTGTTTCATCAGGATCCATCTGAAGTGCATCAAGTAAATTCTGTAAAACATGTTTTTAACAAGACCCTTGTATATAAATATGGTAAAGCACAACTACATACACAAGATTTATTGTATATTTTTTAATCTAGGTGGAAAAATTCAATTAATTTGTCTGAAATAATTTCTTTTATCTAATAAAATATATACACACACTCAACATATGCTCATACATACAGTATTCTAAGAAAAAGATGAATCTTCAAAACCAGTAACTAAGTACATTTGACCGACTAACTGGAATTTTAATTAATGCTGACACTTTCAAAATTTAGAACAAGAATGGCTCTCTGCATTCACTGTCATCAGTCTTCCCATTTATACTAGAACAAAAAAAAAATGCATTGGAACAATTTTCTAAACAAAAGAGAAGTCCTGTGGTTCCAAACAAACCCTAATAACCTCCTACTTTGAAGACCAAACCCATACTCGTAAAGTAACCACAGGATCCCTTGTATAGTTACATTTATGTGTATGTGTTTGCATGCATGTGTAAATCCCAGGAGAGGCAGTGGTGGGGAGAGCAAACTATGGCAACTCAGGTCCCAAGAAGTCATGTGTGCTTTAGCTTCGCTGGCACACACATCGGCTTGCCAAGGAGACAGGTAGTAGAAATTTGAGCTATTAGAACTCAGCTGTCTAAACATCCAGTTACTTTCAACATCCTGTGGTATACTTGCCCTGTGTCTGCTCCTCTAGAAGGACAGGTGGCTGACATGCCTTTGGTTAAATTTTGCAAAGTTTGGTGCCCACAAGACAACCACAGCCATTTAAAATTGCACTTTGTGATTAGACACCTGCATCAATTCCAGGAACACCAACACTCTTCAGTTTTTTTAATGGAATATTGAATTAAGTTTTGGTGGAAGTAAATCAAAATAGAAAGATGAAATCTGTTTCCTGTTTTTCTGAAAAACTGATTCATATACATTAACAGTAATATATAATAAGATGCAACTGAAAGTAATAATTCTTAGTGTAAACTAATATGTTTTCCTAGGGCTTGTTTGCGTGCTCCTCCTCCCAGTCAAACAGCCTGGGTAACAACTGCTGTTCAGAGAGCAGTGTGAGTGTAAATAGTGTGTGTGAACAGAATACCCAAGACTGGCTTAGAAGGCATTTGCTCAAAACCGATAATGTTGAAGAGAAAGGTCACCATTAACCAGATTGAAGAGTAACCATAAAATTAGAGACTTCAAATAAAGAAGTTGTCAGCTTGAAAACTGGCATAAAACCCCATAAAAACTTCTAACAGTAGGGGCAGAAAGGGTTATAATGCAGCACTCATAACCTAGTTCAGCTTCAGAAGCCTCTCCACTGTCCCTGCATCTTCTATGCATTTGTGAGCAACTCTTTCCTGCTGGGCACCACACCTCAGCACTCCAGATAATGGTCTGGAGGTACTAAGTGCAACAATTAGGGACCCACACCTCATCAGGTGTGTGATGTGACCTCTTGGGGTGGATTCTCCCCAGATTAGCAGACTGCAGGAAGGCCAACAGGCACACACAACACTGGAGCATCTCCACACATACACAGCACCCTGGGACATACACAAGAGGTGTGTGCACACATTTTCCCTATCTAACAAACTAGAGTAGTGTATTAAAACCTCTGTTCTATGTCCTAAAATCTTTTTGAAAAATGAAAGTAACAAAATTACTTACAGAATATGCCTTTATTTTTGTAGCATCCTCTTCTTTTTGCTCTTCAAGTTTTTTCATTTCCTTTTTAATATTTTCTGACTCTTTTTGCCAGCTTTCCTTTTGACTAAAACAGTAACAAATTTTTATTTATTATAATGAAAGACCTGATGATTTTTTAAAATTGTAACTTCAACGGCAATTCTGAAATATTGAATACCAAGGTACTTACTTTTAGCAGTAATATAATTTGAAAAGCACATGATAAATTGTAGATGGATTACTGAAAACAATATCCTCTGTTTAGCCTACAGCTGGTTAAATGATAAAAATAATTCTTTAGTGTCTTACTTGTTCTTCAAATGTATATTGCAGATGCTTAAAGGACATAACTTCCCACACTTGTTTTGTTACTTCAGTGAAAACCACACCCAAAACATAAAAAGATTCAGCTTATTCAGCTTCACTTTGAACTACTCTCCTCTATTGATTTTTGTTTATTTATTTGGAAAAAAATAACCTATGATCTTTCATACATGTCCAGTAAGGAAGTTCTTATAGATGATATGGCATAGTTTAGGATAATTTAAAAAATGGTTCATCAAGGGTATTTTGGAAGTGGTATTTTCTCTTCAAAGAGGTATCTAAGTTTCTTAAATAATGGAGTAAAATGGAGGAGAATTAAAGAAAATTCTTTGAAAGTGACTTTAATGGGATGCCAAGTCAAAGAATCTCTTCCTGTAACTTCAATCTGTACCAGGTTTAGAGAAGGAATCTGGAATCATCATTTTATCCAAGTCATTGGAGATATCTCACCTAGCAGTAAATGAGGCAGCATATTACAGCCTTCAATAAAAAAGATATCTCTTTAATGCCTAAAAAAGAGATAGCATTGTCTGGGAATCTTAATTGATTTGAAGAACAAACTGAAGTTTCTGAAAGGTTAAATCCTTATTCCAGAAGCCATCCAGGTGACTGTTCATTCCAATCCCGAGAGTACTCAACTAATAATTTGTCAACTGAAAAATCCAAATTATCATATTCATCCCTATCCTCCAAACAGATGAAAACACTTTTTAAATTTTTTTGACCATAAGAATAATTTTATGGAATTTAGGTTCACTGAAGCATCTAAAAGAACTAGGAGTCCAAAAGAAAATCAACCACAAAATCCCAACCACCTGAAATTTTCAGAGATCTCTGACTGTATTTGGACAGCAGTTTGCTTTTTTTCCCTCCTCTCCTCTCTGCTCCCAAAAACCTATTAGAACCCATAATTGAAAGCAAAAGAAAATGAGGCTAAAGACTCCATCATAGCAGGTTCTAGTAAAATGGAAGATATCAGATGCAGAAAGCACAATAAAATCCTCATGATAAAACATGCAAGATATCAGATGCAGAAAGCACAATAAAATCCTCATGATAAAACATGCAAAATGAGAAGAGTCCAGCAGAAGACAGTTTTGTAGTTTTCTGAATCTTTACAGGAATAAAGAAAATGTATGGAGTCCATATCCAAACATGGCAGCACTTATGACATTAACCAAAGAACTAGTTCAACACAGCAGCAAATTTTGTTTCAAGACTGCTAAATATTTAGATAATTGAAGTTTCATAATTCAGAAAAGAGTGCAGTACCTTTGATATTCTTTATACAGCAAGCCTTGTTGATGACGAATTATTGCAAATTTTCGCTTGTAGTCCTCCACTGCATCTTCTAATTGTTTAAGTAACTTTTCTTTGTTTTCCAGTTCCTAATCATTATTTTCCAAATAAAAATACAAAAATTATTAATGTAGGTTTTAAACATGAAACTAGCAATTTAATCAAAATGGCAGTCCTTTGTGTTTTCATGATAGATGCTTCTATGTGAACTATGAATATGAAGTATGCATTTTCTTTAGAAGCAACAGATGAAAAAAATCCAATGAGCTTCAGCATTCACATTAATCGGTGTGAAAGAGAGCACAATTGCACTGCAGGTTTCAGCCCTCAAAGTTCAAAACACTATGGCTAGTAGCTAGCTCACAAAGAATACTAACTGAATGTCTAACTGGCAAGTGGCATTTTCTTCTCATTTTCTCAAATACCCTTCTACTTTATAAGCACATAGAGTTGAATTTGTTTTTTTAATTTTTGCATTAGAAAATATCAAAGACAGAGAAAGATAAATTAACAATAATAAAAAGGTAACTCTTTTTTTACTAATTCTGAAATAGTTCTTCCTTACTATATGCCTGTTTGCTATGCTTCCCATGGGAATCATTGGAATTGGTTTCAATGTATTTATGCCTTTATTTACAATTGTTGATGCATTTTTGACAAATAATGGAAAGAAAAGTCATATAGTAAATTAATAGAGACCTTGGCTCTATAGGGAAAAACTGTTCAAGTAGGATTTGCACATGCAGACTCAGGTGTGGAATCCAGACAGCAGTAAGAGAGAAGTTCTCATAGAAAAAGTGTAACTGTGGAAGTAGAAGGAAGAGTGGGCAAATATTTAGATTAAAATTCAGATTTAAAACAAAAAAATCTGAATTGCTGTCCAAAATTTGGTTAGCTATTACCTTTCAGGCTTACAGCACAGCAAAATACTTATAGCTTTAAATTACAGACTATCCCAAAGAGTTCAGTAGATATTAGAACTCCAAAATAATTTTGGCGACATCTCTCATGTCCATACATGGCATTCTACTGAACTTGAAAGGAATTAGATACATGTTGCAAACACTCTTTATTTCAAGGAATACGTGAGTTACCTGTGTAAGATGTATTAAATATTCGTTCAGAGAATTAATTGTATTAACACTTGAAGGAGCCATTCCTTCTGGAAGATTCACTGTTTGGAAGACAATATTGGCACCTTCTGACTGATGTAGTAAGCAAATTTCATTTTTCATTTGCTCAATCTAAAGACAGGATACAAAACTCTCATAAAGAAGTAGCTCTTGCTATTAGATTAGAAAAAAAAGATTAAAAATATATTGCTACATCAGCTGTTATTAACAACCTAATAATTTTCACTTATATTCTAAAACACTCCAATACTCCTTAATATAACCTTTAAAAAATGCTATGATTTCATACATCAATAAATGCATAATAAATTCATTCAAATTTATCAAATTATGCCAGCAATCAGAGCAATTACACATATCACAGTTTTATTCCCAATTGTTTAAAACACAGTGCATTCCTACTCCTTTAGTAAGATTAAGTTTTGGAAAGAATTATTGCAGCGGTTATTTTACAGTTTTTTCTAAACAAATCTTTGTCTTTTCATTTAATTTAAAAACACTCTGGTTCTCTAACAGTACCTAAACCACTATTTTAGAGTATTAGTTTATCACCAAAGCTATGATAGAAGGCAAATTTAAACTTAGCTTCTTGTAAGATAATATTTCATTCATCATTCCTTCCCTGGAAGAACCATTCCACAGAATAAATTGTACAACTTAAAACAAGATATAGGACTTTAAATAATGACTCATCATTTCAAACACTTAATTTCTGCTACATATTTATAAATAAAAAATGTAAGACTCCTGGCTTTTTTGAAGACATAGATCTGTAAGCTTTTTTGGACACAACTCTCCTCAGAAGACAGGCATGCTTGGTGTTTAACATGTTGGAATATAGCAAGGATAAAGTAACATTAAGAAGAGTAAGATCTGAAGTTAAAAAGGACAGATCAGTAGGTCCATTACACAAATTTCAGTACTATTTGTCAATGACACTGTTCACATAAGCTGAATTCAGTGTCTTATAGATCATGTGGATTGCTCTAAATTATCAGAACAGCCACTTCTGAAATAGCAGATAAATTATATAAAATAAATTATATACCTTTTCATTGGCACTTGCCAGCTGATTAGACAAACTTGTTGCCTCCTTGTGAGTCTCTTTTAGCTCCTGTCTTAGTTCTTCATTTCGTCCTGTAAGCTGGTCAACCTGGGCTTTCAAGTGCACACTAGCATCAAAGATCCCCTCTGAATTTTTTGACTCCATTGCCTAATGCAGTAAACAGTTAATTAACATAACAAAGAAAAAGTGTAGAAAAGCTTTAAATTTTTCAGAGTAAACTGGAGCCCTCAAGTTTAGACTACATGAAATTAGCAAAAAGCAGGACATTTTATCCCTGTAAATCCTACAAAGCTAAATAATAATTTAGAAGGCAAGCTTACATGAACTAAGCGATCCAGACTAGGGATTATTAAGGCTGTTTCTCCTCCCTTCATACTGGAATCCTTCTGCATTTCCTTGATGGCTTGCAATATTTCTTTCATTCCTTGTTCAAGTTGTTTATTCTCTTCTGTTAACTCTTTTACTGTAATAAAAGTTGTAAATCTGTTAAAAAGCACTGAAAAAATGATTTAAGGCTTCCTAGGACATTTCATGATGTCATGATACTTGTTGATTTGATAAATTAAAAGAATGTTCATGTTACACATACATAGGCATAAGCAATTATGAAATTAAAATCAAGAGCTGCTAGGAATATCTCTGAGACGTATCTTAGTGATGAAATATTAAAAAAAAAAAAAAAATTAAATGCTTCATGGGACACAACTGACTTCACCGAACCTTCCAGTCTTCAAAGTTTACTTCATTTAAAACTTCTTTAGTAGTCTGTCTTTTACCAGTTCAGAAACATGGCTGTGTTGGAAATGTCTGGGTGTAACAATGAGGTATCTAGGAATTGCCTGAATTCCTTCTCCAGAATGAGAAAAAAGGAGCATTTAAATTATGTGGCTGTCAAGGACTCTCAAGACTCCTACCACCTGCACTTTCTCAATGAAATTCCAATTTCCAGCACAAAATGAGAAGTCAGAAAACTAAAAACAATGCAACAAACCTGTCAGGACATTCTCTGCATTCAAACAATGTGGCTAATCATCCTGAACACCCAGGAGTGAACTGCAAAAATTTGAGTAGTTTCACCAGGTCTATTTTGAAAATTCAAAAAGAATTTTAAGAATTCACATTTTCTGAGGAAAAAAATTAAGCTTCCTGCCCAGAGAAATTACAATTACTTTTATTTCTGAGTTTTCAAACAGTGCACTTCAGCTAACACAGATATATTTGTAAGCAGCAAGTGGCTCTAATTCCCCAGTACTTCCTTTCAGCCAGAAAAGCCCTACAACTACACAAGTTGTATAATTGTTACAAGTGGGATTACTCACACATGTAAAGTCCTTACTAGGTCTCAATCAAGAAGGAAAAACATGAGAGATAATATTTTAATGTATTTAGTGTGAATAAACTATGTTTCATGTATTATGGTGGTTTGGTAACACCATATATGTATATTTTCACATAGATACAAGGATATACACCAATATAAACACAAGATTTTTTTTTACAAGTCAAATATTTATGATCACTGTTATAGAAACAGAACAACTAAATAAGCAACTATCTACAGGTACCTGATAATGTTCCCTAGTTTTAAAACAAAGGTTGCAACTTACATTTAGATTGAAATTTGGCCATTACAGTCCTATTCTTCTCCAAATCTCTCTCTCTCTCACGTAATTCAGTTGCAAGATATTCATTCTAAAGAAAAAAACAAAGTTTCTCTTAGACAAAAAAAATACACATAATCTAATTTTAGCAGTTTAATATTTTAGTCCCAGACTTTTTCAAATTTGAAATAGGCATTCATGAGAATTTCCCCACCCACATACTGACTTCTTGCCTAAACAGGAACAGAAATGGATTCACTGGAATAGTTACATGAGGGGTATCCCATATAACACTGTCCATAGCAAAATATGTACTCTTGGGTCATGCAGCAGCAGGAATAGTGATCTGGTACAAACCAGAAGTTTGTGGGTCTTTGTAAGTTGTAGCTTTAGTGATACAAAAACACCAAGAGCTTCAAAATTACACTTGTGTTTAACTAGTTGCTGCTCTATCACATAGGCTTAGAACCTAAATGAACTGAAAAAGTATTTCTTTTTTCCCAAGTGATCAGAATTCTCATGTATGCCACAAGTTTTCCTAAGAAGATTTCCCACAGCCTTTCTGTTTTCAGCTATATTTTTCTTTGTCTTCAGAATTTCAGCTGGTGCTATTGTATCTGCAAGTGTGTTTCTCCATTCCATATTACATGAGCTGCTAGGATGTATTTACAAAAAAATATAGACTATTCAGTTGTCTTCTAAAAAATATTATTAATTATTCATTTTGGGATTTTTTAAAAGCAGTTAATAAAAGACCCTAGATAAGTATTTTAACCAATATATACAAAATAGGTGTATTTTAATTTTTGAAAGAGAAATACAAGAAATGTTCATAAACTTGCTTTATGAACGTACCTTTGCTTCTACTTCAGCAATGTCACGTCTGTTCAAGAAATCCAACTTCCTTGTATTCTTTCCCTTCTCTTCAGTAAAGCTATCAGTCATCTGCATATTATCAGCATCCAATCCTAAGTGCAAGTAGATGTAAAAGTAATAAATTATTAGGAAATTTTAATTGGCTTCCAATCAAACGAATACGCTCCATTTATTATATCTGAGTTCTAGTTTTCTACCTTTCCATCTGAGTATTATGGTACCATGAGTGGCACGGAATTGAAATGTTAAGAATTTTGAAACACATGAATTAAGTATATTTACTGGAAATTTTGGGGAGATCATTCTACAACTATTGCAAGGCAATGACAGAAGGTTCAGTGATGCATTGCAAGTCATCACAACTCAAGAAGATATTGGGCTGTAAGATCAGGAAATCCAAAACCACTCACTTCTTCCTACAGATTTAATGCAATGTATTAAGCCTTTTAATTTAAACAAATGAGTAAATATAACAGGGCTACATTAACTGTAAACAGAATTTTTATGCTTAAGTAAAAAGAGGATGTTTTCGAAAGGACAGTTTATATTAAAAACATCCTACCTATCGTTGCAACTCTTCTTCCTTTCTCCTGAGTCAACTTACGAATGTGTTTTTTCAGTTCAATTCTTTCCTCTTCTAGTCTTTCAATCTGCATATTATTATTCACAGATCAGTATTCCATTTTGTTCAAATGCATTTTTATTATGTAGCTCTTACACAAAAATAGGATTTATCACTTACCTCTTGCAAAAGGATCTGGTTTTCAGCTCTGTATTGCTGCTGCTTCAATGCTTTGCTGTTTCTGAATTCATTTAAATCAATCATTGTCTTTGGCTCAAGACCTAAAACAAAATACATCACAGTCATTTATTTAGGAGGAACATTAATGTTAGTTATTGCAGTTAATTTATGTAAGAACATAACTAGAGAAGTAGAGTTAAAAAAATTATTTGTTGATAGTTGATTGTATTTCAAATAACTATAAAAACATATAACTACCTATATAACATAAACACACATACTTAAATCTCCGTATACTTCGTATACCTCAGTTACTCAAAACCCAAAATGAAATAAAGTGGCACCTAAAATTAAATTTATTTACATTTAAATTATTTTATTTAAAAATAAGTCTATCTGAAGTTTTCTCTGTGTGTTTCATCTAGCATTACAACTTCAGGATATGGTTTCCAAATACCATATTATGAAGTTTCTTAGGCAGTGCATGATCGAAGAAGAATCAAAACCAAAAAAGAATAGAGAACCTATTCTTCTACCTTCTTCAGTGAAAGGAACTTGTAAGCCAAGTTCATTCATGTAGTTGTCCAAACTAATTAAAAGTACTTGGAAATATTAGCAGAATATAACAAATTCTTTCCAGCAACTTGGTATAGTAAAAAATTTCCATTACAGAATCCTATTTCATTTTTTTCATAACAAATAATTGAACATGTACTAGACACAGCATACCTAAGCGTGCTCTGAGTTCTTCATTTTCATCAAGAAAGTCATTTATTTTAAGTTCAAGTTTATTGACTTCTTTAATTAATGACTCAATCTCATGTTCTCGTATTTTGACTTGCTTTCTTAGATCTTTGATTTCAGCAACAGCTTCTTCCAAACCATATATTCCCTGTAAAAACCCGAAACAGGAAGTAAGAACAAAACAACCAATAGAAGACTTACTAAAATAGATCATGAATTTTTCTTTCATCATTACACAGACAAGAAAAAGTTTTTCAACCTCTATCACTCTTCTGCACTATGCTTAGTGAAAAAAGTTAATGAATAAAAAGCAGATCCTATAAATCTGTCCTTGATCACAGAGGAGCCCGCATATTTCAAAAGTGAGTCCTCCAACTACATGATCCTTTGAATAATTGTATCTTGAGCACTCAGTTACCGTTCAGTAGGGAAGGGAAGAAGGAAAGGGAAGGGCATCAAAGTAATTTATCTAATTTTTAATCAGAACAATTAAATAAATATGGAAGGACAAAACAATCTCCTAAAAATATGATAAATACCATCTCCACTCTGACAAACTGTTTACCAGTTCATAGTCTCTCATTCTTTTCAAAGTCTCAACAAGCTCTTTGTCTTTGTCTCTAGCATGTGCTTCTGCCAATTCTGCTGATTTCTCAGCCTCCATAGTTCTCTCTTCGAGCATTTTTAACTTTTCTTGCATAGCCCCAATTTGGTTCTGCTGAGCAAGAGACGAGTGACCTGGAAAGAAAAACCTTGATGTTTACAATTCAACTAGGAATTCTTGGTATCTGCCATCAGCGAAGACAGAAACACTCCAGAAAACATTATAAAGGAGATTTTTATTTCATGCTCTTTTTAATTAGGAAATTACAAGACACTACATATAAAAGGTCGGGTCATTTCTTCCCCCTAACACTGCCTTCAAACAATATTATCCTAAGTGAGTGCACAGAAGGAACATCAGAATTTATTTGGAATTGCAAGCTATTACTCCTTTTCAATTCTTCATGGAGCTGAGACCTTATATTTTATGCTCTTTTACAGATCAGGTAAAATTCTATTACCCATAAAAGCCACTGAGGTAATCTGAATAAATTTAAATTCTTCATGAATGTTTAATAAATGAAAATTAAGAAAAATTATTAGAGTCTAAAATGACTCAAATATTGCAAATTTTTTTCCTGTATTTCTAAAAAAAATAAATAATACAAAGTAAATTTGTGGTTTCTGATTTTCCTGATGTTGACATTAATACAAAACAGTCACGTTACCTTTATCTTTTTGGAGATCATCTTTTAATTTCTCAATAACTAATGCATTTTTCTCCATTTCTTTGGTATACTGTTCAACTTGCTCAGTGAGCAATCTTATCTGAGCATCTCGCTCTTGCACACCCTATGCATGCAAAAAAAAAAAGAAACTCCATTAAAGGATCCTTCTTTACTGACAAACTACCAATACAGAACACCACATGGGAAATGAAGAAATTACATGTAGCTAATACAAAACAATTTATAGAACATCAAATATACTATACTTACAACAGAGAGTTCAGATATTATCTAGAAGTTTGGTATATAAATGCAAAGCAGGAAAAATAAAAGAGAAAGTAAAAATAAAGCACTCAAACACAGAAAAATAAGCAGTGTTTCAGTATAATGACTTGAAATGGAAACAGTATTCTCAGAGTTTGCCAGTGTTAGATGAAAAGTTTCAGGTAATACAGGTTTCTTGGCAGCTTCCTCATAAACAATTGCTATTGGGAACTGAGAGATACAAGTTCAAGATAGCAAGGACTAACAATCCATCATACATGACACGTGAATTGCAGACAGCCTTTCAGCAAGCCATCTCACTATTCAAAATTCGTGCCATATCTTGTTTTGGATGCATATACATTCATAGGTACACTCAGACTGTGGAGGTGACTTCTATGTATACTATTGTATTTCTGTACTTGTACATAAACTTCAGAAATAACATAGAAAGCTTAGCATTTTTTTTCTGTGATTAATAAAAAAAGTGGTAAAAGATAAAAAAGAGACTTAAAGTTACAGGCATTAATAATAATAAAATGGAATGTAATAATAAAAATATAAAAAAATCTCAAGGTCCTTTATACCAATGTTCTGAAAAACAACTTACAGGATTTCTTAAAAATATAACCATATTTGAAACCTAAAAGTACAGAGCTTAGCAAAGTTGTAAAAACCTAGACACAACCCTTTAGAATATAACCATACATTGAAGGATAGCAAGCTCAGTCCATTTTGAGTAAAAACCTGAGAAATAACTTGATTAATTTTTAAATGTCTACTTAAAATACATGCTTATGTACACAAAACATTACAAGATGCCACGCTAATAATGCCCCTTCCTTCCCTCACCCCATCCAAAAAAGCAACCTCTATAGACATCTAATCAGCTAAAACCAAACAACTGTTTATCAAAGTTATTTTCAGCTGCTTTCCTCTTCTGATACCTAAGGCTGATTTGTAATTTAAGGTGCTTTTCTCTTGAGAAGCTATCTGTCACTAGGTTTGGAAGACTGCATAAATATATCTCACCATACTGCTCAGTTTACAAGAACCCAAAATGTAACATAAACGTCATTACACATTTGCTTAAAAAACTTGAAGCAAGGCAGGAAATCATCCTGGAATCGGAGAGTATGCTTTCCATAGAGATTATTTCAGGATTCCTAATGGGCCACATTATTTTGGGGAAACGGGGAGGGGGTTATGTTTTTTAAGAAAGTAGAGACATTCAAAATCATGAAGAACTATGTAATTTTGCCTGAATATGAGAGATACACAAATTCAGCTAGCTCTATCATAGTCCTGTGATGAACCACAGAGTTAACAAGATGAGCCAGATGAACACAAAAAATTATGTATTAGGAAAGACCATTCCTTAACTAACAAATTTAGTGGAAGCTAAAGCCATATTTTAGAAATACTATATAATAGTTAGAAAAGATAAATATGAAAGTAACAGAGCCAGCTACCAAGAGTTCAGGCCATACACACACATACAGAGAAGTTTCCTTTGTACATTGTCTATTAAGCTAACTTTATAGTGGAATGAATTCACCCGTCTCTTAATTCTCAAAATTAAGTATTTCATATTTGCAAACTATGAAAGACTAAATATATATTTGGTCAATAGCATATTTAGTTAATGGTGATTTCTATGTGTGCAATGCCTCACATGAACTATACCTGCTGAAGGGACAGTATACTGTTTCTGTCTACATCAAGTTGGACCATTTTCATTTTCTCTTCCAAGTTAAATAACATTTGCTGATACTCTAGGAGTTCATCATCTTTTGAAGCTAAGATTTTCTGAAAAGAAGATAAAATACCATCAGAACACTTGAAGTAATTACTAAAAAGGATTTTAAAAGCACTAAAAAATACCTTCCATTCTTCAACTTTTGCATTTACAGCTGCCATGAGTGGATCATCTTCCTCATTCTTTGCTTTCAGCTGGTCTGAAAGGTCCTGAACCTAGACATGCCATTTGGATAAACATCACATTACAAAAAGTTTTGGATCTAATCAGTATATATGTACAAACACACTACATCAAGTACATAATATTTAACAGATTAGAATTACAACAGCAAGGAAATGACTTTTGAGAACAATGCATAACTCACATTCTATACAAAAAATTTTTGTCATCTGCAGTAAAATTTTAAAATCGTACCACATCCAAAGATCACACTACTTTTAAAGAGCATTACTTTAGAGGAGTGTGTGGTTTTAACTTAAGCTAAAATATGAAAACAGAGTAGAAACATAAAAAGGAACTATACTAAATAATGAGTCATTTCTTACTTGAAATTTGTACCGATCTTTCTCTTTTCTTAACTCATCCATAATAATATCAGACTGTTGCACAATTAGTTTCATTTTGCTATATTCATCAGTCATCTTCTCCATTTCTTGCACTGATTCCTCAAGGTTTTTCCTCATTTCTTGGTTTTGAATCTCTAACTTCTCATTAGCTTCAGTCAAATTCTCCAAAAAAAAAAAAGAAAAAACTGCTTTTAGAAAGTGCTAATCTAATACCTGAACAAGAACTTGTAAATCTTATACAAAATTAGCACAGAATAGAGTATTTCCCCTCTAGGTTACCAATTTCAACAAACTGACACAGCAAATAAGACATATCTCTCTCCCTGTCAGTAACTTCATTACCGCTACCAAATTCATAGATGCAGACTGTATGTATGACTAAACCCTTATGAACTCTTATTATGAATTCCCTTATTCCACATGACTTTATCTGTAAATTGACATAGTGTCATGAAAGACACTATGGTCAGTGAAACTCCAATAGCTGATCAATAGAATGCATAGATTTTTACCTGAATTTCATCCAAATACTGGACAAGCTCAGAGCTTCTTTTGGACAGCTGTGATGTGTAATCAGATACCTCTTCTCTTCGTAATGGAATTGCTTCTTTTTGAGAATCTATTTGCCTCTGATAGTCAACCACATCCTGACGCAATTGGTCATTCTGCACGAAAAGCAACCCAAACTTAAATCCATTTCTAAGAGTTGAAGACAAAGTTGTTGCATTTCTAGCGAGCTATCACAAAGAGCTAAGACACACAAAACCCATCCAAATTTCTACAGTCTGCTTTAGAAGTCTTAGAAGCCTCACCTTTTTCTTTATGTGCTTTTTCTTCACATTAAAAAGGAGAAAATAAGACCAAGAGAACAAAGCATGAAAAATATTAGAAATTAGCTTTGCTTTTGGAAGACTAAATATTAATCAATATTAACCAATACAGAGACAAAATAAAATAGCTTTTGTTATACCTCTGCATGCATATACATTCATACATACACATATATTGAAGGGTATTTTGACAAATTATTATCAAGGTTTTACCCCAGGACAATAATTAAACAAATTTATTTGGAAATAATATTTAACAAAAATGTTAAAAATTCAAAACCTGAAATCCATGCCAAGCTAATGCACAGTAGGACTATTCAAACTGAAATGTAGAGACTTCCTGATCTCAATTACCTACATTTCATTGGAGCACATGTACCACATATTTATTTTGCATTGGTACACAGGAAATGTTCCAAAATTAAACATCACACCAAAAATTATAAATACAGAAAAATAGTACTATATTTATAAAAAAAGTTGAAAATACAGTAAATCAGCAATCATTTTTGCTAACCTCTCTCCTGAATCTGATGTTTTCATTTTCAGCATCTTCAATTCGAAGAGCAAGCTACAAGACAGAAAACATTTACATACATCACTGACTCCACAAAGAACTCCAGAAACAAAAAAAGAAAACAAATGCACAGCAATCCTATTTCATTGATGGTTTCTTTTTTTTTTTTAATTTCAGATGCTTTTTTCAGAACATCAACTTTTCAAAATATTTGATGGAGTAACTTCTAGAGATGTCAAGCTCAAGCCCTCCATACCTGTTCATTCACTTTCTTCTCCTTTTCCAACTCTTTTTCTGTCTCTGTTAACTGTCTCTCTTTTTGTTCCAATTGTTTTTCCAGTTGGCGGATCTCATCACGCAAAAAACGAGTATCACGACCACCAGCAGATTTTTGCGCCATCTTATAAGCATTAAAATAACATTATAAATAAAGTAGATATTCAAAGTAGAAAGAACCAAAAAGCCAAAGGGCCAAAGACTAAAATAATCGGGATTTCTCAAGTGTAAAAAACTCAAGTAATTATTCATCCAAGACTGGTGCATATTCAAAAACAAATAAAAAGCATTTGCTAAAATGTAGGGCTATTTCATGACTTTACAAGACTAAATTCTAGTCTAAAATAAAATAATTAAAAGATCCCACCAGAGCACTATATACACTAACAAAATTTTAAAACATACCTCTAATTCATTTTGAAGTTTCATCAGCTTGGTTTTAAAATTATTTTCTGTTAAAACAGAACAGATACAGTGAATTACCCAATAAGGTAAAAAACACAAAAACCAGTATATTAAAGCAACTGATATCAGAGCAGATGGTATTTTGTCCAGCTCTCGAAACCTTAAAAAAAAAAAAAAGCCACAAAACATCAAGAACAAAAACCTAAAAACACATTTAAAAAATCTTTTAGGAACAGCATAAAAAAGCTTGCTTACCACATTTGGCTTGCTCCTCCCCAGCTTTTTCAACTTCTTCTACTGCCAATTCTACTTCTTGAGCTTTCATCTGAGAAAAGAAGCATAACAAGCAAAGAAGAAATATTTACTCCTATCATAAATTAAAAGATTGTTCCATAAACCTTATGTTTAGAACATATTTATTTTGAGAAATTTATTTGCATTTTCTATCTCTATAACTATGTTATTCCAACTCACTTTGCTTCCCACTACTAAATTCCAACAGCTACACAAGAAGGTATTCTGGTGCAAGCCCACATTTGGCATATAAATTACCTTAGGAGTAAGCAGTATTTTCAGGAACAAGAGAAAAAAAGATGCTTCCATTTAAACAAAAAAAAAAAAAAAACAAAAAACAAATAAAAACCCCCAAACCAAAATAAAACACAAAACCAAAAACAAACAAAAAACCCACAAAACAAAACAAATGCATCTGCAGAATTGAAGAACGTAAGAAGCCTTAATACAAACCTTCAGTAGTGACTGAGTAATTTTAAAAAGATGTATAATTTTTTCTGGAGTTTCAGTTTTTAAGTCTTTCCCATCAACCTAACAAAAGAGACAAAAGTGGTTTTACACTAATATCAATGAAATACACAAAATAAATCTTTCATATATGTGAAGGACCAGAGACGGTTTAGGGAAGAAGGTACAACAAAACCCTCAAGTTCCCTTCTTCTCAAGCACCTTGATCATGATATCCAGCAATCTGTCTACTAGCTCCTCTTGATGAGGCAGAGTATCTGGATCAACTTTCATGAGCTTCTTCCAATCTAAAACAGGTGCCATATTGAAGGTATGACTTTTTTATTCCTGGAACAAAGATTAAAATAACAGTTATCAGGTGTTATCAGGTATTATCAGTGCAAACCAATTTTAGGTCAAATGATTTAATGGAGGCTGGCCACTGAACACACCAGATGACTTCTAATAACTGTAACACTGATCAACATTCTGTTCACATTTTGATCTATTGCAAACTAGGAGGCTATAATAAAAACATTTTTTTCTTTATGTTAATAATTACACCATGTATACTCAATGAATTCTTAAAACTATTAGTGAAGATCAGGACACACATGAAACCTGTATTTTAATTTCAATATCCTTGTTTTCTTCCCCATCTCTTAATGTGGTATTTTTATGCCAATAAACAAACACAAAAATCATTATTTTTAATACTTAAAACACAACCAACACTTTCAGTTTGATACTGTGAGCACCAACTTCTTGACATTGTATTAAACATCGTTTCTTTTTGATTAGACTATTTGAATTGACAAAGGACATTAATCAACCTGGAAACTGAGAAAAGTCTCATCAGAAAGTGGTGTAAAGTTTTTTCTACTGCTTACCTTTTGGTTGTTGTGGGCCACAGTGATTTCTCACATACCTGAGAGTCAATGCAGTATCTGAAAAAGGCAGAAAGAATTGGAAATCTTGGATTATTCTGTTCTTTGGAGTTGTCTCTAGACTTTCTGATCAATATTTCAAAAAGTAAATTCTGCCAAGTTTAGAACAGAACATTTTTAATCTACTTATTGCCCTAAATTCTGAATATAACACGAATGGTTAAGAAAAATTAAGAAAGAAATAAAGCTAACTAGAATAGTAAATGCAGTATTATTAAAAAAACTAATGACACAGCAGGATACACATTTTATAGGAAAAAATCAAGCTCAATCAATAACTTCAACAATGCTGTATGCTGAGCACAGCACTTTGAGATGTGATCCATCATGCACCCTGTTCCTCCTTCAGCAGTTTAGACTCAACAACTGAAACCTCCTTTGTTAGTAAAAGGCTGAAACTGGTATTACTTTCCAAAATGAATATGTCTAAGCATTCTGAAAGAAGAGCTGTCAGACTCAGAAATACAACTGTATGCTTAAGGGAGGATAAAAACGACTTCAAGCTTTCTGAATATGTGAAGTACTTGAAAGGTCCCCTGTATTTACTATATTTCTTCAAAGATTGCTAAGCATATAACATGCATTACATTCAATCCATGACTTCACAAGGACAACACCTTATATACATTATTGCTTTTCTGTTTTATTGCAATGGCAAAGGATAATACAAGGACAATACTGGCACTTTGACTTATTCAGTTAACTGAATACTACTTGATTTCAGCAACATACTTGTCTAAGGATCAGGGTTCTTAAATACATTTATTTTATCTTAAGTAATGAGATGTAAAATTTAGGAGTTTTAAATGCTCAACAATCAAAACTATTCTGAAAGCAAATACACAAACTTACTACTGTCAATCCTTTCCTACCTTCCATCTCTCATATATCTTTTCCCCTTAGCTTACAAAATAATGTTCTAAGAAAACATCAGTCCTAAAATTTTATCCAGAAGGATAAAATATAATTGGATTGTACATAAACAACTGAGTCCAACTTGGTGGGAGAGCAGCTACAGTAAGGTAGGGAGGCACAACCTATGCACAGAGTATGTTCCACAGTATATACAAACTGTGAGAGAATTTATTTAATTGAAAAGTTTTTCATCATTTTGCTCATCTGTTGTCATCAACTAAAACCCATGGTTTTAGTAAACAGATGATCCATGTGATGAGATGCTGAGCTCATGGGTCTACAAAATGTGTGAAATAGATGGAGATTTGGTATTCATTACCGCAAGATTTTCTGGACTTACCCAGGGAATTAAGCACACATAAAACTGCCAGATGTTATAAAGTTCAGCAAACTCAGATGGAAAAGGAAGTCTGGAGGGTATGTTCAAGTACTACCAGAACAACAATGCCCTGGTCTGACTACAGGAAACCACGAAGAGACAGCCAAGCTCACATGGTGATACCTTACCATCGTAGTGACATCAAGCACCACTGGGAAGAGCTGATCTTTTCCCACTAGGGTGATAGTAATGGGAAGAGCTGATCTTTTCCCACCAGGGTGTGTATGATGGGCAGCAGAGAGTCATGTGCACACGAGGGGGAATTAAAATCAAGAAAGACCACAGTGATGTGGGAGATGGGCTCTGCTAACTCCTCATTTGTTTACATGGGGTAATCCAGTTTAAGCTACTTTCGACTTTCAAATTGCATTTACCCGGACTAGCTCTGCAAAGCACAAGATCTTAATTATAAAACCCCAGTAAAGAGAGGATCTTCGCAGGTTCCCATTCTCTCTGTTTGGCATACCCCAGACACAGGATACAGTGACAGCCCAGGATCCCTCCAGGATGCTGCTGAGACAACTTTGTCCCCGTTTCATTCCAGCTCCACTGAACTAACAATTTGCCTTATTCTGCAGCCGCCTTCCCAACGAGGCGCAGCAGAGGCAGCACCCACGACGGGACGCTCCATCCCCGGGCTCAGCCTGCGCCGCCGCCTGCGCCCGGACCCGCGTCTGCCCGGGACCTGCGGCCGGCCCGCAGGAGCGGAGCGGCCCCGCCGCCGCCCCCAGCCCGGCTGCTCCCGAGGGAGCGCGGGCCGCTCAGGCTGGGGGCAGCTTTTGGTCTCCTTGCCCAGAGCACACCCCGCCCCGTGGCCTCACCGCTCCCGGAGGATGACGACGGCCGCTGCCAGGCGACGCCATCCGACTCTCCCGCAGACCCGGATACTCGTGGGCGCAGGGAAAGTCAGCGCTTCCGTGGCACCCACAGACAAGCCCCACGGCGCCAAGCGGGCTCTCCCAGTCCCGAGGGGCAGCCAGGCGGGCAGGGCGCGATCCCGTCCGAGAGCGCCGCTTCGCCGGGGTAACGGCCCCGAGCACCACCCCCGCCACCGGGCGGGCTCTACGGGACTACAGCTCCCAGCGTGCGTCCGGGCCGACCGCACCGGCCACCTTTTTCCCGACAGCCTCTATGGGGCGGAGAGCGGGGCGGCGCGCGTGCGTCGTGTGCGGCGGCGGAGCGCGCGGTGGGTGGCGGGGCCGGTGGCGGGGCCGCGGCCCCAGTCGCAGTCCCCTGGTTTGTGCCGGCCTCAGGTAGGGCGGGCACGGCGCGCTGCGGCCGCGCCCCGCGACGGGCCTTGCCGGGAGAGGGGGGAGGGGAGGAAGGAAGGAAGGAGGAGGTCCGGTGTAGCTGCTGCCCGCGGTAGTTTCGGTCCGCTGGCCGTGCCTGCTGCGCCGCGTCGGTGAGCACCCGTGCCTGCCGGGCTGCGGTGCGGCCTCGACCGCTGACTACGGCGCTTGAGCGGCGTACGGGACCGCGCCCTGGCTCCGCCGCCCAGCCTGCCTTTACCTTCCCTGCCTCGCCCCAGGGCTGCGGGCAGCGTGCTGGTTCCTGCCCGGCCGGCGGGAGGGCTGCGGGACTGCCCGGTACGCGTGTGCTTTGCGGTAGGTAGGGAAGAGTGGGGGCCAGAAGGCACGGGAATAATCACACCTATAAACTACTTGAATCCCTCGGGTACTATTAGCCAGCAAGTCTGAGTTTTGGTAGTGGTCTGATAGCCGAGGAAGTTTGGAATCCTGTGTTTTAGTTAAATGGATGTGAAGACATCTTTGCAACTAAAAAAAAGAAAACTAGTAACCATTCCAGGCGTGTTTATCTCTTTGTATTTGTTTATTCAACAGCTGTGGAGGGCTGAAGTGCATTTGTTGGGGGTTTTTGTTTTGGTTTGGTTTTTTTTTAATGGTAAGAGAAAGGTGATTATAACATTATCTTTGTACTTTTGTCCTTTTTTGGATTAATAATTGTTTTCAGTTTTTTTGCTATCTCTTGATCAGTGTTGCTATTTAATGGAGACTGACAAGGTGCAAGATGCCTTGTGCTCCTTATAGTTATGCTGGTATTCCAGTCACAGCACAACTCCAAAGACTTCTATATCTCAGCCAGGGGTTGGTTAATTATAGTTCTGTATTAGGTGCAAAAAGCAAACTGTGTAGTTAGGGAAGGGGAGGAGACTGGGTTATATTTAATGAATGGGTAATGTTACTAAAAATAAAGAAATTATAAAATTAATTATGGCTAAGTGTAAAACAATGGTTTCTTAGTAGCAGGGACTTTTATAGTTATAGGAAGTGACACAGAAACTAAGCCTTCAGGAAAGGAATCTTTCTGTGGTGGAGAAAATAATCCATTGATGCTGGAATGCTTTTGTATAGGTTTTTTTTTAATCATCTTCATCATCTTAACCAGCTGTTAATGCCAGTATAGCTATTTAATGTGCTTTATTTAATATGCATCAGCATTTTTGAGTGTTCTGTTGCAGAATCAGGAGAGAACACATTATTACATTTTCTGGTAGTGAAACCATATCTGGGCTGTAATTGTGTAGTGCAGCTAGTAAAGACCATTGGTGCAGAAGTAAAAGGTGTTTGGATTTGAGGTGGGCATGGAAACTGCAAAAGTAAAAAAAGAGTAAAAGGAATTGAAGTATTAACCCCACACAAAATGAGAAAACATTTAAAATACAGCATGGCTTGGACCAAGTAAATTAGTTTTTCTTATGTTTTGCACCACCTCATGTGATGAACTTTGTGTAAGTGAATCTTTTTTTAGTGGGATTAGATACTTACAGTTCTAGAGCCAAGAAATCAATTCAGCTCCATAGTGAATGGTTTGACCTACTCTAATAGAAGAGTTAGGCATACATGTTAAATCACAGCTTTGATAACAGTGTGCCCTTGCGAAGACCTAATAGAAAAACCATGAAAAGCCTAATGGAACGTTATGTAAAGTACACAAGAAATCGTATACAGGCCCAACATACTAAGTAAGGACACAGTAGCAGAGTCCAAAGGCTGTGTTTTCAACTTATACCTCACATGTAGCTTTTGTTCATTCATTTTTTGGAGTAATCATGCAGTTTCTGCTGTTGCATTTCTGGAACACTGAGAGTGGTGATAAGTGATATTTTAGAGACACTTTTTGCATCAGTAAGGCCACAAAAGTTGTTTTATGTAGTTGCTCTAAATAGAATGGGTATTATTTTGCTACCGTTTGAATGTAGCAAAAACCCCTAAAGGTTTGACATTGAAATGTGAGATTCTGTTACTGATTTAAGTTTCTAAGTTTTAAAGTACAAGCTAGACCTGTGTGGTTTGTATTTCAACTGTCATGTACCAGTTGAATTGAACAAATTGAAACTAAACCACCAGCTAAACCAGTGTCTTCATCTCACCCATTTTAAATTGTGTTACATTTTCGTCCTTGTTTGTATCAGTGTAACCTAAGATGTCACAAGTGTTAGTCCAGCCGCCTGGTTGCCAGCAAGTTCTTTTCCAGTGGGAGATCTTTCATCTGGCTTGCAACACGTGTTCTGACTTTGTATCAGAACCGCCAGTGCTCTGCTAGTTAATCCCTCAGAACCATATGAAGAGAAGGCTGGAGACTTTTACCTTCCTATGTAGCGAAGGGTTATTTCCTAGTAGTTCCATGCCTCTTGATCTGGTAGTGAAAACCTTGCAGAAGGTTTTCACAATAAAACTTTTCTTGTTATATTTATCCTGGCTTAGGATTTCAGCAAGACGAAAGGGAAATTCAGGCATGTTTTGTATTATTTCTCCTCTCATGAGTGTGCCACTCATGGAGTGGCATGAGTAGATAAAGTTTAAGGCTTTGTTGGAAAGGCAAAACAGAAACAAAATTATGATCTCTATCTGTCAGTAAACACTTGCACTAAATCAGCAGAAAGAATGTTCAGTTTAACTCGGAATAAAAATAAACAAAGGTTAGCAAGTAGGCAATACAAATTAGGATATTAGCAGAGCCTCAGAAGCTGAATTAAAATGCTATTTTTAAGTGACTGTGCCACTGGTTTGTATATATCTCTGCTGATGTTCAGCTACCAGCTCTTAGATGAACTAGTTGCTCACCTGTTTAAAAATAAAAGTAACCCTAGGAGTGGTTTTAACAGCTTTTCACTTTCTTCCACCTTTGATAATTTGAAGGTTTTCTGTGTGAACTGTAAGTAATGTTCTAAACAGTTCAGAACCTTCAGTGATTAATTTTGTGTCTCTAGTAAATAAATCTCCAGTATTGCCTGATTATTGTTTAGTAAATTGGCATAACACGTTATTAATGCCTTTCAATCCATGCAAGCACCATTACTCAGTAGAAGAAAAAAATTTAAATGTATGTTTAAGTTTCTAAAGTTTGATAGTCAGATGTGTCTAACAGACAAAAGCATATTTGTTCCTGCAAGGGTCTTTTAATATAAGGTGGCAGATAGCTAATTATGGAATGCTAAATAGCTTTTGCATGTTTTCGGGATTACAGCTGTGTTCTTGCCACGATACACACTTGCCAATTTTTTTCAAATTCTGATGGACAGAAAATGGCTTCTGCGCTCCCAGATTTTCCAACTGAGGATACTCTTAGACCGTCATTATGCATTTTTTATTTGTGACAGAGGTTTTCTTATGCAGACTACTGCATCTTGCAACATGTGGTGTGCTAAACCACCTGTAGTGTCATGGATTTAGAAGCAATCGTTGAGAAATATTGAGTTTTCTTACCTTCTAAAAGAGCTTTGACTCTTTTGGTGGTTGTTAGTTGTTTTTTTTTTGTCAGTGCACTTTTTCCAGTTTTGTGAGACTTCTGTGAGACTGGATGAAGTATTAGAGTGATCTCCAGAAGCTATTGAAAACTGGGAAAATTATGTGCTTCATGAGCCAAATGGACTTGAGAGTTCTGGTTCTCTTTTGTCCTTTCCATTTCATGTCTTTGTACAAATGTGAAAATGGTGCAGTGCAAAGAGCGGACTTCTGTACCAAACAGCCTCAGAAATTCAGTCCAGTGATAGGCTGTTTTGCACAGCCTGGGTATTCTTTTTTTTTTACAGTTGGCTCTGATGACTACTGTGCATTTTCTGACTCTCAAGGTTTACCTTGCTGTTCATGGTTTTCAGCTGTATATTCTTCATCATGGTCAGATATTGTTGTAAATTAAAGCATCCAGCAGAAGTCATTGTAATAAAGTATGTCTGTCCTGCTTTCATCCAGTCAAATGGTAGCTCTGTGGCTGTGTACTAGACCACAAGCTGGCAGTCATACCTAAGGAGTGGTTAAGGTATCTGAGGGGCAGTCTTAGAAGCTGTCAAAGTAGAAGGTAGGTGAGATGAAAAAATAACCTGAGGGATGTTCAGTCTGTTTGCATGTTTAGGACTAGGCAGTGATGTGGGTCTCCCTTGTAGCACGTTTGTTTTAACAAAGCAGTTGTTAGGCAGCATTTTGCAGGTGTTTATCAAATACATCCATCACTGGATGTGAAGTATTGGCACTTGCAAGACCATACTTGGGTTGATCAACATGTCAGTTGGGTAAGAAGGAGAATATTTCCACTCACATGAGCAGCCCAGTCATATCAATGCTTCAGCAGCCTCTTGCATGTCTGTGATTTGCAAGGTTCTCAGTCTTATATACTCCTTACATGGCTTCTTACTTTCCAACATCAAACTGATAATAGATTAGTTGGTGTGAAAGTAATTTTGGTTGCCAAGAAGCAGTTGCTGTTTTCCACTGAGTTTAATGGCAGGCATACTTTCGCCTGGCTTACCAAGTACAGATGATCTTTTATAAACCTCTGCTTTAGTTTTGCATTCTCAACATGTTGATGATCATTGCAGGTTTGGAGCTTGGAGTGTGAAGGTGGACCCAGCTACAGTAGCAGATAGGAAGTAGTAGTTCTGATGGTAAGACTTGCTCAAAATCTGCATTGTTATGCTAACATAAAGGACTGCAATTTTTGTATTTCATATTTATGCTTTAAGTCAGCAAGAGCATTAAAAGTACCCTGTAATCAAAGCAGGTGGGGAAAAAAGTAATTTTCCTAACTCTGTGTATCTTTATAGTACATTTCAGGAAAATAAGACCTTAGAATGCCAGAATGCAAGTCAGAAGTAGTAAAGTACCTGTGCTGCAGTTTTGTGCAATCTACAAGTTCTACATGGCCTTACATTTCCCATTTTTCTCTTTGTGCTTAGCCTGGAAGCAGAATGCTTGAATATGGGGGCTTTACCAGATTTCCATTATGCCTCTCTCTTTTCAAGACCTAGTGCTTTAGCACACAAAATTTGAGAGGGGTACGATGTGCTGCTTTAGAGGTTACCAAGTTTGGTACAATTCATGCAGTATGTTGGGTGACTTGCTGCTAAAACCATAACAGTGCATTTTGTTGCACGTATTCATTGCTTACCGTAAATTTAGTAAAACTCTTCAGGATTGCCTGGAGTGTCTGTGACTCAAATACTTGTCTTGAAAGACCAAAGTATAGCCATGTATTTGCATGTAGTTGTAATTTTATCTGTGATTGAAATGTGTGTGTAAAGGAGAAGGTGAATTGCAATAAAAACTTTCAATGTTAAATGTGGGTATTTTCTGGAGTTCTCTGATGGTGGACTAGCCACTAAAACATGAACTTTGGATTTATCTAATACCTGAATTTATTTATGCTTAAGAGTTCCCTTTTATTCAAATGACAGCAGTATTTTCCCTGCAGCTGGCATGTAGGTGAGTGGAGCTCTGTCAGGGAACAGCATGGTCAATAGTGGTGTAGAGTGTGGAGTTCTGAGTAGAAGGAATACTAGAAATTCAGAGCAAAATGAAAGGCTTGTGAAAGCATCAGAATCACCTGGGATTAAGTATAGTAGATGTTTTGACATACTTTTTCACATGTGCAAAAATAAAAACCTACTTGCAAATTTGAAAGAGTTAATAATTAAGGCTGGTTAAGCTTTTCATTCTGATAAGACGCAATTCTTAGGAATCAATTTTGTTTTTTTCTAGTTGGGTAACAGTAGCTGTTTCTGAATAAGTGTCATTAAAGAATTAGAAGTCACCAAAACCCTACTCATCTGACAAAGCCTTTTCTTAATGGTTGAATTTAAATAAATCTTAGAGTTGGTTCTGTGTGGTAATATTACTATGTCACAGTATTTAAAATAATAAAGGCTTGTATGTTGGAAAATCCTGACATGTTTATTGTAGGTCCTTTTCAGATATCACTGCTTCTCAGAAGAAATAGTTAACTTCAAGAAGTAGGAAGTGGGCTCTTCAGAAGCTGTTACAAAAAAGGAATTTCAAATTAAGGCAGGGTAGAAGCACATTTTTCATATCCACCTTCTTTGAAGGGGGAACTAAAAAAGTGCTGAGCTCAAATTCAAAAGTGTGTTCCTGTAGCATGCTTTGTTTTCTTTTTTTATAAGATTTCTCTGGCTGCCAAGAAGACCAAAGATATGTTCAGTTGTAAACTTATCTTAGTGTTTTAAAGTACTCAGATCGAGCCCATGGCAGGGGGATTGGAACTAGATGATCTTTAAGGTCCCTTCCAACCCAAACCACTGTATGATTCTATGAAAAAGGTGTAGCAACATCCTTCAACATTGTGGTGGTTTTTTTACTTATTTTTGTTAATTACAAAGGTGGTGGCAGCTTTAAAAAAGGCTTTCTTTGTTGAAGTAACATCAATAACTGTGCTCCAAGTACTACAAAAGCCCTTAACTGCCATTATGTGAGGACCACCAAATGGTTTGGTTTGATTTCTTTGGAATTATATGTGTCCTGGTTTTTAGTTTAGCTGCACCTGCATCTTGTTGCACGTGTTTTCCTTCCTGTACCTACTGCTCCTTTGCCACTAGGTGGTGGTGAATGGTTGTGAGCTCTCAGGTCCACACTGCAAACCACAAACAAGATCACCTGTCTAGATGTCTGTGGCCTGTATTAAGAGTTCAAGAAGCATTTGGACAACACTCTCAGGCACATTATGTGATTCTTGGGGTTGTCCTGCTCAGTGGACCTTGTGAGTCCCTTCCAGCTCAGTATGTTTTATGATAAATCTGAACACAATTTTTAAAAAGACCAGTAGACCAAAGGAAAAAAATCACCAGAATTGCAGGGTTTAGGACAATAAAGCAGACTGTAGCTTTCAAATAGCTCATCAGCTTTGATGTGTGAACTCTGATAAACATAAGGCAGCAGTCATTATGTATTCATGGATCCACATTTTCTGGCTAATATTAGCTGCTCTGTGTCCCTACAGATGCTCCCCCTCTGTAGTTTGGGGGGAAGATACTCTTGTTCAGTCATGTCCATTTTTTTCAAAATGAAGTTAGTGTTCAACTGTCTGTAGCCTTTCAGTATCTTCAGTCCCAACAGTTGGCAGTGTTCTATGCAGACTCAACCAGTGGTCAAAAGAAATGCCTTTGACCTGTAGTTACCTTCTTAATCTTCCAAGGCAGAACAGTATTTTCAAACAACCCAATACGCTGTAATTTCACCTTTTGATCAGTCCACCCATATAATATTATGTAAATAATCATAAAACTGCTGATTAATAATTTCTAGGGCTTAGGAAGTTAAGCAAGATGAGAGAAAATAATATAAGATAAAGTTAATTTTGGGTTTTTTGCATGCTATTTTTTAGACAGTAGTCTCATGAACAGTCAGTGACATCAGAGCAACTGGCGGAGTTGAGGAAAAAAAAATGACCATTTTGTGAACTTCTACAAAGAATGCAAGTGAGCCTAGTGTGACCTCAATGGTAAGTTTAACTTTTTATTATTATTATTATTATTAATGTCCTTTACCTGTCCTTGAACCCCCTGTATGAAGTTCTACAAGTTTCCTGTTTGTTCATCAGAATGTTTAAAGTTTGTTTTAGTTTTAATTGATTTTGAAATATTTTGAGAAACACCTTTAAACCTAAACCCCATAAATAATTGACACAGTATCTACCTCTTTGTTAACTTAGAATTTTGTGTATGTTAAATTTCTCAGGATTCCAGAGAACTTATTTTTCATAGTTTATCAGTTTGCAGCACTCTCCTGAACTGCATAGCTGTCTGCTGAAAACTACATCACAATTTATTATCAATGCTTTTCTTCCTTTTCCCCCAAATAAAACATGAAAAGTAGCAGTGTATCCATCCACCTTTTGAGAGGCTTCTTAAGGGTAAGATATTTTAATGGGAGTATTTAATATAAACACTAAACCATGTTACATTATGACTTGAGGAAACCTTCCTACATTACTGACTGTTAGGTATGGAGTGTCATTAACTTCTAAAGTATTTGATGTCTTAATTTGACTTACTAAACATGATAAAGTAAAACTACTCAAGTTTCTCTACTTATATTTCAGTTTTTGTCTATGAAACCTCCTTGAGAAGATGGCTGACGTAAGCCTGAAGGAAGCAGCACTAATAGTTGGTGTGGTGGCAGCCTGCTACTGGAACAGTCTCTTTTGTGGGTTTGTTTTTGATGATGTTTCAGCGATTTTGGACAATAAAGATTTGCATCCTTCTACTCCGTTAAGAAATCTGTTTCAAAATGACTTCTGGGGCACTCCAATGTCTGAGGTAACTGGTTTGTGAAACACTTTGAAACATTTAGGAAATTGAAAAAAACCTTGCAGAGTGTTTTTACACTTCTTTTTCCTAATGTAGTTTTAACAGAATAGCTTGGATTTGATGGAATTTGATGGTGTTAGTTTTGTACAATAACATCAGGTAGACATAGCTTGTATTCATTCCCTTTGCTCAATAAAATAACTTCATTTTCATAAGAAAATTAAGTTATACTTACAGCTGCATGATGTTGTTTCCTATATAATCACAATATCAGAAACTCACCAATTTATTTTCTCCTGCAGAAGTTAGATATTGACATACAATGGCATTTATTTCCAAATGCAACCTGGAAGGAAAGATAACACTTAAACAACAAATCTTGGAATTATGATATTGAATCCTTTAAATGTATTTAAGTATATATAGATAGATAGATATGAATTCAGAGTTTCTGATTTGTAGCCCATATAGAGTGGCTATGTGTTATCTGAAAAGCATCATTGGTGTTCAAGCTCTTGATAAACATTGTTAAATGACAATAGCTAAAGGATTTTGATACAGTTTTAAAAGTCACACATGGTGTTATTGCTGAGCAAATGAATAGAAATTCACACCCATTCATAAATATTCTGCTTATCAAGGCATTCCACTTTATAATCTTATGTTCATAACCTACAGGGTTAGTTCCATGAGGAACTAACTTGCTAGCTCTGCAAATAGACTTTGATACATAATTTTCACATAACCCTGTAACCAAAGCTTCCAGATGCCATTTAGTTCTGTATTCATTGAGGGTTAAGTAGGTTCCTAAATTCCCCAAGTGAAGTTTCAAATAGTACTTTTTAACATGTTTTTACTGAATGAAAATCTTTAACCATGTCCAGTGTAAAAAAGCCTTTTTTTTTTTTTTTTTTTTTTTTTTTTTTAGGGCTACTGAATTTCATATCTTTGTTTTGAAGGTAGATGCATGACAGTAGAAGCAGATTCAGGTATAGATAGGTGTTTAGAAAGGTCTTTTGGAGTGAAAGTCATTTTTTTAAGTTAGTGGTGACTGATTGATTTATTTGTTTTCTTTCAGGAGAGGAGTCATAAATCTTATCGTCCCCTTACAGTTCTAACGTTTCGCTTAAACTACTTGTTCAGCGAGTTAAATGCAGTTTCTTACCACTTTCTAAATCTGGTCTTTCATGTGGTGGTTTGCATTGTCTTCCTCAAAGTCTGTAAGCTCTTCCTGGACAACAGGAGCAGTGTCATTGCATCCTTGCTCTTCGCAGTGCACCCAATACATACTGAAGCGGTAAGTACAGCTGTGATGTGCCTAATTTGTTTGAGCTGTGTTAACTAAACTTAAATTTCATGGTGTTTATATCTGATTTTATATATATAACTCCAGAAATTATGATTTTATTTGTACTTACTCTTCCTTTGCAGTGAGTGGTGGAAGTGACAAATTTCCACGCTCAAGAGTTGTTTTATGTTACATGCAGCTACTGGAAAATAATTAAAGAAATATGAATTTAGGGACTAAGTAATTTAGGCCTCTGCTATATACGTTGGCTTTTATAATTTTAGTTTACATAGACATTTGTGTCCTGTGATGATTCATACAGTATCCTATTTTGCAAATACTATGAATGCCTCTTAATGCATTTCCAGAATCCCTTTTGGCTAATCACTGTGTCTGTTCTGTCTACTTTCTTTTATGTCAATATGTCTGTCCCAGTGGGACTTTCTCTAGGATTGTCACTGCTATGCTATAGCCAGCTTAGGCCCAATTCTGTTTGAACCTTCCACTTTTTTAACATACAGCATATAAAGGAAGAAAAAATACATTTCTCTCCTCTCTTCTTTGATTCTGAAGGAATTCTTCACTGCTATTAAAAAAAAAAAAAAAAAAAAAAAAAAAAAAAAAAAAAGAAGCTTTATTTGTACAAATTTTCTGATTATATACATTTTAATGGCCAACCAGGCTTGCAGTGTTGTGGAGGAAATGAAGTCTTGTGATCACCATTCATAAGATTTTTTTCTGCCAGAAAATCTGATAAAGCAGATCATTTTTTGGCATTTTCTGCTGTTATTTCTGCTCCCCTTCAATTTGCTTTCCTGGATTTCAATACACAGGTGTTGCAAAGCCTTGTCTTTTTTTTTTTTTTTTTTTTTTTTTTTTTTTTTTTTTTATTAGTATTAGCTTATTTTCAGAAAACTGAAAATGTTTGAATCTTTTACTGCTTTGGAGGTGATACCACTTTATTGAGTGGAGAGAGTTTTTTTGGGTGGGGGAGCGGGGAGTAGAGTATTTTGATTTTAATAAAATGAGAGGGGTTTGCTCTTTATGTTGTAATTTTTTTGGTCCTGATTTTTTGGGTAAAGAGTTTCCTTCTATCTCTTATATACTAATAGTGCAGATCCCTTTAAGGAATAATTAAAATGTCTGTATCCATGTATTTTGAGCAAATTTTACAGGAATTGAGTTGATAAAGTTGGCTCTTATTTAAGCTACATGGTTGCTAGAAGTTAAGGGAATGTCTAAAATGAGGAAGTTTAGCATCTAAAAATTTCTGCTTACTCCAAAGCAAAAGCCCTATAAAAACTTGGGCAAAATTCTTTACTTCATTTGGCTTTCTGGTTCGTTGAAAAAACATGCTTTAAATTGTAAATTTGGCTTTGCCTCTTTGTAGTAAATGTGATAGGGTCTTCGCAGCAGGGTTAGCAAGTTGCCAGTGACTTAGGTTAGTGGCTCACAGGTTAGATCAACCATTGTAATTTTATCACTTTCATTCCAAATTTCAGTGATTCTTTATTATGCCTGAACTTCTGCTCGAAATAGCAGGTAGCACAGATGCTTTTAGTACTGTGCATCAGAGTTGGCCGAAGGTACCGTGCAAATCCTAGAGCGCGTAGTGTGACAGAAGCTAATGGTGTGAGGCAGTGCTGCGTAGTCCGGCGCCGTTGGGCAGCGGCTGTGGAAGGCCTGGTGGCGGCCACGGGAGGGCACTGTAACACAAGGATCGCTGCAACTTGGTGCTGGCCTGGAAACGCTGCGAAACTGCCATTCTAGTTGAATCATCCTGCTGATGTACTCGGCTACTCAGTGAAGGGTCAGAGAAGGGCTCGATTTCTTCTTACCTCACCTTTTTCAGTGTGTAAAAAGAAGAACAAGTGGAAGTTTCCTTACACAGAAAGAAGGAGGTAATAATTAGATGCATGTTGGGACTAGGGATTTTTATATCTTTTATAATTATAATTGAAAGGTATCTGGTCTTAATTCCCTACAGATTAATCTCCTACTTATTAATCACTTGCACAAGAGTTTGAAACAGCAGATACAATGCATAAATATTTCAACCCTTTAGCTATCTTACGATAAACAGATTTTTCCTGGAAAAGTTATCAGAGCAGGATAAGTAGAAGATCATTTTCTGCTGGAGTTCAGAAAGAAGCTAGGCTCTTGCAGTGATGGTATCTGTTCTTCTGAGGAAGAAGTTTTTAGGAAATGAGTTGAATTACAGCATCATAGTTTCATTTTTCCTTGTCTTTACAATTTCAATTCAGTCTTCCTAGTTCTTTGCTACTGTTCTGGCCAGAAGTATGTAAACCACGTTTATAACTACAGGATGTCAACTTACCTTGTGAGTGCTGAAATTTCCTCTCATAAGTCACGTTTGTATCCAGAAATAAAAGCTCTCTTTTGGTGGCAGTCAACTGTGGAGGCACACCAACATGCTTTATTAACGTTCTCTTTCAACTGATCTACAGATAAAGTTCTCTTTAATGTCTTAATGCTAGACGACTTTGGAATGCAGACCAGGAATCTTTGAAACATCTTAAGATATTTTGGAAACAAATACTTAGATGCTCTTCAAAATACTAACACAAAATGTGGTGTCTTACCAACTGTGAAACACACTTTGTCTGTGCGTGATTCAGTGAATCCTTTGGTAAACGTGTAGTAGTCCCAAGCTAAATACTAGAGTATGATTTCAGATTAGAACACTTTTCTTTACACTGTGACCTTGGATACTGAGTTACTTTCTCATTTTATGCTGTGCTGGATCAATCATGCTTGACCAAGAATGTACTAGCAATAAAACTTTCTAGCTGGGTCCAGATGGTAAAAAGTCAGTTTTCAGCATTGTCATAGTTAAATCATGAGCTATGCAGTTTCCTTAGCTAAATATGACCATCTGCCTCAGGACAGCATGCTATTTTTCAGCCATGTTACTTGTAAAAATTTGGAAGCAATCAAAGGCATAACAGAAGAGGATGTGTGACGAAGAATGGTAGTCCTAGAAGGTGCTGTAGGCTGCACAGTGACTATTGCGGTAACCATGAGCATAATGACCTGTCTTCCATATCAGATTGTTAGTTTCACTTTAGTGTTTTTTGAAAACAGTTCTTGAAATGGGAATGAATCTGTATTTCTTTGAGGATTCTGAAACAACCCTTTGCCACATGCATTTTAATGCTTCTCTGAATTTCATAAAATCCACTCCTGTCTGTCTCATCAAGGGAAGAGAGGTTACCGTTGAACACTGAGGCAGAAATGTTGTTGAGCGTTCTCCTCGTCCATTGTTATCAGGTTTTTTTCAGGTTTTTTTTTCTTGTTATTCTTTATGTCCCTTGCCACGTTTAGTTCCAGCTTTGCCTTGGCCTTCCACACCCCATCTCTGCGCAACTGAGCTTTGTCCCAGGTTATTCTTCCCAGGTTACCCAGGTTTCTGCTGCCTGGGCATTTGCTTCTTTCAGTTTAGTTTGATCAACAGTTCTCTACTCATCAGCGCTGACCTCTTGCTTTCCTTACCCAATTACTTGTTCCTGGGGATTGGTAACTCCTGTGCTCTATGGAATACTTCCTTAGAGATCTGCTATATTTATATAATAATAAATATCTGGTAACATAGAAATACTATACCTAGATTGCTAATAAATGCTCAGCAAATACTGTCTTAAAATATCAAATAATAATTAATACTGAATAATAATTAAGGTTTTTCTTTTATTTTTCAGGTAACTGGAGTTGTGGGCAGAGCAGAGCTTTTATCATCTATCTTTTTCCTAGCTGCTTTTTTGTCATACACAAAATCTAAAGGGCCTGATAATACCATAGGTAAATGATTGACAAATAGAGATATGATTTAATTTCTTTATCACTGATAAAATCATTCTTAAAACCATAAAGAGGTGAACTGATTATTCAGCAAGTGTGTACCAAGACTCCTTCAGAGCCAAGATACCCATGTAATACTACTTTCCATTATAAATTGCATTTTTCCCCCAAGACTTAGGCATTTCTTTAATTAGTTTTATAACACCTGCCCTAGGAGATGCTCGCACTGACTTTTATTATTGCAATTTAAGCGGAAGTGTGTTGAGATGCCTCAGATGGTCAGTCACAAGTAAATTCCAAAGTTTCAGTGCAGATAAAGGAGGCTTCCATCTTTGCCAGTCAGATTGACATAGTGAGAAGTCATGACTCCCTATAAAGTATTCCATTTGAAGAAGTGCTCTGGTGATTTAGGAAATACTGAGATACTTTAACTTATTATAAATTAGTCTTTTACCCTTAATTTATTTCTTTCAATTTAAGAGAAGCAATTTAAAAATTGGTGCATGTGTATTATTTTCTATAGAGTAAAAGTGGTCATCTTTCATAAGACATTACATATACTAAACAAATTTACAGAACATGGCATATTCAGATGTGAGGAGCCAAAGCCTTCACTTTTTAAAGTAATTTACTTTATTAAATGTGTTTTTTGTAAGATGGAACATTTTCAATAATGTCTTCTTTACTTGCAGTGTGGACTCCAATTGCAGTGACTGTGTTTCTAGTAGCTGTTGCAACACTGTGTAAAGAGCAAGGAATAACAGTGGTGGGGATATGCTGTGTGTATGAAGTCTTTATTGCTCAAGGGGTAAGCTCTTGAAAAATAAAGTGGATTTCTGTTATGAGACATTAAGTACTTAGAAGCATCATATTTTGGCACTGATCTTTCTCATTTAAGGTTAACTCAGTAGTTGTATTACATTTTTCAGATTTTGAGTCATTTCATGTTTGACAGTTGACAGTTAGGGAATCAAATAACTTCCATGTTGTCCTTTATGTGCCATGCAGAGATGTTAGCAAATATACTCAGTAAAGACTTAACAGGTCTTAATGGAAGCCTATGGTTTTAGCTGATTGAGATTTGCAAATCCTAGCATATAACAGTCTTGATTAAAGATTGAGGTGCAAAAAGGTGGAGGGTTATTTGGTTTTAATCCTTGTAGTAAAAATAGAGAACATATTATATACAAATTCATTTCATAATTTTCTATTGAGTAACCAAATGTTTTAGAGTAGTCCTATTTGAATAAGTAATATTCTTAAGAAATTTGTTGTTCTAAGAAGACGGTTATCTGATATATTTCATTTTAAGCATTGATAAGCCTTTAAATTAATAGTAACTTTTCCTTAAAGAAACAAGATTTTCCTGCAATTAAATAATTCTAGACTTTTTAATAACCAAAATAAGTTTAAAATTAAAATGTAGTAATTAAAAATGTAGCATTCTGCTTGCAGGAAAATTTTGCAAAAAATAAAATAAAAGCCAAAAGATTGTCTATCCTGGGGACACATAATCAAGGCTGAAATACCAAAATCACATAGATGTCTTTGTAACTATTGCCTTTGCAGATCTAGTGAATTAAAATACAGTTTTCTAGCTGGATTTTTAAGGAAATCACCAGTACGTGACTGGTTTTCAGCCCACTCTTCCTTTCTTTTAGTAACTTTTGATCTGATCTTCAGTTTCACTGAAGTTTAAAAAGATTGTGCAAGTCAGTTGAGTAGGAAAGATAAAATGCAAACTGAGGCTTCTTCTGAAAGCACAGGTGTCACATGAACCAGTCCTCAAAAACATTTCAGTTTCTGTAGTTTAGCCAGCTGGTATATGTAAAGTGATAAATCATCACTAGCAGAAGTCCTGAAGACAAAAGGAAATAGGTACACTAGAAGGAAATAGCTTATGTAATAGGAAACTGCAAGATTATGATGTTCATGAGGCAAGGAGTGATGACTTACTGCAGTAGAGGCATAAAATAGAAAGCCAGGGCTAATCAGGAAGCAAATAGTATTTCTGTCATTCATAAGGAATTTTGTTCATAGGGCAAGTTTTCAGAGGGGCTGAGGATTCTGAAAATAGTGATTTTTCTTCTTGAGAGTTCCTGTCATGGTTTTGATTCATTTGTTCAAGCTTCTGAAGATGGTACAATTTTTTGATCTGTCAGCACAAAATAGCTGTGGGTGTACAGGTTCAGCTGTGATAGTGTTAGCAAGAATACTTTAGTATATTAGAATACTTTAGTATATTAGAATGGAGACCTTATTTTGGGGACTTGTCCTGAAGGCACTAAGAAGCTGAATTAATTAACTATTGGGTGCAGACGTTTACAGAAAACCAAGAAAAAAAGTATTAGGTAGCTCATATTTATCTAAGGAACTAATGAGTACCCTGTCTGATTATAAACTATTTTTTAATTTGCAGTACACCTTGCCAGCATTATTGGACACAGCTGTACAGATTCTTCGAGGGAAGGGCAGTATTCCTTTCTCTATGCTCCAAACACTGTTGAAGCTCATAGTCCTAATGTTCAGTACACTCCTGCTTGTAGTTGTCAGAGTCCAGGTTATCCAGTCTCAGCTTCCAGTCTTTACAAGGTAATAGTAAAGTGTTTCTTAATTACAGTTGTTTATAAATAAGATGTGACTTAATGAGGTTGGAATAAAATGGCCAAAAATATATGAACTTAAGTGTTATTCACCTATTTTAATATTATTATTCAGTGTCTGTACAATATTGCATTTTTTGTTGAGAAGAAATTTTTTGAGAAGAAATTGCTAAATGATATATTTCAGCAATTGTTGAATAAAATGTCCAAAATATTGAGGTATCTGAGCAGGCAGCCATTTTAAAAAGTTTACAGTTGATAGTTCATCTTAGTCATTCAGAAATTAAATGTCTTATTGCTTAAGTATTTTTTATTGTCTCTTTATTTGAACCATATCTGAATTCTCCAAACCTCTTAAATTTTTCCTCTTCTACATACAGAATATATTTTACATTTTAGGTATGTACTAAGCGGAAAACATGGTTGTCTTCAGATAGACTACTTTAAGATGTATATGAATGACATTAGAACTGAGAAACTAATTTATCTTAAGTTTGAATAATGTAGGAATACAAGAATCTAAAACTGTCCCTGAAAAAATGAGACGAACTATTAAAAACATGAACAAGCACCACTGAATTCAACTTGAGGTGCAAATCATTCTGTTTCTTCAAACTTACAATGATTATATCCCAAACAGTTTCATAAACATGGAGGCGGTTCTATCCCTCTCTTCAATGAATCACTGTGCATGGTTTCACACCTGACAAATGCAGGAAGATTAGGATATTTTACATGTCTGTAATTAGTAGTTCTAGCTATGACTCTAAAGTTTGCCACAAAGTGAATCAAGATCATATCTTTCTTCATTAAAAGCTCCTTTTTCTCCTTTCTTTTGCTTTAGGTTTGATAACCCAGCTGCTGTTAGTCCATCCCCAGCAAGACAGCTGACTTTCAACTACCTCCTCCCTGTAAATGCTTGGCTTCTTCTCAATCCCTCAGAATTATGCTGTGACTGGACAATGGGAACTATTCCTCTTGTGGAGTCTTTGTTAGATATTAGAAATATTGCCACCCTTACCTTCTTTTGCTTTCTGGGATCTTTGATGGTCTTCAGTCTCCGATACCCTGGAGATTCCTCCAAGACAGTATTGATGGTATGAATGATGCACCATTTTTGTCCTTTTGTTAAGAGTAAGTGGCTCAGGTTTTATGGTCACATGTGTAATCTGCTGTGACCCAGAGATACTTTGTGCATCTCCTTTTAGGCTGGAATGAACACATAAGAGGAAAATTGTCTGGCAAGAAAACTGCTAAATTGGAATTAAGTATGTGATTCTGTTAGAGTATTTGTAAACTGTATTGCAGCCTTTCTCAGATATTCAGAGCTCAACTGGCACATGGGGGCTTTCAATAGAATTTAAATGTGTTTCAAGGACCAGAATGCATTTTAATCCTGCAAGCTGTCTACTTTATTTAAATGTCAGTAGTCGTGATGTGTATTTAGCAAGAGATTTTATTTTCTTTCTCATAGGTGTAAACGAAAGGACATATTTTTGCATTTAGGAATAAGGTTTCTACTTTCATTATTGTTATTTTGTTTTTCTTCTGTAAGTTGTTTTCATGTTATGAAAAACTAATTTTGTCAAGCTGTAAGATCAGTTCCTGTGTCTGTTCACTATTACATGTGATCTTAAAACTGAGATGGATTAACAGAAAAGAATAATTTGGAGGAAATGGGAAGGATCAAAGGAGCTGGTATTTTTAAAAAAAAGACAGTCATCAATTATTGATTCCATTGCAAATTTTTACAAGGTGAATGAAAACCTGATACTGTACTTTTTATTAGTTAAGTGGTGAATTTATGTGTACCACAAACTTGCATGCATTTATCTTAGTCTCCTTCAGAAATAATGCATTTTTTAGTATGTTAATCAGCGAACAAAAGTTTCAGATGGATGGAAATATTTATGCATAACCTAAGATTTAAGTAGTTCTTTGCTAAGCAGCTGACAAATTTTGATGCACTTCTAAAAGATCTAGTGTTATAGTTCTGACTCACATGTTTTTTCTTGTCTTGTCACTGGAGAGAGGCAATATACTTCCCTAGAAGACCATTGAAAATGATATCTAGTATTGCTGATAAAATTTCTTGCCATGAATTTGGAAACTATATATGAAGAGAAGAAATTATTGATACCATAAAGGTGCAAGGTGACATGCTTAGAAAATAAGTTCCACAGCATTTCAAATATGCAGAGTAGTTGCATTTTCCTCCTTATATAAGCTGAAGCGTAAGTTTTTCTCCACTGCACTGTTAGCAGGAAAAATGTGTGTGGAGTGTGGTTCACTTTTTTTATAGGACAGCTCTTGAATTTTAAGGCTGTTTATTCCCCTGCATTTCTGTTTATTCCCTACCTGGTGACGTTCACAAGAGGAAAGGGTTAATGTTTTTGTTAGCATATGTTGGTGTAAGTCAGTTTTTGTTTTTACATGTGTTTTTGTTATTCCAAGTGCCTTTTATAGGAAGGATTTTCTGAGATCATTCACTCCAGCGTGCAAGCCTCAATGTCACCTGACAGTATAGTCCTGGTTTAATGCAAGTTCTTTTCCTTTAATCTATACCTATATTGTGGATATAACTTTCAATATTATGCTGATTTTCTTCAGCATTGAAGTGCCTGGGAGCTAATTTTATAGGAAATGGGAATGCAATATTTGATATTAAATATTAATTGTTATGTGCTACAAAATGAAACAATATGATAGGCCAAAGCCTATTGCTGCATTCCAGTGAGTCATTAATATCCCCAAGTAATCAATGTATTCTGTATGGTGTGAGGCTCAGTTGTGGTTTTGTTTTCATGGAGCTTAATGAAATGCTGTGGATCAGCAGCTGAGCTGTGTCAATGATCCATGTGCATATTCTTGAAATATCCTTGAAGTATAAGATAAAATCTTAAAGTTTTAAATCAGTGTTGTATTTTTATATATGTAATCTTGAGTTGATTTTCACACTAGATTATTTAACTGTTTTAGCATGGAAGAGGCAGTTAATGTCATGCTTAACTCTAGATAGCCAGTTGTACTGAACGTTTCTAGAAAATTCCTCTTTCTTCAAAGAAAAATTCCATTTCTGTAGGTTTGTTTTTGTGGGGTTTTTTTTTCTGTAACTTGGAGGCCAGATATTTTGAAATAATTATTCATGTCTTTTCTGGAACCAGAGATTGGAAATCTGCTACTTAACAGTCATCCAGGACTTAAAGCAACTGGTCATATCCACTTTCTTTGCAACAGATGGAATTCTTTGCCTCTTAATAAACTACAATTTTTGATAAGAAGTCAGTCCCCAACCTAAGAACTACAATTGTGCAGTTCTTAAGTTCATTGTAATTTCAGATACTTTGGGATGCTCTTAGCACTCTGTCCAAAAACTGACGTTTATTCTGTGACTGATTCTGATTTTGTTATTCACATTTCTTACAGAAACACGAAACAGACTATTGTACTGTAAAAATAGCTTCTTTATGCCTCAAATAGGCTGAAACAAATTTTTAATTGTCAGATAATGTCCAAAGTTCTTATGCTGTCTTGTTTCTGTATCTGAAACTCTTACTAAAACATTGTTTTGAATTTAATTAATCTGTTGATCCTATTTATTTGTCCTCTTTTTGTAGTATAGTAAAGCAAATAGACTTCCAAGCCCTTAAGTAAGGAATAGAATAATTTGCAGGTTACTACTTGCCATATTCAGAGTGATCTCAATGTAAAACAAATCTGAATATATAAAAAAAATACCGAATATGTACAATTTGTCTGATTTTATGGGATTATTTTTGTAATTTTTAACTTGTTTCTTGGGTACAGTTTGTCACTGCCAATATCTTGATTACTAATGTTATTTGTATTTCCTTTCTAGGCTCTCTGCTTAATAGTGCTACCATTCATTCCTGCATCAAATCTGTTTTTTCCTGTTGGATTTGTAGTAGCAGAGCGAGTGTTATATGTTCCTAGCATGGGATTCTGCATTTTAGTAGCACATGGATGGAAGAAATTATCAAACAAAAGGTAAATAAATTTATACTGATAAAAGCCCTAATGGGAAAGCTTGCATAGCCATAAATATAATTATCTTCTATGAAAATAATAGATGAGTATAAATCAAAACTGGTTTAACTTTATTCGAAGTTGATTATTGACTGAAGTTTATACAATGCATGTGAGTCAGCCAATTGAAGTTGCTGAAAATTTAATCAGTAAAAGATTAAATTTTCAGAACTGCCATGCTAGGAATGGATATCAGAGCCCTTCAGTATTTGTTAAACAAAACAATTCTTTCATTAACAATTTGTCCTTAAAAATTGTGCTCTAAAAGCATGTTTTGCACATACTTTTGTGTTTTCTGATATCTTCTGCATTGGTTTGGACAAACCTCCCACTGATGTGGATGCTTTACCCTTAGCCCAGTGGTATCCTAATGCCAGTTCAGACAAATGGAAAGGCAGCAATTTGCAGTCTGTGTTGGCTACCATTGTTAGAGATGAGGCCTTGCAGTAAAATTTACACTAACTGATACTGCCTAAGCTGACAGCAATGGATAATGAGAAATTAGTGATATATTGTGGGAGTGTGGATTTATCACAAATCCCACTATGAGGCAGTAAAAATAGAAGTGATGTGAAAGAAAGCAAGGAACCAGGAGAGAGAGGATGTCTGGGGAGAAAAATTAGGCCGCTAGTGTCATTTACTACAAAAAATATTGGAAATCAGCTCTCTAAAATGAGAAAGAAAAGGTTCCTTGCTTTAGAAATATGTAGAAAGAAGAAAACTTTGTTATAAGCCTGATGGGTTTGCAGATTACTGTATATGCCAGTTCTTATTGATCACTTTGGTAGTGTTTTAGAATTACTCTCTTAATTTTACAGTTCCACTTTTTTAGTATTTTTAAAACCAAAAATGGTAGACAAAATATGCATTTTGTTTCTCTTAGAAGTGGATAGGGAAAGAACCTTGCAGTTTTTAGCAAACCCTTGTGAAGTAGGTAGCAAAGTGAACAGCTGTTCCATAAGTAAATTTGTGAGAAATGGCGGTTAAGGGTGAGCACCTGTATGTCCACTCAAGAATGAGATTTTATTTTAAAACAAACTGTATTCATAATTGTGGGAAGGCTATTGAATGTTTGACATCTTTTTTCATATTTGAATTAGAATCCAGAAACCAAATGATCAGCATGTTAATGTGTATGTTTTCTATCTGTCATGTTTAAACTCCAGAAAAATAAACTGCACAAAATGAAGATTATTCCTGACAAACTTGTCACAGAGAGTGACCTTTGCCCCAGTTTGCAGCTTTAAAAATAAAATTGCTATAAAGACACTAAACCTTTCTCCTACTTAGATATTACAGTAGCACTAGGATTACATTTGCTTATGGAAGATTGAGTAGTCTCCACAGACCTCTCCATTAAGGTGTGTTCTTCAGTGTGGGAAAGATTGGCAATATGTGCAGTAAAGAATGTGCATGGAATTGTCTGATGTGAAACAAAAGTATGAAATGATTTTTAGTTGTTTTTTTCATTTTTTAATATTTTGTATAGTGTTTTGGAGAACCTCACTTTTTGGCATCGTATTTATTGTCCTACATTACAGATATGTTTTAAGAGAAGTATAATTTCTGTAAACATTCCACACAACTTGTGTTGTGTTGTGCAAATTGGGCTTGTTCTTATTAAGGGACTTGCATGGGCATAACAACAAAAGCAGGTAAACAAAATTAATTTGAAATTGAATGTTATTTCTTTTCAAACTCTAGAGTGTGCTAATCACAAATGTGGTCCTTTGTTTGCCTTTTAGCATATGAGATACTTATTCTAATAAAAATTAGAATTGTTGGTGTGCTAACAACAAGTCTGTTTGTTTTATTTAATAGTGTGCTAAGAAAAATTTCTTGGGTTTGTTTGGCTGCGGTGCTTTTCACTCATGCCTTAAAAACTCTGCACAGAAACTGGGATTGGGAGTCGGAGTACACTTTGTTTATGTCTGCTTTGAAGGTACTGTATTCTGTTTGGAAAGGAAAATGGGAAGTTCTTGTTGCTGTTCTTGAGAAGCTGCAGTGGAACATGATAAAAACGGACAAAAATGATGCTTGTTTCAGCACATTAATTTCTTTATTGAGAGTATTGGCATCTAATTAGTCGCTTTTGGGAATGCTTTAAAAGCAGTGTGATGCACACATAGAAATTCATATGCAGAAAATAGATGATAATTTTTCTTGTGTCAAAGCAGTTGCATTTATTCTGTTGTCTGGATGAAAGCTGGATACGTTTCAATGCAAAAATCTACAAAAAGTTTGAGGCATAGAATTATTTCTCCTAAGTTCATATGGCATGATAAGGCAGTTTGCAATATATCCCATAACAGTTAAAGTGAATTTTAAGATGTTTAGTATTTCTAGGAGCAAATAACTAAAATAAATTGATGTTGCACAACAAGATCAATGTAATCATTCCATATGCAGTGTTCTGTTATTCTTTGCATATAGAAGCTTGATGAATTCTGTCATTTGCAGTACGTTTTTATGTCTTGATATTGTTAAGAGAAACTAAATTGTTAAGTAATTTCAACTTAAAACCTTATGCTTTGGTATCTTTTTCTTTTTAGGTAAATAAGAACAATGCAAAACTATGGAACAATGTGGGGCATGCATTAGAAAATGAAAAAAATTTTGAAAGAGCTCTGCAGTTTTTCATACAGGCTACACAAGTGCAACCAGGTAAAGCTTTGATTAGTTGCCATCTCTTCACTCCTGACATTTCAGTATATTTGGCTTACTAACAGTTGCTCAATGAACTGTTTACTTCAACTGAACATCAAACAAAGTCATATAGTAAGTTAATTGATCCGGGGTTTTTGGAAATAAACTAAAAAATTCCTCCATAAAAGGTTTCTATCTATAAAAAGCTGCAAATACTTTCAAAAATATTCTTTGCATGACATTCTTCATGTATTGACTTAAATTGTGATTTCTTATGGAGTATAAATATTGCTTTATTTTTTTATTCAAAACTAAAGAAGTATGTAAGAAAATTTTTAAAAATCTAGATAATATCAAAATGCACATTTAATCCATTTTACATATTGTTACAAAAGAACTTCTAGGTAGTACTGGATAATCTTTCCTTTAAGAAGATTAACAAATAACCTTCAATTTATATGCCTCTATTATAGCAAGAAATTAGATACAGGGAAGTATGATAGGGCCTTAAACTTTTTAGTTTCCCACATAATTTTATAATCCCCCTTTAACCAGTTCCTGGTTAAATTATTAGCTTTATCATTAAGAGGAAAAATTATAGAATTGCTTTCTTCTTTTGGTGATGGACATGTTTCATCAGAGTACCTGTACTTCACGCTACCTGAACGCAGAAGTCTTTAATTTCATGATACTCAGTGCATGGAAATATATTAAATTTCATTCTTTTCTTATTAAGATGATATTGGTGCCCACATGAATGTAGGAAGAACTTACAAGAACCTAAACAAAACAAAAGAAGCTGAAGAATCATATATGATTGCTAAATCATTGATGCCACAGGTAATTAGGAACTTTATCTACCATTGCAGCACAGAACCTCTATTTGTGATACAATTTTTGTTTTTTTCCTATTGCTTTGTGTGGTTGTATACTTTAAAGTTTACCAGTGTTCTTTTAAAAGCTATCTATGAAAAAAATAAGCTATATACTCATGGCTGTTAAAAAATGCTAACTTGGAACTCTGCTACAGTTGTTTTAATTTACTTTTTATACTGCTGTGTCATGTTTTAAGGTTTTTTTGGGGGGTTTTTTTTCTGAAATTAAGGTTATGAAAGAAAGCAGCAGCCAAAACCTACAGTTTCTTGTCACAATTGGTTTATTTTCACTTACAGCTAATACATTGATGGTGACTGAGTTTCTGAGCCCTTCAGAGAAAGCTTAAATACAGCATTGGAGGTTGGAGAAGGTAGCCCCAGCAGCAACAAAATAATTTTGCCTTAACATGCTTTTATAAACATGTGTTTTGATACCTTTTCTAGGTGTTAAGTTATATTTATACCTACGAAACTTTACTTTAGAGAAAAGCAGACTAGTATTTTGAAGAACATGTGAAGATAATAAGAACTGTGCTGAAAATGAGATTGGCAACAAAAACGAGCAGCCTGTTGAGCAGAAGCATGGCATTTAAAAGTTTGCTCTGTGAAACATTATGAAGATTCTAAATGGATAAAGTATAAACAGTACAGCAGTTTCAATGTCATAGCATTTTCATCTTTCCTTGTTACTTTTCATTTTCTATATCAGTCGGGAAATCATTGGCTGTAAAATCTTATTTACACTTTTCTTAGGCTGAAGGATCATAAAAAGGAATTAAAATGTCTGACTGAATGTCAGTTTAGGCTTTAGGAAATATTTTTGTCTGACTTGGGAAAGTTTTGCCAGGTCTTTTTGGTTTCAAATGGCTATCTACATGAACCAAATTAAGTAGCAGCAGAGCTTAAATATTGTACAAGTTTTTTATTCTTTATTTCTATAAAAACCACAGATAATATTCTATTTTTTTTTCAGTATGATTTTTCTGGAAAAGAATTGCTGCTCTTTGTCATTATCAATAGCCTACACAATAATGTCCAGTAGTATCCTAAAACAAATGTGGAAGAGTGAAAAGGAGTTCTATACTGATCACCTTTCGTATTTTTGCCCATCTGTGTTTGGTGTATATATTGTCTTTGACAGATTATTCCAGGGAAAAAGTATGCAGCAAGAGTTGCTCCTAACCATCTAAATGTTTATATCAATCTTGCAAACTTAATTCGAACGAACGAATCTCGCCTCGAAGAAGCAGATCAGTTATATCGACAAGCAATTAGTATGAGGCCGGATTTCAAGCAGGCTTACATCAGCAGGTATATTTTCTAATTTTAGAGACATAAAAAAGTTTGTTCAAAAATATGTGTTTGTAGTACTATGAACAGTACTTAGTTTGTACAGTTCAATTAGCTGCTGAAATTGTTTCATTTCCAAGTGAGATTATGAAGATTTAGGACAATAATCAATTATTCATTACAAGTCTGTTCTTTTAAATTCCTGCTTCAAATGGCAAATTTCCATGTAAGTTCTGTATTCAAACATTGTATAGAAAGACACTTCCATTAGATTTCTTTATGAATCTCTAATTTCTTACCTCATAGTTTAGTTTTGATCTAAAAAGCCTTTGGTTAATGTGAATCATGGAGCTTTCTTTATACTTTTTTGTTAAAAATGGTCCAGAAAATGCAAGTCTAACTATTTAGTTGACATTATTGCATTTTAGTTAAGAGTAATGTGGATGTGGGTATTGAGGCTCTGTCCTCTACTTTGTTTGTTGTGATTCTCACTGGGACTTAGGGATGTTCAAAGATGCCTGAACTATGCTTTGCAGTGTAATTATAGAGCCAAATCAGGCACTGTTGATCACTTCCTTTTTTGTTCTTGTGCTGCTTATGCATTTGTTGTATACAAGTTTTTGAGAACTGAAAGCTTTAGGAATAGAATGTGGAAAGGAAGGTGGAAAGGAAAAGAGGGTGTTGTATTGTTTTGTGCTTAAAACTAAATTAAAAAACACTGTTATCTAACATCTGCTGTCTGTAGGAAGACAAACTTTAAAAAAACCTGTCAATTTTCATATGGGTAACGACTATGGTTCTTCAACAGGGGAGAATTACTTTTAAAAATGAATAAACCTCTGAAAGCAAAGGAAGCTTACCTTAGAGCTCTAGAACTAGACAGGACCAATGCAGACCTGTGGTACAACTTGGCAATTGTTTACATTGAACTGAAAGATCCAACAGAAGCCCTGAAGAATTTCAACCGAGCTCTAGAACTCAACCCAACACATAAACTGGCGTTATTCAATTCAGCGCTGCTAATGCAGGAATCTGGTATGTTAATTGTCCCTTCTATCCATATTGCATGTTTGCCTTTATAGGATCCATACTATTTATTTGCTTTTAACTCTTTTGTTTTTGGAAAGGAGAAGTACATAACATCATCAAAAAAGAAACTATTATAGCTTTGTAATTTGTAGTGTATGGAATTTGTGCGAAGTGTACATACACCTTAGTTGATCAGCATCTTTTATACAAGTGCTATTTTACAATATATGTATAAAGAATAGTGTTACTCAAACATCTTCAAAATAATGCCTGTATAATCTTTAAAGATAATATTTAGTAAAATATGTTTAATACCTTGTTCACATTTATAGTAATAGATTTAATTATTGACTCAAAAATCTAGCTTACGTCTCTGGACTTGAATCCAGCTCTAGAAATACGAATGTTTTCATAGGTTTTTCTGTGATACTGCTAATTAGGATGAATTCAATTGGATTTTCATGTGTTTGTTTTTTCATATGTATAGCTCTGTGGATAAGGCTGAGCCCTTAGTGAATTAAGGCTGTTGCAAAGAGTATTTGGCAGGTGAGCTGCTAAAATTTGTTTCCCTTTTGTTGAGATGGTAAACTGACCCTAAGAAAAATAAAACAGAGTTGATTGAAGCTGAAGACACTTGATAATTTTCCATCTCTTCTCACATGGTAAATTAAGTAGTTCAAGACATGCTTTGTTCCTTATCTGTAGAAGTACAAGCAGCTTCAAACAAACAGAAGTATTAACTGTTTAGTACTCACTTATTCATACTAGAAGGTGCAGTATTGTTTCAGGGTGTGAAAGAGGGCAGATGAAAGCAGCTCACCTATCCTACAGTAAGTCTGTGCCTGGAATTTGTTACTAAAATATGTTCACAGTAAAATAGCACAGACCACAAGCGTGTCTAGCTAATCCTGGTATTGTCAGATAAAATTGTTTTACTAAATCTTTTTTAAACTTTGATGCAAATTAAAATATAGGGGTTATAGGTTTTATTGTTTTGGTGTTAGAAGGTATCTCAGCCTGGCTATGTTAGAAGTCACCCTATATGCTCTCTGTCTAAACTCTTCAAATCTATCTTTAATAAAATGAGATCTTCCACTCAAAGTTTGCCTCTGTAGGAGCTGGTTTGTCAGAACTCATGTCTGCTCTGCATTCCATTTGCTCAACTGCGCATGAAAATAATTTCTCTTAAGCTTGTAGAGACACCTCTTGTATCTGTTATACCAAACCTAACTATCATTCAACAGCTAATAGAATAATGATGCTGACTTTGGCTAGAAGTCAACTGTATATAGTTTCATTCTATAAAGAAGGTAGATAACGTTTGGTTTTGCTGTTGAAATGGTTTTGCTATGATGAAAAGTAGCATTTTTAAACCCTTTCCCTTTTACAGTTGTATTTTAACTTCTATAAAGATTACCATTTTACAGTCTAAAAATACTTCAAATAAATGTTTCGGGAAATATCTTGAGAATTGAATGTGTTTTCTATTACTTAGGTGATGCTCGACTTAGACCTGAAGCTAAACAAAGACTGCTACATTATGTGAAAGAAGAACCACAGGATTCAAATGGATACTTCAATTTGGGTATGCTAGCAATGGATGACAAAAAAGACATGGAAGCAGAGGCATGGATGAAGAAAGCTATAAGGTTACAACCGAACTTCCGAAGTGCGTTGTTCAATTTGGCTCTGCTTTATTCTCAGACAGGAAAAGAATTAATGGCTTTGCCTGTCTTGGAAGACCTACTGAGATACTACCCTGATCATACCAAAGGTCTGATTTTGAAAGGAGATATCCTTATGAACCAAAAGAAGGATATTGTTGGAGCAAAAATGTGTTTTGAAAAGATTTTGGAACTGGATCCCAACAATGTACAAGGAAAACACAATCTTTGTGTGGTTTATTTTGAAGAAAAAGATTTAATAAAGGCAGAAAAATGTCTGGTTGAAACACTAGCACTGGCACCTCATGAAGAGTACATTCAGCGTCATCTAAACATAGTTAGAAGTAAAATTGCATCACTTGGTGCTATGGAACAGTTATCACTTCCATCAGATGGGACTGCAGCTACAGAAGCAAAAAAAAATTCATTTCAGAATTTGAAAGAAGCAAAAAGTGAGAAGAGAACCACCCAATCAACAGATGATAATAAAGAGTACTCAAAAACTAAGAAATCAATTGAGAAAAGCATTGTGGACAATGAGACTCCCAAAAAATCTACAAAAGAAATCAAAGACATTGAGAAAAAGAGAGTTGCTGCATTGAAAAGACTAGAAGAAATTGAACGTATATTAAATGGTGAATAGTCTTTACCATGTCACAAAAGAATAAGGGGAGAATACTATTTTTAATTATTGTTTCATTTGTGAGCCAACTGGAAAGTGTTCTCAGTGCTTTGAAAATAGAAATAATGTTGACTGCATATCACTTATCAAGCAGCATAAGGCATTACAATGCTCTATGTGAGAAAACCACAACTTTTAAATATGATGGAGGGATGGGTGGGAATTGAAGGATAAAGGGTTGAGAAAAATCTTCAATGCAGAATCCTTAATAATGAGAAAATAGCACTCATAAAAGTCATTGGTAGTCAGGGATACTAAGTAATGCTACTTTCAAAGATTCAGTGGAAGAACTGAATGGTGAATTAGTGGGATAAGCCAGGCACTCCTTCTTTCCCCTAACAAATCTGTTTGTATTCTCATTATCTACATTTCAGTTTAAACATCAGCAGAAATTCGTGTAGACCTCTGCTGTGCAAGAAAAACAGTTTTTCTTTGCATTGTTTCCAGAACTTAATGAAGTCATCAAAACGCCACTGGATGTAGTATAGGAGGATGCAACAACACACTAAAATTTTCAGTTGCATTCTAAATATGGAATGCTATATTAACTTTTAGATGTTCTTTCTTTACAATGCTAATGGTTTGTACTCTTTTATCTGGTAAGAAGTCTTACAGTGCTCTTAAAATCTTTAGACTGCTTTTTTATTTTAAAGTAAATGCGTGGGGTTTCTTCAACTGTCAATCATCTGATTGTTTTTAAAAATTATATTATAAAGGGTGGTTTCTTCCCCAGTTCATTGAATGCTGATAAATGCACTTTGGTACAGTAACCAGCATGCTATGCAGTAGTCCATTTTGCTGACTTTATATCAATGGCTGTGGATTGACTCCTTGGTGTAGTAAATTCTTCCTTGTTTATAGCAATCTGGTTTTTCTATTTCTATCATTGCAACAGTATTTCTAGTCTCATGACTTTTTACAACACTAATATAAGTAATGTTTGGTCAAGGCAGTGTGATAATTAAACCACTGAATTTAGTCATGTTTAACACAAGACAATGTAGGTAGTGTCCTTTCAAATACTAAGTTCTGTTGTTTTGATACTTTGTCTTGGGTGTGTGGTTTTTATTAAATATTTATTTTGACTACTAAAATATTCCCATTTACACTTTTTCACTAATGCATCATTTTAATTTCTTACACTAAATGAAAATCTTTGCAATTTCAGTATTGCTTTTATCCTTATGCAATGCATACATTTTTGTTTAAATATGCTACTGATTACCTAAAACTGATGTTTTCCTTAATTCTCAGAAAGAAAAGAAGTGTAAGAGCTGAGTTCACTCATAATTTTCACTGATCATTAAATCTAACTCTTACTCTTCATGTTTTGTCTTATTTCATGATGTGGAAGTATTCCTTGACAATTCTGCTGTTCAAACTTAATCCTTTCTGTACCTGCTCAACTTTCTGCCTCAGGTAGTAATCTAGCTGTAAGATGTAATAATTATCTCTGTGGGAGAGATCTTAAATGGGTAAAGGGCTTCCCTGCACAGACCTTTTATTTATTACATGTCATTCTTAATGTCAGCACAACAATTGCTTGCATGGTAATAACTGGAGGAGTGGGGCAGGGGGGGAGTATGTTTTAAAAAACGTTATTTACAAGCAGCTGACAGGAGCAAGTACATGGTGTGCAGCTGTTCATCATACAAAAGAATATTTAAGTGCTGCTTTTAAAGAAGTGCTCACAGGAATCTGTAGACCACACCTTGAAAATCACTTGTCTGTGAATAACTCAGATACTTGCACCTAAAATAGCGAGTATGTTGATTTTTATAGAAACTTTAAATTGCATATTAAGTCTTCCTCCAAATCTTTGTTTTACAAAAGGATTAGCCATTGTTCTGGGCAAGATGAAGGAACATTCATTTGAAAATGGTAGGAACTACATAGTATGAAAAGGTATTCTGATAGAGAAGGTCAGGATTCTCCTCTCTTCTATATCAAGACGTCCTGTTATTGCCATTGACACACCATATTTATTTGATGTGTAAATTGAAAAGGGGAGTCAAGACACAGTCTCAGTCTCTGCATCTGAGCCTCTTGTTATGTCTCATCTTGACCATCCAAGTAGCTCTTTACGTACTAGCAAGAAGTGTTAGATTTATTGATGCTAAGAAGTGCCATCAGGTAATCATCAGATGGATGTATACTGAATGTTGGTCGATGTTTTTCAGTCTGTTCTCAAGTTCTATTCCCCCTTTGTCTCTCTCAAAGAAATGTTAGTAGAAACAAGTATTTTGACTAACAAGTTGTATTTATCCTATTAGGATGGGTCAGCCATTTTAAAATTAGGCTTTCACAACAAAATGGTTCAGTAAATTGAAGTGACATAGCTTGTGAAAAGCTATCAAAATAGCATTTGCACATAGGAAAACTGTCAAAAAGAGAGTGATTTTCACTTTTTCTGCTTGCAGGTAGAACAGAATAATCAACAGATATTTTTTCCCCTTCCAGTTCAATCTATCTTTTCTCTTCCTGCCATCATCATGTGCAAAACACCATAAATATCATCCCTTTTCTGAATTCCCTAATTTCACTGAAAATGCAAGAAGTAGGAATTTCTAAGAGTGGGGCAGGCATACTAAAATAATTTGTATCTCTATTCATACAGTTCAATTACTGTGGTTGCTGAAAAAATTGAATGGATGTCTTATATCATCTTTGCATCCATATGCAAAATTTTTCCCACTTACACATAGAGCTGCAGAGTAAGCGTTTTAAGCGTTACACGTATTTGTGCATGTGATTTGAGTACAGACACATGCATTTGTCAGATTACTTTTTTGATCTTTTGCAGGTGAGTATATGCATAGATAGACTCATAAGCATATGGATTAATTGGATATGAATGCATATAGTTGGGACACTCGGATACCTAGAGGTTGTGCATATGTAGAGGAGCAACAAAAAAGCAATTTTGTTACACAAAAACTTTTCCTTCATTTCCCTGAGTTCCTCCCATGTCAAACTATGACAGCCTTGTAGCTCACATGCCTTCATCAGAGGTGTGGACCTTTGGGCTAAGAATGCAGGCATCTGTGCCTTCCTGAAGTTTCTTATGGAAAGACTCAATGAAGATCAAAACAATTCAGGGAAGTTTTCAGCCCATCCCAGTCTTTTGCAGACTTTGCATTGCACAAAAGCTCCAGGAAGGGTACTTGTTTGGGTGAGTGTACACGGCTAGGCTTTTCCTGGCAAATTCTATAATTCACTTCTGCCTGGCACAGTGTCTGAAATTGCAGCAGAACCTGCTGTTCCAGGAAAGTCCTGCTTCACCTGCTGCTATGTAACTAAAACTATGCTTGGACTTTGAGCCTAGGAATCCTGCTTTGCTTAGACAGAAACCTTGAGAACGGAAAGGATGTAAGACACCTTCCACCCATCCTTTGCCTCAATTCCTTTCCATACAAAAATACAACACTCTGTGCAGTGTTTCAACTACAGGAAGAAGAACCTATCCCCCAAACCTCCAACAGAGCTTATAAAAGCATAAGACATTCCTTCTGGAAATCAAAATAACATAGCTTGGTATGTTACAAATACTGCAATACTACATCTTAGGTAGATATGACATTTTTATAGTTCTGAGTGGTAGTGCAGTTAATATTCTTAGAAAACCTTTAAAACTGCTTTCTACAATCTAGTGCCTGTCTACAAACTAGTGGTTCAGCATGTGAGTTATATGTCCCTTGCAAACAGCCAGAGGAAATCACATACAGATATTAACTAATGGAAAGCAATAATGACAAAATCAAAATCAAACCAGGAAAAGAAAAAAAAAAGAAAAAAAAGAAAAAAAAAAAAAAAACAACAAAAAAAAAAAAAAAAAAAAAAAAAAACAAAAAAAAAAAAAAAAAAAAAAAAAAACAAAAAAAAAAACAAATTAGAGAACTTTATTCATAATTATCCTGGTTTGGGAACAACATAATAAACTCTATAATTTTCCTGGGCTAGGAAATCATCCCAGAAAAACATTTAACCCTCTCTGGCATGGTCAAAATTTAAAAAATTGCTGGAAAGAGAATTGGAATTTTTGATAACATCTACTGTCAACTAAGGAATTCTGTTTAGAATAAAATTAATATCATGTTATTACTCCAGCATGATGCAAACAACTGTTAGCTGCTACATCTTTACCAGTATAAGAAAGATACTACCAAAAAAAAGGGGAGTAAAAAATTCTTGTTCAGCTTGTATCTTCACCAGTGCTTACAGAACTGTAAATGTCTTTTGCTAAATACTCATACAGAGGCAATAACATTACAGTAAATTTAGGGGTTACCTGCTTGCATGGGTGAGTTCAGTCTTTTGAGGTTATGGACAGAAACAAAGAAATTAAAAGCTTGGCTTGAGGTGTTGCATGCAAGACTACACCTTTTTTATCGAGGAAAAATTTATATGTACTTTCCGAAATTTTAGTTACTCATAGATCACTGTAGCAGGCAATTTGGTATATTTGATGCAGTTTTGCAGTGTCATACAACTTAGAAGATTTATATGAGGCTGTGAATTCTGTAATTGCTTTGAATGCGAAGCCTTGAAGGACTCCACGTAGTACTCTATGCATTGGAACAAAGCATGTTGTTCAGATATCCTACCCCTCTTTAGCATATATGTTTGTTCCTTGCATGTCATTATCAGCGTATTGTCTTTTTAAATAGGCATGGCAAGGTATTTTTAATTGCATGAGTATTCATCTGCTCACAATGAGAGTAGGTGGAGGAGGAAAATACAACAATTGCAGGATGTCTTACCAAAAGTAGAAGTCATAAATCTTGGCTTTTAAAATACCATCTAGAACATGCACTCACCTTGATTTCATTTGCAGTTGTTAACCCAGCCCTACACGTTAGTTGTACGTGAGCATCACTGGAGCACGATCTGTAGCACCGACTCCCCAGTACCAAGAGCTGGCGGGAGGTTGTGACAACGGGAGCTGACAGGTTGGGGGATTAGTTGTTACCACTCCTCAGCCTCCAGCTGAATAATCAAGGATTGCTTGTTTGTTTGGGTGCACTGCTCGTTTCATCTACAGGAATATCAGACATTTTGGATGATTATCTCAGTTTGCCAGATCCAGTAATTTTTCTGTTGATAAAAGAGGCTTAAAGGGAGCTTCTGAACCCCCTTTCTACCCCTTTAACAAATTTTTAAAAGGTCTGAAATACTGGGTTTTCGTCAACTCTATGCATATACTTTTATCAATTTTCCAGTATAAATATCTGCAAACAAATAAATAAAAAGAATGGAAAGGAATGTGACAGCTTAAATCTCATTAAATTCAAATATGGGACAAAAACATAAAAGAAGCTGAATTCTGTACTACTTCTTCAGATGTATTTCTATGAGAGGGTTTTCATGACATTACAGTATGATCTGTAACACTGACTACTATTTGTATAATTCACACTGTATTTCGGCCTCTTGGGTGATTATAGTCAAAGTTTTAGTACAAATATTTAGTAGGTTTAAATTTACCATTCCAAGGATAATCCTTCAGATGGTTTAACAGATATTGCAAAGGAGCTAATTTGCATGTTCAGGAAAAGCAAAAATAAGTATAATTGAGTTTAGGGAGTTTTTTCCTTCTGATCAGCATGCACGAAAAATTATGTATTTGTCCAAAAAATAGATGTATTGCATGAAGATAAAAGCACCACTGAAATTACAAAGATGCATAAAGATTTTTTTAAGATTTTCCAATTATCTGCAGTGGTTTATCTTATACTAAAAAGGATCTTTCTTTCCATTTACTTCCTTTATATTTTGATTATTTTACTGACTGTAAGACCTCTTCCCCTAAGTAACAGCTTTTTAAACAATTGTGAGTATAAAATTGACTGATGATCCTTCAGCTTACAAACATAAGACATATTGTGACTAGAAAAAGAGAGAAAGCAACTGAAATGCAAGAAAGCAAATGGGGTAGTTCAGTTTAAAAATTAAGAACCAAAAAACAAACACTGTTATCTTAGGCTGTTTTGTGTCTGGGTGTCTTAAGAGCCTTCTGGCTTATGAGGAAATAAAACAAACTTTTAACTCATCAATTACTGACAATCTCAGCTTCGGAGTCTAAAAGCTGTGCCATCTGGCTGTTTTTAGTATTTATGATGCTACTTCTTTAGCTCTAGATGAACCAGCTTAAAGGGATTGGTGGTGAGATTGGATTTCAGCAGCACAGTCTCTGTGTTGTTTGTGATGTCTTTATATTCTCTTTCCTTTGTTCTCATCTTTTTTTTTTGTTTGTTTCTGTGGTAGTGATACTTTCACACACTGCCAGTGTTCCAGGACAGATAGCTGAAAAGAGGAGGTAACTGAAGGATTAAAGTCTTTCTCTATAACTAATAAGCATCTTAAGTGTTCTGCTCTTTGCTTTTGGTTAAATACATATGCAATATATATATTTATATATGTATATAAATTGCACATGTAAGTCTTTGCCAAAAAAGTGGAACACATTCACTATGAAAAGTGCTAATTTTGCTTTATTATTCAAAACTTTCATTATTGTCCTTGGAACAGCAATGTAGAAAAATACCTACAGGGACTGATGACCAAGTAGCTGCTTCAGGTTATTACCCATTGTGAGGCAGCTTCATAAATCACACAAATGATCAGCTGAAAGCAGTGACTTACATAAATAAATCAGTATAGTTGCATAATATATAGAGAATAACAACATGTGGCTGATTTTGCTGTTGTGTATTGTGATTGAATTTCTTTTGCTCGTGATCTGGCGGGGTTTTGAGAAGGTGAGAGTTTCTGCTTCCAAGGGCAGCAGCTGTTCAAACTTGTTATCTGCTGTTCATTACCACTTCAGAGGTGAAGGCTGCTATCTTTGTACGTCTTGGTAAGTATCTCGTTAAAATGTGAAACAGAGGGTTCATTCAACAGGCTAAACCAGAACACGATTTGCAGAAGATCGTGATTGTATCACTCTACAGTTGAGGACAAAATTAGACACAATTGTTCTGTATTTCTGTCCTGAATTCACCTATTTACTGAATGTTTTCTTCATAGTCTTGGTAGCAACTTTTGTATACCTTAGGCAACTAACTATAAATCTTAAGCAACAATCCAACCCATGTTCTCCATGTGACAGGATAAATTGCAGTGCTCTAAATAACACCACTGTAAGATGTGGCCTTTGACCTGAGAAACTTATCATCATGGAAGAATGTGATGATCTAAACCAAGAAATAAATAAAAATGGCATTTTCATTATATATTTGGGACTAGCAAAAAAAAATCTAGCGTCTTACAAAGCTTCTTAATTCTACTGAAATATAACAGTCTTCATGCTATTTTTTGTTAACTTTCCTCCAAGCCTGTGATTTTCTTCTGAAGAATTTATTGCTTTTCTTCAACTGCATAATTAAAGAGAAAATACCAATTTGCTTTTTAATGTTACCGTCAATTTCTATATCAATTATTTTTTAGTTTTAATTCAAGATGATTATGCATAGATCCTGAAGCTCATGTGCATACAATGGCACCAAATAGTGAGACTGCTGGGAAGACCATGTTTGGAATATTGCAGGTACAACGTGACTGGAAAGGCTTAAGTGGAATAATAAAAAATTAATAAGATTTTTGTGCACAAAGATACCACCAGTGAGTCAAGACATGTATATTCCACATACATCCAGATTACTGGATACTTGAGTAAACCCTAGATTAATATCACTTCCAACTTGCTTTGCACTTTTTCTAAGCATTTGCTTTCAGATACAGAAAGTGGGTTACATAGACTGGTTTCATTTGGTGTGGCTGTCTGAGAAGGAATTCTGCAGCGTATCCAAGGGGGCCAGAGGCTGTGGCATGTGATGTGTAAAGAGAGGCTGAAGTAGCTGATTAATTTTTGCCTCAAGAGACAGAATTTAGAGAGGCTTCTTACTGCCATCTTCAACTCTTGACAGTGTTTACACAGAAGCAAATAATTTGAAAGGTAATGAACACAAGCTGCAGCAAGGGTAGTTCTAAATAAATGCAAGAAAATAATTGTTCTCAGCATTCCCATTTGCAGATGATCCTGCTATTCAGAGGCTCGTCACCCCCTTGGCATATTGCCTTCTGCAGGCTCCTCAGCAGTCATGCCCTGGTGAGGACAGCACTGTGCTGGCCAACCACTTCAGTAGAGCCAGAGTAAGACATTTTGCATGACAAATACCACTGGGGCTAACTCCTGGCATCTGTGTTAGAATTCAAAAATGTACAGAGAAAGATAACAGCAGCTCAATTAATGCAGAGGCATTGCAATGTCAAGCATTACTTATGTGAGGATTTTCCAGATAAGAATCATGCAACTTACAGTACAGGTGAACAGGAAGTGACTCACTATTTCTCTTAATAGAAGGCTGAATGACTTAAATGGATGAAAATTTTGTTGGTAAAAATAATATCTTTACAGAACACAATTAAATTTTGTTGTTCATTGCAAGATGTTAGGGTTGGTGAGGTATTAAAGATAACAAGAACCAAATAGCTAAATTCATGAAAGTGAAGATCTGTAAAATGCCATAAAACTTTTGATTTAGGAAGGTACCTGTGTGCAAACTCCCAAAACCTCATAGGACGTACCAAGAGAAGAATCCACCATGCACAGTTCCAAAACTTGTTCCTAAACTCCTCCCCTAACCATTTGGCAGTAGAAACAGTCAGGGTTTCCATAAAGCTAAATGGACTTTAGGTCTGACCTGTGCCATAAAAAATATTATTCTCAACTTCAAAATCATTAGAGAAAAAAAGTAGGAATGTTTCGCTTGGAGTAACATGGAATGAAAAATTATCTATTGTAACCGAGCTTTGGCTATATCAATATAAATGAAGGTCTTGCTATGATGTATTTGACCAGAGAAATGTTTGGGAAGTTTGTGCAGGTACAGACTGGGGAAAAATGCTGAGGCTTTGATAAGACCTGGGTATTTGTATGCATCCTGACCAGCCATTTTTTAGTTAGGTTATGAACCTGCAGAAAGTAGCATTATTTAAAATTATTTTTGATAAGGAGTAGCGTATTTAAAAGATTATGACTGTAAAAAAATCCCAGCCTATCAAAACTGGGATTTCATGAAAAAATTAAAAAAAAAAGGATTTATTTAAAATTAAATGGAATTAAATGGCTGTAATTCATGTCTGGATCTGCAAAAGGCAGATTTTATGTACAGATATACTGAAACAATTCAACAGACCACAGCAAAAGGTGGAAGTTCTCAATCGATGTAAATTGAAATGCTATTTTTTGGTTGATTTAACAGATGAATAAAACACCTGATACAATCTTCCTGAAATTGAGCTCAGGAGAAACTAATAATTAAACTACAAATGACAAGAATTAATGGAATTATTAGAAGATGGATAAAAGCTTTCTAACAGGGAAAGACAGTTCTGCAATATCTGATAGCACAGTAGTTACTAGAGATGTTCCAAAAATATCTTGTCACTGAACTTTATTATTATGTCAGTCATGACCGTGGTGGAAATACAGTAAAAATACTGATTGAGCTTGTTGATGATACAAACATTTAAACATTGTCAATATAGGGTATGGTCTTGTAGAAAAATAGCTTATTTCAGGTGGATGATCAGAAATAAGATTAAATTCAATAATAGGTAATATAAAGTGATGCACTCTTCCTCTAAAGGGTGGGTCATCACAACCCAGATACTGGTATCCCACTTTTGTTGAAAACTAGAATTTAGCAAAGAAATAAAGTGGAAATGTACTTGGCTGTCCTACATAACAGCGAGATTAAAAATTAGTGAATTAATTTAGCCCAAAAATTATATGACTGTGTTGGAAAGGCAGCTCCAGTAGAAAAAAAGACACTGGTGATGCTTATCTGGAATACTTTCTTAGTTTTCATTGTCTATGTCCAAGATCAATAAATTAAAACTAAAATAATTACGCAAAATCTCTGCTGGATGAAAAAGTAAACAGGAGGAATGTCTTCTGCAAAGAGCCAGAGCTTGTTATCTGAGGCTAAACAAGTCAAAAGGGCAGGTCTTTGTTGAGATATTCAGTAGGAGGGTTAAAACTGGAAGAAATATTGCTATTTAGGCTAAAAGCCAATGTTTGTACAAGAACAAAAAGGGAGAAAACAATTATAAATACACTTAAGCTGGAAATGAGGCAAAAGGCCCAGTCTACTGGAACAATATATTTTGGGACTATCTTTGAAGGAGAATGGTGGGGGAAGGAAAAAAAGTTATTTTAAGCTAAGGCTATGAACAGTTTTGAAAGTGAATTCATCAAATGCTACCTGTAATAATAAAGAAGTAAATTTTGTGATCCAGGAAGTTTATTCTAATTTTGTGCTTCCTGAAAGCACTCTAAGCTAGAGAAATGATAGGAATTTGCATCCTATCCTCTGTTTATTTTAAAGCATATGTTTAAATTGGAGGTACTCTTGTGAAAGCAACAATGTCTATTGCAAACATTTGACATGTGAAATCATTCTGCACAGAACAATACAAAAATAGATCACATTAAAATGTCTTGTTTTCAGTGGTTATAATTTTACTGAAATCTTAATGTAGCAGTGAAAAGTTGTCTAAACTTGCATGTTTATTGTCTTCTGGAATTATTTTGCCATCTTATTCCTTTGTACTGAGATGGTCTCTCTACAGGTTAAATAAATGACCTTTTAAAGAGCCAACTCAATGATGTTAAGACAATTTGATGTACAAGTCCCACAGCTGTGTGTGCCAAATTACTGGTGCAATTCATGAGGTAGTACATGAGGTTAACTGATCATTTGCAGTAGAATTCATTTTTTTCTGAAGATGCAAATAATTGCCTTTTTATATGTATTGGAGATGGTATTAAAAGCCTTACAAAATATTAGAGTGAATCAGTATTGTGAAGTTAGAGAAGAGCATGCAGGTCTCTGCCATCCTTTTTTTGCTTCCATGCCCTCTGCCTGGTAGGTCAGTTTGCTACAAACATTTATGTTATGAAAATTATTTATTCTAAATAATAATAATAACAATAATATTATCATTATTATGATGATGAAAAACTGGTTGTAAATTTTAAAAATTGAAAATGTATTATTAGTACTGGATGATATTCTTGGTTTCTACTATAATATGCAATTCTGACTTTATATGAAAAGTAAATTATAGGCACAGAATTGTTTCCCAGAAACATTTTTAAATAGTTAAGGTAAAAAAATAATTACAATGTAATAGTAGAACTTACTGTATTCTGTTATTCAAGATATAAGGAGAAAATGGTTGCTGAAGTAATTTGTTAAATTTCAATTAAAAAAAAAACAGACGAAGAAAAGAGCAGTGAAAAAAAATCTAAGTTCAGAAGTCAGGAATGACAATCCCAAAGACATAGAGTATGTATCCTTAAATATAAAATGTTGTGCCTTATTTAAAATAATCTTCCTGAGCAGCAGAGGTTTAATCCAAAACCTAGGAAGGTGTCCGAGTATTCATCCCTCAGTGCCTTCTTGATGTATAAAAACCTCTTTTCCAGAGTTTACTTCCCTCTGGGCACAGGTCCCTCTGTGTCTTTACCTGCTGTGCTAGAGTCAAATCCTTCTGTGTCTGTATTCTAAAAAAAAGGATAAAGGCACTTTGCCACCCATCCCTATTCAACAAATTCTAAAAAGTAAATATAGCTTTATTTCAGATTTTTATTACACAAAACCAGTTAGCTACACAGTTAATTTAACAATCCAAAGAGGCTTTTTTTGTGTTCATTCTGATATTATAGCTTTTCCCACTTTTTTCCTCCCTTAAGGATCATATTCTTCCCTTACCTGCAATCTTTCCAGCAACTCTTGGCTGCCTTCAAAACTTTTATTTCCTAGAAGATGTATGGTTTCACCTGTTTCTGAACACTTCTATGCATTCATGTGCTAGACCTGCGAGGTGCTTAAATGGTTGGCATGAGGGATACGGGGCTGAAGTGCCAGTCCTCAGTAACCCTACTCTGCTGCCCTGCAGAGGTTTCTTCATGCACCTCAAGGGCACCTTCAGCTCCTACTTGTCGAGATCTTTTGGGGTGATGTTTCTGTTACTACATGCTTGTGTGTTCCAAGTCATTAAAGGCACCCAGGTGCTCAGTTCTCAGCCTTTAGGAGGTGGAAACAAGTGAGCTCATGTTCCTATGGGCACTTACTCCCTCGGCTGTTCTTAAAATGCATTGGGAAGATTCAGATTTGCCCAAAACATAAGAAAAATACATTTAATCTTTTTACATTTAATTTTTTTTAAATGTTTGTTTCTTTCTTTATTTCTTTGGTTGGGTTTTGGGGATTTTTGTTGTTTTGTGGGGGGTTGTGGTTGGTCTTTTTGCTTCTAGCAACTGTTAGTACAGGTTTGCTTGGTATGCAAAGACTGAGACTGGCCTCAGTCTGCAGAGGGGCTACATTCTAAGGCAAGCTTCTCATCCTCTCTGCCTGAGAATACTCCATTAAGAACTATAGGGATTTAGTTTAGTTCTTCATTAGGACACAAGCTGTTAGGAGTCAGGAATTCCCTGGACACTGGACCTAGTCACATTACATCTGAGTTCTTGCATCATCTTTCATACTGCTTTATCTCATCTTTATTGAAAATGACAGTTTTGGGGCTTTTTTATTTAATTCTCTCCTGTATTCACAGAGAAGATCTTGTTTGGGCGGGTTTTTTTTTTTTTTTTTGTTTTGTTTTGTTTTGTTTTTCTAGCTAGAATGATCTATTTTGTAAAGGAAAAAAACATTTTTAAACTATCTAATGGAAAAACATAAGGATTTTGCTTTTTAAATATCTCTGAGTTCTGACCTACAACAACTAAGTGCTTAGTTATTCTGCTTTGAACTCAGACCCCAGATATGTCTCTTGATTTCCCCAGTCTGGGATAAATACGACTAGTTATGGAAAAAATGTTTCCTCCTCCTCCTGTCATTTCTATTCCAGAGTATGTTTTTTTGTTTCTTTGTTCTGTACTATGAATCTGGTGAAGAAAAACTGTTTTGCTTTAATTTTCTTTTTGGGAAAATTGTCTGTTTAAATCACTGTTTGTTAGTTGTCTCATTATGTAGAAGACATACTCGGTTAATCCAGGAAAAAATTGATTCAATTTGTGAAGAAGATCTTGCATTCTTCTATAATTATAGAAAAACATATGAAATAGAGAGAGAGATGTTTAGCATCAATAGGAAATGTTAAAGGTAATACAAGGATAATGATAATAGGGCAAATAAATCTCAGGCAAAAGCAACTCTCATTTATCTATTGAGGCAATTTTACTTCCAAAATATAATTGGAGTGTAATTCGAAAGGAATATGTTGGAAAAAACCCATGGGAGTAAGGAAGAGGGGAAATTATACCTATATATTATATATGTATATGCAAGATTTGTACTCACCCACATATACTATTTCATACTGGTATATAATATTGTCTACTAAAGATTATATATTATATAATGTATATGTCCTTAAAAGTTTTCTGGCTGTTTTACCACATTGTTATTCATACATTTTCATGGTTTTCTGAGAAGAGTCTATGCCTCTATGTTATTTTTCATAGCTCTGTATCCTTTTCTGTATCCTTTCCTTTTAAAGCAGAAAGCACATTTGATCAGATCCTGTGGGGGGTTGAAATTTTCAGAAAGATTCGTATTTGCCACATGGATAAGCTATTGTATGACTGAAGTGGGAAATCTAGTGTGACCGAACAAATGCTTGCAGAGTACTCACCCCATCCTAATTGATTGTGCCCATGTCTTCATTCCACAGTAAATGAAAAGAATGTAACACTAGGCTGAAGGTGGCAGCTTCCAATCAACTAATGCATTACAGATTCATAGCCTGCCTTTTTCTCACAATAAGTGAATGTGAGCCAATAACAATATTGGTTACAATGATGCCTTGAGTTTTGGCTTTCATATTTTCCGGATTCAGTACTGCATATAGTATATAACTCTGAACTTCATATAAAGTGTTAGCAAGTTCTCTTTAGACAAAACAATTCTTTTCCAGCCTGAGAACCAAGGACAGCGTTGCAGCTTCGGACCCAAAAATTATAAGCAACAGTGAAGTGAAGAGAGAAATCTGGGAGGATGGGATTTCAACAGTACTGTCAGCCTGCCATATCACTCAAATTAGTAAGTAAATAAACTACAAAAAATGTTGTCCTAATATTTCAGTAGATGTGTTCTGCAAGATATTACTTTGATTAAGTAGAATTTTGTATAATGAATGTGGAGTTGTCACTGTATTCCCCATTCAAATAGTATTCCCAGAAAGATTTCATAAGTCATTATCACAGCTATTCTCACAGATGTTTTTTACTATGTAAACACATTGAAAACATTCAAAATGGAAGCTGTACTTCTACTTACACTTTGGTTGTTCTTTTATTCCACTTGAGTAATTATATTTGGAAATAATGTTATCCAAATAGAATAACTCCTTTAATAATAGAAATTTTTACATACATTTTCAGGTAATATGTGTAAGTACATCACACAGAGAGGTAAGTGAAATCGGATGTGGAAGAAAACTGTGTGGGATCTAGAGCAAGAAGACTTGAAAGAAAATGAGGTCCTGGGATTAAATCTCCTCTTTCATAACTCTCACATGCTTACAAACTGTTCTGCTCTTAAATCACAGTGTTTGTTTGGATTTTTTAATCTCTAATGAATTAAACACATGAAAAAACACATTAACTCCAAAGAAATTCATGTGGGTTTAAAACACTGACTATGCAGGTACCTGAACATTAGAGTCAGCAATGAATTCATTTAACTTTGTTGTAAAATCCTGATTAAAGATTAAATTTGTAATGAGATTTTAAAAACATAGGTAATGTGGTGGAGGGAATATAATTTTAATAATGCTAATCACAAATTCTGTAGACCTGTACTTCAGGATGTGGGATCTTTGATGAGAGCAATATTTTAAAAGAAGAATATTTGTAAAGCCTTTTCTGTGTATTAGAATGTACATATCAGAAATCAAACCTAACAGACTGAGAATCTGAGGAATAATTTTCAAAGTGACCTGAAAAATGAATCCTGAAAATCTGTTGGTCAATAGTTTGTTGCAGTTAGCCTGTTAATAATTAATGCTACTAATAGTAGATATTTAACAGTATGCAAAACATTAAATGCCTCAGAGTATCTCAATAATCCCGATGTTTATTTGACCTTACTGGAGATTCAGCTTTTCTTTTGCATTTGTAGAGGTCAGCACTTCTGATTGCATGCCAGACCATTTTTCTAGTAGATCTATAAGATTTCATGCTGTTAGAATAAACTCTAGGCTTTTTTTTTTTTTTTTTGAATGATCAGAAGAAAACACTCTATGTGATCTTTGGTTTTCTTTCCTTTTGCATTTTTATATGACTAAAATAAAAATTCTTAGCTTTTAAAGTCAAAAATATATTAAAAAATTAGTATGAAACACTACTCTCCGTGAAAATTTTGTTGGAATCTTTTCCAGTACACTTCTTGAAATGCTGGCTAGTGAACTGAATGAAATCCAAATTATCTATGTATTCTGAGCAGAAATGAATTCTATGTACATATTGTGTATGTAACTTGCATTGAACACTTCAAAACTTGTACGAAAAATGAAGTTGTTGTGACTTTTGATTCAATGATTTTTCAGAGATAGAATTTTTCGACTCACAATGGAACTAAGGATCAAATAATTAAATTCCAAAGAAATCTTTGTGGTGTCATTAACCACTGGTCTTTCTTTCTTGGTGGTAGTGAGGTATGTTTCTATCTCACAGAACAGATACTATGCATGTATTCTAAAGGCAGGTTTTAAAATACTCTGTTTTGAACCCAAGGCACCACCATTATTACTGGACCACTGCCATCATACAGATGGCAGATAAAATTAGGAAAGAATCATTTAGGAAAATCAATAAATAAAAATAAATAATCTCAATTGTAACAAATATTCCCATTTAAAAGAGATATTTGTATATAAATTGTTTAGCAATTACTCCCATGCTTCAGAAAATTTATTATTTAAATGGGAGTTAATTATATCAAGGGTCATAGGAAAATCAGTTATGCTATTCCTAAGAGTCATATTTTAGCGATTCAACAGTATACTGGATAATAAATATGGTTAAGTAAAGCGTTGTTAAAAAATCAAATTTATAGAGCTTTATTGTGTATTGAACTTTTGAAGATTCAATAAATTCTGGGCAATATCAGCATAGCAGTCTCTTTGGGAGAGGGAAAATCTGTCAGGATGTTTGGTGGATGAGCAGCAGGTTGAGAAAAGCTGCATTGCTGGAAGCAGTGTGGCCACCAATCTTGTAATGACCTGGTAATTGACCTTGTGAGTAATCTTGTAAATGACCTTGTGAATTAGGTCTTCTTAGGAGATTTGCCAATTCTCTTAGCAGTGAGGTAGCCAAGAACATAGGAGGAAAGTCAGGGCCAAAATCTTCCAATTTACTGGAAAGTACTTTCAGAAAGTAAACAAATTCTATCAAAGCAGAATCCTACTCTTCAGGGGCGTTGTATGTTTATTAGAAGTACCATGTGTGAATATTTTTTGCCTTCACTGAGAGATAGCCTTTAGTTATAAATCAGAACTCTAAAGGTGCGTAGACTGAAGTGTAGTTTAAAGGCACACACGTTTCTCAGTGCACACAGGTTCTCACAGGTTCTTGGTGAAGGCACACAGGTTCTCACTGCTGTGTAGTAAAACATTAATGACTGAAGTATTTTAGATGATATCTTGGTAATGTCCAGCCCACCTTCTGCTTGCAAATGAAAATACTTTTTGTCTTTGTAAAATGTTCATTAGTTTGGGTTACTTTCTACCTTCTTCTTCTAAAGCCTGTCAGTCTGAAAAATCCCAAAAGCAGTAAGTTGAGTTACACTGGTGAGGTTTACCTAGTAATCAGTATTAAGTATGCTATGAATATATATGTAAAAGTACAGTAATTCGTTGTGACCCAAATCTGGAAAAAATATTTAAAAATAAAAGAAAAAGAAAAAAAAAATCAATTGTGTAGCTAGTAAGGATTAAGAAATATTTGGGAAATATTTCCATTTCAGAAACTAGAGTTAAATGGATAAAGAAATTCCTGTCTGTGAATGTAGGTAACAAAATGGTGCATCACTTCTCTTGTTCTGTTTATCATGTTTTGATTTTAATAGTCACAAGAAATTATGGCCCAGTTTCTTCTGAAATAAACCCATAGTACCCTGCAATACTATCTAAGTACTGAGTCAAAGATCCTGGCATTTACCAGTATTTGATTATCTCTCTCTTCAAATCGATGTTATTATATTTATTTACACGTATTTAAATGTAAAAATTTGTGTAATGCGAGCCTGATAGCTCTTTTATGTGAAAATTAATGGTTGATGTGCAAATAAAGGAAGGTACTTAGGTACTCTAATTAATTATCATTAAGAAAGTGATAAAGAAAAGAATACTTTTACATTTCTTGACATTAAAATATATTTATTTTTTGGTCCAAAGAAAGTTTTTATTAGTATTACCTCCCAACAGAATTACAAGAACACCAATGAAACAAATATAGTTAGAACACTAATATTAAGGATAATTTATTCATTCTCTCTGCAAAACAAACAAACAAAAAAGCCCAAAACAAACAACAACAAATAGAACAATGAAGTAGAGGATTTTCTATTAAGACAACTGAGGTCAAGAATACACTAAAGCTTATTCTGATTACAATTTTGAAAACTGAAAAACATTGAAGGGTATTAGCTGAGTACATCTAAGTTGAGAAAACTCTCCCAACTTTGGTGACACCTTGGAGAAAGATTAATAATTAATCTGGTTTTGCTTCCTGATTTCCAGTTTTCTCTGCTGCGCAATTTTTTTTCTCGTGCTCTTTCAGTACTGAAATCAGTCTCGTTAGCAAGCCATGAGCAGCAGCAAAACAACAGAAAGGAAGAAAGAAGCCATGGTACAGTACCAAAAATCAACATTTAGTTTAATGGAGCATCTGGAGGCTCACTTATTAGTAATAAAATGTTCAGCTTAGTGCTGTTACAGAGATACTAATTTTAATTTTTCTGTCAATAATTGTTAAATAAGCCTGAAGTTAGCTTTTAATGCTCCAACCTTTTAATTCCTGCACTTAGGTAAGACCTGCTATAGGTTATGGTGAAATAAACTTTGGTCTTCTCTTTTTTGTAGGAGATTAGATCAATTCTTGTTCTAATATTCTGAAACTGTAATGTCTGTTGGAAAATCTCTGTGAACTGGAAAATCAGAAAATATCATTGAAGTGAAAACTAAGAATTTGGGAAATTTTTTTCTATGTTCCAATTTTATTGCATTTATTTAGATTATTTCCTTTTCTAAATTATTTTTATTAGTAAGGTAGCTGTTTTTAAGAGGTGTGTGTAGCTTTATTGTCTTTGTGCTGCATCTCTTAAATTGGTGTAGGTGAGGAGTGAAAACTCCCTGACCTGCTCCCAGTAGTTCCAACTCCCAAACTATTTTCAGGAAATATTTGGATGGCCTGCCTTTTCTTTTCCTGTAGGCTACGTATTAGTACTAATTTGGGGGACAAAATCACCTGGTGCTTATCAGCAAAATGTCTCTTTCTACAGCACTTTCTGATAAGTGACTGATGAGGCAGACCTGAGAGGAAGCTGTAGCCATGCATAGCACATAGTGATGATATTTGTAAGAGAGAACCTGGCTCATTCTGCACTTTTACAGGAAACACTCAGAGCGTGACAGGATTTGTTTTGGTTCATCTCCCAACAGATGTGAAATCCCAAGTTTTGCAGATGAAGCTCTTTTCTTTTTTTGATAAATGTTTATCTTTTGAGTCACTTTAGGCCATGTATATCTATCCTCTTTCAGTAAAAATTCAGAAAATAGAAATTCAGTTTCATTCTTCAAACTATTTTGTTATATGAATTTGAGAAATGTCCATTTCTTTGGCTGTTCTTATTCTGTCTCAGCTTCTGGATAGAGCAACCTTTCTTTTAAGTAAATATAATTTAATACCTTTTTTTTGTGTGTAAGTATTCTATGTCTTAGTTGAGCAAGTAGTTGATTTTGTTTTCAGTTCTTGCTTTTTTTACCAATTCTGCATGTGGTATATTTAATTTAATTCTGTTTCTGTCTTAAATGTCCTGGTCTGTTTTAATTTCCAGAAGTACTTTTCAATATCTTTGAACTTTTATTTTTTTAATGTATTTGGGTTTTGGGCAATGAACAAACTAAGTGTACCAAACATCGGAATTCATCTATCTGGATTTCTGTCCTGTTCTCTGTGTTCTGTACAGTTTTAATTCCGTGCAGTTTTTAAACTTTTGCAACATATATTAAGCCTATTGATTATTATTTACTGAAGCTAATAATTTCTACTTCAAATACAGTGAGTTTGATAAACTTTTGAGACAAGGTGACAGTCCTGCACAGCCCATTAAATCAAGATGTGTAATTTATATTGAAGCTAAACAGAATCAGAATATAGTATTTACATTATTACAAAGCATTTCCCAGTGTTCTGTTAACAGAGCTTGTGCTCTGACTGAAATATGGATCAGAAGTTCTAACTGAAAACCCTTAAGTTCATACCAATAGCAGTAATTATGCATTTCACCCACTTACTTTTTTGTGGTTTGTATGTATGTCAAATCTGTCTTATTGATCTAAAAAGTGCAGATAGAGTTTAGACAACTTTCTCAATGCCATGTACTATATACCTAGTCTTGTTAGAAATCTAAATTGCCTGATTTTTCTTGGCAGCATTTCATTGTGCTTTTAACCATGACAAGTGTTTTTTGCAAGATGATTATTTTTCTAGGGAAACAAAGTACTTTCTCTGTAAAATCTGAATATATGATGTGAGTCCAGCAGGCAAAATTTTCTGGTATCAGAAGATAATGTTTAAAAAAAAGTAGAAATAAGTTGATGAGTTCAGTGTTCCACACTCACCTGGTATGAAGGACGCAAACAAGAATTCTCAGTCAAGTACCAAACAATATTAAATATTGTGCAGATATTTGTTCAAGATCCTCACTTTGAGGTCATGTTCCAAGGAGTGTGTCTGTGTACAAGGGATAAAGAGGAGCAAATATCTAATTTCCTCCAGTCCTACAGCCAGTACAGTGCCAGGTTCTTTTGATGGCTTGCTCTGCTCTAGTGCTATGGCCAACATGTGGACAGCCTCACTCCAGCTAGACTTTAACCTGTCATGGCCTTTTCCCTTTTCACCAACAAACCTACATTTCAGCCCTGGCAGATTTAAAACACTAAGGCCTGCAAACTGAGGGAATAGATGGAATAGCAAAAGAATGTCTGTATTTCTTGCACTGCATGTCCTGTGTGAAAGTATTAGTTGAATCATGGTGATTCAGCTGGTCAGTACGTTCACTTACCATAAACTAGACCAACGCTTGCTTCTAGGGTATGCTTCAGTATTTCATCATAAGCAATCAGTGGAAAGGGGATTAGAAATCACCTTTCACAATCAGCTGTCAATAAGGAGTCTGTTAATGCAGTACCTTATTACCAAATTTTGTTAAGACTGTTAACGTTAGTTTCTAGAAAATTTTTAAGAAAGGCAGTATTGCAAAATTACCCAATCCCTCTGAATTTTATATTCTAAAGGAATCAGAAATGTGTCTGATTCTTAGGTCATTGAAGAGTGCATATTTTACAGAATGATTAATTAGGCCTGATTAAAAAAAAAAAACCCAAAAATAATCTGCTATATAGTTCTAATGAAAGCCACTTTCTGAAGGCCACAATCACTAACTAAGCATAAACTGGACCAAAGGCTGGCACTGCAGCTGCATAACGAACAATACTTCAGATTTATCATTTTGTTCACAAAGAAAATGTGGGAACGTCGTCAGTACTTCCAGTATACCAAGACTAAATTCTTACAGCAGACTGTAGTGGGCTTGCACACAATGACCTTCCAAAGATGAGCAGATTGACAACAGAGCTGAGGCTGCCTTGCATTACATGTTAATTATGCAGTTGATGGTTGTTCCTTATTTATAGAAAATGAAAGATAAATTTTGCTTTACCATGCTTTGAAATAAAAATGGGGTTTATATTTCTGGTCTTAAACACTGTACTTTATTAAATACAGTGACACAATTTTTTATTTTAGGGTCCTGCATTTTATTTTTCCTTTTATTTTCTATGTATTTTACCTTATTCTTGCCTGCTGCTCCTCTCTGTAAACATTGATGACTTGATGTGTTGGAAAAAGAAGTAATCACATGAAATATAATGGATTTAATTAAAATTGTATCTGATGATCTAGTTAAAAAAATCTTATGCTGTAAATTAATAATAATTTTAAAAACAGAATATATGTTTTTCTGAACAGTATTCTGAATTCATTTAAAATGGTAGGACTGCTTATCACATAGGCTCCATTCTCCTGAATACAGAGAAGATAAATGACTTTTTCAGAAAAGCTGTACTCTGACACTCATTTGTTGACAAAAGAAAAATTATAGGTAGCTGTGCGGATGAGAGGCAGCACAAGACTTTAAATTACCTTTTTACATTCAAGTGCTGGCTTAATGAATATTATGAGAACAGAATAAATGGGAATAATATGGAAGAGATGTGAGAAAAAATTATTTTCAGGATTTTCACTAATTAGTACCAAAATAATTTGAAAATCCTTTAAAAACCCATACCTGCTTTACTTATTATTGATTAATTTTTTAAGGAAGGTCATTAATTACTGTTTCTGACACTGCTAAATTCTTGTCTTGCACTCAGAGGCCTTTATTAAGCTTTTTAACAAAACATGCACTGTCTTTTATAATAACAAATGTTATGTTAAATGTTTCTGCATGAAGACATATTACAGTTCTTTTGTTTGTATGTTTTCCAGCAAAAGAAAAATTAAGACTTTGTTTTAAAAAAACAAGACTTAAGAATTATTGAAGCAGTATGATTCTATGAAATGAAGAATTTGTAAACTTAAAGATTCATCACTGTTTTTCAGGTAGGTGTTCCTGTGAAATATTTTAGAGGATTAGATGGATGAAGATGCTCTGCCATGACTGAGTCAAAGGCAGAGTACATTAGCCCCACTAAGGAAAGCTCTATCTTTTCTCCTTCAAAATATTTGATTTTTAAATGACCTTTGCCTAAGAATTACAATTCGATCCTCTTCTTATAAAACCTTAATTAAATTAAATTAATATTTAATTTAATAAGTGACAATTTAATACTTGTATTAACCTGTAGTTATTTGTTGTACTGGTTTTTAATTTGGTTACTGCGTCAGTCTTTAAATGAAATTAAGGCTCAGTTTCACTCAGAAAAACACAAACAAATAAAACAAAACTTAATATGACAGGTTTTTAGAATAGTGTTAGTGGTAAGTAATAGAACTAGTATTAGTGATCAGTAGGTCAAGGCAGGTAATTCTCCCCTTCTTTGCTCTTACGAGTCCCTGCCTGGAATAGTGTGTCCAGGTCTCAGGCTTGCAGCGTAAGGAGGACATGGAGCAGGTGCAGAGGAGGGCCATGAAGCTGATCAAAGGCCTGGAGCATGTCTCCTATGTAGACAGGCTGAGAGCTGGGGTTCTTCAGTCTGGAGAAGCCATGGGTGCCCCATTCTTCGCAGTGTTCAAGGCCAGGTTGGATGGGGCTTTGAGTAACCTGGTCTAGTGGAAGGTGTCCCTGCCCCCGGCAGAGGGGCTGGAAATAGATTATATTTAAGGTCTTTTTCAATCCAAGCCATTCTAGGATTCTGTGAAACTCTGTGTGTTACTGATGTGTGGGTTTTTTAATGGGAAGCTGGTATGAGAAGTGGATGGTAGATCTGATGTATTTTGAACATAAGAAGCAATGTGCAGGTGAGATATGTCAAAGCAATTAAATCTTCTATTCTAAAGTATATCAGACAGGTGTAATTTGAGAAGTGAACAAAGCCTGCAGTTCACCTGAATGAGGCAAAATTTGATGGCTAAACACTATTGTCCACTGTCTCTGTTTGAGTTTTAGAGTCAACAGTTATCTAAATTTCACTTGAAGAAAAGTAATTTTTCCCTCAATGTTCTGTGCTAAGAAAGGACATATAACTACAAGCTGCCATGCTTGTAACCTGTCACGTTATCAAGTCACACAGATCATTCTATGATTCATCATTCTTTGATTACATCAAATATAACACTATTTTTCTTTCACAAATTTGTCTAGAAGCTGTGTTAGCATGATCCCATTACTGTCAACAGGAAAGCACATCTTTTTAGAGAATGGAGAATGGAGACTAATTGCAGAAATTGAAGCATTTCTAATGGTTTCCCCTTTAAAGAACAAATTTCTACTTATGGGACAACTGAAAAGCAAGTATAGCTCTCATGTGAAAATTAATCCAAATAATTGAGATGGTAGGACTTCTATTTTGAAATTAAATGCAGATATTCCATGGCTACATTACTTATGCAGAAGCAGTTACACAGGCAAGTGTATATATGTGAATATATTTGTTAGGTGTAATAGCAGACCAACAAGCAAATTAAAAATATCTGAATTAAATGCAGCTTTTGTTATTTCCAGAAGTTAATTAAAATCTTGGCAAGATTTTTTTCTTTGATGTTCTATATATTATTGTTCTTTAAAAATGGATACTTTTGATAAACTTCCCAGAATTGTCTGGCATCTTTAAAGACGCAGTTATTGTAGTCAGTACCTTGTCCTCTGTTCTAAAATTTAACATTGTCTTTATTCTTTAAACACAAAACATGTCCCTATTTTCACTTCCAATTTCAATTTAAGCTGGTCAGAGAATTAAAAGAGTTTGAATTCTGGGGAAAGTAGGTCTTTCATGTCTAACTGCATCAAAGAGTCATCTTTACATTTCATCCACCTAAATGCAGCTCTTTTCATGTATCATCATTAGGTTGCAAAGGGATGCTCTTAAAATTTAGGAAACACTGGAAATAAATTTGCCTTTGCAATATTATGTCAGTCCCCCTTTTGTACCTTGGAGTTTTAATTCTATCTTTAGTCTTTAAGATGTGCTTACAATTAGCTTTACAAATACTTCTTTACCTTTTCCATAATCATTCACTCAGGCATAAAAAGATGGAGCTGAAACAGAAGGTGCAATAGAAGATAATGAGTAGAGTTAGTATTTGTCTGGGGTGTTGGAGTTAATTCACACACTTATTTCATGCTTCAACCATATACTTAACTCTTATTTTAAACTGTATTCAATTTCTAAAGAGCTTAAGGCTAAGCAAGAGCTAATTCAGCATGTGTGTATATATATATATATATATTTATTATTATTCTCTTGAGTAAAAGCTTTTCTCCTAGTGAAGCATAATCTGGTTATAGAAAAAATATATATGGGTATATATTTGTGTGTGTGTATGAATGTTTGCAAACTGTGAAAATAGATACAGAAACTTTTTCTAAGAACAAAGAAGGAGTAATTTATATGAATCATGGCATACTGAGAATTAAACATCAACATTAATTTTAGTGGAAGTTGTAAGAGATGCTCAACAGATCATGGCTGGCCAGCTGAAAAAGGCAGCTTTATTTTTGATTGTTATGTAACACTGACTAAGTTCACAAAGTTTTAGTTAACTCAGTTGAAGACACTAATAATTTGGAGTATGATAGACTTGGCAAAACTAAGGAGTACTCACCAAGGGCTATGGAAGACAAAATTATGACTTGGATCTGACCAAGTACAAATACTTTCAAGGTAGGATCCTGTGTTTGTGAATGAACAGAGCATACCCTAGCTGAGATCTGAAGTGACTAGACATTCAGGTGCTGGATTGTGAGAAAATGTATTGGGTTTATGTGACAAGGTTTTGATGCTGACAGAACTGCAAGGATGGCATCTGTGAGAAGATGTCAGATGCTGCTCCCACATTGGACAAAGCCAGATGCGGACAGCTGTCCAAAGCTGATCCTGTCAGTGATGCAGGGAACATCTTCGTGATAGTGTTCCAAGAAGGGGGTAAAAACACACTGCACAACAGCAGATGAGAGAAAGAAATGAAAATATTTCAGAGAAGCAGCCCTGCAGACAGCAAGATCACTGCGGATGGAGGAAGAGAAGATGCTTCGGGTACCAGAGGCAGAGATTCCCTGCAGCCTGTGGTCAATGCCATGGTGAGGCAGCTGTGCCCCTGCAGCCTATGATCCACTGTGGAGTAGATATTCACCCACCACACCTTTATATAGACAATCTCTCCCAGAGAGTCTTAGTTTCTCCTGTTTTTGTTTTTCTTGGCATCTGGCACTGTAGACAAATTTAGAGAGGGAAGGATTGCTGCAAGACTTGGAACTAATTCCTAAAATAAAAAAATAAAGTTTTCAAACTATGACAATAATGAGTGAATGAATACAACAGCTTGAGTTATTGGCATATTTAAAGATTGAAACAATAGAAGTTGAAATATGCACATTCCTCCTAAAGGAAGGAGGAATATGAAATATGTACATTGGTGAATAACACATTTAAAGAGATATAGTGCAAAGGAAAAGAGCTGCTGTTATTGGACTAGCCAAGCACCAAGGTCTATGCTATTGTCAGAAGAATAGCCTCATGGTGGGTTTAGAGGTTCAGGGCAATTAAATAGTTTAAAAACGTCTCTCAGAGACAAAAGGGATCTGAAAGAAATTAAGACAGGACATGTATACATAGATCACAGCACAGCTGAGTTAACCACCAATGTGTCTGCCTTTACTGGTGAGGAGAGTGTCCATGAGACAGGTTATTCTTGAAAATTTTTATTAAATTTTGTTACTTAACCTGGTGTCTTGCAGGTCTTGTCTTCAAACATTCGCTGTTGAGCGATGTTTCTCCACAGATACACAGTAAAGATAAAAGACTGAAAAAATGAAAACTTATAAAGGTTCAAATTCCCAGTCAGAGACAACTATGAAATTTAGTTCCCCACAGGTACTTCCATGGAGAGATATAGTTCTCTTCTAAAGAATTAGAAGCAAATGTAGAGATTTAGGAATTTTGAGTACTAATGACGATTGAAAGTATAATTTATCCTAAGATGTTTATTACTGTACTATGAAACCCCCACTGAAATGCTTCTATCTGTGTTGAACAAGATGGCCTTTGAAAAAATGGAAAAGAACAGGCATGATTATTCTTCTTTATTTATTATTTATTCGGATTTGGTCATATTATACCTACTTTAAGTACCTCCAAATATATATATCTATATATATGTATGTATATATGTATGTGTATATATATATACACACAAAATTAGTTTGAACAGATAATGCATATGAGAAAGTTTCATGTCTTTAACTAAGTCTGTATGAATCAGATTATAAACTAATGCTGCTGTTGTTTAAAACTGGGTAGGAAATAAATGCATGTGTTACAGTTTAACATGGGAGGAATTCAATAAGTGACCTGTGCTACAACTGCTAGAGTGTCGCAGACACAATCTTTAAAAAACTTGCAAAAAATCTAATTAATCAAAGTACAAAGGTAATTTTTACAGCAGTATGTTGTAAAATGGAGGTGAACACTCCATAGCCTTGTGGGAATGGGGCCTACAGCCATGTGATATCCTGTGAGATATGTGGTGGTGATAGGATTCGATACAGGGACCAAAAAGAAAAAGGTGAGCTGCACAGGAACAAACGCAGATCCAAACCAATATGGTTTATCCACGTTCTCCGTTTATTGTTTACAGACAGTAGTTTTTATACACTTCTAGACAGTTTACAATCGTGAGCACACTCTCATTGACAAACAAACATTGTTTGTTCCTGTCTTAAGGTGGCTAAAGTTTCACACTGCAGACCTATACTAATTCACACCTAGATAGCTCAGTACTTTCTGTTATACCTTAACATAATTTCTGACTGTGCCACAAACTCATTCTTAACTGCGCCACAGGCTTCAAGGCCTCACCGAGGCCCACATCTGAGGCCTAGGTGGGGGTAGCTCAACCTTCACTTTAAATATATAAATCACGCACATCTAGATCGTGACCCATTTCTCTCAGAAATTCCTCTACAGGATTCCCATGGACATGGTGGCATGTTGGTGGCCCAAGAGGTTGCCAGATGGAGACTGGACAACCTGTGCAATGCAATCAACCAGATGGAATAGGCAGTGATATTAAGATGTCACAGTTCTGTTCCACCCTTGCACAAGACCCACAGCTTTTGTAATCTTTATTTTTATAATCTTTCCAACACTGATGATGGCAGTAACAGAATGTTTGACTACAGTCTCACCTTCACTTTCCTAAAAGTATAAATTGGAATTTGAAATCCTCAGGGGCAGAGGATAAGACTATGACCACCTACAGGCAAGTTGGTGGGCTTTCTCATCTCTCCTCCCCAAATCAAAGACATCTCTTCAGTAATATTTGCATCTCCAATCACATCAGACTATACTCAGGAACACTTGTACACAGCACTATACATTTATATTTTGCAAGTCTAGTGAATTTATGACCATCAGTGTAGAAGAATCTGTTGCTCCTACTAGTACTGTATCTTTGCTCATGAAAATTCCTGTTGGGCTCAACCAGACTTAAAGTGTTGAATTGGTAAACCACACTACATGTGAACCTGTGATCATGAATGAGAACAGACATTTATAGTATAACCCATGCTATTGGGTGCATCTGGGATCTTACTGAATGTGATTGGATTTATAGCGTTGAATGGGTTATAATGTGCATCCCACCAGGCTCAATGGACTTAAGGGTGTGTTGTTTGTTTAAGCACCCCCTAAAATTACTGGTACTACACCAAGGGTAGATGGTCTTTGTTCCTGATTTTCTCACTTGTCTCAGGAAATTTGGATTACTGAAAGTTGGTCTAACTGGTAAAGACAAGCCAAAGAAAACACTGCATACCTCAGCCTATTCCATGTTCTTTGTCACTGGGTGTCCCATCCATGTCAGCTGTAGTTCTGTTTTCCCTTTTCTTACTCTACTGCTTATCTGTCTGTAGAAGCTTTTCATGCTGCCTTTCATGCCTCTTAACAGATTCAGCTCCTGCTGAGCATTTTCTAACACCATCTCTGCACAACTGGACAGTGGTTTTGTATTCTTTTTGTGTGATGGGATCCTGCTTCCATTTCTTGTGTGTCTGCTTTTGAAGCTGGGATTTTTAAAGGTTACTTGGGTATCTATGAAGGCCTCCTGCCACCCTTGCCTGATTTCTTACTCGTCAAGATCTGTCTTTCTTGGTCCTGTAGGAGAAGATCCCTGAAAATCACCAGCTCTCCTGGGACTCTCTTCTCTACAGGACAGTTTTCTAGAAGCACCTTCCAAACAGACCCACGCCTATATAGGCCAGAAGAAGGCAAAAGTTCACTGGAGTGGTTTGCTTGATAGCTTCAAGATCACAACTCTTTAGTTATTAGAAAATCTGACCTTCCCTGCACACATGTTAATATACAGCACTAAGCATTCTTGGTTGGTGGTGAAAAGAGGTTGCAAGTTTTACAGTCTCTCTGCATGCCATGTTCTTTTTTTTATCCTGTCTTTCAGTAGCGTATTCATCCCTAAAACTAGAAATGTTGAGGGAAATTTGTCTTTTATATATACACCAAACTGTGAGTAAATAAAGTAAATATGTATAAACAGGTTTGAATTCACTAAATTATTCATTTATTTTAATTATTTTACTTCTATTAGATAAGAAGTAAATAATATGTTTCATTTTTTGTTTCAGTCATGCTATAGTCACAGGGGTCTATTTGTTGAGAGATGTGGGCATGATTTAGGCAGTTTACAAAGAAATATGGATTTAGATATGTAACTGCTAGTGCTTATAACCCAGTGTCAAAGGCTGACAGAAAGAAAATGCTCAGACTAATAAAATGCATACTAAAAAAGAATGCAGTCAGACACAGATCCATATTTAGCATGGTTGCCATGGAAGAGCACAGATTAACATGCTATTAGACACTGACATAATACTCAAGAACTGGGAATTAAGGAAAAAAAAAAGAAATGGAGAGATAAGATTTCAAAATTACTTGTATAATATTGTGTTTCAGAAGAAAAGTGCAGGTGCTAGAGATGGTAGGAGTCAGTGATTGCCAGACATTGAAACATTAAGGATGCTGTTATACATCCACCCTAGTTAGACTCATAATGGAAAGGATTTACTGCCATGTTTCCTGTGTTCAGTTGGTGAGGAATAAGAACATTTATTCTGCACTTTTTCCTGGAAAGAAACATCAATTTAAGACACGTAAATAGCAGGACATGGTACTGTTATAAGAAATTACTTTTTCCATCTCTCAGCAATGTTTAGAACAAGAAGTTTTCCAAGTCCAAAAGGCAGAATAAGGTATGTCAGAGACTAACTGAACAATTTTAGAAGGCCTTGAAGCTCTGTATTGCATAACAGCTATTGTTGGTGCTTCGCTGGTCTGGCAAGTGAAGATGTGCTGTTACAAACAGTCTTTATAGCAACTTCACTTTGAAGACAGGATGTCTGGGACAGACAGTATTGCAGACATTGGTGTTTTATTAAAACAGCTCTCAGGAAATAAATCAAACAGAACTGTGTCATATTTAATTAAGCCACTCCCCTTATGCTAGATCTTTGGGTTTAACTATAAGTGTGCTACAGTGGGCCAGCCCTGCCATTCAAACGGCAATTGCTGGTACAGGTACTGGGAGACTTTCTCAGCAATGTTGTTTTTTTTTTTTCAATAAACATGCACTTCTGTATTGTCCATGTTAAAACTGAGTTCCTGGTATAGAAAAAATAAAGGCATAAGTTATTTTATTCATTAGGAAAAAGATTTGTCTGATAATTGTTTCTTTTTAAGTAGATGATCCATAATGTAAAGAAAATATCATAAGAATGTGGTGACTGCATAATCTGAGCATATATTGTTGGTCTCTTGGTCCTATTGGTTGTTTTTGTTCACATATTGCCTATTACTTGCAAAATTCAGTTAAGCTGTATTTCAGTTAATTACTTGGAGAGAAGAGGCCAGCTTTTATACCATTAGATATTTGCATGATATCCTTTTCTCTTTTGCCTCAAATTATGGGTATACATAATGCATAAACTAGAAACACTGAAACTCCTTGGACATCTTAGACACATCACTAGACCTTACACATTAGGAATGTCATGTGACATTGCCCTCCTCACCCCCCTGCCCCAAACTCTAACATGGCCACCTGAACTTGTCACTCATTAATGTAAAGGAAAAAATAATTACAGAAAAACAGACTGCAATTGTGTAATTTTTCAAAGTATACTAAAGAGGAATGATTTTATAAATGTTCATTCAAACTGGTTTTGGTATGATGCTGCTCTTCTTATCTCTTCCCTTACAGAGAAGCAGGAAGAGACTCCTGTTGCATTCATATCAGGAAACAATGAATAGAGGAAGTCTTCAATAACAGAGGCTTATTTTAGTTCAGAAAAGTCAGCCATAACAGCGAGATATGCATGATATGACACTTCAGAATATATTTCTTACTACATAATACTTTTTTTTTCAGTGTATACCCTCAGGGATCATCTGTTAGAGTGACTGCTCACTTTGGCTTACTTTTTAGTTAGAACTAGATATTTTCAATTCCCATAATAACATCTTCTGTCCACATGAGCTTTTCTCTTGCTTTGTAAGAAGTCATAGGGATAAACTGTATGCTGTGAACCTGGAATGATCAGTATGACCAAGTAGCTACTTTGAAACAGTGAGTGCTGAAATTTAGTTAGCAGGATTTGCAATAAATATCTCTAAGTAGTTAATAAAAAAAAATCCAAAGACAGAGGATATATTAATCATGATACCTGAAACCTTTCATTGCTTCTGTCTTATATCTATGGGTTTGGTATTCCCTTTGCATTTGTTTGGATTTCTTAGAAATATTTGTAATTTTTGTTGGGTAAAAAAACAGTCATGTTGACAGACTGTGTAAGGATAAATGTTGTACTGACAACACAGTTTTCAGTCAATCTACATCATCTGAGTGGTATCTGGGTGATCTCTTGTCAAAGATGATATCTCAGAATGGTTTCAAAGGATTTAATAATGTAAGGTTTAGATAACATTAGCAGTAATGAACTTTTCCATACTAATTCTAGTTTACAAAAGGAGTTTACTGTCTTCCTAAGTTGTTTTGGAATCAAACTAACAAATCTGAAAGTTATAAACATTTATTTCTGGCAGGAAAACATGTCTGTGCTAAATAAGTGCTACTAGTAATTTAGCTTCAATTTTGGAGACTAGCTAGATCTTCAGCTAGAAATTCTACTACTTTTTAAAAAAACAGGGGAGCAGAAAATTTTGATAATTTCATTTGCGAGATTCCTGTCAAAGTACAAAAGGGAAAAGTCAACAAACTAAAGAATATATATGTATCAATATGTACACAGTATTATTCCACACACATATATATCTATATATATGCTCACACAAACATATTTATATGCAATGCCCATAATACATTGCCTGTTTTGACTATGTATTTGCACACATATATTTTAAAATATTATATATATAATATATCTATCACATACACATACACATAATACACACACATAATACACACACACACACATATATATGTATATATAATGCTTAATGGCTTCTTTGAAAATAAATAAATGCAAGGCATGAACTGCAATCTTGCTTTAATTAAACTTGTTAATTTCTCCTTTTGGCTAAAAATGAAGGTGTAATTTAAAACAATTGGATGTGTGCAAAGCCCCAGATATTCAATAAGCTGTAGTTCATTAGGAGGCCTGGATGGTAAGGGAAATTAAAGCAATGGGTGCTTCCCCCAGTGCAGCAGTTACACAAGTAATGCCAGATTATGGGCTTCCTTCCTCTCCCTGTCTTAGGCCATTATTTCTGCTCCTGCAAGACAGTTCAATTCCTCTATCACCTCCTGAGACACTAATCTGTTTTGTATTAACTGAGGGAAAGCCATTGTACAAGCTATGAGGCAAACCATGAATGTCAATACTCTACCTGTGCCTGGTTGCCTTTTCCTATGTGTTAGGGGGATCTACTGTCTCCAGAAATCCCATAGTTTTGTATCACCACAGATTCCAGGCCATTCTTGCTTAATATAAGCAAGATTAAAGATTCATGTGAATACAGCTATTGTCTCTCAGACTACTAGAAAAGTGGGCTGTTATTCACAGCAATATTTCTTGCAATGTGCAGCTCAGTACCCTGCATTTCAGCATATCTCTGAATGTAAATGACAGGAGCTCTGTGCTGTGCATGGCCTGTGGCAGTGTGTTTGGTTCTGTACTGTGCTGGCACTTACCTGTCAGAATACTCTTGGTGTTTTGTGTAATACTTTTTTGGTTTTATTTTATTTGCTTGTTTTTTTTTTTTTTTTTTCTGTAAATCTTTCCTCTCTTGTCCATATTCTGGAAGGGAGTATCTTTGGAAGGGAGTAACACAAGCATGTCTAACTGTCCCAACATACTGAATGCTTCTTTACCCTGGAGACTGTAAATAAGAGAAAGGCAAGATAATATATTTAAGGGGGTATCAGATTACTTTATAGACCTGACTGAAGAGTATGGAAAACATACTGACAAACTGTTTTAAGTGCCAGGGTTACTCTCTTGTGAGTGAGCCTGAAAGGAAGGAGTCAGATCCCTTGGAGATTCCAAAACAATAAACAAAAGTGAAGAACTTCTTAAAAAACTATTTATTTTATGTCTGCATGTAATTAGAGGTTATAGATAGTCATTTTTTTGTTTCATGAAAGCCCTGAACCATGGCAGCACATCAGATGTAGAAAGAAGAATTTAAATCCAGAGTTCTCATTAGACAAGTGCAATATCTGTGATCCCACCAAATGCCATTGATGATGTGCTCAACAGAGATGAGGTAGAGCACGTGAAGTTGAAAGTTGAAGTTGATGATGTGCTACAGGGCTTTACAGCAGGTGGTGGAGTGGTGCATTGAAAGATAAGGATTAGTGTCTTTGGAGCCAGTAATAGATTTTAGGAAAGAGAAACTGAGGGTCATAACTGGCAGTGCATCTTTATTACACTACATATGATACCTTCTATTTGTTATTTGAGGGACAGTATTTGTCTTTGATTATGAGACACATTGGATTCACATTCGAAACTTGGACACACCAAGCTAGCATAATTCAAATGAACATAAAAAAGCCCTGATTGCAGCACTTAGATATGGTAACTAATCACTATTGTTTTCTGATATGTTTGATTTTAGATTGTCACACTGTCTTCTACTGACAGGAGATAGACATTTTAGATATAATACTCATAGGCCTACATATTTGGTAAAAAATAAAAAATTTGTAAAAATGTAGATGTAAAAATAGTAGATGTAAATGTTCACAGTTGCACTTGAGTGCATGTATGATACTTTAGCAATGGAAAAGTTTGTTGAGCTTATACAACAAGAAAGCACTGGAAAATAACAGACCTCAAGGAACTGTAAGATACGACCCCAGGACTTGTCTCCTAAACCACCAGTAGCACTTGGCTGTGCCAGTGCTCTGAGAGCATCAACAGAAGCCATGTCAGGACTCTGATGAATATGGCAGGGCTGAAGAATCCAAGTGTCATTCTTAAAAGCTATTTTCTGCCTGAAACCTCTTGAGCTTTATCTCTGCCAGTGCAATTCTATCTGTCAGGTGCTTTTGCAATTAGAGATGTCCATGTCCTCCCATAGTAGTGGGCATTATGAATACTTTTAACCAGGTGTTGGAATCTGAATTCTTCATTCATGGGGATAAATAGGGTTGGGAATTCTACTGTGGTTATAGGAAACAAAAACTACTTTCTTTTTTTTAATGCTTTTTCTTTCCCAAGGTACTTTTTTTTTTTTTTGGTAAAAAGTTAGTCATCTAAGAGGTCTTAGCCCAGTGGTGCTTTCTTGCTTCTTTTCCTCTTCTTTGTAGATACACATCAGCACAACCCCATCCAACCATACCTTATGTCCACAGCAATCACATTCCTATGATTCTAGACTTCCTTTGTTTGAAAGGACATGTGACGGATTTCTATTCAAGTTAGGAATTATCAACTTACAGCATACTCATAGAACACAGAAAAAAACTTGAACACTTCTGTTTCTCCTGTGGTATTTACCCAACACAGAAAGAATTATCTCTTCAAATATGTTTTAAAATGGTGTTTTGAGCCCACAGCTTGTAGTTAGCTCTATTAGGGACCGCAACCCATATAAAAATCTAGTGATTTTGAGGGATTGACACATGGCTTCTGCAAATCAAAATTAAACCCATTTTCAATGACTATTCAATATTCAAACTGTTTGCATTTCATTTTAGGAAAAATAAGAAGAAAACCAGAAAACCCTACTGAGTTTTGACAGCACATTAAGTTCATATAAAGCTCAGAACTTGCTGTTGCTCAGAACTTGGAATGGCCTCTGTATTTCATCTTGAGTAGTTAATTACACATCTTATAAGGAAAGAAAATGACTAATAGCGGAAGAAGCACTTTGAGTGATGAGTGGAAAGTGATTATTTATAATGTAGTAATTTGATACATCTTGTTCAGGTTGTAGGTGAAAGATATTTTAATGTGAGAAAGGTAAGATAATATTTACCAGCAGTTACTCATATGACTGCTCCTCCCTTTACTGAAAGCAGAGTGCAAGCTATAATGAATCTTCCCTATAGTTCCTTTATTGATGGATCTGCAAAAAACCCTGTGAAAATCAGTATAATGCATGACTTGTAGACATGGCCCATGACATTTAAGGCAGTAATTTAATTTTGAGAAGCATATCAAGAAATAAAACTCAAAGAAAGTTTTGGCTTTTCTGTCTGTAATGCCATCAGTATTCAGAATTTCTCAGAGAAATTCAGATGGTCAGAGAGCAGGAAAGGATATTATCATTTCTAACAGGGTGGCATCCCAGGGACATCCAAGAACAGAGCTCCATTGTGCTAATCAGTACAAAAATGCAGTAGCTGACACCATGTGCCCTGACAAGGATGCCAGGAATTCCTGATCAGACCTAAATGTTGCTCAAAGTTGTAGGGTGTGTCGTCCTGAAAAGAGAGGCAGTAGGCAGAACTACTAGCTTAAATCCCAGAAGTAATAGTGCATCTAGCTGGATTACCCCCCAGGAAAAATCTGAACCTTGATCTACGTCTCATTATATATTTAAATCCATTGTTGGAGCAGGGCTCGGGACCAAAAATGGCACCAAGCTGTATGGTTTTGAGAACAGAATTCTTGATTCATGAAATAACATGAAGTATTTAAAAGAAGATTCAGGGAAAACTACTAAAAACACTATGAAAATGTTTTCTCATAAAAGAGCATGGGAACAAAGTTAGTCCATGACAAAAGACTTCCCTGAGCTTAGGAGACAATTCCATTTTCTCAGGAGCCTTTCTATGATGTCCAATTCTTATCAATCACAATACCATATTCTTGTCAAGTTTTCCCCCTTGTACTCTTCATTTCTAGGATACAGTTAAGAGCTATGTATTTCAGCTATGTTAGAGCAAGAAACATCTGCTGTTGCAGTGTGCCAGTGATACCAGGGTTGGCTCTCCAATGGAATTTTTATTAGGCATTACCTTAGCAAACATACTGTGCTTGTCAGCATTATGTGAAAAGGGAATCATCTCAGGTTTTTCTCTAATAGATCAATCCTTTTGTTTGATAAAATTTTAAAAAATTTCCTAAGTGAATATCCTTGCAAAAGCAACCCTATACTTTTTACAAACATTTTCAATAATAGGTAGTAAATAGAAAAAGGTGTGCTGCCTGTTACTTATTTTATGAGAAGCCTACTTGATCTTTCATTTCTCCTTTTAAATCGTGCTAAAATTGATTAATCAATTATGTTTTCTGCTACCATTTTTTTTAACTGATTTAATTATTTTTTCCTAATGTAGCCTATTTTTTTCCCAGTGCATTTGATTTGGCAGATATAATTTCAGTTATATGATGGAGATGGCATATTTATCTCTTGCTGATACTTTCTCAATAGCTTTTGAACTTACTGTATAATTGCAACCAAATTTATCAGAGCAGTAGAGCTATCAAAATAACACCAGACTGTATAAGCTTTGTAAAAAAATTGAAGTAGGGTAGAGGAGAGATTTATTTTTCTTTCCTTTTTAGGAAAGATTTCTGAAGGAGAGCCAAAGAAGGGTTTTACTGTGCTCTGATGTGCGCTGGCACACAAGAAAAAAAGAAATCAGTGCAGCACACCACCATCCTTACAGTAACAGTCGAATAGGACGTGCGTGGCCAGTGGTCACATCCCCTAATCCAAAGCTAAGAGGGAAACATAGTGGAGGAGTTGGGGCTCCTGCAGAATGGCTCATGGGCAGAGCTGGCTACTTTTACCCAACGGTCATAAATCACAGAGGAATAAGGCTTTGTTGATCATTAACCCACTGGAGTGGGGTTCAGTTTACAAATCCTTGTCTCCTACTGCAGTCCCTCATTTCTATATTTGCTAAAGTATGACATTTACTGCAATTGCTACTACTGCTACTGCAAAAATAAGTGAGCAAATAAAACTCATAGACTTTCCACTGGAAGCAGCATGACCAATCTACCACCACTTTATTCCTGAGTGGTAATAGCAGCTAACTGCAATGTGATCTAAAGCTCTGCTGTTTCTTTAGCGAGTGGATCTCAGTTGTTGAATTACTGCATTCGCTTTGTTGCTAGTCATTAAAAGTGCAGGATATATCCATATTGGAGCTAACAGGGAGTTGTCATCTATAGCTGTCAAATCCTTATGCTTAAAGAAGAAATCTTACATATCAATTATGTCCACATTAGTTTTTTTAATTTAAGCCATAATCAGTACCTTGTAACAATTACATCAAGAGAAAAAAATCTAGTAACTTTGTGTCCAGGATAAGAATTTACCCTTAACTTTTATATTTTAGTTGGCTTTGGTTTTGGCTGCATAGGACTGAACAAAAAATGTTATGATCTCAGTTGTTTTTAACCAAGGAGTTTTATGCTGAATTTTATTTAAATTATGTATCTATTTTTACTAGCAAGCAATTTTGAGTATTTTTTTATCTTCAAATTTCTCATTATGTGTTTTCTATCTATACTGTAAAAATATTTGCTGCAAGTTAAAAGATGCAGTTTTTTCAGATGATCGTTGTTGTTTCCATGGAGTTTTAAAACTCACTCATCCCATGAAAGATGAGAAAGCTATAACCAAACAAACACACTTTTATTTAGATAAATAAAAGAAAAATTCCCTTGACGTCTCTGAGGAAAAAAAAAAAAAAAAAAGAAAAAAAAGGCTGAATTTAGAGCAGGGTCAGAAATCAGTACTGCTCTACTGCTCTTATTTTGTTCTCAAGATCAGGTAGGAGAAATCTTATTCTTTAATATAAAGACAGTGTCTGTAAACATAATCATATTTTCAAAATAACCATATTTTCAAAACCATATTTTCTGATAACCATATTTTCAAAAATAATTTATTTGCAGAGTCCATTTTGTAAAAAATCTCTGCTGATCTCAGCCACAGTAAGATTGCACAAAGTAAATGAAAATTGTGTCCCAGATTTTTCTTTTTCTTACAATGACTGTTGTTTTTCTTTGTGCATTTTCAGTTGCTACTTTATATGGGGCTTTCCTTATGATATTATAGGGTTTGAATTATTAGTTACAGTCAGCATTTCTCAAAAGTAGCTTTTTGCAAACAGGCTTATATATATCACAGGCACTTTTCCTTCTCTTTAAAGCATCTTCAAGTTCTTCAGACTCAAAGATAATATTTAGACTTAATTTATATTATATAACGATCTATTGTGTCCACCTGGAGGATGATGAAGAAGTGATGCCTTTCATAAATGTTGCACTCGAGACGGAACAATTTAACTACATGGAGTCTCCTTCCGTGACATTTGCATAAATTGATGGCATTAAGCTCCCAGTGTTGCTCTTCCCATCATACACAAGATCAAAGAGCTATTATGCTCTGAGTCTGTCTGCAGCTGTTACATGCTTTCAAGGACTGTTTTCAGTCTCTCTGTTTTTCAAGAATATTTGCCATAGGGGAGTATCGGCATTTCCACTGTACTCAAGCTGTAATTTTCCCAAAACAGTGTTGTGTTCGGGCGACTGCCATGTTCAATTTCTTAGGATTCAGTTGTGGAGTCATGTAACACATAGCATACCATGGTGGTGAAACATGGTCTCTTTTTCTCAGGAACCAGAGCTCTCTCGGGAGCTGCCTCCTGCTGAGTGGCTGCTAGCACCTCCTCAATGTGGAAATAATGACTTAGGCAGGCACAACAGTGAGGAAACAGGATGCAAAGACGTGCATGTGTGCATGTGAATGTAAGGGAGAGGGACTAAGATGAGGAAGAGGCACATGGATGAGACTAAAATTTAAATGTTTTTTTGCTCTTTTTGTTATGGTGTCAGAAACTTAACTCTCAGTGCAAGGGTAGTTGTGCTTTGAAACATTGTAACTAGCATTTATGTTGTAATAAACTTTTTTTTTCCTTATCCTTCCATTTCTTGTAAAGACAATTGTTCATCTTACAGGCACCAGATACTAAGTTCAGAATTTTCATAACTCATCACACAATATTAGGCTGCTTAAATCCACAAATTACAATCTCCCATAAAATCAATCACTTTGCAAATAGCTGATAACACGGAAGACTTACAGATTAATTATCAAAGAAGCAATTCACTTTTGAATGATGAAAGTAGTTAATAGAAGAAAGTACCTTAAGTGGTACAAAATCTTCCTTGGTATTTTAGAATGTTTTTAATACTGCAACCTTTAGTGTAATTACCAAGAATTCTCAGAGGTCTTGTTATGGACCATTCTTGAAGCAGATGCCTACTATACAAAGAAAAGCTTTCTTTGGGCAGATCTGCAAATGATGCATAATAGGATTATATAAGTTAGCACTGCTTATTCATTCCAACATTTGCATTTTAAGTTTATTTTTTACCCAGCTCTCAGGCAAACAAACTTATGCTTCTTACAGACCTGCAACAGAAACATTGAGCATAAAAATCACCTGTTAAAAGTTTTAGTCAAACATGGTGGCAATCGCTGAGAACATATGCTCATATGCACAGCAAGCTCTAGATAATGCCTCTATACTAGAGCATTTCTTCCCACTCTCCTGCTTGTACTTATGTCATAGAAGTATTTTCTTAAATACGACTACAAGACTACAGCAGGTGTACCAGCCCCTTGCAGCACTGAGAGTCAAAACCAGCCTGCTAGAGGAATGTCAAGCCTTGACATTGGCCAGATCCATCAGCAATGTCATGAGCTCCTTTTAAAATCAGAACAGATTGACAAAAGACCTCACAAAACCTCTGTGTCAAAAAAAAAAAAACAAAACAAAAACCCCAAAACAAACAAACAAACCCAAATCAAACCCAAGACACTGAAACCAGCTTTGAAACTTTTCCCAAATTACTGCTAGCACAGAACCTGGAATACACTGGTGCCCCTAACTGGTTTGATGGCACTGACAGAGGGACTGCCGAAGGGTCCCTCCTTGGAGAATGCTTCCTTGAGGAACTGCTCTGAGCACCAGCGCTGGAACTGGGGGGCTGACAGCCTGTCAGCGCAGGCACTGCGTTTATAAATTCATACTGGCAAATAAAATATGCCTGGGCCACCAGGCCAGCTTCTCCCTTTGGGATGAGGGGTGGAAACAATAGGGATACACATATAGCAACCAGGGAGCACATCTGAACATGAATGGCAGCCAGGACTGACCTCCAGTCCAGATCAGTAGTACAGTGAGGAAGTAGTTCTGAAGTCAAGCCTGGAATTCAATCTGTGGATCAGGATCAGGTCCAGAAAGCACCTGGTGGGTACACAGTTATGAGGCAAAGCTCAGTAAAACCAGGGAGTCAGCCTGCAAGTTGGTACTGGGTCAACATGGTCCCCCACCAGCTATGACCTGCCTAAACCACCCACCAGTGCTCCTCTAGCTCAGGCCCAGGTCTCTTCTGGGCCCATGGCTGTGGGTATTGTTCCAGGTGAGGCAGCTTCAGCATTCTGGATTGTTTGAGCACAACAAAGGCCAGAAAGAGAAAGCACCAGAAAGAGAAAACCAGCTTGCTGGGGATAGTGAGGAGAAGAACCACGGGACAGGCATCACTGAGCCTAAAACATCATAAAGTCAGGCTATCTAAAAGCTGGTTTGTTTTCTAACCAGTCATGCCATCACATGTTCTTTTATTCTGTTCTTGCTGCAGACCAACAAGTTCCCTTATGCCTTGGCACCAGCTGAACTCATGGCATGTTTATAGAGATGTGCATGTCGAGGGTATCTTGTAGTTCCAGTGCCCCCAACAGTGTCTGGCAGGGTAAGAGTCAAGTGCTATTAGAAGGAGCCCCTTGCATCAGCAGAGTATGCATGCACCATGAGGCACAGCAGCCCACAGTGCAGGCAGTCCTCATAAACCTGCAGGCTGAGAACACTCTTTGTACTCTGTGCAAATAGCCTACCTCCACAGAACACTCTTTGCCTTGTTGGTGCATAGCATTATGTAAGACAACAGAATAGTTTAAAATATTACCTGTCCTTCACAGTTTGGGTGACCAAATGCAAATGGATCAGTGTGCCTGGACGCTGTAGTCAGTGTCTTTGCCTCATCTTGTAATTTCTCCGTGTGATTACAAATAATTATGGTCATAGCATCCTTTCTCTTATGGGCTGTTTCCCCCCAAAGATCAGTATGGGCTCTGAGAGAAGGAAGACTTCTGATCTGAATCATTCCTATCTGGGGTGTTTGTGTTCGGCCGTCTGCTTTCCTTTAAAGGATACTAGAAATACACTTTTCACACCTCCACTTTTAGAATACATCTGTTGCATGAAGCAGTTTGTAGGGACTTTGGCTGTTGAAAGATTTAGTGCTTGTTCCCAGCTCCATCTCATCTAACTGCTTTTCAGGACAAGAATTAGTCTTTTTATTTAGTTGCATTATACTTAAACCCTGAAGTCCAATGTACTTCTGTGTAGCCTACCTGTGAGCATGCCCAAAAAAATTACTGCATTTGCCAAGCTCCTAGTAATTAGGTCAATTTTATATAAACTGGACATTTTCTTCCTTTTTTTTTTTTTTTTCCTCTTTTTTTGGTGTGCGGAGGAACTTCTGAGAGCTACTCTTAGATGTTAATGTAAGATGCTAATGTTAGATGCATCTGTTCGCAGCCAAGCACAACAAAAGGTACCCACAGATGGAGTTTGCAATAAATATTATGTGCCTGAGGACCACTATAAAATCTAATAAACAGTTATCTACATTGGATACATTTCCAAAAAATAGATTCTAAATTACTACTGGCATTGAAAATATTTTTTAACTCGGCAGAACAAGTTTAGTTTTACATGAATGCTCAGAAGTTACCCAGTTTTAGGGTTACAAAGAGAATTGTAATAGAACCCTCAGACTAGTCAAGTATAATGATAACTGCCTTATTCCTCCTTATTTTATAGTTAAAATGTGAAAAATTAAAGAGATTAACATTGTTAATCTCTTTTAACATATATTTCCCTTTTGTTCTCTCTTTATCAGAAGCAAAAATCTTGGATAAGTCCAATTTACTTTTCACATGAGCTGAAGTAGTTTTCTCCTACAGCCCTAGTCTGTTTTTTTCATATTTCAGTACATTTTAATGGACTCCATTGTTATTTGAGAAATTCAGTCTCTAGAGAGAAGTTTTGGTCACAAAATACTAAACTAGTGTTTGATTCCTTGACACCACAAACTCATTTAACCTCCTAAAATCCACCCAAAATCCTAGCCTTTCAGTGCCAGTTCTGTAAAATACTGTGTTTAATTCTCATGTAGATGATAACTTTGGGCAATTTGCAGGTAGAGCTGGCACATGAAAGCAGAACTGTTACAAATTATGGTATACATTGTGCAGTTCTATTTCTGAAGAACTGCTATTAAATATTTTTATACCCTTCATTTTAGAGTACAGAGCAATGCAATATATTTTGAAATTTCAGTAGTGCCTTCCTACCACTGTTGCTACTAAAAATGCTCTTCAAGAAAAACAAAATTTCCTCTCCCTTCTCTGTTACTCTGCTGTGTCTGAATTCAGTCTTGTTTCTGGAGATGTCTCAAGTCATGTGAACATTTTTTTGTAGTCATGGCTGCTCTTACACTCTGATCTTATCTTTCTCTGATTAATCCATGTTCTTAGAGTATTGAATTGCCAACTATGAAAAAAAGAATATTAATAATTTTTTTCTTTGGATTAGCACTGAAAAGTATAAAATTGTAGACCAAAACCAGACTATCAATAGAAGTCTGGTATTTTAGTGTACTTCCTTATTATATCTTAAGCAATTTAATTTCTGTTGCCTAAGTTTAAGAATTACAGATTATGGGGAAAGTCATCCCAAGTTTGTGTAAGTTTTTAAAAATTTCTTTTTATATTATATATAAAAACTAGAACTTCAATAGTTAAAATTATAGAGTAGTTCATTGGAGGTGTCATATTAGCCAATGTCTGATTAAGATGATGTACAGTTGACTTAGCACTTCTATAGAGCAATAATAAAACACTGATGTTCCTAAATCAGGAACAAAATAGGTTTTACAAAATCATAGGCAAGTTCAGGTTGGAAGACACCTCAAGAGGTCCTTCTTAAAGCAGGGTCAGATCACATTGCTGAGGGCTTTAACCAGTCTATGTTGAAAAGAATGAGGCTACACAAGCTTCTCTGGGAAACCTGTTCCAATGCTTGACCATCCTTGTGGTGAAAAGGTTTGGCATTATATCTATTTGAAGCCTTTTTTTGTTTCAAGACTTGATCAAAAACTGATTTGAGCCTTTGGATAGATGGCAGCATTAGACATAAACTACCACACTGTTGCTTAATCATATGAAAGGAATTAAGTTACTACCTCAATATAAGTAATCAAACTGTGACAGATGTCATCAAGTTTTATTATAAAATGTGGATTTCTACTTCTTAACTGAATAACTTAGCAGAAACAGCAGCTTCCAAAAATCTGTAATGAGCTATGAGCATACCCTACAGTTCCACTGAGCACATCTGCCATAACAAACCTGCCAAAAATTCAAGAAATCAATGGATCTGTCAAGAATGGAGAACTGCTTTTTCAATCCTTTATTTATAACCAAGTAAAACATTTGACTACAGCCTCCTCTCTGCTGGGATCTTCTTCTGTCACTAGAAAAAACCTGCAGCAGACTTTTAAGCCTCTGTCTGATGAAAAGGCTGTATTATGCCTTACTGATATGCTAACAGATCAGCCCAGTGAAAAATGCTTGAGCTGAAGAACATCTCTGCTTTTTGAGAGCTATCACAAAGCAAAATGAGAATTTTCATCTGAGATACAGATTTGTTATGCCATTCAATCAAACATTTCTTCCCACTTAACAATATGGATAGATAATGTCAAATACAGGATATTTTGCAGAACTATTGAATATAACTTCCCTAAATCATTATGCAGCCAGAATGAAACACAAAAACAGAAACTTGAAGACTGAGAAGTTTTCCCACATTCTGAAATACAGCATTTTGGAATATCTACAATTAAAGGACAAACTATTGTATTTGATCCAAGTACAAATGTTACTTGCAGCAAAGATCAGCATTGCTAATCCCTACTTATTTTTGTCAATTCATTTAGCCTGAGAAAACTGTAGAAATATCTGTGAAAACTTGGTCTTTTTATTCTATCAAAGTAAGGATAAAATGATATGGTAGAGAGCCCCCTTCAGCTATCCATAAAGAAAGGTGAAATCTCTTAGTAATAGCAATTTTTATTTTAATTTTTCAAATAAAGGTATGATAAGAAATCTAGCTGAAGATGAAGTAAGGACATAGTTAAATAGTAAGTCTAAATTACTAATATACAAATAAAATAAAATGAAAGGGCAGTCATCCAGATATTTCACAAGTTTCTTATGTGACTAGGAAGTTTGGAAACTGTTGGTTGTTTTATTCTCTGTAAAAATTACTGTATAAACACATAATAGACACCCTTGTAAAATATTTTTATGGATGTTTTTCTGAAGCTTTCATCCAAAGCAGAAAACCTCTGGCTGATGAAACAGCATTTATATCCAGAAAACTTTATAAAAAAAAAAATTCATTATTCATGCCTTATATAAGAACTACTCCAAATCATATAAGGCTAAAATAAGATTAAATTGTTTCAGCCAAAGACAGGGCTTAGATAGAATCACTTATTATGACCAAATCTTTTTTATTTGTAACCTATGGACACAAGAAGCAAAAAAAAAAAAATATATATGTATACATATATATATATATATATATATATATATATATACACACACACACTTTGAGGTATTGAATTCTTTGAGTTATTGCAACAATATGTGGAGAACATAAAGAATTGCAGGTAAAACAAACAAGTTACATCTAAAGCCATGCAATGGCAAAAGTTGTTTCTGACATCTAAAACACTGTAGCACTTTCTTGACTTTTCTGTCCTAGCTCAAAACATAGCTGAGAATTCAAATCAGTAAAATACGACATAGAAGAATAATTTAATCTAGCAATTTTAGCAAAAAAAAATTAGGAATAGTCAGTTTGACCTCTGAATAGTGTTGAATAGTGTTTTAGTTTGATGTGACGTGAAATGTTTAATTTTGAAATTTGCATATTGAAAAAAAATAAGCTATTAAGAAGCCATCATTTTTACATTGAAATATTGTGAAAGGCTACTACATATTATCCTTGTATTAGGTATGACTAATGAGAAGAAAATATTCCACTTTTACCATAACAGGAGATAAGACTAATTAAATCAGAGCAGACAAAGAAAATTTAAGTTTCAAACTTCTTTGTCAGATGGAGCAGATTTTGAAGTCAAGATATGCAGGGAATATTACCTAATATGCCAGAGGTTAGGCAACATGTGGTAGTTGTGGTTTGATGATGGCTGATGGATGTCGTAGCACATATTTTACCAGCCTGTGCAACTCCTATTAAGAATGAAGCAAGGTTTAGTGCATGAGGTTTCCTTGTATTTACCATCAATTGGCATGCTATCAGAGTACTTTTGCAGTACAATGCAAAATCTTTAGCACTTTAGACAGTTTATGTAATACAATGTAAGTATCTTCTGGTTTATATAAATATATATATCTATATTTATGTTCACATTGCTTTGTAATGAGATGCTGGGTGTTCATCAGTGTTTTCATTTATTTTCTATGACAGGTTATGTGTCTCTTCCAGAAGCTTGAAGTCTGACCAACCTCTTAAGAAATTCATTGTAAATCTGCCTTTTGTTTTTGTTCAGGCAGATGGATCTTTACTGAAACCATATTAGAAAAAGTAACATTAGTTATCCTGTTGCCTGTGTAACTGGTCCAACTTCAGGATGATCAGTTTTGGTGGATGTACCCATGCTTGTTTAAAGGCTCCTCTGCATGCAGTTAAATACCACAGACATGGCATGCATTAACTTACATAGGCTTTATACGGTAATAGGCTCCATAGTTTGAAAAATGTGTGATTTTATTTTACGGGGATTGCCAGAAAGAAAGGATACATGTCTTTTAGCTCTGCCCTTTTCAGAATTATGGAAGAGGTTAATCCACTGTTCTCTAGTCCTCCAATAGGCTGAATATTTCAAACCCTGATTTCAGCTGTCAGGACTAGAGGAAACAGTTTTATTTTGGGAATTATAAAGTCCTCCTAAGGGCTGGATGTTAAGTTGTCAATAGAAGCTGTCTCACCTTCATCAGATGAACCACTTTGTACCTGAGAAAATGTTAATGTCTCTAAGCCTTAAAAAAAATTCTGCTGCAATAGTAGCTGAAATTACAAATTTGCCTAATCTGGGGAAGAAGTATTTTGCTTAAGGTGTTGAATTTTTCATTCTGTGTATTTGAACATGATTGCAGATGTGTTTCTTCTCGAGTATTGAAAATAGTTTAACAGTCCTTTAAAGAAACCATAGATCTCTTGCAAAAAAATAGTAAATCTGAACCATGTCAGTGTTGTGTTTACATGCAGACAAGCAACATTCAAATTAACATTTCTTAGAGCTCTGACCACCTTGCCTCCTCCTATAGAAGCCAGTGACATGTAGCTTCATTAATTTTTAAAGATTTATGATTAAAATAGCCTTCTGGAAATAAATTTTGAATTTTCTTCAAATTCTGCAGGGCTGTACTGATTCAGGCTGGGATGGAGTTACTTTTCCCTATGGCAGCCCTCATTTTGCCATGGTGCATGTTGGTGCTGAAAAGGTGTTGATAACACACCAGTGTTTGGCTACTGCTGAGCAGTGTTGGCATGGCACCAAGGCTGTCTTTCCAAACTGTCACCCCTCCAAAGGACAGTAGGCTGAGGCATGGGCAAGAGTTTGTGAAGGAGCATAGCCAAAACTGCTGATCCAAGCTAAGCAAAGGGATATCCCATACCATATGGCACCTGTTCAGCAATAAAAGCTGCATTTGTCTTCTGGAGGACTAAAGCCCTACTTGACAGAAAGTGTCTGGTCATTGCCTGCTGATGGGAAATAGTGAATCAAATCACTTTGTTTACCTTTGCTTCCATGCATGACCTTTGTTGTTCCTTTATTAAACTGCTTTCACCTTGATCCACAAGTCCTTTTTTCGTCTTATTTTCTCCCCTCCATGCTGCTGAGACAGGGAGTGATATAGTGCTTTGGTGGACACTTGGTTGTCAGCCAAGGTCAACTACCACAAGGGATAAAGGAGGATCTAATATGGGCCAGCTGGAATGATCTCATCACAATCAGGATATTAAAGAAAGTGAACTAAAAAGAGGATGCTTTTCCTTTATTTGTGCCCCCCATTCCAAACTGTCCTTTTGGAAATCACAGAAAGCAGAATCTTATATTTTTCAAGTTACCTACTAGAAAAATCTATTTCCCAAAACATAACCTCTTCCTAAAACACATTTTATCTTTTAGCACCTTGGTTAGATAGGATAAAAGAACTCTTCCCTAGTCCTAGATTTTCTTGGGATATCCTCTTTATCCACACCTCAGACTTTTCAGTTCTTTAGGACTTCCACACAACTTGTGTGGTTTTAAGTCCTTTAAGTCATTGCCAAGAGGAAATGAACCCATGTCATATCTCTATACAAACTTTGGGTTTAAAAGCTGTTGTAAATTATTTCTTTTATCTGGTTTTCTATTCCTATAACATTAGTTAAGAAAAAACCTTTAGTGATTCTTAAAGCATATTACCAGTCTTATGTAAAAATTGACCCTAGTAGTCATTCTAGGATAATTTTCACCCTGAGTAGTTCAGTCAGCAGCCATCAAAGGGTAGAGTCCTCTTCTGTAAAACAAATTTATGATAGATCAACCATTTTGTAGGGAGTAGTATTTTTTATCCACCTTCAAATTGTGTAAGCACATAATTTCTCTGTTAAAATGCAGCTAGATCAATTAATGGAAATAACCTTTTGCTCAGCTTTTTACCTTGCCATATTAATTATCTCTTAATCACATGTTAGAGACTCTCAAATTCACCAGCAGATTTCTATTTACTATCTCATATATAAATTTAATATTAATCATATACTCAGGGTTGTGTTGTCATAAAAACAACTCGGAGAATGCTCTGGCATTCTCCTTCTCTTTGTGACTTTAGGACTGTCAAGTTTTCTGTATTTTCAGAGTTGCATGATTAGAGACCTTATTAGTTGATGTGAGAACTGTGAATTACCATGTTCCATGAAACATCTAACAGTGGACCAAATTCCCAAAATTCACCTTATATGTTAATCTACACAGCAAAGTGGGATATCACAGAAATACCAGGCTAGTGCAAAGCTGTCTCATTCAGTCAGTGCTGGAGAGCTGTGCATATCTCTACAGAATTATATCTAAAGAAACTAGTTTTCTGAGAAATTACTCACAGACAAAGCAGAATAACACATTAGAGTGACTATGCCACTTTCTCTTAGTGACAATGTGTTTTTAGAGTTAACTTATATGTCCTCATGTAGTTTTGTCCTGTAGTTCTGTCTTGCAGTACTTTATCATATCCTCTAATAAACAACTTCACAAACTATTTTTGGTTTTTTGCGCACACGTGTTGTCTTTTGATATCCTGCATTTTAGCTTTAGCATTTTAGCTGTAGAACCTGCAAAAGCCCTAAAGCTAATGAGATTGTCAATGTAAATATTAACCCTTCTGCTTCAGGAGATAGATTTCTTAAATCTTCATTCAAGTCTGTATCAAAGTACCTTGGGTAGTAAGGCAGGGATGATATATTGACTAAAAATGGCTCTGTATTATAAAATTTAGACATCTGTGGAGTCAGACATATGGGAAAACATTGTAGTAACAATTTCATGAAGAGAAAAAGCCTGAACTTTTCTTGATATTCTTGTGTTTTTCAGTTATTTCCTTGGAAATAGTACTATTAGTACTACCAGTACTATAATACCTCTAATAAGTAGAATGCTGAATTCACCCTGTCACTTTGAATATATGGGAACCCTGGCAACATGGACTGTATATTTATGAAACAAGAAAAAAAGTACAGCTATTAGTATAAAACTACTTTGAAAGAAAACAAATTGTCTTCTACTTCATTTTAATCTGCATATAGAAAGTTGAAACATCTTATTAGTTTTGATTCTGACATGTCCTTTCCCCTTACCTCTGAATACTGCTTCAGCTTTACATTTTCAGAGGGCTTGACCTGAAGGTACAATTTTGTCATCAGCAGTGCTCTCTGAGTTTATCCTACTAACAAAGAAATGCTTTGATCCACAGAGATGACAACAGGCTTTACCCAGGCTATAAATTCAATAAGTTTCAAGTCTACAAGTAGTCATAAATTAGATGCACATTTTAGTGTTTATATAGGGAAGCTATTGTGTTTAGAGAATGAGATTAAGCAGAGTGGTCACAGAAAACTGAATAGTAAATCCCATGCTCCCAGTAAAGCCCTAGATCTGTAAGACATGAAAATAGTGATCTGCCCAAATTGGGCAGATATATTGATGGTAAGAATTAATACTGCATGGGTTTTTTGGTAAAATATATCATATGTATAACAATAAATCACCCTCGTGAGCTACTCAGTAGATTCTCTCTCTAAGTTCACATTTTCATTTTTACACAGTACTCAAAAATTATATATGCAAAAAGATAATTCTAATTGCTTTGTTGTAAACAGAAAGAATATTTCAATGCAGGGTTCAACTAATGGGACATATTTAACAAAGTAGAACTGCATTCTTATGCAAAGACAACATTTTAAAATATTATACTTTCCTATAAAAGTGAGAATGCATTAAAAGGGTTAAACTTATAGTTTATGTTGTCAAGATTTGCTTCTTAAGAATTTAATATGAAATAAGATTACAGGACCCCTACTCTATTGAAAGAAAGAGAACGTATTGCACATCTATTTATAAAACAGGCTTCAGGAGCACAGAAGAACAGATGTCCCTAATTGCTTAGTTACTGTTAGTTGTCAGCTTAGACATTCTGGCCAGAAAATTTTTATAATACAGCAAAAATAATTGCTCTACTGATAGACCCAGTTTAAATGATTGTTCCTAGTTTTGAACATAATCTTATTACCTGCTAGTCACGTAGAAAGTTTTTATACAAAAGCACAGATACATTGATTTGGATTGTTGAACTTAATTATAACTACATTATTTGACTAATGAAAAGGAATCATTTTCAGAAAAATGATAAAAAGTTAAATGGTAAATGGCCAATATGCTATTTAAGTATCTCCTACTCCTAGGAAGAAGAGTTTTGTTGTTGTTTTTTTTTTTTCCTTGCCTAAAATTGTTCTTCTGCCAGGATATGATCGTGTTCTGTCTGAGACAGAAGTGGACAATATATCATAGAATCATAGAACATCTGAGTTGGAAGGGACCCACGGGGATCATCAAAACCCAACTCCTGCCCCTGAACAGGACACCCCAAGAGTCACACCATGTGCCTGAGGCTGTTGTCTAAACCCTTCTGGAACTCTGTCAGGGCTGGTGCTGTGACCTCTTCCCTGGGGAGTCTATTCCAGTGCCCAACCACCTCCCAGGGGAAGAACCTTTTCCTGATATCTAACCTAAACCTCTCCTGACACAACTTCACACTGTTCCTGCGGGTTCTGTCACTTGGCACCACAGAGAAGAGGTCAGGGCCTGCCCCTGCTCTTCCTCTTGTGAGAAAGTTGCAGACTGCAGTGAGGTCTCCCCTCAGTCTCCTCTTCTCCAGGCTGAACAGACCAAGTGACCTCAGTGACTGCTCATAGGGCTTCTCTTCAAGGCCCTTCATCACCCTTATGTCCCTCCTTTGGGAACTCTTTAATAGCTAATATCTTTTTTTATATTGTGGCCCCCAAAACTGCCCCCAGCACTCGAGGTGAGGCTGCCCCAGTGCAGAGCAGAGGGGACAATCCCCTCCCTTACCCAGCTGGTGATGCTGGGCCTGATGCCCCCCAGGACACCCCAGGTTGGCCTTCCTGGCTGCCAGGGCACTGCTGACTCTTGTTCAACTTGCTGTCAAGCATAACCCCCAGGTCTCTCTCCACAGCTCTGGTCTCCAGCCTCTAATTTTCCAGTCTGTCTGTTCATCCAAAGTGGCCCTATCACAGGTACAGAATCCAGCCATAGGAAAAGCCAAATGAAGGTTATACTAAACTGTGTTTGTTTTCAGTTTCTCAAATAAATATAAGCCACAGCAAAAGATGTAATCTTAGGTTATTTCTGCCATAAGTATTCTACATTTCTTAACAATTACAAAAGAATAGCTGCTTACAGCAACTTAGAGGGTCTGACCCTGGTTCCACAGTTAATTTGATCGTGCTTCTGGCAACCTAACATGGTCAAGTGCAAACAGATGTTCCACAGCAGTGAGATTCAGTTCAAAACTTGGACACATCAGTGTGGATTCTGCCCAAGCTAATTAGCTGTGGTGAAAAAAAAATCTGTATTTTATTAAAGCCATATGTTTTTAATTCTTATATCAAGAATTTGAAAAAATAAACTGATTGTCATAACAGTGTGAACAAAGTATAGTAAAGAGCTTTATGAGAATATGATCCATGACATTTCACTACCTGGAGTGGCAAATGCTGTGGGTCATATATGCAGCCACAGCTAAATACTTTTTCTCTTAAGTGTACTTATCTGTGTTTAGGTTCTGAGCCCTCACTTAAGACAAAACCCATGCAGAGCAAAATATGAAGATGTTCCCACCAATCATTAGATCATACATTAAGCTGTAAATCAGTTGCTGTAATTTCTTTTTATTTACTTTTATTTTCTAATAATTGAAGAATAAAACATTTCCAAGTACATATGAAAGGGATATTTTGATTGCATGAAGATAACTGTTTTCCTTTTTTCATAAATTTTAACTATAAGTAACAAAGATATTTGATGTTGATGGGAATAGTTGTATGCAGCTTTAGTTTGGGGTACAAACTTTGATAGGGAGCATTACCATCTTAGATAATCAGACTTATAAATTACAGAAATAAAAGGCTAGAAGGAAATAGCTTTCTTGTCACAATCTCTGATTGTCACCAACCCTTTAGCCATATTTGCTGTTCCTGTCACTGGATATTACAACATATCATGTTCAGCTGCACACCATCTACCTGCTCAAATCCTGTCTTCAAACCTCTAGAACTAGACTAACAAAGTTATTACTGATTACTTTAATAGCATGTGGCTTAAATAGCATATGTTCATAGATGAACACTACTGACAGTATTATTGACTGTTTAAATACTGTATAAATATAGAGAAAAAATATTGGCAACTTCTGAAGGCAGTTGCCCATAAACAGAAGAGTAGAGATAGGAGATCAGCACTGACAAATGAGTGGTGATGTAGGCATAAATGTAAAGGAGAGTTTTAAAGATTAATTTAAAGGGAAACAAGAAATTCGTTTTGTGAGTGAGGTTATGGAGACCCCAGATTGGGGTCTGTGCTGAGTTAACATTTCGATTCCTTCCTTTTGATCATCACGAGCTGTTTGTCATAAAGAAAGGCCATTGAGATGATTTAAAAAGTTATTCCTAACCCAACTGTATCCTCTCAGTTGATGTCTCTGAATTCCTTGGAATTTTGCTAACATTCCTACTAAAATCTTTGGAAATACTCTGACTGATACTCCTTCTCAAAAAAGGGTCTCTCTAAGACAGTATTAGCTTAATCATGCTTCCTCTAGACCTCTTCTTAAGTAAACTATCTTTTCACATGATTAACCCTATAAAGGCACATGAATGTAAAAGGAAACTGACAGAGTTTTAAAATATTTTAAATATATTTTCTTACTTCAGACAGCATATATAAGAATATCCCCTTTATCTCTCTCTCCATGAAAATATAGGAAAGATAAAATGCACTTTCATATCTCATTTTTTCAAAACAATACTGAACCATGCACTAGTCAAGCTACCCTGAAAACAGTATTTCATACATAGTGTGAGATTTATTAGTAGAAACTTCCACTTCTACCTCTGAGCTTACATCCCAGTGGCTTTGACCAGAGGCCCTTTGTAGCAGGATTTTTAATTTCCCCTTTCATGTATGCAATTTATTTTGTATACCAAAAAATTTATTTTTTCTATAAAATATTTTATTCTGTCATTGACTATTAGAAGCACCTCCCCAGATTCTAATTTCCCTTTTTCCATAACTTAGTCAGTTAGCCTTCCTGTCTTCCTAACAAACTCTCCTGTTGTTCGAAGAAGTCAGCGCTCTTCGAGTTTTGTTCCTTGTAGAAAACTTTCTAAGAAAATAGGCTATCATGTGAGGCCTCTTCCTCAAAACATTTACTGGACTATAATTCCTCACTATGAATGTTAACACCATTACATCTCTCAGATATAGTAGAAGTAAAATCATCCACCCACTAAAAACACCAAAATTCATAATAGCCATCTCTCACTGGCTAAATTCCCAGACAGCAACAAGGTCTTACAGGCTGAAGAAATTTTTTGCCTTTCCTCTAGAGATGTGCTTTGCATGACTTGAGATAATCTATTGAATTTAGGTAGGTATTTCAAAGACTGGCACAGGGAAAAAGAAACCTGAGTTTCCATTTGATTGGTGTTTTCAAAGAGCCACCTTCCCACAAACACTGAAGAAGGAAGAGCAGTTATTGAGGTGCATCCTGTAACTTCCAGCTTTACTTTTAAAAAAAGAGCATAAGAAAACTCAGCATTACCCTATAATTTTTATTAAGGTTAGGAGTGACTAATGGCATAAATGCAGTAATGATGGGCATTACTATTGAGAAACGCTTATAATATACAGCAGCTCATCTGAACAGTGGTTTGAACTCACATATCTTGATCACAGGAATCAGTACTGCTGGTAGCTTTAAATAATAAATGTCACATCTAATAAAGTCAGTTCTCTTTTCTATGTTGGGACTAACTAGCTGTATTCACAAGAGAATTTTCACTAAATTTTCTTTATGCTAGAAAGTACACTTTTAAATCTGATCAGCAAGGGTCAGGATTTTCCCCAAAACTTAGTTTGGATTCTTCTAGATACTTGCAGACTCTTCTGGCATCAATGAAAATGCAGGCTGTAAAATTGCCTTGATATAATTTCTATTCATTGTTTATTTGCTTCCTTTATTTTTTGAGAGTGGAAAATTCTTGACACAACTTTTGTGGACCTACTACAACAAGTGTATGCATAAGACAAGTACACAATCAAAGGTATTATATTATCAAATGTCACCACAGGGATATTGCAAGACATATCCATAATCTGATCCCCATACTTATCATTGCTTTTCAAAAGGATAAAACCTAGCAATTAGGTGGTTTACATTTGGTAGGAGAATCTGCTGCATTAAATGCTAGAAATCTTATTTATTAATTTTGCCTTTCCATTGTTTTCCTGTTGTTCTTTTATTATATACTATTTTCTTCTATTTCTATCTTGTCAAAAATAAATGAGATAAAATTATATTCAAAGACACTTTCACAACACTTGAATATAATGCTTTTAGATGCTAAATGTTCTAATGCCTGGTTCTTAAGTAATTACTATGATGAGACTCTGTGTTAATGATACTCATTTGACAGATTAATTTAAAAAGAATTTGTTATATAATCCCCATTTCATCGGAGCTTGAATATAGGCAGAAATGTAACCCTACAAAGTACTATGAAGACTGAATATGAAAATGTTGATAATAATTTCATTGAAGTCCTTGCGTAAGTTTCATTTCACACCTTGTCTTGTATACTGTTATGAAATTTTTAGCATATATTTCACACACCCTTGAAGCAAAAAGGAAAACTCCCAGAAGAGTAGTTTAATGCAGTCCTTCACTTAGCACTCTTAACTGCCACAGAGTCCAATTTTAAGTACTTTTTCCCCTGATACTTAAATTTTCCTTAATGTTGCTTTGCAGCTGAAAATAATAGCTGGAATGCTTAAAAACATCACTTAATCAACAATTGGTCAATAGTTGTTTCATATAGACTGTGTAGTTTCAATTTTTGGCTAAACTGAACTGAATGGAAGTGTGATTTTGTAGAATTATGGATAAAAATAGCCAAATTTAACCAAATTCCAGCACACCATCATACAATCATAAAGGAGAAATTATTCCTGACCAGTATGACAGACTTCTGTGATGAGATGACTGGTTTGATAGATGAAGGGAGAGCATTGAATGTTGCTTATCTCAAATTTAGCAAGGTTTTTGACACCATCCACTAACAAGCTCATAGAAAGCCTAATAAAATACAGGCTAGGGAAAATGATTGGTAATATGGGCTGAAAACTGACAACTTCTGGGATCATAGAATTGGTATCAACAACACAAAGTCCATGTGGAAGACAGTCACAAATGGTATGCCTTTAGAATGAAAACTGCCACATTTTGTGTTTAACACCTTCATTCATGACCTGGATGATGGAAGACTGAGCTCTCAGCAGACCTGCAGCTGGCATAAATCTGGGAGCAGGCTGGAGAAATGGGACAGCAGAACTCCCATAAGTTCAACAAGGGCAAGCACTCCTGCACCTTGGGTAGAAGGAGGAATAACCTTAGGTACCAGTACAAACTGGGTCCAATGAGCTAGAAGGCAGCTCTACAGAGAAGACATTTGGTATCCTTATGGGCAAGCAAACCAAGAGCCAGCAGTACACCCTTGCAGACAAGAATGTCAAAAGTATCCTGGACTGCTTTAGAATAAGTGTTGTCATCAGGTCAAGGGAGGTGATCCCTCTACTCAGCACTGGTAAGGCCATGAATAGCTGGGTCCAGCACTGGGTTTTCTAGTACAAGAAATATATGGACTTACTAGAGCAAATCTGGTGCATCTTGCATGAAGATGCGTTAGGAATTGCAGCACCTGACAGTCAAGACAGCTGGGAGTGGTCAGCCTGGGGAAGAGAAAGTTCAGGGGGATCTTATCTATGAGTACAAACCTGGGAGGAGGGAATGAAGAAGAGGCAGTCACCAACTTCTCTCAGTTGTGCCCTCTGAAAAGGGCAATTGGCACAGATGAAAATACATTAAATTCTATCCAAAGATAAGAAAACACATTTTTTTTACAGGTGGTCAATCACTGGATCCCGTGGCCCAGAGTGGTTGTGAAGCCTCCATCCTTTGAGGTACAGAAAACTGAAGTGGCCCTGAGAAAGCTGCTTTGGCTGCCCCTGCTTGACAAGATGATGACCAGAAGTCCTTTCCAATCTCAATCATTCTGTGATTCTCCGATTGCGTATGTCAAACCATCTTACAGTTTGAGTTATTTTCAACATTGTTTCAAACTCCATGAAAAATGTCTTCTAGCATTATGACAGGCATGGGAGAAAGTTCAAAACAGGAAAAATGTTCTGGCAGCAACCTTAATTTTTTTGTTTATACTAACTGGTATTTTGTTGTTTTTTTCTCTTTCTCTATAATTTCCAACTTGGGTGAAAAACTAAAATCCAGTGTATTTAGAGTGCAGAAATTTACTATGATTTCTTCTGAATCTGGCATGCATACAGAAATATTAGAAAAAGTGATTAAAACGCATCTATTAGGACTAGATATTTCTGGTTTAAATGCTAAAGACATATACATATCTTTAATTAAAGTTACTTATGGCTTTTTGTTTTGCAGGAAGGAGTTCTTCAATCTGTTCTAGAAATATTTTGAATACATAAAACATTGATGCAAACCATGTAAGAGTTTATTTTGTGGATGTATGGTGAATTCAAAGATAGAGTGAAAAATTAAGGCTATTCATATTTGTGTATGAATCTATGTGTATGCTTCATAACAAAAACTAAGAAACTGAATAACACTTTTCATGCCTACAAATATTAATAAATATTTAAGATTTCATTTTGCAGCACAACAAAGTTGCATCTAGGCTAGTGATGAGAAGTTCATCTTTTCATTTAAAAGAACCACTGAGAAAGTTAAAAGGTAACTCTTTAAGAAGTTAAAAAATGAAAATATATAGCAGAACTTGAAAGATTAGTTTATGGTTTGAGCAAATTACAAATACCTGCAAGATACCAAGAAGCAGATAATTTTTACTTTTGGAATTTTATATCATAAAAAAATAATACAATTTGCAACATTTTTTGTTTTGCGTATACAAAGAAACTTGTAATTAATTATCAATTAATAAATCTTGCCACCAATAACAGCAAACCTATAGTAATACCACTGTGAAATAATCAAAACAAGTTTCTGCCATAGACTAAAAAGATTTTTCATGCATTCCTAACATGCATTAACATGGCAACTTCTTGCAACGTGCACTACAAATAAAATTTAGTTTACTAATATAAATTTCTTTCTAAATTTCTTTCCTGGTAAAACAAAAGTCTAGAAGAGATGCAAAACCATTCAGAAGTGAAACACAATTTTTCATGCTTTAGTTAAGTTTATATATGTAGTTAAAACATCACAATATGAAACATTGGTTTATAAGACACCTACCTTGATGGGAAAACAACAGCTGAAGTACCAGCTGCTTCCAAAGTTAATCAAACTTTGAGTAGAGATTTTCCAATGGGTATTTTCTTCCTTTATCATCATCTATTTTCATCTGTTTCTGTAAGAACATGCAAAACATAGAGAAGATATTAATCTATTATATCTTTCAGGAAATAATTACTTTATACTTCACTGACTTAAAAGAAAAGCATAATCTAACTAAAAGTCATATGCAAGTTAAAACATTTTATATATTCTTTATATATATATGTATTTATATATTATTTATCTGAAATTTTAGTTAACTATCCCCTTTTTAATGCAGGAATTTGTGTTTTACTCAGCCATACCAGTGTACAGTAAAACTTACTTTTCAGAAAGTCACGCAATGTTTTCTAATAATTTTTAATTACTCTTTAAAAAGTACAGACTAAAGCTAGAGAGAGTATTTCAGCACCTCAGTAAGAATATATACAGACGTAAAAACATACTTTATTTATGCTGTGGTGGCATGCATGATAAAGACATATTTTCCATGAAAGTGCATTGACAGACTTACAGGAGTTAGAGGGCAGAACACAATTATTATAATCCCAAATATACATTGGCATATCCTGCTTCATTATTGATATCATATGAATGCTGTAATTTTTTTCTACCAAGCTACCTTTAAAGAATACACAAATTATTTAATTTTCCTTCAAAACAATTTAATCCACAAATTGAATCTATGTACATCACTTAAGGTAGATCCAATGTAGACAACAAATGGAGGAACTTTCTAGATAGCCAATTCTTTTTCTTGCAGTTCTTTGTTCCAGGTTCATTGGTTTAGAGGCTTTTATGATTGTAGATCATATGGGGGAACTAAGGACCTGACTCAGCAGCACTTCAACTACGGTGTTGTTTTGTGGTTGACTGAATCCTAAATTGTACCTGGAGGTTTCACAGTTTCCTTGTAGTGCAAAAAGAACACCAAAACATGTCTCAAGACTTTGATGATTCTTCCTTTTTCTTCCCTCTTTGCTGCTTGTTTAGAAAAACTTACTGTCTTGTGTCTTTACTTAGCACTAGGAGCCTGCAAGAATTCAGACGATGGATAATTACACGGGGGTGTTTTTTGGACTTGGTCACCATATATGCTATGAAAAAAAATCCCAATTTCATCAAAACCTTGAGGGACAACTGTCTAGTCATTTTCCTTACACAAGGACAGAAAAAAAAATATAACCAATGTCTGAAGTTTGGTACTACTACAATACAAAATATGAAGCATCCACAACGTTGCTATGCACAAAGGAAAACCTCACATCTCCTGGTCAAAGGAGACTGAAATTAGAAGTTCAAAACAAGCCAGTACCCTGGCAGTTGTGTTCTCGCAAGAACACAATTTTCGTCAGCTTTTCTATTCTGTTCAGCAACATACAGTAATTTTCTGGGTTTCTACAGCTCCACACAATTCTTTCTGGGTATTATGCTTTCTTTTTTTCTCAGTCTTAACTTTGGAAGTCTTCCTTCATAAAGGTCTCTTGCTCCTATCAGGAGCAAAACTTCTGTTTATCTTCAGGCTTCATGCTCCCATTCTGTCTTTGGCTGCTGTTCAAGGCCTTCTCTGTATTTATGTTCTGCTCAGCCTACCTCAAGAGAAGAACAAACTCCACTTCCCTGTTCCTTCCTAGAAGAGGTGCACCAAAAAGCACAATCCCAGCCAGCTCTGGCAGCCTTTCTCTTGGCTGCTCAGCCACAATCTTGTTACAAAACACAATTTGCATTCACGTGACACAGGGTTATGTCAGCTGTCATGCACAGACTGGAAGATTGTCATGGTACAATCTTGTTTCAGTCAGCCTGAAAATAAGAAGGGAGAGCATGGAAGGTAGATTCTAACTGATATTGCTAAATATTATTATAAAATGTTTGCACAGACAAAAAGAAATACAGACAAAAAGAAGCACAGTTAAAAAGTCCAAGGTGCAAAACGAGCAAGAGACATAAGGATTAGTTTTGACTCAGAGAAGAAACTTTGTTCTTGAGGCAGGACAGAGAACTATTATCTTGATTTGATCACATGTTTTATGTTCTCTTTTTTTTTTTTTTTCCTTTCTTTTTTTTTTTTAACAAAAACTCAGCTGTAGTCAGCCAGTTGGTACAGGTGGAGCAGCAGAGACAAAAATGGGTTTACACTGCTTCAGGAAGAGAATAATGGATTACAAAATAGTTGCATGAGTTGCAAATATTGTGAGGATCTAACAGAATCATCCAATTGTATATAATAAAAGCAAGGAACTAGTCATTGCTAGGCTGGCCCATTTAGTTTCATCTCCAAAACAAACAAACAATATGCTGAAACAAAAAAGGCAAATATTTTCTAAGCAAATAGAACATAATAAGAAGTTAAGTAGCAATCAAGATAGACTTCTCCAAATATGTTACTAAAAAAAAATAATGCTCTTCTATTTGTTAGGTATCCAATTTTTTTTAAGTTTTAAATTTTTTTAAAGAGGGGAATTGGCAGATATGTTGTGTCTTATCCAGTTTTTCTTAAAGCAAAGTCCCATGAAGAAGCTAGGGAAATGGCAACTGGATGAGGCAGCTGTACAGCTCATTGGAAATATATATCTAGAGGAACAGTCATTTATGTTCCAGTGTCAGACAGGCAGGTAAATAAAGGAAGTTTCTGTGGGAATCTCTCCCACACCTATGAGTGTTCAACACTTCAGTTAGTGACTTGGAGGAATGGCTGCATGCATTTTTGAGGCAAATGTAGAATTCAAGATCATCTTGACAAATCAGAGTATTGGTCTGATAAAAACATGCTGCAATTCAATAGGATAAGTGAAAAATCTATCTTTACAGAGAAATGTTGTCTGTGCAGATATAGCTTGGGTGGGGATACACAAATAATTTAGAGCAGAACATACAGCTATAGCAAATCAGATGCTGAAAATTATGTAAATCTCTCATACTGTTATTAAAAAATACAAAAGCCACACATTAGAAATAAATCAAAATGTTTACTGTTAAAAGAATGAAGTAGGTCTATGCTATCTGGTGCTATGTGATCAAATTAAAAAAAAAAGATCTGGATTGAATTATTGAGAAAAAAAAAGGTATATTTACTCCAGAGGAAAATAATAAGAAGGAAGCAGTAAAAAATAAATAAAAATAAAAAGTTGTTTGTTTGTTTTTTATATAAACAACAAAAATAGACATCAGAAATAGTCTCCAATAATAAAAATAGAGTGAGGTGCAGGAAAGTTCAGTTCAGGTTGTTCTTTTTCCATGGCTGTAAGGTATTACAGAAATATTGGACAAATGTTTGGCATAGCTGTTATTATCTGTGACTGTGGAAGAAGACTTGCATGAAGTATTATTGCCAACTTAATTTGAAGATTTAAAGGGGAAGCAGCTCATTAAGTACAGACTAACATCTACTATTTGTAAGGGTTTATACACACATAGACTGTAATTTCTAATTATAAATTTGTGATAGTAGATTCTTGCTCTCAGAACTCTGTTTTGAACACTTAAGGGACATATCAAGATAAACATGGACTAAATGGGAAATCAGTCCCAAAAAAAGACTATTGGACTCCAGCTAAACACTCTAGCAAATTTGAACAAGCAGGCAATTTTATATTATTTACTTCAATTTATTGTTTTAATATCAACATTTTTTGGCTGTTATAATTCCAATTGCACTGAACATAAATCATACCCAGCTTATTAATTTTTAAAGTAGTTTACTGTTAAGTCAACTGCAACTGACCAATCAGAAGAATGCAAATATTTTGGATTTGATTCAAAATCTAATGTCCTTTAAACTGAGTGTAAAATATCTAGCAACTAAAAAGATATAACAACTATTTAGGGGAAAGCTAATCAGCATATATGAAAAAGATTTTGGAAAACATTAGGAGATTCACAGTTGTATTTTTATTTGATATACATTCAGGCCTGGTTTTGCTGTCTTCCATTTATGAGTTTCAGCTATTCTAATAAATCCCTTTGCAATAAAAAATATTTTCTGCTCAACAGTGACTCATATTCCAACAAGTTTCCTATTTTATAATCTCACTTTGAAGCCCTTCTCAACCTATCAACTTGTTATTTTTATTTATTTTTTTAAATTATTTTACTGGAGAATGTCAGTAATTAAGACAATAGGGCAGAAGTATCTTTCTTATTCCTAATTGTATCATACAGGTCTCTAGTGAATATCTTTTCATCTCATCTATTCTTAAAAAGATTCAGTTTCATTCAAAAAAATTCCCTCATGTATTAATGATTAAATTACCTTCTCTAGGGTGCAATAAGAACTGAGAAAGTGATACTTAGCATAAATTTTATAGAACAGTTTCTTGTAACAGCAGGAAAGCAATAAAAGAACATTGCGCATGAAATAATCGATGTACCATTCTTCTACTTAAAAGCACACATGGGGATTGTTAAATAATAATATATTATTAGGTGTTCATCATACATGATTCTCAATAGAGACAATTACCCTTTTGTTTCCATCAGAAAGCAAATTATTCTTTGTGGTGATGAGTCGTGCCTTAGTTATATTCCCATGTCTGATAAAATTTTTGAATATTTCAATTTACAGCAGAAGTTAAGAAGAGTAGGAGTAGCTTTGGCATGAGACTACAGTCACTGATTGGGAAGCAAAGATTTCCTGACCTGCTTCACTGACAGTAGCCAAACTGACCAACACTAACAGTTTTATAACATCTCACACCTTACTTTTCCATTGTCTTCAATCTCTTCACCTTGTTTTTCATACAAATGTCTTTGATTAATCCCTATGTTGTGTTTCTTGAAAATAAACTTCTTTGGGATTTGTTCATTGAAAATAAAATTCTTGAAAATAAAGTACTTTGGGATTTAATTTGAAAGCCTTGCTGAAAAACACAATATCCTTCAATGAGGACAACTCGGAAACCAAAGGTAAGGTACAAATTCTTGTCATCTGCTGTCTAATCCCTCAGCACCTGGAGTTATATACAGTCTCCTTAAGAGTTGCATGGGTTTTGGCCTTGTGTAGCATGGGCAGTGACAGTCACAGAGGGGAACAGGGCAGGGCTGCAGAGTCAGAGAAACACAGAATCACAGAATGGATAAGGTTGGAAGGGACCACAGTGGGTGATGTGCTCCAACCTCTGTTTTTGAGCAGGGCCATCCTAGAGTGCATGGCACAGGATTGTTTCTAGATGGTTCTTGAATATCTCTAGTGACAGACTCCACAACATCTTCGGTTGTAGATACTCAGAATCAACTCTCCATTTACTACATAAGAAATGACATGACAAACCTTGGCTGAGTCTTTTCTGAGAAGTACTCTTGTCTGTGATTTTCTCAAGAGAGCTGTTTTGCCTTTACAGTGAAGTATTCACTGAACCAGAGAAAAATGAAGAAAATATTTTAAATATTAATTCAAGAAGACTTTGGAGTCCAGTTCTTCTCCTTGCCAGGTGAATTCCCTCAGGATCTCATGCTTTCTTTCATCCTTTTGTTTCATGAATGTTTGATTCTCCTATCTAAAGTGGAGCAGGTTAAATGGGTGATAATGAGAAACCTAATTCCTGAGCATATAATAGCCATGTTTTTCACCCAAGATGGGTGAACCCAAGGTACAACCCAAACTTCTGAAAGTGCAGAAGATGAGAATGTAAATTTTACTAGCCAATTCGACAGAGCAGTGAGGGAAAGGAGTAGGAAGCAGCCCTGATCAGGGTACGGCAAAAAGCAGAGATAGCCACTCTGAGATGATTGTAGATGGAACATAGAGCACCAGTTTTTCATGTGATTTTTGGCTACAAAAGGCTTGAGAATTGCTTGTTTGGAGATCCCTCTGTGATGTAGTGGATGACATTTAACAATAGAAGGAGGAGATCTTTACTCTTCCATCCCACACCATCCTGAAGTTACTTGGTGTACTTTCTGCCCTTGGATCCATTGGGGTGCAGTATGGGAAGCACAAGGGAGAAGATCTATGTCCTGTCTGAATTCTGACTAGTTTTAGACATGAGACAGATGTCTAGCAGAAGGTGAGATACACCACTCCTGGTCATATCCAGAGGCTGAACTTTAAGTTTTTTATTTGCAAAATCTATGTGTCCTTAGTATTAAAATGCCTTAAGAATTGGGCATTAACTGAAAAATGATTTAGAGGGTTTTGAACAGGGTGTTTACTTCCACATTTTTCCATTTACATCTTTTATGGACATGGTCTTGGGACTTCACTACAATGTGTTTTCCTTTGTTTTAGTTCATGAGAGCCAACACCTCTATCTATATGCCTGAAAAATATGTTCAAGAGGATTACAAAATGTGAACTGCTTTGAAATAGCCTGCTCATGAGTTATTTTGGTAAGTGGAATTTAATTAAATAATTTTTAAGGCAAAAGACTGATGAAAAATAGAAACATGTGTGGCTTGTCATAGAAATATTTTGCTACAATATTTACATGGTAGAAAATTCTGAAACTTGAAAATCTTTGAAAGATGTTGTTATACCAAAAAGGGATGTTTCATTTACTCCAACATAGTTGTGTTCTGACATGTGCTGAATGTCATTAGCAACCATAATATTTTGCATAGCTTTGATAAGAGAGACATCACTACTCCATTAAAAAATTCCTTTTCCCCCCCTCAGAATGCTTCTGCCATCATGTTAAAATGATACAAAAATTTCTTAACAACTTGAGATCCTGTTGGCAATAATTTTCACTTATAACAATTTAGAAACAGAATAATGTGAAATAATTTGCTCAAATTTCTTTTTCCTTCTAGGCCTGCCTCTCACCACCAGTGGGAAAAGGGCCAGTAGAGAACTGAAGCACATCTGATCCCCATTTTGCATAAAAGAAAAAACAGTAGAGGTTTTGGAACATCAGAAACTACAATTTTAAGTTGCTTGGTGATAGTCAGGCTCTCTCATGTTTAAATGTGGCTTAAGGGAATTTGGTTGTATTCTCTATAACTGAAACTGATGTTTCTGAAATTTCTCACACCTCCGCAAGAGAAACCACTGAATAACCAAGCCATTAATATAAACTACGTTATGACCTCTCTAATTTAGAGGTAGAACTTGAAGCTGGGTCTCCCACAGTCTGAAGGAGTGGCCTTGCTGCTAGTTAATGAAACTTTTTGTTTTTCTGAAGCAAGTATTGAAAAGTGGAGAATCCAAATGTCAGTTTTAATTTGTAGAAAATGCAGATAGAAAAAGTGACTAAATGTAGGAGCTGCTAGAGTCCAAATGCTTTCACAGCTATGTACTAGGCTGGTGCAGTCCCTATAGGATTGCTACAGGCATGATCCATTCTAGTTGGACTAGTTGTCATCAGCTATCTCATCCCAGAACTGAGTAACTTCATAAAAATTTTGGCTTCAGTCAATCAGCATCTTTCAACAAATGTTATTTCACAGAAAAATTCCTGGATCAATTTTAATTATGACAGGTTAAGTCTGTGAAGGTGTGATACTTGTTTTGTTGACTAAGTGTAAGAAGTCAGAATGTCTGGTAAATTCGAATTATGCCCTGATTATCTGTAGGATAATAAATTACAGGATGTGCCTGCAAGTTTGGACAAAGTTACATGGCAGGCCAAGACAAAAAAGGAAAGGAGGAAAGGTGGGAGAGAGGGAGGGAGGAAGGAAGGGTTTTTTTTTCCAGGGAGAAAGAGGACCGGGCCAAAGACTAATTTTATTTTTGTGCATTCTCCCCACAGCAAAATAGGAGGCTTCTAGAAAGAGGGACAGAAAAAGGTTAATAGGAAGAAGCTATTTCAGATGACAATTCAGAAACTCTCAGATGTTCTGAATTGCCCCTCTGGAATAGCTCATCTCTTTCCATTAACTAGAGAAAGAATGTAGCATGACTTCTCTGGAACTAACCTCTGTGTACAGTCACTCAGCACTGCTGTGCAATGCAGTAATGCATACATTTGTACACAGTGTCTCTGACTTCTGGAACCCATCACGCATTCAAAGTGATCCAAGTTTCTATAGGAAAAGGATGGGATTTTTTTAATATTCAATTTCTAGGCCAAGAAAAAAAAAACTAACAAAAACAAACAAACAAACAAACAAAAAAAACCCAAAAAACCCCCACAAAACAGAAAAAAACCCAAACAATTTTACACAAATATTAGACTCCAAATTATATGGCCCTTCCAAAATATAATCAGTTTTACTTACAGATTGCCAAAACTGCAAGTGCAGTCTTAACCTGCTATAAAATCCAGTGTGGGAACCATGCACACTTTTTCAGCCTCTCTGTTGGAGTTTGATAGGGCCAGTTGACCAGAAGCTAATGGGCTGCTGTGGGAAGCTGGAAGACAAATGTCTTTCTCTGGCAACAGTTTTCCTTCTGGGTTGTGCTCATGGCTGGTGAAGTGAAGATACGGGTTCAATATTTTCGCCATTGACCCAGCAAAAGGAAACAGATATATCAGAAAAATGTGCTAATGGAAATTCAATATCCTCATAGCATCACAAAATGTAACATCTCTTCTTAGTCATATTGCGGGGACGAAGTGGGTATCACTGATACACTGCTGTTACCTCCCCCTCTCAGATCAGGAAGAATGCTCGTTTGGAAGCCTGGTGTGCTTACGCAGCAAAGTCTGAGAAGACTAAATGGTATTCCTACAGAATACAACCCAGCAGACAAATCTCATCCAGTTGAGATGGAAGCCCAGCAGCACCCTTGCCACCTACAAACGCAGCAGTGCTGATGGCCCGCAGGGCAGCCCACAGCACCGTGAAGAGGTACAAGTGGCAGTGCAAGCACCTGTGCAGAACTGAGCTCAGCTGACCCCTGCTCGGCTGACCTTGCTGCTGGGGGTGTTGTTTATGACGGTTTCCATTATTTCAGTCTGGGGCCAGCAAACATTGGCTGTGTGAGCTTCCCCAGCACATTGGCTTTGTTCCCAAACACCATGTGGTGTGGCACGTGGGAACAGTCACCATACCACCCTTCTATGGGGAAACAATGTGGGTCTGACTGCAGGGAGTGTCTGGCATCTTATTTTTGTTCCTGGTGGTGAATGTCTTTTTGTCGGTAAAATACCTTATCGTTTTTTGTATGCTTCTGCTAATAATGTTGCGGTTGCTATTGTGCCTGTCTTATTCCATTGCTTTGTGTTTTACTAAATTGTTATCTCAACCCATAGGCTCCCCTTTTTTGTTCCTCCCTTACCAGAGGGGTGAGGGAAGGGGAGTGGCTTACTTGGAGTTTAATTTCCTGCTGGTCTTAAAAACAGCACAGTGAACTCTTGGGAACTACCTTGATCAGCACTCAAAATAGCAGGAAACCTTCAGGCATTCTGAAGTCTTTCAGTGTATTATGGAAGTCCCGAGTGCAGATATTTCAGAGAAATAATGGAGATAATGGTTTTTTTAGTTGTAGACTCCAGGCTGTTTAGTTAAAATGTTCTTACAGTTGTGGAATTGTCCATTGGGCCACACTCTCATCTGGTGTAAAACAGATACATGCCTTAAAAAACAGTGGAACTCTGCAAAGTAATACCTAGAAAGGATGAGGCCCATCTCTTTTAAAATTCCTTCATGAAATTTGTTAGTTAAAAACATACCTTTGGATTCTGAGAATTCTCTGCCAGATTTTACAGAAATATAACCACTTATCTTTTCTGTTGCTACTATGGTTCATAGTCTTGTTAAGAGTGTGCCAAAGAAATACCCAAACATAAGGCTGTTTGGCTTCTCTCTAACAGCTAAAGATGTGTTCCTCCTTCCTACTGCTTCTCACATTCATCCCTGTCCCATCAAGTTTCTTTCCCCTGTTGAAAAATGGGTACCTTTACTATTATATTTTAAAATTAGCCAGTATAATGACACACCATTTTAGAACAGTTATATTTCAAGGAGTAACAAAATCATGAGGCTGATTTGCCAAGGGCCATGGTGTCTAAATCTTAAATTACCATCTCAGCAATGACCCAAACATGAAAGTAGCTAAATAGATCATCTCGCTCCCATTTCAACTTGACGGTTCTCTGGGTGTATTTAATGAATTGTTTTGTGAGCATGTTGCATTGTCTTTATCAAGGCAACTGAGTGCATAACCCCCAGCATGGGTTTTCAAAAATTGTTTAGAAGGAATACAGAGAGGGATAACCTAGTACTGTTGCTAATGTGCTTGTGCTTTGTTAAAATTTTATTCTTCTCAAATTGATTTGAGAAGAATTTATTGATTACCCCTCACTCCACCTCCCCGCCTCCCCCAGATATATCATGGTATGAAAGAGTTTGCTTCTGATGTGATTAAAATACTTAGAGAGGAAGTGAGAAGTCAAAATTTAATTATTTTTCCTACTTGGGAGAAATTGTTCTCTCTGTTTTCAGGAAAATAATTTTCCTCCACTCTGTGAGCAGTCACAAGTCTTTGCTTAAAAAGAATACATGTTTGCCAGGGAATTTAAATAAATATTTATGGTTTTCTTCAAAGAGTTCTCTTTCTAGGTGAATAGTATAAACTAGAAGGAGATAATCTTACCAATATTTCTAGACAGAGTTTTAACTCTTACATTTCTAACTAACTACAGAGTAATTAGACAAGATTTTTAACCAGATATTCACTCTAATCAGATTAAAAGTCCTACTATTATCTTCTTTACTCTAAGAAGCCCATTAAAAATGAAGTAACAGCATTATCATTCTCAGTTAAACACCTTTGACCCAAAATTTCCCTCACTTTTTACTTCAGTTTTGATATGATTCAATGGAAATTATTTTTAGCTCCTCTGGACTGTCTAATTACTGTGAATTTTGCATGTAGGCTGGTACATGCTCCCTAATTACCATTGATAACTCTTTGGTTGTTTCCTAACATAATTGAAAATATAGGCAAATCTTTTGTCTTCTAGCTCAGCTAATCAGGTACTGTAAAGCCATAAAACACAACATTTAACCACATAGGGTGAGTATTCTAGTATTTTGGATAGTTTTTGTAAATATTAGTTGCACAACTGCTACATTACAACCAGTGTTTCTGAACAGAACATCTGATAGTTGCATTATGTATTATTCTCTATATGATCTGAGAAAGTCCAGCTATCAGTTATCCATAAGATTATTTGCATACCCAGTCAATTGGGGAATAAAATACTATATGATATTTTAGTGATTCAGATGCTCCATACAGAAGCAGAGTAGGTGATTATTTTTCTCTAACACATTTTGTCGAAGAACATACTTTAATGGTTTTTTAGATTAGCCATATTCGTTTGGAGCTAAGCTTATTACTAAGTCAATCTTTTAAATCCTGCCTTCTATGCATCTGATGACAACACAGATATAGCCCTTCAGTGTAAACAGTGCTCCTATTTAAACATAAGCATCATGAAGTGCTGAAAGACATGTAGGTCTTTCGTCCTCTTTTCACAGTGTTTTACACTATTGAAAGTATATGGATTGACCTGATTTATAAATAATTTATATAACCTTCAAATTAAAACAACACAGTCATTCTTTCTACCTCCCTTGACTTCAATACTTAGACATAAAACACTGGATTGCATACAGAATTTGTATGCAGCTTTTTGTAATGTATTATTCAAGAAGTCTGCCGTTAGCTACAGTATATACTGCAGTACCAGATGCTGTTGCAACATAAATATGGAACTGCCACTTCTCCACTCTGTGATCAGGAGTATATGCTGGGTTAGTTTACGTAGTGAAGAAAGCATCTGGCAACTAGCTTTACTCAGGTCTCTTCTAGTGGGGCTCTAAAACTCAGAATTTAACTATGTGATAGGCTCCTCAGCTGAAGTGCAAGGCCTTGACTTCTCCTAGGTATCACAGACATGCAGATCTAGCTGTCTTACTCATGTAAATGGAAGAGTAGCTGTGAATGTGAGAGACACACACAATACCAGACTGAGATTGCTGCCACAGCATGAAGGTTGTCAGATTAATAAGTAGCACATAAATAGGAAAGCAGCAGACTTCTGAACTCTTGACATTAACGTCATATTTATATATCCCATTTCACAAAATCAGCCAGACACAAGTGGCTTGTGCCACACTGATTTGTACCATGGCAGCATGGTCATGCTAAAGTATAAACTCATTGACCATTTCCACTTCCTAGCTCTTGGAATGCCTTTTGTAATATGCAAAGGGCTAAAATATCATGAAGGGTTAGATATTAGTACCACTTAGCTATTGTGCCCTCCAAAGTATTTTTAGAATCAGTTTGGAAGATGGATATACAGTTTTGAATGATCCCAATTAAATCTAACAGAACTCTTTGTAAATGGACACCTTGCTTGTTTTGAATCTTCAAGGAGACATCCTGAAAGAGAAAGTACCTATGGCTGAAAGATTCTGTACAGGTGTTTACATCTCTGATCAGATGGTGAGCTGTGTTATATGAGGGTAGGAAATCAGTGGTGAATGAAGGTGAAAACACTTTTGCACAACTGTTTGGAGGTGAGAGAGAGCAGAGACAGAGGAAGAACAGAGAAGAAACTCTTCTGTCTCAAACAGAACAAGGTCAAGTAGACCTGTAGCAGGAGACCTGAGGGTAAAATGTCCATAGAAGTGACATCTGTGGCAATATGTTTATGTTCCTCAGAAGTTTGGAAAGATTAAGAAAGTCCATTCAATTGCAAAGAAGGGAGGAGACAAGAGGGGAACATAAAACAATCTGACTTTGATGTAGAAAAAGGCACTGGCCTCATATTATTATGACACCAAACCAACTGGAACATCCACTAACCTAAATAAGATTAAATATCAGCTTCTGATAACAGCAAGATGCCTCTTTCCAAAGACATATAACTTGGCATTTTCGTATGGCAGCAGCATTTCTTATGACCAGGGCAGGATAAAAACATGCCACAGACATGGTGAAAAAGTGAAGTCTTGTCTCACATTTTCAAAGGGCACAAGAGCTGGGAGTTAGAGAGGTTTATGACGCCATATGTTCCAAATATTTGGCAATCCAGCCAGACCAGAGAAGTTCTTCTCCCTATTCATAACGTACAGGAGGCATTCTTACAGTTTCCCTAAAGGGGAACTCCATAGATATCCATGGCCATGTTAATCTTGGCATTCAGTCAGAACAGTAGTTATGCTGCCAGAGACTTCCTGACCTAAAGAAATACCTCTTGTGACAGGAAGGAAGAGACAAGAGAATGTTTGGGAATTGTGTCTAGCAGGATACATCCATAGGACAGTAAAGGCCCAACAGTTTTTTCTGTCCTCTCCCATGGACAATTTTTATTGATGGCTGTCATAGACATTCCAATTCCAACAGAAGAGAAGCAACTCATATTTTTGTTAACTGCTCTTTGGCCCCAGGTTACTACAGTAGGTGAGTCTTTATTCCTTAACTGCCTTGAAAGGCCAAGCAGTAGCATTGCCTTTATGTGTATTCCATGACTTCCTCTGAGAAATCTCCCTACACCATAGCCTGAAGAGGGCCTCTGGGAACATAAATCTCAAAGGTTTTGAGAGAGTCCAGATGGCCCTGGTAGGAAAGGGTAGCCTTCACTGATGTATTCTCATTGCACTGTGACTAATGTGTGCTGGACAGTAGGAAGGCCTGGCCAAGATGTAAATATTCTCTTTTGTTTTCTATTAGTTTTCCAAGAGGGCAGTCATTCCTTGAAGTTAAAGTCAAGTATGGACTGGTTTTCAGGGCTGACACATTTTGTACTTGCTAAAAGAAAAATATTTTCATATTTGCCAATAAAATATTTCTTCACTTCAAAACAGTGTGTCAATTCTCTTGACTTCTAGGGAAAACTTTTAGCTGTGTGCCTTCCACCTCTGCTCTCCACTTTTGGTGGAGTGCAAAAGCCGCTGATCTGGACCTTGATCTAGGCAAGGAGGATCTCTGCTCCAGCTGGGGGAGCATTTAATATGACCCTCAAGTCATGTACATAGAGGAATAAATAGAGAGTAGAGATAATGTGAGGCCGAGCAGCAAACACCAAGGGACAGGAGGCAAGACAGTCCCCACAGGCTTGGGTTTGGAGGAAATTTGGTGGAAAGTAGATGGGTGGTTATATTTTAGTCACTTATTTGCAAAAAAGAGATTTTTTTTTTTTTTTTTTTTTTTTTTTTTTTTTTTTTTGGTGGAAGAGAACAGGGAAGATCTGTGTGGGCTGAGCACTCTTAAAAAAAAAATTAATGTCAAGAGCGGAAAAGCCTCCATAGGCAAATGAGACAGAGAAGGGAAAGGAAAAACTGTGGCAAAATGAGAAATAAGAGTTGTCTCGGAGGAGTATGGAGGGTTATGGGGTGTGCATGGTGCACATGCCAGCAAGAAGCTCTGGGATGAGTGTTGGATGCTACCATACTCATGGAAGCCTCAAGAAGAGCATGGTGTGAACAAGTCCATCAAAGGCTGGAGGGAACTTGCAAGTCTACTAAATTGCAAGGAAGGAGCAGCCGTAGAGGGTGGTGGTCAAACACAGCACCTCAGCTGTGGATATGCTGGGGGAGGACACATGTAATTTTGCACCATAGGTTAACTGCAAAACCTTATTTCAAATTTCTTTTGCTTGGTATATTTTTGGATGCTCCAGCAAAAGTAACTAAACATGTCTCATGAACACTAAAATTAATCTAGTTATCTAATCTAAATCTAATCTATCTAGTTATCTGTATCGAGGATCTTTTTATATAGTAAGGGATTAATGGCAAGGATAGTATAAAAATTTTATGTTAAGTTTGGTAACCAAGTTTAAAATTAGAAGATGCTATTCTTTGCACAAGTTTATTTAAATGTATTAATTTCATTTATCTTAAAATAAGTATTTTACTTCTGTGACACTTGTGGCATCTGTTTTTTCAGCCACAATACTTTGCAAATCTTTTTAAAAATTTATGTTTGCGACAAATTTCTTCAGATTAAGGATGGAGGTCTTTGGGGTATAATTATTTTATTGCTGGACAGCTGTTCTGAGCCAGTCTCTGTTTGTTTCTCCTGTTTGATCAAAACCAAACTTAAAAAATCCCAACCCAAATCCATACAATACGGTGTTATAAGTGTCCTCTTTAAATAAATTTTGAAAGCACTTTTTTAAACTCAGAATCAAAGTGCATTATGTTTACTGGGCAGCAGGGATGATAACTAGGCCTATTGTCACTGAAGAACATTTCCAGGGTGGCTCAGAAAACAACTTCCTAAAATTATTATATTATATTATCTTGACCGTATATCAGGAAAATGAGAAGCAATAAGTTCCTTATAATTATGATGATTTCAGCAGCAAAAACTGGAGCTTTCTTCAGCCATGCATAATGGAAGCAAAATGTATGGGGGTTTATTTTATTAATTCCATTTATAGAATAAAATATGGTATTGGAAAATATGCAATGATAAAGGGAAATTGAAATTAAATACAGTGCAAATATCATTAGTGGCACTTTTACTATATGGCATTGACTGACTAACTTGTATTGCCACACTAATGCTGCATTCAATAATATTCATGCTCATCACAAAAAACCTGAGGTGTAATTAATTAAAGAATTTTTTTTTTTTGTGGAAATCAAATTATATTAGCACCTCACCAGAAAAGTCTCTTTTTTTCTCCGATATATGCATTAACACCTTTAAACCAGCTTGCTCAGCTTATGAGGCAGCATGCTCTTACTACTGCTTTTCGATCCTTTAGTGAAATGCACTGGGGAACTGAATGTTGTCAGTCGGACCAGGACCTGCTTTTAAGCTCTCCATGTAAGTAAGAATGGAATGCTCTGGGGTCAGGCAACACACTTAAATCAGCCTTTATCTCAAACTGGGCTATGTAAGAACAAACAAAAGATGTATTTATTTACCAAATGTAAATACATTACACTGTTTCTCAAACATTCAGAACTAAAAGGAAGTAACATATGTCTATATAGCATTTTAGCTTTTAAGGGCCATTTCACCCTTCAGAGGTCAGCTAGGAAGCTGAAAGATGCTTCACAGCCTTCATGTCTGAAGTCCATTTTGCAAACAACCTGACTTAGTCTGACTACATTTGTGGAAGAAAATCCTGGATTTGCTGTTCCTACTTCACAAATACCATAATTCTCCTGATGAGGTTTAACAGAATTAAAGTTCACTGTGTAAGACACAGGAATTTCGGGCAAAGTTTCAACTTTGCTGCCACCATAGAAGTGTCTGCTTAATTTAACCTGGAAAAGTTAATGTTTCTTGGGTATGATCCAGGGCTAACTTTATTTTTCCATAGAGCAAATGAAAGATTATTTTCAAGGTGAGCTGAGTAAGTATCTAAGTCATTCATTGTAGGGTAAAAGCATTTCCTATTTCCTAAATCAATGAATGATATCCCTTCACATTGACCCTGCTCTTTTCTAGAAATAGCATTTTCACAATATTGTTGCAAATAAAGTATGTTGATTACACCCCTAGATTTTCACAGCAAATAGCATTAGCCTAGTTTAGGATATGCCTACTGAAAAAGAAAGGTTTGTATCCTACAGGCAGGTAACATTTGTAAACGTTCTGGTTAAGCAAAAAAAGTTAACATGATTTGTTTAACTTAAAAGTATCAGCTTGGGTTAGAACCCTTTCTGCCTTCACAAACAATTGATCCCCACATTCATCACAGAGTGTCTCAATACTTGGATACAACCCTGAGTTTAGCAGCTTATGCATAAATATGTTCCACAGAAATGAGAAGTGGCAACCTATGCAAAACTCTACTTTTCCATCTGCTTTTCTTCTATTTTGTGTCTTTTTCCCTTCCTTACAAGGGCAAAGTGGATTGTGTAGAACTTCAGGAAGAAAGCAATTTGCATACACAAGTGCAAACAGAACAATGCTGGAGAGCAAGAGAGCAGCAATTTGATTATCTCTCAGTTAAAAGCTGAAAAAAAATCTGTGATCTGAGGGGATTACTCAGAACATCTTAGGAGGCTGTAAAAACCTTACCTTGATAAAAGTCACTTCAAATATATAATGTAACCTTCTTGTGTGAAAAAGTGTTTCCCCCTCTCGTTCTTCTGCTAAATTCTGGCAAGCTCCTTATAGTATCTAAAGCCACTAGGATGTCTGCAGTTTCAGGAGACAACCTACAGAATCCCAAAGAACCTACATTAGCATCTCTGGGGTTTGGCTGTGTTTTGTGTTCCTTGTAGACTGCCCTGGAGATTGTATACACTTCATGCCAGTGGATGTTTCATCATGCTATATAAATATTTTCTTACTTTTTATATTAAACATTACAGGTGGAGAGTATGTATTTCATTTCTCAGCTAGGGTAATTGTGACAGACCTTATCAGAAAGGCCAAGTTAAAATGTCTCCTTACATTTTAAATTTCACTTCCATTTAGGACACCAGAAAAATGCTGAGAATGCCACATTACTTATTCTACTTATTCTTTGTTTTTATGCTTTGTGGCTGTGCCATTTTCTCTAAATATTCCATTATGAAGCATATGTACATATTCAGAGAAATACATATCACCTACAGGACACAGCTTTGTTCTAACTCATTTGCTTTGTAGGGTGCCTGGTGTAGTAACTTTCAATTTAAAAAAGGCACTATGTTCTATTTCTGTAGAGCCACAAGAACAGGATTTTATAAAGAGCTATTCCCAAGGGCAAGCCTGTGGGAAAAGTTGTAATAAACTGCCTCCCACTATTGTATTGTCCAGCAGACAAAAAATAAACAAATACATGTCTTCCTTTCTTTTTAAAGAAACATGTATCATTGCAATTACTTTTTTATTTTTTAATCTCCATGTGTTATGAGTAATGTACATGAATAAAAACCATTAAGATCTTATTGTAGACAGTTGCAGGATCACCAAAAATAAGACTGGTCTCTCAGAAAAAAAATAACACAACACTCTCCCAATTCATTGAGAAAAGGTCAACAGTATTAATACCATTAAAATTCTTTTTTAGTGGCCTTTTAGTACTTCTTTTACTATCACTTTTCTTTAGTAAAGTAGCTCTAATTCAAGATGACCACTTAATAACGCATCATTCAAAGCTAATGGCATATTATCTCATTTACTAGAAAATCATGCAGGAGAAGAAAGAAAAAACACTGAATTTTTTTTTCCACAGACCAAATTTTTTTTATATCTTCTTTTATTTATATTTTTACATTATTGTATAAAAACACCACAAAAGCCTGTACAGCTACAAAACCTAGAAACTCTGAAAGCTGCTTCTTGAGAAGGATTGTCTGCATGGGGAGAATTTCCAAAAGGCATTAAAGCCATAGTCTGTGTTGGGGAAGACAACAGCAGAAAAAACGTGGCTCAAAGAGAGGCAAGGACGATCCCATCAGCCCAAACACCATTTCATTCTTGTGAGGATCAGAATATTTGGAGGATTTCAAGCACCTGGATGCAGCATCACCCCTCCTTCATGCAAGAATTGAGAAAGAAATCTAGTCCAGGAATATGATTTGGGGGCCCAAGCCATAAACAGTGCCTGAGCTTTCCTGAAAACTAGCAGGCTTGGGAGCCCTTGGCTCACCCACAGAAACCTTCTGGAGGTACTGAGCCAGGATGTGGTATCATACCCTTTTGGAACAAATTCTTTGGGTAGCTTTTGCTCCCTTACTAGGTAATAAAAGCCATAGTTAAATGACACAAAACTAAGCCTACCCAATAATTATTCATTGAAAAGAATTTTTCTATTTAAAGGGAAAACTACTTTTTGTATTTTCTTTGGGCGATCTCAGAGGACTACTCTTTATGAAAAGTTCCCTCAAGCAAAGAAAACAGCAGACAGCAGAAGCCTGTCTGCAAAGTTTGTTTTTGATATAAAAATATAATCCTAAAAATAGAAACATAAACAGGAACTGTGAAAAATGATGCAGACTGTGTTCTGCAGTGCCAGGTTTTGGTAAGTGAGTGACAGGTTCACAGATCTTTGGAATTTGAAAGAGACAGGTGGGCCTCTAGCTCAGAGCAAGCAGACAGCTATTCGGGAGGACAAACTGCCAGTGACTTCACTCTGCTTTTTCCTCAGGCCTGAACTTCTTTAGCACATAATAAACTTGATAATTCTTTCCTAAATTCTTGTTTGGAACAAACTGGTCAGTTCTCCCTCTGTGATGGAGCCCAGGAAGTGCTTTGGTCCAGTAATGATTTCTCAAAATTTCTCTGGACAAGGTTTGAGTCTCTGTTCCGTTCTGCCTTCAGCAATGCACCAGCAGGTTCAGAGTCCTCCACTAACTCTTCTCACCTTTACTCCACACTACAGTGTATGGAATGTGTACCGTGAGCATCCCACCATCCTGCTAGGCTCTTCAACAATCTCAGTTTGGTGGTTTCAAGGGCACAATCACAACAAAATAATACAGCTTTCAGCTGGATACTGCCTCAGCGTACATACTCACCATACTTGGCATGCATACAGCTTGTGTGCTTTAAAGTGCATCACCATCTGCAGTCAGAATGTGACCCTTGCTCAGCAACTTGGCATGGGTTTCAGGGAATGCTCCCAGGGGACATTGTCACTGGCAGTGTAGATGAAGCTACAGTCCAGTAATATGTGCTTTCAGTGAAAACTACTGTTTAAAAAGCTGGGTGCTGTTTCATGGGCAGCTTCAGAGTTCCAGTTGATACATGGTGGGGCTGAATGAAGGCATGAGAGAGACAATTTTATTCAGTGAAAAAACATCATGTAAGCTAAAGTGAATAGATACATTTCATGCTTCCTTCTCAGGCATTAATGAAATGGATTTGGGCCAGCCTGTTCTCTCTCTTTTTCTTTCATTTTCAGTAGCAGTGATGTGACATTTAATAATATAAAACTTCTAGGGATATCTACTTCTTAGATTTAGCTCAATGTGTATGTGAATATTGATGAGAGTTCTGAGTTTTCACAAGGTTATGAGGGAATTATTTCCATCTTGCATCCTCAAAATAATAGCCAACATATTTTAACAGGAAGTACATTTTGCTTTTGAAATGCAGAATTATTCAAGCAATGACTGAAATGCTGTTTACTTCATAGGCTCTGTTTATATCACATGATGCTTCTGTATATTTCAATGCTGTTTCATGTAGTGAAAGATTATGTCAATTTTGATTATTGTGATGTGATTTTTTTGGTATTCAGGTAAGACTCTGCAAAATATACTCTTTCTGATGAAAATTATTTGATTCAGCTTGTTAGCAGGCAATGCTTGAATAAAAAGAAAAAGCTGCTTCTATTTGAGGTCGAGTTATTTTTAGCGTGCTTTCCCTCGAATCTAAGTTTATGCAGCTTCATTCACGCAAGAGTTTTTATAGATTTTTCTGATGGGGGATGGGAAAGGGTGGGTGGGAACAGTGTAGTAGTAACTCCCTAGTTATTTGCAGGCTTTCTGACTAAGGTATTTATACTCTCTATCTGTAGTGATTCCTCCAGCTTAGCACATTATGGATTCAGATAACAATATTGTTCATTTAAAAATGATCCGATTATGAAAACTGGCAAAAATTGTGGTTTTCTATATAAAAATACTTTTATTGTGTTGGCATACCCAATCCTTGAGTTGAGCAAGGGAGAAAGGAGTTAACAAGCTAAACATATCTAAGTGGCTACTGTTGGCTGTTCCTCACTCTATTTCAGAAATATTCCATATGGAAGGAAGCAGATTTGATAAGGTTCCTCAAGAAGGAATCAAAAAATAAGAGGATGAAAAAAGACAGAGAATCTTCTGTCATAATTAGAAGCATTTGGTCCCTCAGTTTTGACAAGTTTGCCAAGAGAAAAAGTAAGTTTCCTATGAAGGGATGGTAAAGAGGAAAGTAAGATGACAGAAATTCTGTCAGTCTGAGATTCTAGAATCAGAAAAAGAAAAAATGTGAAATCAGTCTTTGACAGAAAGATTTTTGAAGAATAAATACTAATGTATGTGTTTGAGGTCTTTTTGTCTTTGTCTTGTTTTTAGGGTGTTTTTAAATTTTATTTTGTAGTAATTCTCCAATGAAATTATATAGATTTAACATTTGTGTGTGGAGTTTGTAAATAGAAAAGTAATTCCATATGCAAACAGTTTCATACAGACAATTGTCATTATTGCATTAATGCCATACCTGAATTAAATTTGAATTCCGTTGTAAAAGAGTTTGGTTTGATTTTGAACAGAAGGCTATGTGTATGGTCTCAGTTAATGGGTCTGTGCATTCGTCTTTCACCTGGCCTGTCACAGTTCTTTATGTTTTTCCTCACTGACTCGTTTCTGTCACATATCTCTTGCAATCCATGGAAAGTATTGCAGAATCCTACTCTCAGACTTTATATTTGCATCTCCCTAGGTTGACGCTGCATGCCTGCAAGCATCTGAGTTGATCTTGCAGCCTGCCAGAGCACGTGGAAGTCAGTTTGTGCCTCACCAGATCCTCTTCCTCATTCCCAGCTCCTCTCACCCAGTCTTGCCTGGGAAGGGCCCTTGTGCTGAGTCCACCTCACACCCTTCCACTTACTGAGCCAGCTGCTCCTTTATGAGAGGAGGCAAAGCTTTTTGGGAGCTAGAAAGAGTTAGGTGGAAGCACATAAGAGAGACATGGCGTGCTGAACAGTTTGGTGGGGATGAGCAGAGGAGAGGGCAAAGGGAGATTTTGACATGTGCAGGATGTGTATGATTAAGGGCAGTAGGAGAATAGAATGAGGGTTGGGGACAACATCATTGAGGACAGAAGAGAGGATGGTCATGGAGGACCAGCCAGAAACTCTGAGACTCTTCTGGTATTGTTTGTGGAAAGAGCAATGCTGGGAACTTGAGGCAAACTGTGATGTGGCCAGGAGTCCACCTGAGCTGAGAGCTGTGCTGGCTCCCTTCTACCCTTGCTGTGCAAAGCTTTCATTTGCTCCCAGCTTTCACTGAGATAAGGGAAAGCCTGAACATTAGCTGAATGGATATGCCTTTCTGTTTGAAGTCTGCTAACTGCTAAGCTGCCCTGAAATGTACTTTTGATCCTGTAAGCTTAGTGAAGGCAGAAGATAGGGCACGATTATAGAAAGGTCTTGATTTTCTCTTGATACTTGGGTGTTACCTTACTAAGTAGATTGCCAATTTGTAGATTCCCTGGTCTACAACCTATCTCACCCATATATGTACTGCCGTTTTGGAGTATGCCCTGCTTCAATGCTTGTTGTGACTACTAGCAATAGGTGATCATTACATATTTTTTATTTCAATCAAAAAACAACTTTTTGCGTGAGAAGTTTCAAACTTTAAGTGACAAAATTATTTACATGGTTATAAATGCATTAAAATATTAATAGAGGGAGCAGCTCCAAATCTCTAACCTGGGCTTTATGTCGAGGTCTGCTTTTCAGAAGTTATGGAGAAGAAAGCTACCTACAGTCTTTGATGGTTGTATTTGATGCTCAGCAGTTAAGTGGGGTTCTGAGTATCTAAAGAATGGGTCTTGTGATCAAGTATGACAGTTAATTTCTGGCAAACACCTTTTAACCTAGATATTATAATTTCTGGTGTATCTATAAATAAACTATATCTATAAATGTACTCCTATTTCACTTCAGAACAAATTAAAATAAGTTAATTACGTCTATTGTGAAATAATATTGCATCATAAAATTTTGCTGAAATTTTGATAGTAAAAAGTTAATTTTTACAAAATATATATTGACATTATTAGAGGCCAAAAAAGAATTCTGCTCTTTTTTTTTCCATTCGGTTTAAAAGTTTATTATATGAAACTGCTATAGTTTTAGTAAAATTTTTATTCACAATATAACCACAGTGTTTTGCTTGCAAGACTACAGAAATAAAATTACCAGCAAGCCAAAACTGCCAACAAGACATTTTTCTTGCTTAGAAATATTCAGGTATGACACATTAGTAAGATTTTTGCTGAAGAAGCTTTGGCTTCTTTCCTTCTTCCTAGCATCATGTTTTAAGTCCATCTGCCTTTGCCCTCTCAAAAAGCCACAGTTGCTGTTGATACTACCAATCCTACACTGGATCCCAGATTAGATTTGGAAAAAACTCATGATGAAGTGCTTGAACAGTAACTCTTTTCATTTGCATCTTATTTTGTTCTGGGCTTGTTGTGCAGACATGATGGAATACCAATCTAAATGAACACTTATGAAAATCCTCATTGAGTGTTAGTATCTAACATCTCAGTACTCTGGCATTTCCTTCCAAATTAGTTGTTGGTTTAATATTCAAAAGAGATTAATTGTTCTTTTGTTGAGCCTGATGATGTGTGGCTGGGAAATTCACTGGCTGTATGAATTTTGGTTCATGAACCTGAATCAAATTGCAGCTGTTTGCCCCCTTCTGCAAAACAAGATGTTGTAAATAAACATAGAAATACTACTCTGAATCTTGGTAAGATAGTAAGATTGATTCATTCACTTGTCATACATACAGCACAACACCTTACCACAATGCAATGTAAACTCTCTCTTTTAAAAGGTTGAAAGCTCTTTCTTTTCTCAGTCTCTCTAGTTAATGCACAAAATTATTTTATGGCTTGGTGCCTATGCAGAAACAAAAAGCAACCCTCACAGAAATCTTGAGTGTAAAGCAGGTTGTGCATCGGGTCTGAGTCTTACAGCTCTTCATCTGAAGGGTGAAGTATTTATGTAGTGCTTTGTATTCTAACAAATTTCCTATTAAAGAGGAGGAATGTAATCACTGAGTATGTTTCATTACATGAAATGAAGGGGACAGGGACACACAATATGAGGCAGAAAGCAACAGGTCCTAAGAATCCACTCACTGTGGATATTGTACCCCTCTAAAAGTACACTAAATGTTGGCAAGCTTTGGACCAGACAATCTCCATGCAGCCCTTCCAACCTACATTTTCATCCTGTAGTTTTGGTCAGAGACTGTGATTTAAGCATAGACATGTAACTGTTAATTCTTCCACTTTGGGGACTGAACTGTCCCTTTTATGGGTCTATTACTGGATCTGAGTTTTTTTATGTGTGATAACACATGCCTGAGAAAACAGATATTCAGTTGCTTCCCTGATAATCCTTGAGCTTTCTTAATGTACTATAGGAGAAAAATCGAGAGCAAAACAATTCACATCCCCAAGTGCTCTCAGTATTTTGCTAACAATGGAGAACTTGTCCTTTCAACCTCCCCTAAAACCCTTTCTATGAGACAGTCAGCCTTGCCTTCGCTTGCCTTCAGTTGAGACCAGTCTGCTGTGTCCAGCCACTGAAAGCTGGCATAGGCGCAAGAATATTTCATGGGGCTGTGCATGTTCAGATGAAATATGTACACTTCAGTGTGTTCTGCTGCACTCATGTCTCTGTCCTGCTCAGTCAGGAGGAGATGAGCAGCTTCCCAAATAATCTGTTCTGCAACAGCAGAAAGTCCATTTGGGGATCTGTCTTCCTGGAAATACAGTGAAAAACAGGGAAGTCAGAAAGGCATGTTCTGAATCAGACTACAATACTAAGCAACAGTCTCATTAATGGTGTTTTCTGCCAAATGCTGTTTCATTTGTCTTCAGAACTGTCTGCATTAATGACTACTTCCACTTGCTAGTTATTTAAATAAAGTATTGTTCCCATGTCACTGCTAGCAGCCAGATAGCTGCTCCTTGCTAGGTGAGATGAAAAAGCTAGATAGACCAAGCTGCAAATAAATTCAGAGAAAGCTTAATGTGCTTCTAGGAAGGATGAAATATTCCTCCCATAATGTCCCCAGCATGCGCAAGGTCAAATACATCACCACTAGGAATGCCCTGACAAGAGACTCTCACCAGTAGGTGAAGGGGATGAGCAAAGGAGTCTGTGCTTCCCTGGACTTAATCTTATGCGTTTACTTGTTTCTCAACATTTCCTGGCAAAAATGGGTGCATCTATGGGGATAAAAAAAAAGGATTATAGCAAGATTCTGGAGGAGAAGACATGGGAAGACCTGTAGACCTGCTCAGTGTCTGTAGTAGGTATCACTTTTCCAAAGTCTTTGGTGGACAAGCATGGTGTCTTAACCCTCATGACCAGCAGTGAAGATCTTCATACAGTTAGAGAGGTCACCAGACAAGTCTGGTGTTGCCACACTGCTCCCACCCATAATTTGAATCAGATTCCTGATGGTGAATAAGCAAATACAAATCAGTCTGAAACATTGAACCCCTCTCCTGAACTTCAGTTTCTTCCCAGAGAAAACCAGACCATTCAAATGCATTCATACAAATTCACACGCTTTGGTGTGATTTAAATTCTGCTCGAAAGGACCTTCTTTTGTGCTTTTGGTCTATGGCACAGAACTGGCTACAGATCCAGAGGTTTTATCTGAGAAGAAAACCTTATCATATGTATGTCCATTGATAATACAAGTCAGTTACAGGCAATTCTAATATACTTTGAATAAGTTAGAACTCCAAAGGGTGCTATATTGATGCTGCAACTTGATAGTGAGTGACTCTTCATCTAAGCAAGAGAAAAACTGATTGTAAAGCCCATGTCCAAAACCAGGTTTTACTGCAGTTTGGTGCTGAAATGTCAGAGCCAGATGATCTCATTCCAGTGTGACTCAGACAGCTCTTCATTGTTTTGATTAATCTGCCCAAAAATATAAAAACTAATGACTTAGGATGGCTGTCAAGATTGAATCCCAAAAGTTCAGAGCATTTTGACTTAATTGGACAGGTATTTGGGGACATAATTACTATATAACTTATATAATATGCACTTTCTGAAGGCAGTGAAAAAAAACCACAATATTTTGAAAAATTCCTGTAATGATCACATGCATTATTAAATCTTGATTGAATAATTAGTTCCCAGGTTAATGCATGTCTTCCAGCTTTGTACAACCCATTGATCTAAAGGATTTTGATACTTTTCCATTTTTGGCATTTTCATTGCACCAGAAATGTGTTTGCAATGGTGACTTAGCTGCAAAAATCATTCTTATCAAAGTACAGTTTAAATTAAAGCAAAAAACCCCAAAAACTTATTAACCCAATTTAATAGACTTTAAATGTATAGAAGGCTTCTGAAGAGAGAGAGGTAATAGTCTGTTCTCCATGCTTTAGGAAAGCAAGTAACACAATGCAGCAAGGGAGCAATAAGTGAGACACTAAAGGACATTATTTTAAGAATAAAGATTGCTGTTATTTGAGTAGACCCAGACAGATGATGAGCTCTTTAGCACTGGCAATTAAAAATTACTTATTTCAGAACTGATGAAGATAACACTGACTCTGTACTGGATAAAGGGTGGGTTATTCTTCTAGCCTGTTTTCCTAAAATACTAAAGTAAGAAATTGAACAATTTTAAAGCTTTACAACATAGTAGGAACTTTTGATAGAACATTTCATTTTATATTTCTGGACAAGTGGGAGAGGAGAACTTAGAGATAGTTATAAGCAGGGGGAAGAAAAGAAGGTGATATGTCAAAACCTGAAATATCTGCCTTTTATTACTTTGAGGATTATTAATATTTGTATCTTGGTTATTCTACCTACTTAATATAATGAGGTTTATCTAGACCCACCTTATCATGCCAAACCTGAGTTAGATCCACATAATATTAAGTGTCTTCCAAAAATGGGATGATTTCTTTTTAACTGAAAATGCTTTAATATTTTTTTAACATTTTCATTTGATGAAATGTTCTAGTTTTTCATTCCTACAGGTAGGCAGACAAGGTCAAACAAGATTTGAAGACACACACAACCAAAGTGGGTTAGATTTAAGAGAAAAAGATTTCAAACTATTGTGTAGAAGGAAAAAAAATGTAAAAAGAAAAGTATGCTACTCCTTGTAATAAACAATGCAGATACTATGCTTGGCTGAATTCTAAATGTAACATTTTTGTAGAAAGTAATCAGTTTTGGACAGGGCAAAGTGAATATTCCCAGTAGATGGATAAAATGTAACTGATGTTATTTTCTAGGGCAAAAACTGAGTCTTTGCCCTCAAGGTTACTGCAGGAAGCAAAATCTGCACATCAGTGCTTGCAGCAAACAACCCAAGTGACTCAAAAGCTTTTCTTGAACCCAGAGATATAATGTTTTAGAAAAATCAGTTTAAAAATAATTTCTATTCCATATCTCTTCCCAGCTGCAAAACCCAATATGTTTGGTTATTTTTGCCCCACTGGTGCTCTGAAGTCCTGGCTGCCATTGAGAAACTGTCTGGAAAGTGTGCTTCACTGTCCAGCAAAAGTGTGCTTCAAATAGCAGGAAACTAGGCAAAAAGGGAGAATTTAATTTTCTTGATAATTGTAAATCTAGTTTCTAGGGAATTATTTCAAAACTGGAGCTCGTCCTTTGATGTTTCTTAACATCTTGTAGTACGAGCAAGTATCAGCTTTTTGTTGCAACACTCAGTTTGTTCTCAGGATGGCTGATTTGCCAGCCAACTCTGTCAGCATGTTTGTGTGTTTATTTTTAGCAGTAGACTGCAAACAGACAATTGCTATTGGCTGTGGTGTGATTTCTTCACAATTTCTAGTGTCCATTATCAGTCCTTTGCTGGATGTTGCCTCTCCCTCCAGAACTGGCAGAATGTATGATGAGAGAAGTCATCAACCCTTGTAGTGCTCTATCATCCACCTCAGCTTCACTCATTAAATAGCAACAGTTTTTAAAGTGTTTCAAGTTTTCCTGGTTGATTTGGTATTGAAACAGTGAGAAAGCCTTACCTGAGCTGTTCTGCCAGTTTTGCTCTGAGAGTAGTAACCTCAGGCAGAGGAACTATGATAAATGGTGGGAAACTGTAACATACAACTAGAGACTTCTCTGCAAATAAGTTTTCACTAGAACCATAGCTTTGGTTGATTTCCAAAGTACTTAGATCCAAAACATGTTGAAACAGAAAGAATCTTGTAATGAGACTGGAAACAATTCATAAAGAAACTGTTGCAGTGGAGTTCAGTTCAGAAATGTGTTTGGTGGCTGTGAAGGCAAGTTGCTGACATTACTGGTAGAGCACAGAAGTATTTAAGGTCATAAAAATGGTTGTTAACAGAAAAGATATCTTGCAGTCTTCAAAGAAAAAACACTTGTGTTCTTTTGCTGCTTTCTCCTCAAACATATTTTTACATTTTCACGAAAAGTAACATCTTATCAAGTAGATGGCATGTTCTGATATTCCAAATGCTTTATTTAGTTGCCAAAATCAAATGATACTTGCCTCTGTGTCCTGCAGTTGAACTTTGCCCTTACCAGAGCACTGTTATCACTTTATAGAACCACACAGAAAAGTTTGAAGTGGAAATTATATATTTTTTTTACATAATGACACTTAATACTTTTCCGCATAGTAAAATTGCTCTTATCACTTTCAATTCAGATTAAAAGGTTATTTGCAATGTAAAATGTCCATTATAAATTGGCAGATTGAATTTGGGAATCCCTGTGTAAAATTCCATGGTTTATATGCAAGTGTTTTATATAACTTACTAGTAAATATGAATTAATAATTTGCTATGATCTCCTCTTTGTTTATGCTTATTCTGCCCTCCAAAGAAGTCAAAGATTTCCAGAACCTGGAAGTAATTTTGTCTAAAAAATAAATGACATTCACACCTCCAAAACTTGATCTCTTGAGTGCATAGCTGCTGTATATGACTTGTTTATTGGATGGGTTTTTTTAAGCTTTTGGGTTGCTTTCTGTCACTATTTATACAGCTAGACAGTGGAATTCAAAACTTTACCATTTTTGTAAGCGCTACTTAAATTTTCTGCTGATGTACAGTTTCTCAGAGATATTTCATTTTCCTAATGTAGAAAAGTCAATGTTTCCAGTTTATTTTTAAGCAACTGTCATGATATTTAAATATGATACTTACAAAACCATCAGGGAATTTGACAATAATCTTGGACTGTATAGCATTATACTGACTTCCTGCATTGTTGCTTATCTTTACAATTTCTTTAGAAATTATGCTTTTATTTTGCTGCTTTCATTTTTAATATTGGGCATGAGGGACCTGCTACCCATCCCACCTCAGTCCCATCATTGCACACAAGGAGAATATATTTCTCCTATTACTCAATAGTAAAATCCTTAAAGCATTTGTGAAAGAGGGAAAATTAAATAAAGGGCTTCTCAATACCCTGCTCACCAAGTTGGGTACATGGCCATGCTTCTCCCTCCCTTTGAATCTGGGTTGCGGTGCAAAATGGAATACAGTACTCCTGAGACCAGGGTAGATGGAAGCCTAGGACTGGCACTGCATGGCTTCCCACAGCCTGTGGAGCAGCCCTGCTGTTTTGGCATGAAGAAGCAGTGGACAGTGTTTGCCTCCGAGGACATATGCCTTTGTGTCTGACTGGTCAGAGCATAGATGGCCATAAGGAGGTACAGAAGGTGTTGGAATGGGTGCATTGCACGTCTTTTTTCTGAAAACATGTGCTCCTCCTCAGCCTTGATCAACAGAGCAAGGTTTGGCAATGGACACGGAGCTTTGGGTGGGAAGAGCATATAGCTTGAGTTGACCCACGGTTGGATAGGCAAGGGCCACAGGAGGTGGTGGGGATGCAGCAAGATGAAACCTAGCAAAATGGCTGCAGGCTGTAGTCAGTCTGAGTAGCATCAACACGAGGGTCACCAGAAGGAAAGGTCAGACTTCAGTCAGTCTGTTCAGGAAGTTTTATCAGCAGGAACCCTATGAGAGAGGACTGCACGAAGAAGCATCTGATTAAACTGACTAGCTCTTGCTATCTTAAAATCTGATGGGCAAATATTTTTAGAGGAAAACAGGGTTGACATATTTATTCAGCATAAACTGTTTGTTCCTCTGAGGAAAACTGTGGGAATTTTTGTGCTCGCAGCTGGCACGCATACTGCTGTGCAGTGCATTTTGCAGTCAGACTAGCAGTACCCCAGTTATAGCTGACCCCAGAAGTCTAATCTTTTGCTAAACATTTTGAAGTGTTTTCTTCCTAAATACTAACCCAATTGTTTACTGTCTACATAAAAACTGCTAATGGTAGGGCTGCTAACTGCAACCAGGATACATGATGCTTTAATTGCAGAGTATGACTCAACAGGAGAGCACTGGGAGTCAGGGTGGGGGCTGAAGGAGTGATTGGATAATAACAGGACACAAAGGTGTGTGTATGCAAGAGAGAAAACCTGGGGCTTTGCCGAGTTTCCAGTTATAGTCCAGGTTGAAATACAAAAGACCAGTTATGCAACCCTGAGCCGGATTTTTGGCTCTCAATGAAATAATGTTGGTGGCCTATATGGAAATATAGATGGATTCATTACCTGAACCCCCAGGGAACATGGTAGGTGTGTGTGGTTCTGGCACAGACATTCATGGAGCAGGAAGGGCGATGGTGCTGAGCTGCCAAAGGCTGGGGAGCAGAGCACAGCACAGCGTGGGATGCCCAGCGAACCTTTTGATCAGTGCATGGAACTTGGCAATCCTGACGCTCACTCTTGCCAAGGTTTGGATTTGTGAAGAGATTCTGTGATATGCAGCCATTCCTTCAGGGTATATGATTGAAGTTCATGGCAGTTACCTGATTTGCTAAAAAAATTTGCTACATTGAAGCACCACCTCCTCCTTCACCCCCACCAGCACGCCTCATCCCACACATGTGCACACTACATTACAGGTACATTAGCATGCCCACTTAAACTTTGCTATGTAGCACTGATTGTATCACAAATTTCTATCTGAAATGCAGTGAGTACGCAATTTTAGCACTTAATAGCATTCTTCATTCCCACAACTCTTTGTTTGATCCAAAGGTTAGAACATTTAAAATACCATCAAGAAAACACCGTGCTTACTGACTGAGGCAATTGTATCCCTCTGGAACAATATGAAACAAGACTTAACAACAAACTGCCAAGTGGTACCACCATGTCAATAAGATACTTTCTTCTCAACTTCTGGCAAAGGAGCAATTGTCTCTAAGAACTCATTGCTTTATTCTTGGGGATATTTAAAAGATTTAGATGCTATAGTCTGCCTTCAGTGATGCTATTAATTGGTTTTGAGACACATCCCCATTTTTGTCATTTCTAAAGGTGAAGGCTGTTCTGTGTTTTGTTAATGATGACAGCACTGCTGAGAAAAAGGAAGGTCTAAAATATTTGACTTTAAGAACATGACAGATTAAATAACCTGGGGGGTCCTAATAATCATCATTCACAATGTAGGAGATGACAAGGGGAAATTTCTAAGATGACATTTTGTCACTTGTGGTAGTCACTTAAAATGACAAAAGCTATACATTCTGCTCTGCAGCTTCTTTACTCTAATTGGGCCAATTTTGCTATCATGCTATTATCCTGCAGAGCAGAACTGGTGACAAACAAAGACGCTTTTGTGATCTCAGCTGAATATTCTTCCATGAGCTCAAGAAAATATCTTGCCAAAAAAGAATGAAAAGTGTTCCCACATTTTGTGACTGGCCAGAAGCCTAAGGCTCATGTTTGTCTGGAAAAAGTCTCATCTGTATTTTTAGTTCCTGCTTGCTTGTGGTGGAATTTTGCAGAAGGGTCCACAAGTCAGAGGAACTGACAGACTGACTGACTTCCAAATTGAATTGGAATTTTTCCTATTACGTGAAATAACTTACCTTGGGATATGGCATGTGAAAAAGAGGGCTAAACTTCTCTTCCTCGCTCTGCAATTTTGGCAGTCTGCTTTAATTTAACCATATTTTCCACTATGCACCATCACATAATAATTCCTTTTAAGTATGTAATGACATAAAAGTTGATTGTGTTAGCACATGTTTCTTTGTAGCTATTGGGAAACTTAATCCATTTTAAAAACGTTTGAACTTTGGGAGAAAAATTTTCATAAACAGCTACATGAAGAGTAGTAAGGAAGTGGTTCTATAAGCCGTTAATGTAGTGCAAAATCCTGAAACAACCCATCTTGTTAAGATGAAAACATATCATTTATTATCATTCAGAAGCTTTGGGCAAAAATATGTTTAGTAACACACATTTGTTAACATGGAATAAAATTACACTGGAGTGTAGCATGGAGTGTATGTGGAGTGGGCATATATCCAGCTCATCTAAAATACAGTCATTTCATGGAAGTGTTAAGCTGTTAAAACATATTGCTATCAAGAAACAGTTGTTTATTACAATAAGCATTGTTTTTCTGCATGACAGAAGTAGGAAAATGTCATTATTAATGCTGTCCATGATTAGACAAAGATAGCCTTTGTTTCCATCTACTGAACAACATATTTATATTCATTGTTTTGGATAAACTAGAATTGGAAAACTGAAGGTAAATATTTCTCTCAATCCTTTAGCACATTTAAATCTGCAGGGTTCAGATTAAGCAGTGATGGTAGTGTGCAGTTATTCAGCATTATGTAAGGCACCAAACATTGTAAAATAGACCACCAAAAATATTATCGTCATGTTACTTTGGCTGAAGAGCTGCACATTTTCCCAGACCTTCCCTCTTGCCATTTACTCCATCTGCATATGCTACAATTCATAGAATCATACATTAGTTTGGCTTGGAGAAGTCCTTTAAAGAAAATCTAGAACAGCCCCCCTGTAATGAGCAGGGACACCTTCAACTAGATCAGTTTGCTCTGACCTCTATTCAACCTGATCTTCAATGTTTCCAGGGAACATCTCTGGACAACCTGTTCCAGTATTTCACCTTTCTTACTGTAGAAAATCCCTTCTTTATATCTAGTCTGAATCTGTCCTCTTTTGGTTTAAAACCATTGCCCTTTGTCCTATTGCAATGATTCCTTCTAAAAAGTCACCATCTTTCTTGTAAGCCCTCTCTAAGTACTAGAAGGCTGCCATAAGGTCTCCCCAGAGCCTTCTCTCCTCCAAGCTAATTAGCCCCAATTCTCTCACCCTTTATTCACAGGAACATATTTCATCCCCCTAACCATTTTGGTGTCCCTCTTCTGGACTCTGTCCAACAGGTCCATGCCTCTTGTGTGCTGGGGGCCAAGAGCTGGATGTAATACTTCAGGTGGCATGTCACCAGAATGGAGCAGAGCAGAAGGCTAGAGTCACTTCCCTCAACCTGTTGGCCATGCTTCCCCTTTATGCAGCTTGAGGTACATTTGGGACCACTCAGATTGGTGTTGTCTGTAAACATGGTGAGGGAGCACTTGATCCCATTAGCTGTGGCATTGATGAAGGTATTAAACACTACCCTTCTCAATACAGACTTTTGAAGGACACCCCTCACCACCGATCTCCATCTGGACATTGAACCAGATAATGAGTTACCAGCTCTTGACTTCAGCAAGAGTTATTTTGTTAGCTGAGAGTCCTCACATCTCATTTCTAGGTACCCTGTTGTACCCTATTGACTCCTGCTACACCATCAGTGAGTGCTGTTTCATGGCCTTCTTCAAGCCATCAGCTCTGCACTTCTGTCCAGATCAGCAGCCACAGCTTTCATTCATATCTATACCCCAAATTCTGGCATCTCCAAATTCTGTTCCTCTGTGTCCCAGTCCATTAACTCTGCTCTACTCTTCTTCATCAGTCCTGTCTCTACTTTATTCTTATTTACAAATCCCTCTGTATCTGCCTACTGCAACATCCCCTCTGTCTTCCGAGACTCATTAATGCTCTCTGAGGCAGGCTGAAAGTCTCAGCAGGTTTACCTCTTCATCTTTAGCTGACATCTTTTCATTCTCTTTCAGGAATGGAGAGGTGCCAGAGCTCCCTGAGAAGCTCAGTTTTTACCACCCAAACTCATCCCATCCCAGACTTCTTACAGAAAAGCCACATTAAACTGCTGAAAACTTAAAGGAATGATGCCATCCTTATGAGGATAAGCTCTGGTTTCTATTGAAAGATCCTGGTAAATACTACTCCCTGTGAAAGAAGTGCATCATCATGAAATGTCTGCATCAAGTGAAGGAGTCTGCATCAAGTATCATATGTTCTGACAGAGAATTCTTTCAGATGATGACAGGACTTAAAAATGTCTTAACTGGGACTGACACAATGCAATATATTAATTATTTGACAGTGCATAATATCTTTATTTAGAACAATAAAGCATATATGTATATAGTGTAAATTCCAAATCTGAACTGGTATAAAAAGGTATCTGGGAAAACATCTATCTTTAAGAGGACACATATGTACATACACATCACATTTTATAAATTTTGTTGATTACCTTCAGTCAGAATGTAACTATGCAAAACTGTACTGACATTTACATTGAAATAAATGAATTTGCCCATAATGCAACCAGCAAACGTCTGTGTCTCTATCACTAAAGAGTCTGAAGTTCCACATTCCATTAATTTGATAACAAAATAGCAACATGCCACCATTACTGTAAATCTGCATTTAAGACAGTTGAATCAGATTCATGAATTGAAAAACATTGGATAATTCTTAAATATAAATCAAACTCAAAATATCAGTATTTTATGTGTGCTGTTAAATTTTCAAATTAATAATTCTGTTTTGTGTACTGAACAGTTTCAGCATATTATGCAGAGCAACAGAAAAAACAGAGCTGCTGCAGTTGAGAATCTAAAACATGTGCAGGCTGTACACATACTCCATAGTAAAGCACATTTTGTATGCTTATAAAATGACCTGGTGATGAAATGAAGTACCATTAATGCATTCACGTAAACACATATCTAAAGTAGAACAGTTACTCAGTATAAGACTATCTCCTTTTTTAATCTCACAAGGCCACTAGTAATTGCATGCAAAGTTCATCTATTTCAAAGGAAACCTAAAAATGTTACATTTCTCACAAAACCACAGATATCCAAAAGCCAAATTTGGTTGACTTTTATGCAGAAAAATAAAACATCCCTTTTTCCCCCAGTTTTATTCTAAGAGGGAGTGTGTTGCTTTTCCAACTCTGTTAATGCATGGGCTTTGTTGACCCAAAAAGAAGACTGAAAAACTGATCAGTCTTCAGAAGTTAAACTTCTTTGGAAGAAGCAATTAAAGGTCTGTTTCTGCCACCCCATCTCCAACTGGAGAGTACATTACTCTATTTCCATTGATTTCAAAGATGTTTCACAATTCAGTAGTCTTTCAGAATCTCACTATGTCCAAAGTGAAGATCTCCTCAGTGGGCACAGAAAGTTTCCAGTAAATTCACGATGCCTCTTCAAAGTGCCCTGCCACCTAGTGTATCCTCGAGTGTCCAGAAGTCTCCTTCGGGTTTGCAAAAGGATTGAGAACACCCAATCAGATCTCTCTTGTGTTTAGATCAAAGTGAGGGCAAAGAATGGGAAAACCATGTGGTCCAACAGGAGTTCTGCTGCACCAGGTGTCACACAACTTTTGTGCACATTCAAAGAACAATGTTCGTGATGTGAAGGTCAAAAGTATACATGACCTTTCTTTCTGTTCTCATATAACTTAAATTTACCTTGCTCCACAGAAGAGATAAAAATGTCTGACATTATTTGGAAGTGACTTTAAGATGTTGCTCCTGGAAAGTGAACATTTTGTCATAGTCAATTTTTATTTATGTTTCAATTCATAAATGATATTTTCTATAGTATTGAAGATTAAGAAGCCTAAAATATCATGCTTTGGAATATCAAAGTATAATTTGGGGCACACCAATGTGACCCAAATTAAATGTTATTAAGTATTTGATTTTCTGGAAAGAATGCATTTAGAAAAATGAACATTTTTTATCAACAAAGAACATTAATCAATATAAGATTTTTGTTTTACTGAAGCTAAGGAAAAAATCCAAACCCTCAAATGCATAAGCTAGCCTCAACAGTACATTGTATGAAGTATTTAAGGTTTTTGTACAACGTGCAAGGATAATTGCTTCCATTTAGTGTGGATACTTTTCCATTCAGTCAAAACCAATACACAGTTATTCTCTGCATTAGCAATAAGGTGCAAATTTCCATCAATTAGGTCATGCTGACATTTCTTTTAGGGCATCTCTTAAAAGAGTTTGAAACTCAAAGTCTGAGGACCTTGTGAGTAAAGAACTACATAAAGTCAAAGGAGACTCAGCTTTATCTGGGGAATTCCATTGTTTGAGGAATGTACTTACTTTTTAGAAGTGATGAGCAACCCTGGCTATTAACTGGTGAGTGCTCCAGCATCTTCAGAATAAACATGAAGGCCTAATTCTGACACTAAGCTTCTTCTGATCTAGTCTAAGAGAAGTTCCTCAGGTGATGCAAACCGCAAAGTTCAATATGTTCTTAAAGGAACTATGCAAATTTATACCAGCTGAGTAGGATTTGAAGACCCTTTTCTGACAAACAGAAAGTGCAAAAAGGGCCTGAGTATAAAAAAAAATTCCGCATGATCAAATCCTTCCATCAGTGAATTCATGAGAAATTTCAGCCTTATTGCAGTAGGGTCAAAATTCCACGCAGTGCAGCTACATGCCACATCATCAAGTATGGTAAGGTTCTCAGATTTTTTTTCTTTTCACAGGTCTGAAAGATAGTTTTACCAATACACACACACACACACATACACACCCACATACACACATATATATTATATGTATGACATATTCTTTTTATGCATAGTTCTCAGAAAATTGAGCAGAAGATTAAAACTTCCACAAGGACTCTTAAAAAAATTAGTAACTATACATTTTAAGGAGAACTCCAACTTTATGCAAAACTTTAAAAGGATTTGGTGGGTTTTTTGGTGTTTTGTTTTTTTTTTTTTTTAAGTTTCCAAGTTATTTAAACTAAAAGTCTTGCTGACCTGGTCAATATAATGATAGATGACAGTTTGTCACCTCATGTGAGCCCTTACCATTTACCCTTCTGAATTACAACCCCTAATACAGGCAAATAATTCATACTCATTATCTGGGAAGAGACAAGATGAAAAGATGCACAACTACATTTGTAACTTTTATCATGGTATTTTTAGGATTTACTTGAAAATGCACATCTGTACATCAGTCATGTTCATATTCTATGGATACTGTAACAGTAACAGATGCAGAAACAGGTGAGAAACAAAGCCTTTCTCTTTTGTTTCAAAATAATTAACTTTCAAGAGTGGAGAATGCCAGGATATTAAAGCTTACTAATCACTTAAAACACAATGCAAACATTAATTACAGCTGATGTAAGTAAAAGCTAAATACACTCTCAGGATCTTTCAGATTTTCTATGCTATATATTTACAGACAAGATATAAATGGCATGCATCTTCAGAATTTAAAATGCATTTCAGGGGTTTGTCTTTATTGTGACGTTTGAATGCAATTCAGACTCTTTACTTTGCCTTAGCATGACTGGAAATTTCACCAGTGTTCACATACCCAGCAGTTACATTTAATTCTTCGAAGCTCCACGAGGTACATTCACCTCCTGTTTACTTTGTCTTCATCCAGTATTTGGTTCTCCTGAACAGAGACCACCAACGCTGATGAATTCTTGAGGCTTTCTGGGGTGGGCAACCAGCCACCTGGCACCCGATAGAGACCACGTGTTGCTGTACACACAGCCTTTGACAGGCATAAACACAGCTCCTTATAAGTCTAAGTCTAGAACACGAGTTCAGGGCATGACTTTGCTTTCAAGTTTTATATACAATATTGAAGAGTATGTTATCTGTATCCATTTCTGCATTTTCTCTCAGTTCAGAGACCTTCATCTGAAGACACCAATTTAAGGTAGAGGACACAGAATTTAAATTAAGGATGCAAAGGTATTTATGACTTGCAATGATTACATACTGTTGGAGGCATTTGAAAGATGCTTTTTTTGTTCAGGACATACTTTGTTTGCCAGAGTCAGCTGAAAGTACTAATGCAATTAAAAAACCTCAAATGTCACACAAGGTAGATATTCACATAAGATACAGTCCTGCTAAGTGCACACTCTTCCTGTCATTGTTCAGTTCAGTGTTGGTTTCACAGTAACAAACACAAATTGTCCTCATTTCTGTATCATGTCTATGGAGTCATGGGCAGCAACAACAGATGCAGACTCAGTCTGTCACTCCAGAAGGAATACGGATGTGCTTAAAGCTGCTTCATTTATGAAGCGAACATTGAACTGTTACCTGCCTGAAGAGAAAAACAGAAATTCTGATTTTGCTGATTAGTTTTCCTTTCAGTATTACTAAACAGTAGATCTTTTAAAAAACATACAACATAGAATTTTTTTCTTATAATTTTGAAAAAAAAATGTAATGACACTTGCATAGGGATTTCTTTACTCAGAAGGAGAAATGTTATAAGATGCATTTTCCTGATGCGAGAACACACTTGCCTGCAAAAGCTCATTGATGTCATCTAAGGTAATGGAACCACTCTCATGTTTTACAGAACTGTTTTGGCATTTTGGTATTGGCAATCTCTGGCAGCAAACTTCCTTTTGAAGTCATCTGGACAAACCAAACTGAGTTTTACATCTTTGGAAAAATGGAACAACTTGTCCACTGCAGTGACAGCTTTGCTTCTCAATGAGCATATGGTAGAACAAAGCAGTTAAGGAGAATGAAAAACCTCTCAAGTTGTAGCTAACTCAATCATATCAAACACCTGAGAGTAACTGTTACGGGATGAACTGCAAAACTGAGATTGTCTGTTACAGTCTTATACTGCTCTTTCCACTCATGATAAAAAATGAAGAGTTCAGCGCTGTCTGAATTTTCCAGACTCTTACACAGATGCCATGGGTTAAATACAGCACAATTTCAGTGGTAAGAAGCCTCTTGTGAGAGAAGTGCTGCTCTGCAAAGGACAGCTGGGACTGAGAAACCTCACTCACCTTTGCTGCTCACTCTTACATACAAAAGCAAGACTGATGTATCTGATAAGGCTACAGAGACTACAGAAATGTGCTAAGCTACAATTATATAAAAGCTCAGCTCTACTTGGCCTGTTCTCCTACACTCACCTGCTAATTTTCCCAGATTGTGTTTTTTAGTTCACATTGCTTTGAAACAGCTGTAGTGTAACAGCTGAAGGCTTCTCTGTATCAGCTCTAACACCAAAAAGGAGAAGCAGTAGCTGTCCTTTATTCTGGAATTCTTGTAAATTTCATTTTGAAGCATTCAAGTTCAAAATCAAAGGTCTACATTAATGATACGGGATTAATGAAATTAGCTGCTAATGATCTTATACACCTACTAAATGCTAAATGAAACCTACTGATAGCAAGATTTCTTTTCTTCCTGAAAACGGACTCTGAATCACTTTATATTAAAGCAGCTGAAAGTAGTTAAGTCTATGGTAAAACTCTCACCATAACCAACTTACCAGTACATGAAACAGTAACAGTGTTCAGAGAGAAAAAGCAACAGCTACACTTGTAGATGTTCCTTTTCTTTTTGCTGCAACATACTAAAAAAAAAAAAATAGATACTTTATTACTACAGTAATAGCCTTCAAAGCAAATAGAAGTGAAGGGTTTATAAGCTAGTTAAAATTTAAAGAAGGGAGCCCAAAGAATTGTAATTTTTGTTTGATATTAGTTCTTCCTACTTATAGATGAATATTCCTAATTTCTCAGGGAGGAGAAATTTGCAATAGTCATTTATGCCATGTATTCCAAAACACATGCCATATATATATATATATATATGAAGACATCTGATAGAGAATGCAATCTGGTTCAAGTTCCTGCAAGGGCCCTCCCCAGCATTTAACTGTGTCATCTTTTCTTCATATAAAAATGTTTTGTATTTTCTGTGAAGTTAAAAGGAAGATGTACGTTCCATTTCACAGGTTTTAACACCTATGAGGATGACGTGCAGAATGAGTTATTTGCAGGAACTAATGTAATTGGTAAAATGAATACACAGCTTTCCATTCTATATACTGTATATGAAGAAATTTTTTTTTAAGAATTTATTACTTTAGCAAGCCTAAACACAGAAAATTTCAGCTCCTGTGACAAAACTGCTAGATCAGAACCTTGCCTATTTGTCTCTTCACCAATGGGCAGCACCAGGCATTTCACACAGTGTGAGAAGACTACAGGACAAGTTCTTCTGCCACCTGTATCAGATCTTTCCCTAAATCATAGTTCAAATCTGACCAAACATCATTAAATATGAAGTTAAACAATACTCTCAAAATGCTTTAACATGGACTATTCTTACTTAAACATGTCTCTAAGTCCTTTCCTGGATTTCACAGAATTTCTTGCCCAAGTCATGTCCAAGGAACTTCAAAGCCTTGAACTGTTATTTCTAAGGCATATTTGATTTGCTGAGAACTTTTTCTCTTTAAAAATCAGATAAAGCAGTGTATAAGTAGGAAGAGAGCAGTGAATAATTTCAGGATGACCTTAGGAAGTTATTAGCATTTGAACGAGTTCCCATTAATTTTTCACAAATATTAAAAAAAAAAAAACAACCAGAATATACAGTACCCTGGGGAATGTAAAAGTGAAAGAACATAAAAAATATTATTGTAAAAGGTATTTAAAAGGATTTAGGAGCACAACCAGAAAGACATTGCTTTCTATTTATTTCTATAACTTCAACCTAGCTTTACACCACACAGCAAATAACAATATTTACTTTATTTTGTTGGTTTTCCTATAGATCTCAGCAGTCCTTTCTCACAGTGGGAATAAAGACAGACAAAATAATGTCCCCAAAATAAAATGCTGTATGCAGAACTATCTTCGATATCAGTTTCTATGTTTAAACCATAAAGTCCTTTAAATTGCACACTCTAAGCACATATTTTACCTCTGCATCAAGACCTTGTGTTTGGGGTTTTTTGTTTTTGTTACACAACTAAACAGTAAGTAGTTCTCAGAGATAAAATTACATCTGTAAATACAAATTTTAAGTGAAACAATATACCTTATCTCATTTTCCTCTTGATAGTCATGACACTGTGTAGTTTCATCATTTTCTGGTCTGGATTTGGGATGTATTTTCTAGGAAGAAAATGCACTAAATATAAATATTCTAAAGCCATAAATATTCTAGAAGTATAAATATTCTAAAGTTTTCTTTAGTAATTAAACAACTGTATGTTTCAATTTGCCTCTGATGTTAACAATCAAAGTCATCTTGCAAAATGTAGGCCAAACCTTGTTCTCTAACATACATCTACTACTGATATAAATTTTACTATTGAAGTTTTTGTATTGTAGGTGGGGGCATAGGGGCCAAAAGCAAAGAAAAATCCTTTCTCAATATTCAACAGGAGAAATGGAAAATTGGGTGAGTCACACAATTTTTGTTTCCAATTAGAGACGATCATGCTGATAAAACAGAATTTGCACTTTGATGGTAGAATTCAAGAATTTGACACACAGATTTACATCTGCAAGTCACAGTTAAGTGGAGATCAAAAGAGGTATCTCTTGCTTTCAAATACAGAATGGTTCTCTTATTCGCATCTCCCTACAGCTAAGAAAAGTAGCATCACTATGTAAACAATTATATGTAGTTTCTCTTACCTTCCAATATATGGCTCCCAAAATAAAGCCAATAAGGAGAGACAGCAATGATGTCAGTGCTATGCTGATCCCTTGCAGGCTGGAGCTGCTAATGAAGCCAAGTGCTTCTTCTGTAATTAAAGATACTCTCATTAGTGAAGACACATTTATAGCAGAAAACTGTCTTCAGGGCAACACTATTAACAAGAGCATTTTCATGCACCACCTACATAACAGCATCTTAAATAGCAGAACAGATACTTCAAAGTGCAATGTACAAGAGATGCACTTCATAAAAAATCTTACAGGAAATTTTTGACCACAAGGATGCTCCAGCCACTTCTGAAACAACAGTGTTGAAAAGTACCAACACCAATTCTCTTTTTGCTATTTGTAGAGAATTATCTCTTTCTCACACCTCAAAGTTTTGGATTTCTTAATTTTTGTAGGTCTTACTTTGAAACACAAAGCAATTATTTGGAAAAGAATATATGTCAATTTGTGCATTTGCATGATTTCCATCAGACAGCTTCCACTGACTGCAGGCACTTTGCCTTGCCACTAATCAATAATCAACATGAGGGCTCTCAGGGGAGGTTAATTTAACAGAATAAACCTGATCATTTCTAAAGCTTCCTGGAAAGGTACCACTGACTTCAGCACGATGAAACCCTTGTACCTTGAGGTTTAACTTTGTGTTATTTGGTTATAACCATTTCTTGATAGCTTTTATTGTTTTGTATAGAAGAGCACCAATCCTGATCTTTTATGTATACAAACAATTCCATTCTCCTCACTGGGAGCTGCCTGCATACTGAAAATAAAATTTGTCCCTTCAGTTACTTCATCAAGAGCAGGATGTGGGAAGTCCAACAGAGTCACCTGGGGACCCTCCTTCTGAAATGCAAAGTGACCCTCAGCAGACTGGTATTTTAGATGTCATCCACCCAGGTTTGGTTCATTTCAAACTGGGTGTCTGCAGCTCAAATAGTGGGTGTATTTACAGATTACAGGAAAAGAACCAAACTGTAAGTACTGGATAAGTGTAGGTGATTGGATACATAGAAATGAAAATGAACTGACAACACTCAAAATTTGCGTGAGTCATGCAAACAGCCAATGTCTAAGCACAGTATGATATTCTGGGTCAAACAAGATGTGTTTAGTACATTATTAAACAGCCTCCAAGAAAATACGTTAGTTTAGAAAGAAGTGCTCTTATAATTAACTACCAATTCATTTTCAACTCTCAGATTTTCTTGTTGACATTTTTCAAGTTTTAGACAAATATTCTTTTTATCTCTGAAATTCAGCTGTGTTTTCAAGGCTCAACATAGAAATAACAAGACAACATGAGTCTGTATCCTATATATTCATATACTATATATATCTCTGTGTCTCATACACTGTTTACAAAATCTAGGTTCTGACTGTAGGGGCTTGATTTTCACTTATATCTGGTAGATTCAGCACACTAAAAGGAAACATCAGTCAAGCAGAACTGATGCCAGCTTACCATGAAAGAAATCTGTCTACAGAAGGGAAAGAAAGCAGACAAAGTTCTACAGAGGTGAACATCAGCTGAAAAAGAGAGGCTATTGATTAGTCTGCCTCTATCTGCTCAGACAATAAAGCCAAGCGCAGACATTAACTGGGGAGATATAACCTTTCTTTCTGTCTCAGATTAGGCACAGAGGGTGTTTGCTTGCAGAACTGATCTGCAAGAAAACTGGGCAAAATCAAGTGGATAGAGCTGTTGCAGTAACGAGCAGCCGCGTAGAGCCAGCCTGAACAACTCTAGAAATGCTCTCATGTTGTTAATCGAAACTGTATTCTCAGAAGAAAATTCTGATATTGCTCTTGTGCTCTAAGCAAGTAAAAAGCAATCCTCATTGGCCTAATGCCATTCTTCTCAGTGAGAGACTGCTGAGTTTTACAGCTAAATTATGTAAATCTTATGGGGATGGCTATGTTTTTTGGATTCCACCCCACAAACTTAAGAAAAAAATTAAAAAGTGAAATAAAAATCAAAGGAAAGACTCTTCAGGTCATGTAGAGCATAATGCGTTTGATAGCATGTTATGGTAGAGTATATAACCTCGAAAACTCTCTGCCTACCCACAATGCTGGGCAGCATGTCATGGCAAGCATGCTGTTTTTTACATGAACTGCTAGAGAAATGTTCTGCATGCAGCATACTCGGTGATAATTTTGTACCTTTGTTTTTAACAGTATATTTCACAAACTTAATGCAATTTAAGACAACAGAAGAGACCCCTTTACAATGAGGTATCTAAAACTATAAAAATATGATTTCTGAAAAGTTATCTCCAATGCAGATGATTTCTTAATCATCTATGGAAAACTGAAAGGAATTTATAATTATCTTTCCATGTATGGACATGCAATACAGGGATCAAGCCTAAATACAGCCTCATTGTGACACTCTCCTTAGCCTACCTTTTAAAAATCACAACAGATTTTCTTTTCCACAACCTGACAGTGTATGAATTAATTTGAAAGTTAAGTAATCCACAACTACCTTAAAATGCAAGCAAAAACAGATTATTTAATTTCACTTTCAAGTCCAGAAAAAATTCTCTTGAAAGATCTGGGGAGAATGAAATGAGTCATGGCAGGTTTCTTCATGTGCCTTTTATTTAATTAAAATTTAAAACAGAATAGGCTAAAGAATTTTCAATCTGGAGAACCTCCCAGGGACTTGTCTTAATGAAGAAAAGGGAGAGAAGGAAAGAAAGCTGGCTACCATAGGGACCTTTTCCAAAGTTAGAAACTTTGGAGCTCTACACAGAAAGATTCTAATTCCCATCAGTTGTAAAGGCAGAGCAGGAGAAGGAATAGCAGGAACCAGGTCTACAAATAACTTTATGAACTCTTTGGGCAATGCCAGAGGAACTGCTGACTCTATCCAGCAGAGTGAAAAAAGGGGAGTGGATGCAGGCCAGCATCTCTCAGAGCTCTCACTCTGCATCTTGTGGAAGATTCCCTAAGGAAGTGAGCTCATTTGATGCTGATTTATGTATAGTCTTCATGAGCATTGGGATGTTTAGCTGCAAACAAAATATATTTACATTAAAAGCCACTCAGCTACACAATGAAGTTATTGAGCCACTTCCTACCTTGAGCCATCTGTGATTATGATTGAAAGCACTGGCTTTTTTTTTTTTTTTTTTTGCCATATATGTCTCAAAGGAATTTCCAGTTTACCACTGCTCAGTTCCAACACAATTACCACAAGATCTTATCTGTAAAAATGCAGAGCAGCTCTCACCTGTTCATTAGGGTTTTCCATTAACTATTAAGTAAGAACAAAGGAACAAAGGCACAGAAGGCAGTACCAATTGCATTAAGCCATGGGTGAACATTTTAAAATTGTTGTGCAATTACTGAATTAAACTATGGTATTTTTTGCTTAATTAATAAAGGAGACCTTCTTCCCAAAAACAGTTACAGAGATCTCAGTTTACATATTCTTTGAGCTATTCAGTACTAAATAATAGGGCTAAATTATTGTGAGGAAATTACAGACAAGAATGGAAGGAGGCAACACTGAACTCTTCATGAAATTATAAAGAACGTTATGGCGTTCTCCTTCAATTGAAGGAGAAGTTTTAGTCACAGCTAGTAAGTTCAAGCTTTGATCAGAGCAACATGAAATTCATCTGATGGCTTCAACCACAGAAAGAAGAGATTAGGACTCAAGACTTCTTATCCTGAATCTTCTTCTTTACATAGAAACCATCTCATCTACATTCTCTAGACAATGTGTGGTATAATCATGCAGAAAAATATGAGCAAGACTGAAACTTTAACAGCTAATTGGAACTTCAGTGGATTACAGTCAGGTAACATAAACAGGAAAAAAAGAAAGCAGCCTAAATATATCTGGGATGGTGGCGGTGGTCTTTTGAGAATTTTATGAGAAATAAGAAAAGATCTTTCTGCTTGTGAGTAAAGATGAAGCAGAAACATGTTACAAGTCTACATTCAATTTACAAGAATAAATAAAGCACTATTACCATTCAAAAAACAATTAGAATAGCATAATTGTTCTATTTTTCATTTAGCTAGGCTAAGATTTTTTGTGTATATTTAGCTGAGATTCTACTCTATTATTGTAGTTTAATTTTATTGTTATGTAAGAGCAATGGAGTAATGAAATATGACTCAATAAAAATAGCAAAAAAAATCCCTTAGTTAATTTATATACAGCTTCTATGATATTTCACACATTGTTTAATTGGATGATGCACTTCAGGTTTGTCCAAGTTGAATTTAGAACTGGGGCTGTTCAAATCATCTGACTACACAGACTGTATTAATAGATTCAATATATATTAATCTGGAGGGCTTCTTTTGCAAACACTGAATGCTTCTAAATGCTCTACAAACTATTAAAACTGAAAAATAACCCAAAACTGTTTAAAATTAAAGGGTTAATTAAAAAAAATACTGTAATTTGTGTCTGAAGATGCTTTTTTTCAGGCTTCCCCTCTTCTCAATGTTTTCCTTTTTGAAATTTTAATTTAGTGGTGCTTTTCTGAGAACAGTACTGAAGCCAGGGGAATGCTATGCCAGGGAGTCTTCACAGGGGAAGTACTAAGGTTTATTCACTGTTGTTCATTCCAAGAAGGTAAGGATTAACTAAAACCAAAATTTCCTCAGCAATAAAGTCAAGACAAAACTACAGTTGGCACTAAAGGCCATTTCCAGGGAAAAAACAGTGATGTCAATAAAGATTCTACAGCTCCCTCCCTGCAAAAAAAACTCCAAATGAGTAACTACAGTGTAACCAGTCAGCATCCAAATTAATGTAATTTAATCTGATTATGAGTTCAAACTGTCCCCAGACCCAGCCAGACATGCAGTCCTCATGTCATTTCTACATAAGGCTGTTAACTGATATCCAATTTTCCAATAAATTGCTTAAGAGAATGATAATCAGTTAAAACACACCTGTACAGCATATGGTAGCCAATCAATTTACTGCATTATTTTAATTAGGCTTTTTTCCTACTTGATTATCAGTTCCAATTATAAAACAAGATTAATAATCCTGCTTCTGCACTCCCCTCCACAGTACAGACACAGGTGCCATACTCCACTGCACTGCCCAGCACCCCTCCTGTTACTGCACTGAGTCAAACTCCTTTCATCTGAACTGCTTCTGTAATTCGTCTGTCTTTTGGCTTCTTGATCCATTCTCATTGCTTCAGGCTGTGGCTGAATAGTTTTCCTCTAGCAATAGCAGCAAAAATTATCACATGTTCAAACCTGAGAGAGAGACAGGTATGAATTCTTTAACCCCTTCCTAGTGCCTCAGAGTTGGCCCTGGGCTCATCAGGTTATTTGCAGACAGCTCTGTGATATCCTAGCAAGGAATCTATGGCATTGAGTCTTCTCTTTTCCAAAGACTCAGGCTGGCAGCCAGGAGTGGAGGGGGTTTTTTAATTCCTTCTGCTCTGAGGGTTCTGGGCTATGATGACTTAAGACCTACTCCTAATTAGAAAGCAATCAAGAAGGGCTTCAAATCTGATAGCAGCTGTGAGCCAACTGCAAGGTTGTATGCATGGTGCTAAAAGCCCAGAGGGTAACTAGATTACATTCCAAAGAGAAGGAGCATGAGAAAAAACTCAGGCCTAGTAGCAACTGTGTCACCATCAGAAGCTACCATTGTGCCCACTAAACTACACCAGGCTGCCCCCCTCTGCACATGTTTCCTTAAGCACAGGGAGTACCAGTCACATACTCCAACATCACACATTCAGATAACATAGATGTTTGTGAAGTAAAAAGGGGAAGTTGTAAAGAGAGCTAGATATACACATTGTCATCTTGATGTGTCTGGGAAACGAGAACAAGGAAACAACAAGGTTAAACTTTGATCACCATTTCAGGAACCTCTGAGGAAAATCCCCTCTTGTTCACGTGGGAAGCTCCAGACAGTGTTCACCTTGTTGTACATGATGTCACTAAAAGTCCCTGAAATTTCACTGTTTCCTTTCACCTCAGTTGCCTATACCCTTTCTGACCTCATGACAGGTAATGTTGAGGCTCTTACAGCAACCATTCTGCACTCTTATCAGAGAGGTGTCATATAATACAGTGACCAAGACAGGTAAGAAAGACAGACATGAGTATGCCAGAGAGAAGATTACAGCTGGCCAGAAAGGCAGTGACTTTGTCACTGACCCCAAGCGAAAGCATGCTGACTGTGGAGGTGGCCCTACTGTAACTACACAAAACAAGCACGGGGACTGTCCTCAGGGCTGGTGTAAATCTTGGTTGGGACTGACAGTACTCTCAAAATGCAATGTACAGGTATTGTCTTTGTTCACGTGAGTGTCTTCATCCAATTTAGGATAGCTATTCTGCTCACTTGGAGCAACTTCCTTTTCTGAGAGTTAAAATGAGGTGTCTGGCCAAATTTTCTGAGGCCATATGACTAGTGAGACCTCATGACAGCCAAAACGAAGAGGCCTGCCCTCTCCAAGTTGTAGATTGCTGTCACACAATTGTAACTTGATAGCAACTCCATATTTTGATTAGATAAGTTCATTGCATTTCAGTATGACAGCTGAGAAACACATGGTACACCATCAGGAACATGTAACTTCCCATTAATTTGCACAATTAATGACATTCTTTTCCTCTGAGCTCTCACAACCAGCTACCAGAACAAAATTGAGACATATATTCAATCACTTGTACTTACTGTTACTGCTAGTGCTACTGCCAATGCTGTCATTCCTAAGAGAGCTGGCAGCAACAGGAGGAAACAAAAATGTTTTTGTGACAGCGACTCTGGAATCTAAATAGAAAATGAATGCGTCAGAATTATGAAACTTAAAATACAGTTCCCTCTATATAAAACGATGGGCTACAGGACTACTCTGATGTGGCTATAGGGCTGTTTCAAAAGCTGGCTGTAGGACTGTTCATAAAGTGGATTAAGCCAAAAAAGGCAGTTTTACTAAGAGGCAGAAGTGTCTACATGCTGAGCTGCTGCTGAATTGCTAATCTGGAAAAGCAGTTACTGCTTACATGCTCTTAGGTTATGGCACTGATTTGCTTCTAGTTACTACTGATGTAACTGTACAACTGGACACATTGCCCTAATTAAAAGTCTAATATCTGTCACTAGAGAAGAGTAAAAGAAAAGGTAATACAAACTCTCCATTTACTGGAAGGATAAGAAAGAGCTGCAGGAGCTTGACCTGAGCTTATTAAAATGTTCAGATGAAGTAAACATTTCCCTGTTCAGGAAAAGTAGGATGAAACTGAAGATGACTTGAGGCTGCTGCAATTTACAGCTTATCCTAACTTCTTCTTCTTCAGTTGTGCAATCTTAGGCTCTTTTGCCACCTTATAAAACTAAATAGAGCATTAAGAGAAGATAAGAAGAACAATGTAAAAAAGACAATTCAGGATATATTTTGGATGAATAGAAACAGAGCAGCATAATGTGAGGTTATTTTGATTATACTGAGAAATTATGTATCTAGGAGTGATGGCACTAGAAGTTGACTTTGAACAGAAACAAAACCTTTAGTGTCAGTAGTCACTTTAATTTGCAGTAAAAAGGTGACATGGAGGCATGGTATCAGATCTTTAGCATCTCTGAAATCTAAGGAAAATCACACATTTATATCTGCCTAGATTCTGCTCCCCAAAAGGAGACCCTTCTTACCATTCTCCGGTGTTCCTACTGTTGAAGGCAGAATGCAGTCATTCTTATCCAATCTGTCTGCAGACTCTTTGTAGACCTCAATGGTACTATTAAAGTGCCTAAAAAAATCCTCAGGAATGAAGTGACCCTCTTCATAAAGGTGACCATTTTCTTTCACAAAATCCTACAGTAAAATATAGAATTCAGCTTGAAAGAAGGTCAAGGGAGATGCTCATTTCAACACCTCAACAAATGATAAAAATCCCCAAAGATGATACAAAATCATTTATATTTTTAACCTGCAGACAACCAGATTAGCTGTATACAATCTTCATAAAACAAAGAAGATTTCTGATCTGAGGATTTCAAATTAGCTTTGCAAATAGAAATGAATTATTAATACAGTGTTGCAAAATTGCTAAGGAATGAAAGACAGTCTCCCTTCCTATACTGAAAACCAAGAGACTTTTTACAATTCCCCTCATTAAGAAAAACCCCTTGGTTTCACAGTACTTTGCAAAGTTTCACATGAGTCTTTTAATCTGAACACACAAACACAACAATCATTGGTATTGTCATCAAGAGAATGGGGAACAGAATACAATAGCTCGGGTACACCACTGCTCAGAAACAGGCTGAGATCCCTGATAACATACCTAAAAATAAGAGCAACGATAAACAAGGAAGCCCAGCCACTCTGAGGTCTAATAGACAAGTTTGTTATGCCAGACTAAACAACATGATTGAGATCCATGGTGATGATTGATGGTTTTCTTCTTTTTTTTTTTTTTTTTTTTTATGTTAGCAAGTCAAATTTGGCCTGGGATTTCTCTGTACTTTTAAGAAAGAGAACATGGTCTAAGTATGTCCTAGGGAAAACCTCCTGGTTTTGGCTCCAAAGTTATTTTATGTTTGATGCTGAAAGTACTAGACTTAAGATCATCACTCTCTAAGGAAATCAATAGCTAGTTGTTTTACTGAATTACAGGATATTTACTTTTCCATTCTACAAAATAAAATTCCTCTTCCCCAACCACATCCCAGCTGAGTGCTTTGAATCATCAGGACAAAAATAGAAAAGAAAAAATATATACACTGAAGATTGGAGATAATTCAGTTTGAAATGGAAAAGTAGGGAATATCTAAATACTCGCAGCAATGCAATGCAAATACATGGCAAACTTACAAGGTTATTCCGCTCTAAAGGCACCTGAGTGTTTTACTTATTTGATTCATTCTGGTGTTGAAAAGCTGCAATTACAAAAACTAAGGACTTGGCTGATAAAAATAACCGTATATGGAAGATAACTACTTGCTCTGAAAGACATGATGGATTTTACCCGTTTTATTCAGTGGGACAAAACCTACAACTACAGAACTTATTTTTAATTACTGATAGTCTGGTCAGATCTGGGTAACAGACTATAAAATTAATTTCTTCCCCTCTTCCCTGCCTGCACAGATAATCAGACATCTCTTGAGCAAGAATCCTTCCAGCTGCTGTCAGAATCCAGAAACACATGGAAATGGACAAATATCCTCTGGTCTTTGCTGTGCCTTTATATAAAAAGTTAATTAAACCATGGAGAAGCTTTCAGAGCTTCACACACTGTGATACATACTAAGAGTATATTAATAACTTTAACCAAATAATCTTTAAATTTATATTAAGACCACTGGCAAAATATATAATTTAACCGGGATACACAAGGAAGATTTCTGCTAGTTTCAAAAATATTAGAATGGATTAATTATCTTGACTTTAAATACCTGCATACACATCATTGTATATACTGTAATGCCTTCTAAGCCATTTTTCTTTGAAACAGGAGATAAAAATTAACCGATGTTAGCACAGTGCACTCAGTGCATTTCTGAACAAAGTGGGATTTCAGATGCACAGGAATAGAAATGAAAACAAATCTAATAAAGCCTTGGAAATTCCTAAACTATTACCAAATATTGTGCAACAGAAAGTATAAATAAGTATCTAGTACAAAAGCTGAAACTGTATAAAAATTACCTTGTTTTTATCAAAAGCAAGGCATGCCATAAGATCATTAATTATCCTTGTGAGATTATTGATTATTGAATAGTTGCTTAAAACATCCGACATATCTGGAATATCTGAGAATTTCTGAAGAAGATTATGTAGACTCCTTGAAAATTCAGGCACCATCAAATGCAACCAACAGTGACTAGGCTGTCAGGGGATAAAAAGAGAAAGAGAAATAGAGAAAAAGAAAAAGAGAAATTAAATATCAGGCATTTGTAAAGACTGGTTAAACATCTCAATGTGCAAAAGTAAATTAGACTGTTCTTTCCAATTTAAACTATCTCAGAAGTATAAATTACAATTCTTCTTTTTTAATGTGACCAATTTTCTCTTCAGTCCTTTTGGTAATATTTCTATTCTCACTGATACTGACATATCTATGGTTGTCTGTTAAATGCCATCCCTTCATTAAATTCTCAATGAATGCCAAGTGTCATTGTGTTGAGCATTTGAGCATTGGAACATGTTACTATGAATCTTAGTCCATGCTTTCATTAACCTATTTGTTTTCTTTTCAATTCCTACTGCCTTAACAATTCTTTAAATATCAGTTTTCATTTATTGTTGTTACCTTACATGAGTCAGTTTACCCCAACGATCCTTGATTTAAATTTCTTTTCAGGAGGGTTTCCATAAAAATTTTGCATGAAATCTCTGTATGCTTTATCAACCTTTAAAGTAGTTAGCTGAGTTAATTCTTTCTCTTCAGCTTTTTTGCTAAATGCCATTACTGGGAACAGTTTCTAGATCTAAAAGCCTTTCTTCTTCCTGAGTCTTTGATAACAAAAGTGTTCTGCACAGCCTGTCACTGTATACATTAACACCTATGCAATTAGTTTGCAGACAAAGTTTGTACAGCTGTTCACATGACTGAAACCTGGTAATTCATCTTGCTGTCTTAGAGGAAGTCATTAACTTCTTTTACTTAGATATATATATAACATATATAACAGTAGTCAAATAAGAGAAAAAAAGTCACCCAGCCCTGGAAAATCCCTAACATGGCATGATCAGCAAAAATACAAGTAATGCATAAGTCAGAACTGCAATTTGTACCTGTAAATACCTTCTCAATAAAAGCTAATTTTTTAATGGAAAATGTTGTGAGAATTTATTCCACATATGACATTATTCTTCCAATACTAAAAATGTCTCATTAAAGCCTTCCAGATACAAACATCTTGGCCCAACAAACCCTATGTACTCTCAGTATCACTAAACTAGTTTCCAATTGCTGCCCAGTGGATAGGCAGCACCCACTGAATCCACCTTCTGCAACACACTGCAAATGTTAGGCAATGTACATACACACTTCTAGGCTTAATCTCATTTATTCAGTTTCTTCAATAAACCTGCATACAGTTTCTTAAAAAATCCACAGGTGTTGTCCTGGTTTGATGTGTAAATGTTTCTGACAAGAAAAAATACACTTCACATTTCTGAAGACTAATCAGACTACTAGGCTTCCAGGCTTAGAGAACCAAATGTAAATACATTGTTCAGCTCCACCTGAATTTCCACTTCTGTGTACAGCTCTCTCACACAATGATAACCTGTGGCAAGTCAGTGATGCAACCTTTTGCAATTATCTCAACAATGACTTAAAAAAGAAAGAAACAGAAAGTAAAATGGATAGCATTTGGCTTGAGTCTGCTTCCCCTTTTTCCTTCGAGGACAACAAGGTGAGGCGGGGAGACAGAAGCAAATAAATCAGAGAAAGCTTGTTGAAACATATTCTGTTCAAGCAGCGTATGTTGTGCCACATCCCACCACCCCCACAAGACAGGCAATACATTTTCTTTCCTATGCTTTGGAGTAGGAACACTGATACAGAACTAACTACTGTGCCTTCCTGAACTGGAAACCTCGAAAACCTTTTCCTTTGAGGTTTTGTGGGTGAGCATTCTCCTCTGGCAGGGACTAGCATAAGCTTGCTGCTTCTCCTAGTGAGCATTTGGCAATTCCAGCAGGGAGTCTATTTTGTTGCTCCTGTGGTTTAGTATGCGTGTGGGAGTCTCCTCTAACTGAACTGTTCTGACCTACAAAGCTGTATTTCACAAAAGCTCTAAGTTCTCTTTTCAGTAATGTCAAGCTGTGCAATCATTTGCTATGTCAATACCTACCAAACAAAGAGATAAAACTGATCTAATTGAAAAATATGGCATTATTTGCAAAGAGAAATGGAGGCTCAACTCTGATATTTTGTGCAAACTTTGATCAAGATTTACATTCTAGGGCAACTGCAAATGTAATTTCCCTTGTACTTCCGGTTAGCTCTCATTTGGCTTTGACTTTCTACATATGTGTAAAAGTTTGAATGTTATCTCCTCTTCTGAATTCAGCCCTTTGCTGTCATCTCTGCCTTTTAACCTTCAGGTTTGACTACACAGTTTACTCTATACAAGACTACTTTTAACACCGCTCAGTTGCCTTGAGCTAGTGCATAATGCAACAACCCTTCTGTTTAATGGATGGGTCAGTCTGTTCCTGTTACATGCACTACACTGGCTTCCCGTCTGCTTTGTGTTCACCCTGCCTTCCTACCTTTAGTCATCTACATTTGGGACTTGCTGCCTTGGGTACACTTCCCACTTAAAGCATGCACTGAAGATTGAAATCTATTGAAAAAAATTGCAGAGCACCATTTCAATCCCTTCAGAGTTGAGCAAGGGCATTTACTTTAGGCAAAGCCATGGGTTTCCCAGCTTGCACGAACCAGAGCAAAGCCTACTTATTCAGCAAGCCTTGCTGTTGTATGCATAACACAAGCTGAAATTCCCAGAGAGGAATGTGGCAAAGTGGGATCTGAATACTGCTGAATACTTTCTCCTGTGAAGGCATGTGGCCAAGACCTGTACCTGCCATTACCATGACTGAAAGGAAACATGGAAGTCTCAGCTCAACTTCTCTTCTTCCTATTTATTTCTTGGCTGCTTATTGTAAATGTAAACTGGATCTAAATTTCTGAATATGATGCATCAAGATGACACAGCACTGAAAAGAATGGAAAAGAATCTGCATACTGCCAGTCAAACCTGAACCATGGAGAGAGGCAAGAGTGAGAACAACCAGGACTCATTGCTCAAGCAGGTTCCCTGGCCTTCTTCATTTGCCAGCACCCCCAGGAGTGTAGTGTAGGGAACAGCCTCAATCGAACCCAACAGTGAATGGGCTGGAAGCTGGGGAAACAGCTCTCAGGCTACAGCTGTCCTCCACAAATGTGAATATCATCACATCAGACACCAATAACAGTGAATTTCAAAAAACCCAGCAGTCAGGGGATGGTGACAGCCAGTCTGGCTTCCTTTTTCTCTAAATATTGGATATTCTAATAAATGGAAAATTTTCCATTAGTTTTATTTATAGAGGATCTAGTACCTGACCTCCATAGCATTTATTCTGCAGTTTGCCTGTCTAAAGAACCAACTTTAAACTGGGTTTTCCAAAGTATTCTAAGTTTTGGTGAAAGCCTCAAACTTCCAGCAAAACTCTTAAAAACATTTCTACATCTGACATAACCCTTCATAACCTCATAACTCAGGGCCTTTCATTATCCTGCAGCCTCCTTTTCCTCCTCCAATCTTCTTATTATTCAGGACTGAATGTTGCTTCTGGCATCATTTTCCAATACCAATAGGGAATATTGCTAGATTTGCCACGTTGTAGGGTGTGGTAAGTACATGCCAACATCTACAACAGTAGGGTAGGATGCATTCTTATATGTGTCTCACATACAAATTGGTTTTTTACAGTGAAAACTGTACAGACACAAAAACAGCTTCTTATATCTAGCAGATAATTTTTAGCTACTGATGTATGTGTACAATGATTAATTCTTGAGACAGGCACAGTATTGTTCAGTTTAACTGACAAAATCATAATTTTCTTACTTTTTTCCTTGCCTTAAAACAATATACCTTTCAGCATAATTTGTACTTTCACCTTGTTTCCTTTTCTTCTTTTTAGTGCAATGTATGCAACAACCAAGTTTTCAATACATAATTTCAATTTTTTTTGTTAAATTGAGGAAAACCAAAAAATATTTAGTAGATTAAGCACTAAAATATATGATTTTTAAATAAAAATGTTATAAAATTTTAAGATGTATAGATAAGGCTTGTTTGAAACTACCACTTATATAGAGGATTATATAGAAATACCTACTACCACTTATAATAATACTACCAGTTATATAGGGATTATATAGAAAGAATAACACAAAGTACGTCTGAAATCCTACTGGTTTGTTTAGTTACTGACGCCACCATTTGCTGAACTTGGCTGGCTACTGGCTACTTAGTATTTATTGTGCTCGAATGGCATTTACACTGGCTGAAACGAGAAGGACTTCTACAGTATGTTCCAAAGTACAATTACAGAGAACCTATTTCTTTAAGAAAGCAATATTTTTCAATTGACACAATGAAATAATATTGATGAAATAATAACACAATGAAAATTTGACTTTTCCCCAAAAAAAAAAGTTAAAAAATTTAATATGAAGAAATACTTTACTAGAATTCCTGTAATTAAAAAAGTTTTAAGGGATTGCAGGAATTTCTCTACATTTCTTTTAAATAAATACTTGGGAACCATATGAAAAGTGAAATAAACATTATTTAACTGTAATTTGCTAAGACATAAGACTAGGTACAAAATGTTACAGCCATCACTGGTTCCAGTGGGCTATTTTATTGGGAATAACTTGAAGTGGTTGTACATACCAGACTATCCATCTTCGGGACATATTTAAGGGTTATCATATAATCATTTGGGAGATTTCCAACCTACAATAAACAGATAATAAAAAATGTTATTACTTACTACACAAAGTAAGACTTCATTTCCATTCAACAAAATCTACCAAATATTCAATAGAAATTTTCAATACTTTACCAGGTGCAGGCAAAAACGGTTACTTACATACTCACTTTCCTATGGAATTGTTATTGACACTTATTTACTCACAAGTGAACCAACCATCTTTCCACAGCTCTGCAATATGCCCAGATCTGATCTGATCTGATGGGAAGCAGAAAACTCAACAATGGCTTGAGAAGAAGTGATCTGACCTTTTTCATTACTGCAGAAACTCCACTGCTCTTCCATCTTTTAATGCCTTGAAGTGTTTATACGACAACTTCTGCAGTAGACAGTAGAGGACCCAGAAATATCTAGACCTTTTTCCTTCAAATAACATCCAACTTCAACGTGCATCTGAACCTAAATACTTGCCTAGTGCTTAGTTATGTACCAGGTCAGAAAAACACTTGAGAGTTGTGCTTCTTACTAATGATGAGCAATATCATTATATCATAGCAATGTCCTGGGGCAAAGGAGAGCTTCCACACATGTAAGCTGCAGCTTTGCAGATGGAGGTAAGCATGAAGTGTGCTGCAGCAAAGACAAGGAGTGGAAGAAGGGCTCTCGCTGAATTATCCTATACAATCGGCCACAGCTGGGTTCCAACACTACTGTGAGACATGGCTGAACATCTGGGGAATGTGCTGGCTTGGGAGATGAACAGTCTAACAGTCACTGGGCTGCCACAAATCCATAGTCTTTTGAAATATTTTTTCAAAAGCGTCATAATATGACGCTTAAATGATACAATAAAACTATCTTCTATCAATGAAAACGTCAATTGATAGTTCTCATCCTAGTTTGAAATCCACGTGGTCAAAAACAGTATGCACAGATGTAGCTCCTTTGGTGCAAAAGCATTTCTACTTCAGGTTAAAGATCATTCTGTTATGGCTGCTTTTGATTCTGCTGCTATAGCAACCAGCACAGGCATTTCTTTTCCTCCTGAGAAGTTTTTAGGTACTATTTTGTTTGGCAAAACATAATGTTTTCTTTCTTAATTAAAAGTTTGTTTCAATTAAAATTAAACCACTCGTTTCAAAACATTATGGTTCTAGAAATGATCAAGGGCAATGCTTATACACAGCCAAACACAAGTGAATTACAAACATTTTTTAATTTATGTGGGCTAAGCTACAGTTTTTCAGCTAAATGACATCTATCTTTCTCCTACAGCTTTAGAACACAATTACTGTATAAATGATACTTAAAAATTCCTTCGCATAAATCAGTTTTGTTTCTTCTTTTATTTTTCTTTTATTTTTACACCTACACATTCCCAAAGCAGAAGCACCACTAAAATTCTCTATATTAATTTCTATTCACTTGGCATTTTGGGGAATTGATCCAAGATACTATAAATACTGAAAAATATTTCAATATATTTGTTCTTTCTTTAGAGCATCAGATTTATTCTAAATCCTCATCCAAAATTTTTGCCCATTATTGCTTTCTTTAAAAAATAATGGCATACTAATAGGTATTTAATTTTTTTTCTAGCTTCCTTTGCATGCCTAGAGAGGTAGGATTTGCAGCACTTTAAGCAGCACAGATAGTGAAGATGCTACTCTGTGTGCAAGGTTTCCCATATTCACTCTAGGGGGATTCCACATTTAGCAATGCCAGCAAAACCACTGTTCTTTAAGAAAGGTCACTGGAAGATTAAATTTGTTCCATATCAATGAACACTACAAAAATTGATATGTATTATGTATACAATCTACTTTCCTAGCATCAGAGCCTTTCAAGCACTTTTCACGCACAGTTAAAAAAAATTTAAGTGCCCAAGAGCTCTTACACCTTCTCAATCAGAGCTGGAGCAAACAGCTCAGCCTCAGATATTTCTCTCCTTGACAGACTGTGAATCAGATAAGATATTTTTGAATTTACTACTAAAAATGAAGATCACTGGGAGGAGGGTGTCAAAGACAAAATACATGCACTGCCTCAAGACAAAACTTGTTAAAGTTTTGTTGACTGAAGTCCACACGTCAGATGCTGTGCTGGTAAACGATGGATCTCAGTCAAAGCAAGGGAGTTACGTTTGCGTCGAACTTGGACTTCCCAATTCACACACAGAAAATAGGGTAAAGCCCCTGATGTAGGAGTGAAAGATATGTCTGTACTAGGTCTGCATTTTGTACTCCCTTGCTCTGCTGAAATGTATCTTGAAATTTTGTTGAACACTAACCACTAAGATTCTGATCCAAACCCAAGCACTGGAATGAATGAATGGACTCTGCACACCCACTTGGTGCAGGGTGCCTGACTGCTGTGGCTTCCAATAAGGAGCAGATGACAAGGTGGCTTTGACCTGCCTGAGCAAAGGTGTTTGGAAAAGAACTGTCCCTTGAAATCACCTGAGACCTGGAGTGGCTTTTTTATTAGTTCCTCTGCTCAACTCCATGAGTACAGTGACAAATCTGGGGGGCCACAAAACACCTGCCTGCACAACTTACCTTGGTTTAGACAGAAGTTAACAGTTTTGATTATTATAGAGAATGTCAACTGATAATCTTGCAAAAGAACATATAGAACCAAAAGCATTGAATTGCTATTAAAATGTCATGAAATTTTTCTCTGATTTAGTGGCTGTGTGTGATTGCAGATATCCTAACAGGATGAGAAGAGTTGAAGAACAGGGAATCTAGACTTATGCATTTAAGTCCATATAAAACCAACAGAAAGTGCTGTATTCTCAGTTGTAACAAAATCTCAAACTGGGGAATGTAAGATTACTTTTGACATAGAGATGTCTGAATATTTAATACAGCACTGTTAACATTGCATAACCCAAACATTTTTTAAAAAATGCTCACGGTCACATAGATGTGGAGATGAAAAAAGGATATAAAAGTGATTTGGGTTCCATAAAATACTCTTTCATTGCAACAGCAGACACGAGAGATGGCCTGTCTGTAGTCACATCCTTTGAAATGAGGGCTACTGCTCTTGAAAATTCCTTTTATTGTGATTGTTATGAAAATTATAAGGAGACAAGCACAGATATATTTTTTTATACACATATAAAAGATAAAGTGTGTTAATAAAGTAAAAATACTGTTTTCCATTGTCAGTGTTTTCTTTTTTACTCTGAAGCATATGATGGGAAAAAAATACTTTCCTTTTGGATATAATATCTGCCTTGAATTTCTCTATTTATTTCCCTTTTCCTGTTATTTTCATAGAATAATACAATGGTTTGAGTTGGAAGGGCTCTTAGAGACCACCTGGTTCCAACTCCCTACCATGGACAGGGACATCTTCCACTACACCAGGTTGCTCAGAGCCCCATTCAACTTGGTCCTGACACTTTTCCAGGGAAGGGCCACCCACCACTTCTCTGGGCAACCTGCTCCAGTGCCTCACCACCTTCACAGTAATGAATTTTGTACTTATATCTAATCTAATTTTTTCTTCTTTCAGTTTAAAGCCATTTCCTGTTGTCCTAGCATTACATGCCCTTGTCAAAAGTCCCTCTCTAGCTCTTTCTCACTGCTTCCCTGGCTTTTCTTTTCCTGCAGGAGCTTCCACTGTCTCTCCTTCATCTCTGCAATCCATTCTATCTCATCTGCTAATGAAGCAGTTAATAAAATCTTCATCATTTGGCTTAAGACAACATGCTAACGATTTCCGTTCACACTTTTTACAGTCATAGTGGCAGATTATTTGCAGCATAACAACTCTGGATCATTTTTTACAACCCCTTCACTCAGGAGAGTTAAATCCATTTAAAAATAAAAATAAAATGTGGCAGAGAGTGTAAAGTACATATTTACAGCAAAGATGTAATGTGAAAGCAAAGTATTTGACAGCATGTCTCAAGCAAGGAACTGGTCAGTAAATCCTGACTATTGTTTGGCCTTCCAATATTCAAAAGAAGAAAATTGCTTTAGAGAAGTAGTTCATGGGAGAAGAGGTATTTTAGTTTTTGTTAATGTCAAAACAAAAATATGTAGGTATATTCTGTAATTACTGCACAGCTCAGTGAAATTGAGCTATTTATACCGAAGAAAAAACATAAACATATAAACATATATCTAAATATAAACATAAACTTATAAATATAAACCTATTTATATGTAGGTTTTGATGTTCATATTTAACAAGCATATATACAACTGATTCCTAATTTTTATTCAAAATCAAATGCCCAGTTACAAAGATGTAGCTTTCTGCTGACCTGCTGTGCTGAAAAGAACAATGGGGACAGACTTTATTGACAGGTGCTGCAATTGCAGTTTCATAATATGGAACATTTACTCATCAAGTAATGTGCTTTCCTCCAGACATCTTCATTACAAAAGAAGCAGGAGATCACGTGATGAGTAGTGCAGAATGAATACTCTCTAAATACTTTCATTCTCTATAGGTATGAAATTATGCTCTTTTAAACTTCTTACCATTAAAAAACAAAAATGATTGTTCAATTGTTCTTTGCTTCTTAAGATCATTTTACTTAGGATATATTCTTCATATGACAAAATTATATTACCTAGATGTGAATAAATTTAATCTTACAGAATATACAAGCCATTTTTTATGAAGAGATACCAGTCTGGTTTGGTCTTACACTGATTAATGCTCAGAAACCTTATAATTACTGAATTTCTTTCTCTCCAGTTCTTTCTTCTGGTGTGAGTCTAGCATGGTGCTAGTGAAATCTAGATTAAAACCACTGAAAACAAGTTGCACCACATATCTTTCCTCAATTTATTACTCAAAACAAAGTTGATTAGGCAAATTACCCACATTTTCAGGCACTGTACAGTATGCCTTACTTATTCTCCAATAGCTTAGGCTTAGTAGACATCTAACATCTATATTCACTGAGGGTCTTGACTGAGGCATGTTCTCACATCCCTATAGTACAATAAAGTTGAGCAGAACATAGCCACAGTCAAGCTCAAGAGATTTCTACAAATGATGTAGAGGGTTTACAGTACTTGGAGCAAGCCCAGTACTAAATAAACAAAGACTAGGTAGGGAATTGTGGCACTGTTTAGCAAGCTGCAGGTGCACCGCAGTAGAAGTGTGTCTGTGGTGGGGAAAACATGCTGGACAAAAAGCCAAATGACGGATATGGATTCATAATGCAAAGAATTTTAGCAGGAGATAGGAAGAGGATGGGAATCTACATGGGGTTCATCAAGGAGCATTTTTCCTACGATCACAAACAGTGTAACAGATACCATGGAAATAATGAAGAGAAGCTGAGGGCAAACTCAGCATGTGTTATGACAACACAGGTAGGGTTAATAGTACCTTTGAAGATAAACCCAAGAAGCTTGCCATTGATAGTGGGGAAAAAAGAAGGAACAGCTTGAAGGAAATAAGTAGAAGATAAAGGGTCAGAGCAGTATGTGAACAGACAGAAGAGCAAAATTACAGAAGCTGAAGCTAGAAAAAGATTTTTCATAGACTGGATTTTTACCCACCAAGACTTTGGAAGAAAAATGTACTTGTCTGTCCAGAGAACTACAAAAAAAAATTCTGCTATTTTGACAAGAAAAACAATGAAAGTGAACTTTGAAGGGTCCATGAAGCATCATGAGCCAAATCAGACACCTTTGTTGAAGACCTGAATGGCTGGGGAGAGATGGTGATGCAACTTTACAGTGAGGAGAAGTGGCCCAGGACAGACTAACATTTTGGGGAGATGAAAGAGGAGAATCCTCCTCTGCCTCTGAGAAGGATTCATGCCAAACTGAATCTAGGCTCTAGACTAGTTATGTTTGATAATTTGTGATGAGACAGGAGGAAGAGAGGCCAATATTCTTAAGTGATGGGATTTGTGCACTACCACTGAACAGACAGTTTATTGCACACAGAGACAGGACTATACTCACGAATGTGGACAAAAAGGGTAAAGAAAATGACAGTCTGGCGGCAAATAAAGCATTTAGGAACAACTACACATTGTATCCAAATGTGACAGAGTTTGTGGATAACATCATAATAACTATGAGCAATAACTGTATGCATAACACTTCTGTGAAATCCTCCGGGCTACAATTTGTTCTCAGTGTGAAAGGGAAGGATTTTTATTAAAGACCCTCTGTTCTACAGGCACAGATTCTTTGGATGAGCAAAGAAATAAAACTTTTACTTAAAGGCCCATAGAATCTCCAGACAAAGGGAGAAGGCTCTGGATGTTGTCTACCTGGATTTCAGTAAAGCCCTTGATATTATCTCCCACAGCATACTCCTGGAGAAGCTGGCAGCTCATGCTTTGGACAAGTAAACCTTTCACTGGGTAAAAACTGTCTGGATGGCTGGGCCCAGAGACTGATGGTGAATGGTGCCAGAACCAGGTGGTGATTAGTGTTCCCCAGGGCTCATTATTGGGGTCAGCCAGTATCAGTTTATTTACTATCTTTATTGATGATCTGGACAAGGTGACCAAGAACAGTCTCAGTCATTAAGTTGGGTGGCAGAGTTGACCTCTGTAGAAGAAAAGAAGGCTCTGCAGGGGGAGCTGGACAGGCTTCATCAGTTTACTGGGACCAGCTGTCTGAGATTCAATAAAGCGAAGTGCCAGGTCCTGCACTTGTCACCACCACTCTACCCTGTGCTACAGGCTAGGGGAACAATGGTTGCCTGGAAGAAAAGGACCTGGGGGTGCTGGTTGAGAGCTGGCTGAACATGATCGAACATGTGCCCAGGTGGCCAAGAAGGCCATTGGTATCCTGGCCTGTATCAGCAATACTGTGGCCAGCAGGACCACAGGCCAGGGAAGTGATTGTCTCCATGTACTTGGCACTTGTGAGGCCACAGCTCAAGTCCTTTGTCCAGTTCTGGGCCCCTCACCTCAAGAGGAACAAGAGAGAATGGCAACAAAGCTGGGGAGGGGTCTAGAGAGTGAGTCATATGAGGAGTGGCTGAGGGATTGGGTTGAATTTTGAAGATACACATCATCAGAATATTACTCCTTAATTCAATGAGTATATTGTGTTTCAAAAAGCAGAAATGGTACAAAATTTTTACTTCTATTTGCAAGAGTTATAGGGTCTCCTGAACCATATTTTTAAGTAATATAATGTTGGAGTCCTTTTTATATGTACTAAGGATATAGTTCATAGAGCACAAAAAACCTGCACGTGCTACAAAGTAGTGTGATCAGTCAGTATTCTCTGTAGGCTTCTCCCTTCTCATATTCACACTGTCAGCTAACAAAGTTTTGTTTTAAAAGTACTTTAAAACTTATTTTGTATTTTTAAAAATTTGTTCTTAATGTATAGTTGCCATGTTGCAGAATTTCAAAAGAGAATGATCAACATGCAATTTAGTCACATTAATTGAAACAAAGAGTTATTATACTAAATTGATGGTACTAAACTTATTTTCACCTTATCCTTTTAATTCTCAAGTGACTTTATTGAAATTATTTCTGCAAATATTAACATAGACAAAATAGGAAGACAGACTTTCCTCAAAACATTCTCAGAACAACTCATGCAACTCAAGACAGAGAGAATCTATGTGTCTGGGGCTTTGTCTTTTCTGCATCTCTCTGTTATTTCTTCAACCCAAAGTATCTTTGAACTTGTTTGGAAACTTGACCTCAGTTTTGCATTTGTAGGATGATCTGCAAGATATGGGTCTAAGTCAGGAGAATGATCACACAGCATCCTCATGGAGGAGTGTCCAAAGAAGCTCAGCCCAACCCCACTCTACTCAAGCTTGGCAGTAGCAAAAGAACAGTGTAACCTGGACAGTGTGATTATTCAAGCTGCTTGCACATTTTTTGAAATCTGTATTTATACGAACTTGAAGTATAAATTGTACTAAAGGGAAAGTTAAAGCATTTATTCTCAGGACACAAAATTGACAAAAAGTTGTTACTATCCCTGCACTACACAATTTCATCAGCCCTCACAGGAATTCTGTTGTTCTTGTATGCTTTCAACAGGGTTACATCAAAGCTTAATACTCTTCCAAGAAATGAAATATTACCTGGAATAAATATGCCAGTACTTCAAAATTCTGCCTAAAGGGACTAATTTAGCACTAAACATTTAAGTAGGACTATAGAGCACCCCTAGAGATTTACACTTTGTGCCAATGTATATAAAAAGGACCAAAGAAAACAAGTTAAGAACACTGCACAGGCAGCAAATGCTAGGGGTTTTAATATAAGTGCTTGATAATAGTAACACTGATGTTGCAACTTTTTTCCCACAATGAAGCCACAATTTTCAGCTAGATTCAACATGCAGATGAAGATATGTTTGCTAATATATTATTTCTTAGAAACTTTGGTGTTATATCCTGCATAATATTTATATAGCATGAATATTTAAATAGCATAATTATTAACTTCAGTGGAGGTAAACACCAATTGACTTCACAAGCAGATGCTGTTTTTCAGGTTAATGCAGTGGTACTTAATTTACATTAAGTAACAGTTAAAACTTCCTTAAATGAATTTTTATATGAAGCTGTGAGTCCTTCAGACTTAAACTTCTGGGTACAGCAAGCAGAGAAACATGTAACGCGTGTAACCCACTCACACCCAAAGACTGCAAAACCTGTACAATTGTTATCACTTTGATTGTTACAATGATGTCTAATATCACACTATTTTTATATATGGCACTTGTTTTTCATATATCCGAGGTAAAGACTTCTGCTTCAATTCAGCTCTGTTTGCTGCCAGTCTGCTCCATGCAAGTCAGTAACACAAAGACAATAATCTTTCATCTTCATAGGGAACAATCTGCTCTGAAAGAATGTGTGAGGAAATAAAGATTTTTGGCAATTTTTACTGAAGTTTGGAGTCAGGAAACTACATATGTACATTTATTCTATTTTGGTCAAGGTAATCTCATCAATTAACACTGGAACTACTTTCACGGCAAAAAAAGGTTTTGTTCAAGTGACAGGTGTTGATGGATTTTCTTTTAATATTCCCCTATTTCCAATACAGATTTACTAACTTTGCTTAGAAACATAAGTACCCTTAGACACTGACTGTTTTTTAACATACAGAATAATGTAAAATAAAAGGTACTTACCAATTTTGCAATGTCATTCACATCATCTGTGACTGGATTCCCGCAGGAACTCTGGGCTTTGACAAGAGGATTAAGTAGGAGGAGTTGAAGACAAAAGCAAGTGATAATCCAAGTCTGTTTAGTAAAAAATAAACAAGAAACAAGAAACCCCAAGTAAGCAATCGCCAAATATGAAGTAACAAGAGATTGTAGTAATGTTTTTTGTATGTGCAGTCTAGAGGCAACAATACTCTTTATCCTTCATGGAGGCATAATTGTACCATTACAGTATCATCTCCATGGCAGGAATCCACTAAAATGCACTTAAGTGATCTTTTCTGGAACCAAATATCTTTAGAATGTTAATGGAAAACCTAGTGTTGAGCCATTAGGTTACTTGCACAGGATCATGCTTAGCTGGGTTTTTGCGAAGTTTATGGATATCAAAGAAGAGAAAGATACAAACCTTGCAATATTTTTTATCATCACAATACAATTGATTACATACTTGTCATTCACTTGATAGATCTGTGGCTCTAATGTGATAAATGATAGAGACAAAATTACACCTGACTACATCAAGACAAAAGGAGAAAGTTCATAATCACAGCCATTTCATTTGAGTACTTAAACTGCAAGCAAACCCACAACTGGACTCTGCCCAAATACTGAATCTCAAGCAGCAATACAGTACATCTTCTCCAAGTGACGTGCTCTGGCCTCTCAGAAGTGCCAGCTTGGCTTTGGCACTACATTCCCCTCCTAAATCCTGTTGGAAACAGCAATGCTATGTACTTACACAGGCTTGTGAGACTCACACAGAAAAGCACCAGATAACTAGCTGCAATGCACCTGGGTGTCTCCTTGGCTACACTGCCTGAACTTCCTCGCCTTCTGTTGTTCCTTGTGCTTCACTGGTTTACCACAGAGCCCTGTGCCAAGTTTAAGCTGCAGATCTTTATTTCCAGAATGTTAAAGCATTTAAGTTATGGATAATCAAAAGTTGCCTCGGGTTGTGAAGCTTCTTCTGCCAGCTGACTGAAGCTGTCAGCAAAAGCCGAGGATGGTGTACATTTATGGCAAGTATGGAATTTGCCTGTGCAGGCTCCTCAGCCTCCATAAGGGCAGGACTGAGATCAGGATTTGCTTTTGCACAAAGATACAGCTCAGCCCCATCTGTTCTGTGTGACAGGTAGAGAACTCCAGCCTCCACCCTTGCCATCATGTGCTCTCCAACCTTTCAATTTAAGACCAAAGCAAATGAAACAACAGCAACACAATTCTCTAGGGAAAACAAGAGAAAAATCACAGATTAAAAAGATGTATCATTATAGTAATCTAAAGGGCCTAAGAAAGAATGGTAATAAAGATTGCTCAGGAATTTCATAAATTTGACAGAACAGTGCCAAGCAGTTTAACTAAAAGAGCTGTTAAATGACAAGAGTAATCTCTTTCTTGTATCTTTTATCTCTTAAATCTTGTACCTATCCTACAAGTAAAACTGGTTGTTTGCTTTCTTAGAATACAGCTTCCTGACATATTTAGGTAAAACCCATGTGGGCTTCTGGTAGAAAAGACAATCCAGCTTCCTCTCCCTACCTCTTGCACTGGCAGTGATGGTTTAGTCAGTTGTACCAGGCAGACAACTTTCATTTTTGTTTTCCTGTAGTATTTTTCAGCTTTCTGATCCAAGTAACTGACACAGCTGAAATGCTCTGTCAAAGATGAGACAAGCCAAGACTGCTAATTTCAGTGGAGCCTGCATTTGCCTTTCCCTAAACTGTACCCTCAGACACCACAGAGGAAGAAATCAAAAGTATTCTGAGCAAAGTGTATTTACAATATGCAACATGTCTTTCAAGAATGTCTTTTGCTTCAACAAAACTAGCATTTAGAAACAATTTTAATATTTGTACAAATAATTACTGAGAATAATTACCAATGTGAAGGATTGAGAATAATTAATAGTTCATCTTACAAAATCTCTGTGTTTTAAGCTACAGAAAGTTTGCAATTATATATATATGAACAATTTGAGCTCTGGGGAAATGCAAAGATGCTGCTAGTTTTAGAAAGGACCTTCGAGAGCTTCTTGCAGTGTATTAGAGCTCAAAGCCTTTTCAGAACTGGTTTCAAGTGATCAAGAGAAACGTCTCCCTCTCCTACATAAGCTCCAGAATCACAGAGGAAACAAAAGGTGACATCAAGTTAACAGGCTACCTCCTCATTCACAATTTTTGGAAATAAATTGCTGTAAAAAAGGCAAGAAGTTAATGACAACTAAATACTATAACCATACTATAATAATAATGTTAACTATACTGCTTTCAAGAACGAAAACTGAGTAGTTCAAACTTTGGAGTAAACCAGTGCATTAGCAGTTACACTGGCAGGGACTTTTCCCTGACGTGTTCATTGGAGATGGAGTTCACACCAGAAGCTGACAATTTCTTTATTGGATTTGTCAGTATTGATTAGTATGTGAAGATGGAATTTGTTGACTGAACTGTGACATGGTCATAGGATGATGTTCAACCCAACAGTCTAATAATTAAAAAAGTAACAAAATTCTTTAAATAGAAATGCTTTTTCAGCATATCAACTAAGTGATATTAATAAACATAGTAGCACACTCCAAATAAAACCAGAACTTTGATGCACCTTGTCAATTTTTGTACTTCTGAATATAAAGACAGCCCATACATGAAGCTTAAAATAACTCTACATTATATAATTTTGTAAATAAATACTTTTTCTCCTATGTAAATAATGGATGGGATTTAAGAGCATAATAATTTTATAACTGCTATTAAAACCAAATGATTTGTAAATTTTGAGATTATTTAGAGGTTTTTCTTCCTTATTTTCTCCCTGTGTTATCCAACAGGAACTGAAAAATCTTCAAAATACTGCTAGTTTCAACATGTCTATTATACAAAATATTTTCATTATTTGCACTTACAAAATATTTACATTACGCAAGCCTTCAGGCACATTATATGTAAGGACTCTACAGATCAAAGGGCTGAGCTATTTTTGTGTTATTTACTAATGACCAAACCTGCTGTTTGAGCAAAACTTGAATAGACTGAATTAAATCAAGGACACAACAAATGGGCACCATAAACAATGGCTTTATAAATAGAGATGCCCATTCTATACTTTACTAAGCATAAATAAAAGTTACCTACACAGCACTCACAACAGATTTCCATATTTAATTACCCCTAAGTTAACATGGGATTTTGCAAAGCTGGCCTCAGAATTTAATCACATATCATTTACTAGCATTAAATTGAAGATATATAGCAGACAGGAGGCAGACCTGTATACCACAGTGCCTCTTCCTATTTTTGTCTCAAAAATTATTCAATTGTCTTTAGATTCTGAAGTCTCTTAAATGCTGAATATTTAAGTTTGTGCAAGGAAAAAAATAATGATGAGACTCAAAAGGATAATTAAAACTAAGGATTACAAGTATAAACATTTGTTTATTCTGCAAATGATTTGCACTATTGCTTGTAAACCATAATCTAAAATTTCAGCAAACAGCATTTTAGAAATATAGCTAGTGATCCAATGTGTTGAAGACCACCCTTTCAGTTGTAAATCAACATCCTTTTCATTTATTCACTTCATTTACAATCTGAAGTGTTGACAAAGGCTGCTGAGTGAGTGGTTTAGCATCTCTTTCACAATATGCTATGAAAGATACTCAATCATATTGATGTTCAGCTAATTCCTTAAGTGGAAAGAAGCAAGGGGAATACCACATTGCTAAATAAACCATACTTTGGAAATTCTGGACATTCCCAAATATCTAGTTTGTCCTGATAACACTTCTAATCACAAGAAGGGAGAAGACATTTTAAAAAAGCAAATAACAAACCACAAAAAAACATTAAGCACAGGGAGAGGTAGTAACTACATAGATGAACGGGCTCTCCATTTTAAAATTTCTTGTATTCAAATCATATTAGCCATGGAATTTTTCAGCTCAGTTTCCTGAGAAAATCACTCAATTAACCACAACCAAGCCACAGCTGAAGGAGGTTAGCTGACAATGTGGAACAATGTTCACCCTGGGCTAGGCTTCCCGAATTTATTTTTCACTTCTGTTAACGTTGGAGTAGAAACATCTTTCAATATTAGCCCCTCAGACAGTGTTTACATGCTGCTTTGCTGAGACACAGCTTGTGAACTTCTGCCACGGATAACACTGGTTGGTCAGTCATGGACAATTAACTTAATGTTCATACTTACGCCTTGAAAAACCTTTTGTAAGAAGATTTAGAGAAAATGCAAATAGCAAGAAAATATATTTCTCTGGTTTTGTTTTTTTTAAAACCACAAAGCATCCAGATGCATAGAAGCACAGTAATTCTTTCCTATGTCTATTTAGTTATTTAGCTGTGATAGAGATTAAATAACTAAAGTCATGGAAGAACTGTCTTAAACCAATTAAGAAATTAACTGCCAGCATAGAAAAATCTTTAAATGAAAGAAGAGCATTTATACAGAATGTAATCCAATTACCATTTCCATGGTATTCAGTGACACCTTCACACCTGCAAATGGCAGTGCTAACTTTAATACCCAACTTGGCCATGCCTGAATACTGTTCAAGTGCTAAACATTGTTCAAGCCCCCAGAAAAGTGAATTAAGTGTGGGAAAAGAAGTCATTCACTCACTACCACCTAGTTCTGGAATAATGAAGTACTTGGCAAGCACATTTGGAACTGGCAATGTCCCTTGCACACTCTCAAGTACCCAGGAAATTACTTCAGAGTAGCTGAAGGAAGCACTGCTGAATAAAGCATAGTTAAGGATTAAGTGTAGTGTACACCCTTTGACCATCAAAACTGGCACTAGTCTCACCAAATACAATAGCCTATCACCTAGAGTGCTCTCTAAATGACAGACCTGGGTTACATCTCCTGCAACCAAGGTAATTCCAACTCATGGGAGTTGAGCTGAGATCCTCTGATATATCTACTTTGTAATTACCATAGAATCATAGATTCATTTAGGTTGGAAAAGACCTCTAAGATCATCAAGTCCAACCATAAACCCAGCACTGCCAAATCCACCAGAAGACCATGTCCCTAAGTGCCACATCTCCGCATCTACCACTGGAGCTGATTTCCTTTCTATCATGGCTTCCTGGCTAAAAGGGGCAAACGAGGGGTACACTGGTACTCTTGACCCTTGTTTTTCACAACATTTATGCATTTTACATTGTCAAGCCAATATGTAGAAAAATAGACATGTTCACAGAACAGGTATCAGAATGTCTGTGTGTAACCTGTGTTTAACATGCTCTTCTGTCTGGGCACCCTAACTTCTGCAAAGCTCCCCAGTCAACTTGTGAGTTTTCTTGAACAACCTTTTGGCAGTCCAATGAACAAAATGCATAACTCCAGCTCAGTGAGTCACTCCACATGGGTGAGACACCTAAAAATCTCTGGATCACACCCTCCATGCTTTGTTATGGTTACAAAATCCAGATACATACTTTTCTAGTGACTGATACCACTCATTTTTTTTAACAATGATGTGTAATAAGGAGTATGATGATAAAAGTAAGCAACAGAGAGTGTCAGAGTTATTTTTCTGCATTTTGATTTAAACACAGACTATAGAAACAATAATCACTCTTTTTCACAGTAAGTTTTAGAATGTTTTGGACACAAAATATTTGAAAATATATTTGGTTGTTTACAAAACACAGTATATTTTCTACTCAGTTCTGCATATAATATCAAAAACACATAACATGAGGGTTAAGGGGAAGGAAATTAACATAACGTAATTAATACATAACAAGGAGTTAAGGGGAAGGAAATTAACAAGTTCATGCTACAAATATAAGCAGGGAGGTAGCCACTGTTACCTATATTCAAATGAGTTCAACAGGCAAGCTTCTTTCATAGCTGTTTCATCTTTTTGTGGCAATACTGTATTTGCCTTTCTGTGACTTTCCCCAATCCTAGAAGCTCTTCCCCCATACCTTTACAAACACTTGAGTATCCACAGGGGACTCCAAGAATGACAAGAATGGGAGGTTTCATCTAACTTCATTTGGTGGCATAATATTAAAGTGGCACTTGCTAGAGTCCACCAGCCTATGTGCAAAAGTAAAGCCAATTGCTGTATTCAAATGCTTATAGGCCAGTTCCCTTCCTAAGGTACACTCTTAAAGAACTGGAAATAATTCTATTCAAGTCAGTGGATAAACGGTAGTCCCAAACCTGTTAAGTGCTAATGCAGAACTACTTTTTCTCCAATATTTTTCTTTTTGAGCTGGAAGGAAAAACCATTCTCTAGTTCTGCCAAGTTATTCACATCTTTCTCCTGAATCAGACAAATTTAAGATACATAGTCTTACAGTGCTGAGAAAATGATGAGTCACACCATTCTTTCCCACCATCCAGACCTTGGGAAAACCAGGAAGCTGTTTAAGACTATATGCCAACTTCATTTCATATGACTTCAGGCCAGTTGCTATCATCCCCTACCCCTCCCAGCTCTTCTTGACAGATGTAGTTGGCTGCTCCAGCCAATGTGCTACTGTTGCACTTGGTAAGGAGCACCCAAACTCCTGCTGAGTTTGGTTTGTGTGTTTAGCTGAAACCAAGATGAACGTGATAAGCAAGAACTGTAAATTGATAGAGAGTTTTCCTTGCAAATCAATGCAATTCAGGTATTTTGCAACTACATTCAGTAAACTTCAAAAAAGTATTTTTAATGTGTAAATTAACATATTTCTTTTCAATCTCTATAAGGATACCGTTGCAAAATATTTGTCTGTTCTAAAAATATAAGCTCTGTTTCTTTAAAAATGTTATCTGATCCATAATAAATTTTGTCCACTCTTTAATCTCACTTGACAATCAGGGATTCAGGCAGTTTCCATGCATCCTAAACTTGTCCTGGATGACAGCCAGTTTGTTTAGTTCCCAAGTACTGGGAAGTGAAGTTACCAAGAGACAGGTAATTATACATGAATGTTGCCTCTGGAACTTGTGTTAAAAGCGTCTGAATAAATATTTACTGATAATAATCCATCAGGTGGCATTCTAGTTCAGTAAAAGAGCCAGAAGATTTAAAGGACAAAAGTGTTTCAATTGGAAGGATAAGAATTTTAAAAACTTCAATACTTGGAAAGAAATCTTCCTATTAAATCAGAATCAGAGATTATTAGGATCTCCAGAGGTCCTGCACTTAGCAGTCTTTTTAGGACATGTGTACTGGCAAGAGAAATTTTCTTTTCCACTTGTAAAATTCCACAGCAAACATCCAGGATTGATACTGAAACTTTTAATCTTTCTATCTGTAGATTGATAAAGGCCAATACTTTCTTGTTCTGTAACAAAGACACTGATACATGCACAATCAAAAAAGAAATTAGCAGAAGACCAGATTTCAGCTGAGAAACAAAAATCTCAACAAAACCTCCCATAAACTTCAAAGAGGAAGTTGTCCTTTTTCCCCTACTGGGAAATTACAAAATTCTAGCATAGATCCAAAGGCATTTTTAAGTAATTTAAAGGGGAAATCAACTTAAGATACAAGATTATCTTTGCAGGGAGGACAAGCTCCTCACACTATATGGAGGTGGATGATCTGACTTCCTCAGGGAATGAAGAGACATTCTCTTAGATAAAATACTTAATTAAAGATTTTTTCTAAAGATCTATTTCAGAGGTCTTGCTTGTTTGCCAAGTTCATGCAAAAAAAAAGTTCACTATATTGAATATTCTTTTGAATTATAATGAAAATATATATCAAGCAATCTTCTTTAGTCTTGGACTTTCAAGCACCAGTAAAGGAAAGGAAATAAGACTTGTTATATAAATTCTGTACTGGATCTTTAATTCTTACCATCTGCTACAAATTATATGGTGTTTGAGTTGGAAGAACTATTACACTGGCAAAATAAATTAAAATAAATAAAATCAACTAGAAAAGTGAAAACAGCTATTTAGATACTTGGCATATACCAGAACCCATGTGAATGATGAAAATGTCCTCCCTTCTATATCATTCTTAGTATGAAGCAAATCATGTTAAGTGGATTCTTACTCATTCATGCACAGAAACTTTGCTAGATAATAAACTGCATTATAAATCTGAAGAGTTTTCAGTTCATGCTCAAGCCTGTAGAAAGCAATCATCAGGAAAAAAAATCCTTATACAAAATGAAAAGGAGTTTAGGTACTTCTGTTTTTTCTTTCTTTTGAATTCTTTTATACTTTATATAAGCAGGGGATGATTTTTGATATTTAAATCACAGAATCATCAACTTGGTTTTAAATCAAAGACATTCTCAGAAAGACACTGTTCTGTTTCTGGACTCTGAATTTTTTGATAACATCTGTGACAGGCTGTATCTTTATGGGGATATAAATCCAGAACTAATTTCTCTGACCTGCTTGATATGAGTTACAAAAGGGTAATTGCTGAACACAGACTGAAAGTAGATGCCAATATAGTCAAGACTGTGTTTCATGCAGCTACCTTAACTGTATTACATTTTTACAATTACAAGCTTAGCTGTGATTAAAGAATGCTGTTTGGAGCTCTTCGACATGCCAACACCAGTATAAGCTTTGATGTGTTGACAGATTACAATTTTTCACATCAGTATTTTACTACATATTGTAAGATTTTTCATTTCCTGACTTTTTATAGTTGCTGTCTACATTAGTGGTCTACAAGAACACTCAGAATAAGGTGAGGAAATAGAGCTTGCATTAATGATATGGTTTTTATCATGATAAAGATCATGGGATCCAGCCCCAGAAGCTTTCCTCAGTCCCTTTCTCATTGTGAAGGTCTCATGACCAACATCAGGCAAATGTGGTCCTCTGAAGTCCATTCAGAATGGCTTTGGCATCATCTGCTACTAAAGGCAAATGGTATCAGTAACCTAATTCCAACATACAGGGATAGGTCTAGCCAGTCCTCCTTGACAGACATTCGGAAGATTGGTATTCTTGGAGCATGAATCTCTTCACTGACTTTATCTGTGCCATGCCACAGCAGGTATCCGTTTTCAAAGGCACTGTGGGCTTCAGATAACACCTGAGATAGGTAGGCTCCGTATAACAGTTTTTTGTATCCCACTCCTTTGATAAAATAGCTTATATTTTTAATAGGACTGGATAAAGCCAAATACAAAGAGGGGAGTAAAGTGGGATTGGAGGGAATAATCAGAGACTCATTCAGTCTGGAAAATAAGATTAAGTCCAACTGTAAACTGAGCATTGCCACCACTAAACCATGTCTCTAGGTATCACATCTATACATTTTTAAAATACTTCCACAGTTGATAACTCAACCACTTCCCTGGACAGCCTGTGCCAGCGCTTGGCCACCATTTTGGTGAAGAAATTATTCCTAGTGTTCAATCTAAACTCTCCACAGCACAACTTGAGGCCATTTTCTCTTGTTCTATTGCTTGGGAGAAGAGATCAATTCTCACCTGGCTACAAACCTTTCAGGTGACTGTAGAGAGCTTATCACTCTCCTGAGCTTCCTTTTCTCCAGGCGAAACAGCTGCCGAGCTCCCTTAGCTGTTTCTCTTAAGACTTGTGCTCCAGACCCTTCACCAGCTTTGCCACCCTTCTCTGGACACATTCCAGTACCTCAGTGCCTTCCTTGTAGTGAGGTATTCAGGACTGAACAGAGGATCTGGAGTGAATCTTGAGAAATTATCCCAGATCATCACTGTTCTGATGGTTAAAACCTGGTACTGTTCAGTGTAAGTGACAGTGGTTTATATCAATGCATTCTCATGGAAACGCTGCTCCTTTGCTTGTGCATTTATACTCCCATCTTTCTGGTGTATTGTCTTCATGTACTTATGAAATTCAACCCTACTATTTGAGTCTTTGCAATGCATAATGAAAAAGTCTTTTTGATTTTCATTGCTTCATGACAAAAAAGCAACATAAACTCCCCCCAAACCTCATGGAAATAAACAAATGTTTCTCTCTTACCTCTTCTCAGATTACAAATATTATTTATTTGATTTTTATAGAACCTTAGTTTCACAGATGCTCTTCTCCAGAAAGTGTAAATATAGGATTGCCCTAACTCTTACTAAGTATTGTTACAACTGTCACAGTGGGTGCAGCATCCAACCAGGTGGTTGCCTCTGAAGCGAAGACAAACAAACCAAGTCACGCAACCTTTAAATGGGATCTCTCCTCATTAGTCAGAGCAGTTTCTCCCATTGATAAGTAACTGTTGACATAAAAAGTATACACAATCTACTTTTCACAAAAGCTGGCTTCTTTGGATATATTCCAGACAGCAGCACCTGCGTCAACTTAAAAAGGTTTGAAATGGGAAATAAAAAGTTTTCACTTTGATCCCCCAAAAAAACCCAGCTAAGAACTTTCCAAATTATGATGTAACATGTATGTTGGTGAGGAAAGTGATTTTGTATTTTGAAGACTGTTGTGGTTTAACCCCAGATAGCAACTAAGCACTACACAGCTGCTCATTCACTCTTCCTCCTCAGGGGGATCTGGGAGAGAATCGGAAGAGTAAAAGTGAGAAAACCCAAAGGTTGAGATCAAGACAGTTTAATGGGACATAAAAAAATAAAACAATAAGGGTAGCAATAGTAATGAAATAATTAGAATATACAAAACTAGTGATGCACAATGCTCACCACCTACTGACCTGCCAGTTCCCAAGCAGCAGTAGCCCTCAGCCAGCTTTCTCCCATTTATATGGTGAGCACGATGCTATATGCTATGGAATATCCCTCTGGCCAGTTTGGGTCACCTGTCCTGGCTGTGTCCCCTCCCAGATTCTTGTGCCCCTCCAGTCTTCTCACTGGCAGGGCATGAGAAGCTGAGAAGAAGTCTTTGACTTAGGGCAAGCTCTGCTTAGCAACAACTAAAAACATAAGCATGTCATCAACATTCTCATACTAAATCCAAAACACAACACTATACCAGCTATTAGGAAGAAAATTACATCTATCCCTGCTCAAACCAGGACAATGAGATTTAATAAAATAAAGCAACAAACCAATCAGATAGTTAGCCAGGTCTGTGGTGAAAGTTTTCAACACCGATTAAACCACTGATGAAAGAAGGTCATTCTGCTCTACAGCTGCATTAAATCTTGGATCTTTTGGGAAATAAGTAAGCGATACTTTAGGTTTCCTTCTATCATCAGTAGTGATACCTAAAATTTTAAACATAAGTAATAAAAACTGTTATTTATTCTTTCAGAATTCAAAAGATGCTTTTACAAGCATTATTCTAAACCTAAATTATTACCTTGGGGTATTACCTTTTCATCAAGGATGAAAAGTATTTTGAACACATTGATCTCCTGTAGCACGAGGGAGTGCCATTACACAACTCAGCTGCAGAAATGGGGCAAGATTATGGTCTTCCATAGTGAAGCCTCTGTTTCTGCTCCTTTTCACTGATTTTCATCACAAAATTTACTTTATCCCACATAATGTCTATTAATGATGTGCCATTCATGATTTAGAAACATGACTTAACAGATTGAATGCTATATTTTACAAGCACCTTGTACATTGTGCCATAAGAGACTGAATGAGCAAAATTGAATAAAACAGTGCCTTTTTTTGCCAGAAAGAGTTTGAGATTTAAATAAAATCCATAATTCTTTCCACATCATGTTCTGTCTGTTTTGAACAAAACATGTTGTTGGGCAATGAAGTCAGCTTCTGACCCCATAAACAGCCCCTGTGGACATTTTAACAATTATCCATAGTCAATTTTTACAAAAACTGCCTAAGGTTTTAGTAAGATACTTTGGTAGGGGAAAAAATTAAAAGCATTTACAGGCAAGCTGCTTAACAGCCAGCATACTAAAAAACCAAAAAAGTGAAAAATGAAACCCGCATCTCCTGTCCTTGGTGTTAAGTTTTCATCTTCCTTCCTCAAGAGATACAAGAAAACCCCTGAGGACTTTCAACATGTTGAACATCTTTGTTACAACAAAAATTCTCTTCTTTGTACAGAGCATTTCTTGGTACAGTAGTTACCTGACCATTAGCCAGCGTAATGTCAAGGTATTTCCCTGGGAAATGTGTAAGTTTAAACCTTACCATTCAAAAACTTGGAGCCCATGAGTCTATATTTGTCAATAACCAAACACAGTTTCATTGAGCTGATCACAAAAACACTACTAGGCTTCCACTTCCCCTAAAACTATACATTTCTGAAGTTTCACTAGATCTTGAATGTGTACTTCTTATCAGTTTACCTGAGAAACTGAGCTGCAGTAGTAGTGCTCCAAGAAATGTTTTTGAGAATCACGCAAGTTTGTCTTAGCTGTTTCCAAATAACACAGAGTAAAAAAAAATCAGGTTTAAAACACTTTCTGACTGGGAAAAAAGCCCTACAAAATGCTATAACTTTTTCCAGATCCTGATTTCAACTCAGTTCTCTCATATGTCAGACAGCATTTTATTTCTTACATAATTTGAATTGCATGTCTTGCTACACATATACAAAACCAAAGTGAACAATTTAGTTTTAAAGTAATGATTTGTAAAAGGATACACTGTTATTAGAATATAAGTACATTAAGAATGGATCTATATTTTTGTGAAAAGAATATTTATCCAAAGCAATAGACCAAAGTATGAGATTATTCTCAAATGCCTTGAAGCTTGTGAGACTGCAGAAAAATCAGGTAAGAGACACATCAAATTAGAAACTAATCTTCAAAACATTTAAGTATGCTTTCAAGACAACGTAAGCACTGGGCAGCCAATAAGCCATTTACCTCAGCAAGCTGGAATTAAAAACACATTATGCCTTATCTTAAAGTAATTACATTAGTATATTAGTAAGAAAAATCAACTATATTTTTTTCAGGTTTTCAATCTCAACCAAAAGCATTTTCATATGCCAAAAATACTTTATTTGTTATTATTATTCTAACCACACATTTTTACAGTAGAAAGCAAGCATCCATTCCTTTTTCAAGATGTACTAAAATGCATCATGCCATTGTTAATTCTAAAAATTCTTTCTGAAATTATTTCCTGGGGCATATGTTGCTGGTTTTTTTTAAGAAAACAAATTGTCAGAATGGCCATTTTAAGAATTTCAACCCATGTATAACGCTTTTCCAGGAAAATGTAAGTTTAAGATGGCAAAAATGGGGTGGGACTGATCAAAACGCTTCCCTTAACACAAAAATTCAGCAACTGCATTACTGCATCAGAAAATCAAGCATATTTTTAATTCCTATGCACCTCTAAAAGTGGACACACTTTTAAGTGCCTTTTCCCGCTAACATTGAAGTGCTGTAAAATAGTATCTTTCAGGGATGGTGCATGGAAACTCCACTGGTTTTCAATGGCTAGAGCTGTGCAACAACTTTACACAAAATTTTGACTTCTCTGCATTGATAGTCACATGGTAAAAGAACAATCTTTCAGTATAAACATCTCAGCTGTCATTGCTTTCACATGTAATTGAAGTTCAGCTACAAAACATCTTAAAGTGTTTTCCTTTCCTCTAAGCTAAAGGCCGAATTGTTACAGATGGTAATTTTGGCAGATGGTTGTATATGAAACTGAGTTTATAATTAGGCCAAACCTGACTTGTACAATTAAGGCAATGAAGATTTGGAAAATAAGAAGTGTCAGATCAGTACATGATTAGTCTGGTGCCCACTGAAAACTGAAGAAAGCTGATCATTCAAATTTACAGAATACATTGCCTATGTGAAAATTTCTTCTGAATTGCATGAGTTAGAAGATAAGAAACATTTCATGCACAGAGTGTAAACTGAAATAACCATGGTGTTTTACCTACTTAAGTGTATAATCCCTTTTTCTTCAGTCGAGCCTAATGAGATGGTCTGAAGCCATCTAACAGCTCTGACAGCATCTAACAGCTCCCTGCTGCTGAGAGAGGGCTCCTTCTACACAGCTTCCCTCCCTCTGACATTCACCCGACCCCTAAGCAAGCCAGTAAATTCAAAGACAGTGACTAGCCAATTCAGCTGAGAGACAAAAAGTAATCCCTGAGGAATGAGCGGAGGAGGAGATGAAACGTGCAAGGATGAGAAGACTAGGACTACCACTTTCTGGATATGACCCCTTGGGCTCGCTCTAACATGTATCAAGCTGCATTCCAAGCCATATTATATCTAGTGTCAAAAACCTTTCCAGACTGGTAATTTTGTGTTAAGGCGGCATTGCCAGTTTTAGCCTCTTCTGTTAAATATTTATTTATTCTTGTACCAAGAAAGGTACAATATAGGAATTTTTCATTCATTTTCCTGACCAAGCATTGCTACAAGAACACAAATAAGAGCTTGTAAGTAGCTTTTAGAAGTAATTGAAATGGCCATTATTAATTCAGTTACAATTAGTTCAAAACAGTCCTTCTAAAATGCATCCCCCTTGCTCTTCAACACAACAAACTCCACTTGCCATCAGGCCATCTGTTCTCCCATCTCCTCTAAACCTTTACAAAGTTCCTCAGAATCTCTTTTAGTTTCAATTAACCTGAGTAATTTATGTAGCTTGCACATGTTGTCATCAATCTGTGAACCCTATTACCAGATTGAACTATATGAGGTTACTGACAATTAGAGAACATTACCTTTTAGGTGTTTGCCATGTTACAAATTAATGACTTGTTCCTACACTTTACTTTCTGTCCTAATTAATTTTTTTCCTCAAACTGTTATGATAAGAGAGATACTCTATGAAGCTACTTAGGTTTTTTTATTAGGTTTTTATTTTTTAAAAATCTAAATAAGTAATTTCCATTCTTTCTCCTTGTTCATCCATTTTGAAACACAAATATACTTCGTGCATTGAATGCATTTCTTTTACAGGAACTGGGCTTTTATATTACCTTTCACTGAACTCTGTTAATACAGAGTTCCCATCTGCCTTCCACCAAGCAAATTAAATACGGCAAGATCTGCTAGCAATGCAACAATAGAGGCAAGCTGGTAAGAAAAATTCTTTTCAACTCTGGACACATTCATCAATTCTAAAGACAAGAATTGAGAGTTAATGTGTTCAGAGGTACTGTATATTTAAGAAAATGAAAAAAACACCATGTTCATCTATTTCTATGAAGTTATATTCACCTTGTCTTTACCTTAAAATTAACCCGACTTAAATTTATGTCCTGCCCTTAACTTTACATCTGTTCACACAAACTGTATTTTTAATATGCTGGTGGTTTGTGGGTGTGTTTAGAGGTTTTTTGGGATTTTTTGGTTGGTTGGTTGGTTGGTTTTGCTTTTGATTGGGATTTGTATAGACTAACAACAACAAACTCCATCAAAGTGTTTCTGGTATTCCACTGTTTTCCCCACAATTCTTCTATGTGTCCAGGAAGAACAGGCACATTACTATGATACATACCAACATGCAAGTGCTCTCAGCTTACAGTTAAGGGACATAGGATAAATCCCAGATAACTTCATCATCACAGAATTGTGACCACAGAATTAATATGGATGTCATTTACATGATATCTCAATGCTTTTGTTTGAGTTATGCTAACTAGAGAGAACTGTAAATATCTAATATTAAACCTGAAGCTCTACTTGTGGCTTTCCTTAAAAAAAACACAGAAAATGTGGGGTAAACATTCCAAAAAGAAGTTGTCATTCAGCTTACACTACAGAAATGCACACATAACTGGATAGAAAAAAATCTAACCAAAAAAGCTCCCTAAGTCTGCACAATTTTGAAGAAATATAAATGCCTCTTAGATACAAATGTCTATAAACATAACTCTCACAACAGTAACGCAGTATTATGAACTTAGTTAAATAACTGAGATTAAATGTTAGGTATTCTCACAGCATCTGCAACAATACAACAAAACACAACACTTTGAAAAAACAGCTATTTTACCTTACTTTTACTGATAACTTTCACAGAGATTACTCATTAAAAAATGGAATTGTAAGTCACGTGTAGTATGATAAAGAGCTGTACATTTGGTCAAAAGTATTCATGTGAATTAGAAAGAATGGCAGCTGTCAGTAGTGATATTATTGTGGTACATGTTCAACAGCATCCTTGTTATAGATGTGCTGATAGAAAAACTCATACAAATATTGACACAATGTATTATGTTTCTAGGATTATTTTTACACCTAGTTCTCAAATGCTTCCTAGGATCATTCTTATTAAAGAAGACGCATTAATTTGCCTGGCCTATTATGAAATTTCTTTGGCTTCCATAATTAATCTCACAGAAAATAAAACCCATTGTTGAGAAGATTAGTGTAAATATCCTCAGAGCATATACTTTTCAATGTCTGCACTCTAAAATTCCAGTAAGACTAGTTATGCATTTTCATAAGTGAGTCAATTTTTTAGCAAGTTTACTTGAGTGACACATCAATTTTTACAGGAAAAAAAAATCTTCCCAGTTTTACAGGAATTGTGCCATTTACTTTGAAATAAGTAATGAAGTATATATGTTAAGAAGACGACTCCATCATAGTGAATAAAGTCAAAAAGAAAATAATTGCTTAACAAATAGCACTTTGGACAGGTACTAATTCAACAGTAACTGAAACAGTGTTCTTGGATGCAATGGACTTGTTTCAATAGAAATAAACCAGATTTTAGTAGACTAAAAGCAGATTCACATATGTCTCAGGACATTTGCAAATGTCAACAACATTCTGTTATAGTGGGAAATGGCCACCAGTACTGTAGAGAATCTGACCATTACTGGCAAATGCTTAGCTGATTCCTAAAACCTAGACATGAGAATTTTTTTTTTTTAATGCACTGAGGAGAATTAGAAGACAGAAATTCACTTCAATTATTTAAAGAACTTATTAGACCAGAACTTTTTAAAAGTAAAATGAAAGCCCCAAATCAGGCATTTCTCACTTGGTTAGGTAACAGAGCTGAGAGACACAGGGGAAAGCAATAACACTTACTTCTAAAAGGATTTCCTTTAAAAAAAAATAAAAGAGCAAGAATTTTCTTAATATATTAAGAAAATTACTGACTTTACAGAGAAATAAAAAAACTATTATCACTTCTAGAAATGGCAGGCCAGTATTTCTTCCTAACTGTAATAACAGATTGCAAGCACTGTAAAACAAAAAACCCAACATATTCCAGAACAATGGATTCATTGTAATCCTATCCAAAGAGACACTTTGCTTCTACAGATGATACAAAATATGGTAACAACAGGTTATTCAGTGGATTAGTAGTTGAAGTGGGCCCCAAAAGGTAACAAGAAATAAAAATGCCAGAAAAAATACAGAGAACATACACTGGAGATGAAGCTTAAGGTGTTTGGGAGCAAACAAGATGCTGACAGACACAGCTTCAGTACTGTGGATACCAGAAGTGCAGAAGTTCTGTTGTCAGAGGTGAGGACACTGACTTAAACACAGTAGAAGCCAGGAAAGCTGCACAAAGAAATGAAAGTATTTTTCTGTCTTAAGGGAAGGAGGCGATAAACTTGCTGTCATTTTCGCATGTGGCACTGAGCTATGATGATAGGAAAAAATTCCAGAAGAAAATGGATGGAGTATTATGAACATCATCTGAGATTGGAGTCAATTTTTAAAAATAGCAAGTTTTTCACTGATTTTAGTAGCATGAAACACTGCCTAGTATTACACTGTTAATGGAACAAACACTGAAGAAATAAATCTAAACAGTTTGGAACAGACTGCAATTATGGCCAGAATTTTTAGAGAGTGCATGCAAAATCTAGGGCATATTCTTTGCCAGGGATTACAGAAGATCAAAGCACCTTCCATGACAGTATTTAAATTTACAGTCTATAAGAAAGGTTTGCATTTCCTAGAAAATAAAGCAATGCCCATCAGAATCATTTAAACTGATGTCAAATACAGCACTGGTAGTTTTTGCTGTCAGAATACAAATGCAATCCAGACATTGCTGAAGCACAGTAACTTGAAAAATACACCAATTATGAATACTGGAGATACATTTTTTCCCTCGTTTTTATAATAACCACCAAAAAGCTCTGTTTATTCAGGAGCATGTTTTTTAATCCAAACGAAAGAGGGTGCCAAGCAGTGTTATACAAGCTTCCTAAATTCATTTGGCTGACTAATGCTCCTATTCCTGCATGCTTCAAAGTAATAAAAGAAAAACAAATCTCAGGAAGAACTGACATTCAGATCTGTATCAGTTTAAAGACATAATGCCTAATATTGTCTGCTTGCTATTTAATGCAAAAGACAAATTTTGCTGAGTTCACTTAATAATGAGCAAATGGAGGGTGGAAATTAGAGGGTTGGAACTTACAACAGACTATTAGCATGTTTAAATTTCAACCTCCCTAAATTTCTAAGCACTTCTTTTCATTTAGTGAATTATTTTGCATATATACAGCATATTAATTTAAATGTATCATGACTGACTCCTTAATGTCTTACTTCAGTTAGACCACAAAAGCCAGCACCTTGGTATCATACTCCCATTTTATACAATTATGAAATCTCCATAAAGAGACAGGAATATTTTTGGACCAACATGAAATGGAGGAAGAAACTTTCCTACACACTTTAAACCATCCACATTTACAGGCACTTTACAACATTAAACATTACATATTATTTTATATCAGTATTATACACTAATATAATAATTAAAGTTTAAATTTATTATATTAATTTCTTTTAAATGAAATTTTTATATCAGTGTATTACACCACATTTTCAGAATGTGTTATATACACATCATCAAGTTCATTCTTTTGTCCTGGAACAACTCTTACAAAAAGAGTTGCTGTATGCTTTGCACAGAGTTCATTTTGTGTTCTAAACAGAGATAGATTGCCAGGACATGCAAAACTTGGTTTTACAGTCTGACTTATACTGCCAGAATAACTTTTTTCCAAAAGTAATTAAGAGGTCATGTGTTACTAAACAGACCAAAGAATCCATCCAGTAATGATGTATCATGCTGCAAATATAAAAGGAAGTCATACCTTGGTCTGCTGATACAAACTAAGCATAAGCTAATGAGAAAAGTTACAAAACACTGTAATTCATTTAGGAGGAAAGACACTGGAAGGTTATCAGTACAAGTCATCCTGACTACATCAAGTACAGAGATACCAGCCATAGCAAATGCAGAATTTAGGTCCACAATAAATACACCGCATACACTTCACATATCTCTAAAGCTGTATTTAGGCTGCTTCTAAAAACTTCTCAAAGTATATCTTAAGAAGAGATGACAGAGCTAATTGGACTAAATTTATCCCTGGCCTTAACTGTCAGTGAACTGATGTCCCTGGAGTTGATGGCAGCAGAACAAATGAAAGGCAGAAGACCTGCTAAATAAGACACCAGATAAGGGTTTATTGTCCCTAAGACATTTACGGTGATTGAAGCCAGGTTCAGACACATGGGATTGGCCAAGCTACAAGAACAGATATGTCAGACAGACTGATATTTTCAGACTCTGACTTGAAAATACTTAAATCTTTCTGAATGGAGGTTCAGAGGGTGGCATGATTCACAATCTGTGAATTAGGAGTTGTGGTCTGAAATAGTCTCCCCCACATTCTTAGCTCATGTGTAAGCCACCCTCAAGATTGAACAAATAAACCTTCAACAGAACAGCTTCAACAAGATAAACTAGATAGTCAGAAGCTTCCCAGAGACTTAGGATGCTACCCAAGAAAATATGTGAATGTGTGTCTCTCTCACTTTAGTGCGTATGCTCACGTAAACTTTTCTAGATTAGCTTTGCAGTCTGGATTGAATCAAAGTTGTTCACAAATTCAGAGTTAATTGCTGTAGACCATGCATGCATCATTTATAACAGCCCAGACTAAACCTGCATACTTTGCAGAGCATCAGTCTAAGCTGAAGAGTGTAGCCCACCGCCTGGCCTAGCTCCAAGGCTGCCAGGACACAACATCTCTCTCTGACTGCCCAGCTCTGCTGCCTAAAACCAGTGAGAAGCCAGTGAGGGTAGAAGAGGACTGAAATGCCCAGCTGGACTCCTAGAAATTCTTCACTGGAACATTAACAAATACATGCGAATGTTATACAGGTGCCAGATCACAGGTGGGAGAAAGGGTGGCTCTTGTGGCTTGGGCTAAATATGATCTTGAGGGTCCTAAACTCGATTTTCTCCATTGAGTAGGTTTTGCAGCAAAACTGAAGGAAAAGAAAAATAACCAAGTGTTCTTTAGCAGCAGTGAAAGTTTAGGGCTGGGAGGTAAATGAAAGGTGACCTTTCAGAAGACCTGCTTGTGAGATCCTTCCAGAAGCACTGACCATTGTGAAGCAGCAGCTAGCTATTGTCCCTGCAACAGAGGAGCCTGCACTCAGTCCCCCAAGCCTGCACCACATGGTCTCACTTTTACTGTTGCTTCAAGTGATGATGAAATAGCTTGAAGCTAAGCATTTACCTCTCCACTTTGCAAAACAGTGTGCTCCACAGTATGGCTGCAAAGCAGTGAGAACCATAAGGGACTTCTTCAGGCAATACCTGCAGTGGTATCTTGCTGATGCTAGACCTGATGCTATTTTCACCTTGCACCCAAAATTAGGTCTGCTCCACACAGCAACAATAATGGCAAAACACATATAGAGCAGAAAATTCCTAATGAGATTTAAAATCATTACTGTATCCATCTACCTTATATAATTTAAACCTGGTTTAAATGGAAATAGTAACCAATCATTCACCCAGTGGTTATTAGATAAGTGTAGGAAATCAGATGACAAACTATTTCCTATACTAATATGATGCAAAGTGTTCATAAATCTGAACTCCTAAACTGGCTTTTATTCAGACATACAGTAGAATTAATGTCTTCATTATCATACTATGAATGATCTCTGATATTGTACATGCTACCATCTTTAATAAAATAAAATACTTAACACCATTTTTGTTTTCTCATATTTTCATTCACATACTAATACATGTCTGATACTATTTACATTTGTCAATAAGTAAAACCATCCAGCAAAGAAATCTGTATTTCATGTGCTCCCATGTGCAGCCAGTTATTTCAGCATCAGTAATATTTATGAAAAGTCAGTTTTGTAGGTTTGCATATGACTGGGTAGGTAATACAAACATGGGCCAAACAACAAAATTAAAAGAGCAGCGCTACCCCTTGCCACTCACCTTACATTCATCCATCTCCTTTTCCCACAAACACATGGAGAAAAACACAACCAACAAAAACAAGCAGTTTTACAGTGTGTTTAAAAGGCTGACTAATCTCAGGTTTGGCACACCAAAGACCAGGGCGAGAACAAGCACTTTCATTTTCATGTCAGCTCCCACAACACGCAAATGGAATTGCGTAGAGAGATTTTTCCTTCCTTTACTTCTAATAAATGGGTGTTGTGTTTACATACTGCATACTGAGCATTGCCCATCCTAAGCCAAGGGCTTCATCTTGCCAACTCTTAACTTTCATACAATATGGTGATTACATGAGCCAGCATACCATTAAATCACATAACAAAACTTGGAGAATGGCACTGTCAGCTTGCAGAGCCGTACCTGAAGGACTGACATGCAGTGCATAAAGGGGAAAACCAGATTTCCGTGCAATGGCAAAACTGGGTCAGGAGAAGACTGGGTTAATGGCGTCACTTTAAATGACAAAGCCAAGCGCCAAATAGTTCACAGAGATAAAAGCTTGGAAGGCACATAATAAAAAGCAGGTGAAGAAAATAAATAAATAAAATATTTAATATCATATATAAACAATATTCATTTATAATATATAAAATAAAATAAATAAAATATCCTCTTTATTCCAGGATGCTCTTTCCAGCTGCAGTCCTTGCAAACTGGCTTCCCTTGAGCAAAGTCAAAACCAGGGGAACAGAGACCTTAGTCCATTGCTTAACAAGAATAGCACAGCATCTTTCTGGCTACAGCAAATTCTCTTTTTCTATTTAATGAGCAGCAGATCTATAGCTGGCATGAGCTCCAAATATCTTCCAGATCCTAGTGTTCATTTTTTTTGCAGAATGAGCAAGAAGGACTGATGATCAGAAGTCACTACTTCCCCTAAAAGCAAGCTCACACCAAGGTATCAGGTATCTGATTTGCATTTCTGATTTAGCCTGCTGGTAAGAGTCTAGAAGTGCCAATTTAAGTACTAATTCTTTTTCCAGGTACTGGTCCACAATAATTTCTACAGAGGCTTCCACTTTAGTGACACAAACATACTGATAGGACAACCTAAGGTGGTAATTTAACTGCCAACAATAATGCACACCTTCAGAGGTAGAAAGCTGTGCTGAAATCTAAGACACTTTCAATACTGAGGTTTCTAAGAGGATGTGTATCTAACTTACTGCAAGAGATAAAGTGCCTGAACCATGTATCTGTGATACCTTATCTGCCTTCAGAGCTACCCCATAGATGACCCCTCTTTGCAACATATTTCTTAGTAACTTAATCCTATTTAGATTGTCTTCAAATCAAAGAACAAGCATATCAGAAAACTGCTACATGTTTCTGCAAGATCATATCACACTGGCACCACTAACCCTGTTTTATTCAAATTGTAAAAAGCTGTCCAGATGTCAGTGACAATTTATTTGTTGTCATATTAGCATGCAAAAGGACATAAACTCACTTCTGATAATAGTTTTAATTACTAAGTATATAAGCCTACAAATCTTCTCATCGAAGTAATCCTTCAACAAGATTAATTCGTGAAAATAGCCTCATTGAAAAAGGATTTGTATGACTGAACCCTAAATGCTTAATCACTTCTTTAAGGAAATCATGACTTACAAAGAAAAATCCAGGTGTTGGTATGTTTAAAACAGGGAGGTTATGTATCCATCAAACCACGTAGTTTCATAAACATCACTTCTAGGACTGACACTGTTGGGGAATGTGCTTCTGCAGTTCCTGTGGTTTCTCAGGTTAAGACTGATTTAAATAAACGGACCAACTTGCTCACATTGAGTCTAGTGCCCAACACAACTCTTCTTTCAGCACTTTTGTTGTACTGACGTATGACTCAGCTACTCCTCCAGCTGCACTAGTTATATATTATCACTGTGCAACATTACCTCAAAGATCAAAATCCCTGATTTATTTTAAACAATATCCAGGCATTACCAAGTGTTTGCAAGGCTCAGTGAGTGTGTGGTTCTTGTTTTCTGTACTACATGTATTGCAGAATATTTTATTGTAAGAAATATTAACCTCCTTTCCGGTTTTCCCATCTTTTTCTTTCCACTACAACACTTACCAGTCTAGACAATGGCTGAAGTAGCCACAGGAGAGCATACAGATTAAGATTTACTTTAATGTGTCGAGTGCCATCATGTGCTTAAGTCCTCTTTCTTGTAACCACTTCACTTGCTCTCTCTCTTTTCACAGGGTCTTCATGGCTTTAATTGGCAAGTCTTCTTTAAGTATCTCCTGCTCTGATCCCCTTGGAGTGACTAATGGTTTGGTATCACATTTGTTTGCTACTCCTTAAAATATAGCAAACAATCCTTTGGAGAACTAGGAGTCTGTCAGTGCCTCCAAAAAGCAGGAAGCATAACTGCTTGAAGGCTGACAGATGCTTCACCACCATGACAAGAAGCTGTTCCACAGGCTACAGCTTGTGAGCCCCTGAGTCAAGCCATATGGTCCTGAATGCCAAGACTGCCTGTCTTTCCCAGTTTACTGGGAGAGCGGGATTGTTCCTGCTTTGCTCTGAATTTGCAAAAGTAGTCTGCTGACTTTTATAAGTTTACAGTTCAATGTAATCAAATGCTTGACTGCTTCCACTTATAAATCCTCATTTGTAAACACATAAACACAGCTCTCAGACTTTAAAAGACCCTTCACAATTAATAATCTATTCAGCATGTTTAAATAATTGTGTATACAGGGTCTGAAATATCTTTGTTCAAGGCATCTATAGTAAACTAATGTGAATAACAGCAATGGATATGCATTGCTAAAATTGAGAGCTGATAATTTAAGATAAAACTCTGGTGTACTTCAGCATCACAAAAATTAAGTCTCCAAGTTTTAAGTTCTCAAACATGGGTACATTCGCCAGTGCTTTGGCCAGGTGAAATTTAAATATTTCAGAAAGTGAGTACTTCTAATTCCTCTCATCTCTTGAAAAATTATTTAACTACCCAAAATACTTTTGGTAAGATTTTTTTTTTTAATATGCTTTATGTCTTTTCCAGTGACTGTATTCTGAATGTCTTCCCTGGTGTGGAGGTGACCCAGCAATTGCCAAGAAACAGACGAAGGCAAAAAGTATCTCGCTTCTAACACAGAAATGTAGAAGGGAAAAGCCCCCAGCGCAGAGGCAGCAATGTGCGTGTCCATGCATTGTTCTCTCCCGGAGCAGTCCTGGCTCTCGCTGGGGTTTGCCCGGATAGAGGGTATCTGCACCTTGCGAAGTCCGGCCTTAAACTTTCTCCCGTTAAGAGTTTCCTTGAGCCACTTCTTGTTACAATTTTCCACTCGTGTCTGTCCCTTGCTTCCTTCTAAAAAACGCACAGCATAGTGACTGAAATATCTACACAACCTCCAGAAATAATGGCAAGGGCTCCCGCAGCGGCACTGAGCGGCACTTCCCGGCAGGATGCGGGAGGACGAAGGGCGAAATACCGGGGTTCCCACAGCCCCCGCCCGGCGCCGCACGCTGGAGTGGCGTGCGCGGAGACACCGGGAACCGCAGCCACTGCACTGCTGCCCCCGATTATTTCATATTCTCGCACTCGTCAGGGTAACTCAGACAACTGATTTACTATGGCAATTTTTCCCAGCGCCTTCCAAGACTCGGCCGCTGGTCCGGCCGTTTGCTGCAACTTTTCCACGGGCTGCGGAACGCCGAGGGCAAGACCGGACGGTATTTTTTTTTTTTTCTCCTCCTCGCCTCGCTCCCCCATCCCGTCCCCCAGCGGCAGCGGCTGCCACTCCCGGCGGGTACCCCCCACCTCTCGGACAGTCCGGGAGCCGCCGCCCCCGCGGACGCGCACTCCCCGCCCGGCGGCTGCCCCGGCCCGCGCCCCTCTCCGCGCCTGCGGCCCCGGCCCCGCTCCGCCGGGGAGCCGCGGGGCAGCCCCGCCCGCGGGCAGGTGGGTGCCCCCCGCCGCCGCCTGGACGCACTCACTTGTGCCTTCTTCATAAGGAACGGCAGCGCTGCAGTCCAGCCCAGCCGGCCGTGTGCAAACTCCCTTCAGCGGAACTGTAGCTCCAGCATAATGCAGCAGCCGATAGTCCACGCATTGGGGTTGCCCACGGCGAGCCCCGCGCTGCCTCCGCCCGTCCCGGCGCCGCTCCGCGCGCCCCGCTGCGCCCCCTCCCCACGGCCTGAGTGTCCGCGCTCACTGAAGCCACCGCCGGCCCCCGGCCAGGTCTTTTATATCTCCGATCTGCCTCCAACAGCGGCGGCGGCGGCAGCCCAGGCAGGACACGCCTTTCCCCTCCCTCCCGCCCTCCCGGAGGACCAGGAGCCCAGGCAGACCCTGCGGGGCGGGGGAAACCCGAGTTAACTTGGGGCAAGTTGGAGGCAGGAACAAGCCGAGCCTGCCCCTCGCCAGCGCCGGAGGGGAGCGGGGCCGCGGGCGGGCCGCTACGGGGAGCGGCGGGCGGGGATGCGGAGGGGGGGTGTGGGCATGGGGGGCGGGGGGCGCTGGGTACCGGCCCCGGAGGGGTCGGTGCAGAGGACTCCTCCCGCCTGGTGCCGGGGCTTCCGCGGTGCCCGGGACGGCCGATCCCAGCCGAGCGCGGGGAGCGGAGCGGGGGTCTTTGGCCCTGCCCGCGGTGGGCTCTGGCAGCGTGCAGGGAAGCCGCACGCCGCCGCGGCATTTGAGGTCAGCCAGGCTGCGGGCGCCGAGCCAAGTCCTTGGGTTGGGTCCCCCCTCCCACGCTGGGGAAAAGGGGGGCGACCCCCGGCTGAACCCGCCGCCGAGCGCCGACTCGGCCCGCGGTGGGGAGGGCAGCGGGCTCAGAGGCTGGCGGGGCTCCCAGCCGGTGCCCGGTGCTCCCAGCGGAGCAGCCGCTGCAGCTGCGCGCACCGCCGAGGTGGCAGCCCTGGGTTTGCCATTGTCATTCCAGTGCTGCTTTCCCATACTCGGTGAATGCTAGTTAAGCGCTGGGATAAGCATCTCAGCTGGAGCTTAGAAACTCCTTTACCTGCTCCAGACAGAAAAATTGTTGAGCAGTGCCTCCTAACGCTTCTTCAAAGGTGATCCTGCGGGTCTTTTCACATGCTGTTACAATTTGCATCCCGTGTAAATAATGCATTGGTGTTGGGTGTGGAAAAGCGACTTGACTTACTGCTTGGAGTCTTCTGGCCAATCCATCACAGCAGTAGCCACAGAATTTGAGTCCTGTTCAGAGAAGGCAGCTCCCAAGGTTAATATGAATTAAATTTTGGGCGTGAATTAAATGGAATGTAGAGCAGTTCATGGAACTAGTATCTCCTGAAACAGCCATACTAGGTGAAAATTTAAAGAACATTAAAATGAAGAAAGAATAGTCTGACCCAGTCAATGGTCATTTCCTAAAGGACATTAGGCATGCTCAGAGTGTACAATAAGAGATTTCATTAGAAAAGTCAGTCTAATTTCCACCTAGAATTAATGATAAGTTTTGTAAAGACTTGGTTTCTGCCAAAGTAAAGGTGAGTTGTTCAGGTACAGAAAGGTTTTGAACTCATCCCCAACTTTGCTATATATTTGGAGTTCATCAGATAAACATCTAATATAATTTCGCAGATAAAAATCTAATATCATTTTGCTTCTGCATCAAATCGAGAAAAATGGGTCAGTAATTTTCTTTTACAGCATGACAGTACTGATGGATTCATTCCCTTTGTGTCAAGTTTTTTTTTTTTTTTGCATTTCATGATTATTACTAAGCTGAATTTGTCAGACTTTGATATGCATATAGTAATAATCTGTTCCTGTAAAGCTATAGATAAGCAGTGAAAGGGAGGAAGCCTGTAACAACAAAAGAAACCAAGGACCTTATTCACTGAAATAGTGGTTTGTGTATCATCTAGCAGTGATCAACCAAGTCACTTTCACTGTCTACACATTTAACCAAACAGGTCCAGGAAATTAAAATGTTATGGCATATTTCCTCCTTAGAACAGATGACCAGTTTAGTCTCCTGGGGGGAAGGCCTGGAAAGTGTGAAAGAGCAGTCTGTGGCAGCAGTTACCTATCTTATGGAAAACACTTCTGGTCTTTCTCCATGTTGAACTCTATCACAGTTCACAGTTAGTCATGACAGGAAAAATTTTGTGGATGCCCTGTATCCAGTTACATTACTGGAAATTGTGCAGAGTGAATAACTCTCTTGGGCATAATTTAGTTTCTTTACCACCCTGGCATCATGCACCTTTTCTGTCCATTCCCAATTCAACTACTTGAACTTGCCCTTGTGTTTAATGCTCAACTATAGTGAAGTAGTGCCCTTTTCATCTCTTCCTTTTGTGTTGGCAATTTTCAAGTGTATTACTGCTGACACTGTCCTCAGTTTGGTTTGGGAAGACTCTTCTATGAAGTTCAGAATTTAATAGTTTAAACTCATTAATATCTTGTGCCTGTGTCCCATAGGAAATCATGTTTTTCTTGGTCTTGCCCATTTCCAATATAGTACCGACTTTTGATTTCCCAGAGGTGAGAAGTGATTAGCCATGGGCTGTTAGTGCATTGACTGGTAGCTTTCCAAAGCCCACCTGCAAACCACATTCAGTCTTCTACTCTACAGCCTACCTTATTTGCATTTCTAAATGCTTGGGGGTGAACACAGGCTCTGTCATTGTTCTGTGCAAACCTGTTCCTTCACAGGGAAGCTATGGAAAACATTGTTAGTTATCCCAGCTCTTCACAGGATTTAGTTCCACCCATTCAGCAGGATTGTCCTCACCAGGAATACTGTTTGGCCTGTATGGAAATACCAGCCACTGAAAATTAAGCCTTTCCAGTCTAACATGAATGGAAAAGACTCACCATCTTTACCAGCTGAGAAATGGCTGTTAAATGGCTCTTAAATATTTTTTATTCTGTAATTTTGTGGAATATCTGCTATGCTTTCCATGGCTTCAGTTCTGCGCTCAGTCTGTTGATAACTTTGGGTGCTGGCTGGAACAGCTGGAATTTGGGAATATGCAGGATGACATCCAGCCTCAGCCACTGAGATTGCTGGACTAAAAAGTGTTCTGTGCCAACTTGGAAAATTGAAAAAATTTCTCCTATGAAACCATTTAAGATGTGAAGGCAAACACCAGTGTGTGCATACTAGAAAGATAGCACACTAATCCCATCTAATCGGTTACAGACTGAGTATGTGGGCTCTTTGCTGGCACATAGACCTGGCCTGTAGCATCAGTTTAGTTAAATCCCCTCTCACCAGTCTTTTTTAAGGACATAGAGTACTAAGTACACACACTCCTAACCTACTTCAGACACACAGAATTGAAAAAATTATATTTAAAATTGATGTATGTAGAGCCAAGAAACTCAAAAGATGGCCTCAAACTTCTTTAGGTTTTATTTACAGAAGTACATGGTTGTAGAGGAATTACTTTCTTCAGAAAAGACAAGCCTTGCAAGATTTACAGAAAATTATATTAATTACTTTGACATTGAGAAGTACTTTGGGATAACAATCTCCTAAGAGGTCTTTATCTTTGATACCACAAAATGTTCTAGGTGTTATTCTATGGTTGTGAACTTGTACACTCTAATTTCAGAGCACAACCCAAACCAATATTTAGTATTCTGTCAGAGTACATATTTTGAATTTTTAATTGAGCCTTATGCTCAACAGTTACCAAAGGGACTGTTAGTTTATTCTAAGCATCATACATCTTTTGTTCTGTATACAAGTGACAGGGGGAACTTCTGCAGATATTCAATATCACTGGTAAATGAGTAAACAAATGACTCAATTAATACTTAGTCCATGAGGACCTGCACACCACTAATGAGCCACTTTTTATCTCATTGAGCACCATAAGAGCACAGGATTCAGGTGTTTTTTTTTTCATTCACATGACCTGCCTCTAAAGATTTATTTGTGAGAAGCAGTTTCCATGGAACTGATTCTTCATAATATATTAGTACAGACTCAGATTTTAAGGATAATTTAGTTTATCAAGACTGAGTTTGGGACTTAATAACTTTAGAAGTGAGGGAATAATTTGACCAATAGAATGAAAGACTTTTGTAGCCAATGAGTATTAATTCTTTTGCTTGTTAAAACATATAAATAGTGAAGTTTTGAATGACCTCAGAATCCCCTCCACGGAGAAGCCCAGGGTAAAGAAGGACAAACAGAAACATTTGTTGGATCCATGGTGGTGATTATCTTCTGCTTGAACTGTCTCTCTCTCCTCCCACCCCGTGCCTCTTTTCTGTTTCTTTCTATCTCTCTAATTTACATTCATTGATAAATCAAATCTGTGTTAATGACTTTGGCATATGTTCTTCTTTGTACCTTAATTTAGGAAGGGGCATCTCTCACTAATCAGATCTTAACACCAGCTGAGGGAAAATGCAATATTCTGGATGAACAGAGATATTTCCAAAGGAAAAAATAATTGATTGAAATTGAATTATTTATTAAAATTATAGAATTTGTAGCTCAGTATCTCATTATGATGCTTCTCCAAAACCCATCTAAATGGAAAAAGAAGAAGCAAGCAGTATGTCATAGGAGTGGAGCCAGGGAGCTTCAAACTACTAGAAATCTGTTCAAGAGATGCCAGTGAAGGAGGCTGGAGTTACATGATTGTGTGTGAGATTTATTTGCCCAGAAGCAGATATGGAGACAAAAAGGTAGAAAAAGCTAGAGTGTAGTCTTTGTTGTCAGTAGAAGGAAGGTGGGCTTTGCTTATTTGAGTATGATCCTGGTCTGAAATACTGATGGAGTGAAGGAATGATGGACTTCTATTGGAAGTTTAAAAGTGCTTCTGTCTATTGGTGTCTTTACTGGTTTACTTTCCAGTAAAATGAGTTTAATTAGCATGCAAAGGGTACTCTGTTTTACTAAGAGAACTTTTTGGCAAGGAAGACAAGCCCAAAATAAGAAGTTGCACTGATGCTGTTAAAACTCAATCAGTAAAAATATAGTTGTAGATAGTAAAGAGTAACCATTATCTGACTTAGGTGAAATCTTATTTCTACTATTCTTTCAGTATGCTACAGTTTTAGCCTCTGAAGATCTCACTGGTATGGGTGGATTCTCAGCTAGGAAAAAAAATGTTACTTGGAGAACAAAACCTGGGAAAAGCTGATGCTGCTGAAGTTTTGTGATCCTTGGCAATCCACTCTTGGCTTCTGGTGACCCTCATGATGGTCACAGATGTTAGCAGAAATGTGAAGCTCCTTGAAACTCGTGTAAAATTTTGCAGCCACTAAAGTCCCAAGAAGATCAGAGGATAGCAGCATTTCAACGATTTTTTTTTTTTTTGGTCTTAACTCTCAGGGTTTCACTTCACATGTGTGCCAAGAGGGGTCTGAATCTGGGATTGCACTAAAAAACAATATTCTTTTGAAGAATTACTTATATGTGTGCTCCTGAAAGATCAGGGAGACTCTGATGGCATGCTTCTCTTTCCTTCTGTGGGGGGGGGAGGTAGCAGGGATAAATGGTGTCCATCCAACTCTGATTCTTGGCATTCAAAAAGAGACTGGAGTATACCTGAGGATGGACAGATCAGCTGTTTTCCAAGACTCAAGTCTGTGTACACCATGCTGTGGTAGTTGCTAGTGGTTATGTTCAACAGTGTTCAGCATGGGTCAGTTTACCAGAGTACAATCAACACCTTTTTTCTTTTTCTGAAATGATGGTATACCAAGACCGCAAGGACGATTTGCTCTTCCTTGCAGAGTTTTTTGTGTTGGATTTGGTTGGAGTTTTGGAGAGCAGTGCTCAAATCTCTGATCAGCAGATGTAGTTATTAGCCGTAACTCTGAAAAATATTCTCTTGCTGAAGTTTACTTGCTGCCATCTGCTGAGGGGTGTCCCCAGAGATGTTGAATAAAAAAAGAGCAGTTATTGTATTCTACAGACAGCTATTTCTTCAGAGTGCTGTAGTTAATGTGACCACAGCTCATGCTTCCAAGGAGCACATCCAAGGAGAGTGTTAAACACACTGCCTACAGCAATCACAAGGACTTATAGTTACTATATTAAATAATCATTATTTCCCCAACATTCACATGATTTTTCACTTTCTTGGCATTTTGCTCATTTTCCAATTTGGGAGAAAAATAACATAATTATGTGCTACAATCACCAAGCCAGGCAATGTTGGAGGTAGGCAGATTTAAGCTGATACATCCCCTTGAACAACTACAGTGCAACTAGATGTTTATTACAGGACAGGACAACCACTGCTTATTATGTCTAAAATTCATGTTTTCTGCCTCTCA